>NC_066363.1:14480000-15080000 GCF_013377495.2 Cygnus atratus
CTGCAGTATGTCCTTTTGCAGCTTTGTGTCTACAAGTGTTAAAGCTCTTCAAGAGAAGCCTGTTCAGTGCTGAATGGATTCAATGATTCAGCTGTTTGCAAGGCTAAAAGAAAAAAACGGAATCTGAGCACTGTTTCGTGGTGTTTGGCAATCTGCTTTCACACAAGAAATGAAGCTTTTCCAGCATTCACAAGCACTGGTGTCTCTGGGCTCTTACAAATGTGCAGCACGGGCTGCTTTAGCAATATGCACCTCTTAAGCAAGTGGGAGAGGGACTGGAGCCAGCTGGCCCTGAGCTCAGGGTGAGAGATCTAAGAAATCACAGATTTCGTAATTCCATATGTTCAAGAGTGTACGCAATAGCTACTTCAGCACGCTTACCTAGTTTACATCTTAGATTTAGGATCATGAGCAGTGAGTTCTCAAGCATTACCGTCAAGTAGCCTTGCATGTTGACGGGTGTCCTTCAGTGCTGGCGGTCTCATTGGAATCACGTGTTGTCATCACATTGCCTGGAAGCCTCCCGACATGCACGAGAGGTTGTCCTTACTCATTTGCTGCATGGAAGTGCTCTGGTAATATTATAATAGAGGGAGCTTCGGGAGATTTGATTGTAATCAAGTGCTGGCATAGCTCATGCTCTTAACAGTTACCATTTTTTTTTTTCCCGGTAAATGATCTCTGTTAAAATTTGTCCATTTGTGGCAATAAACTGGTTTTGAAGCCTTTAAGCAAAATGTTCATTTTGAGATGGAACATGTTATGTTTCCTGTGCTGAGTCTTGTTGGAGACCATCCAGACTCCTCCTCGTGTTGCTATTTCACAAAATCAATATCCCCAAAAAGCCAATATATGTTAATAATCTTAGTAATTATAAACAAACAAACAAACCCTTTGCTGTCTTGTGATGTGTTGTATCTCTTTTTATTTAATGAAATTACACCAGACATAAAGCGCTTGTTCTGAACGTACGTGATCCCGAATGTAAATCGTTGCGAAAGAAGCCGAGCACAGTCTCATTGCTCCCGGTAAATGCGCTGCTGGTTAAAGGTGTATCTTCGCACTAGGAAACCAACAATAAATCAAATAACAAATCAGCTCACACCATGCCCTGCACATGAGTCAGGCAGCGCTGGCTGGGTGGGTGCGTGCGCTCACGGACTGAGCACGACGGGGTTGTGCTGGAGGCGCAGCTGTGTGGTGTGAGAATTTGTTGAATTAAAACAGTCAGAGCGACGTGGGGGTGGGTACCGAGGCCTCTGAAAAAGAGGAAAGGTCGCGTTGACCCAACCAGGGAGAAGACAGATGTTGAATATTACAGCGCAAAAGCTCCTCGTATATGTCAGGATTTAACCACACAGTTTGACACTACTGCGTATAATGTCAGAGCATGTGTGAGGTGTCATCACCAAAATCTTTGTTCTTGTTTTTTTTTTTTTTTTTTTTTTTTCATATTTCAGGTTCTGAGATTAAAACCTTGTTTGGAAGAGAAGAGTTCATGCAACCATCAGTTTCTTTTGGATAGCCTCGGGTGCTTTTGCAGCACACTTCCTTGTATTGAACATCGTGCTATCCCATGCACAAAGCTGTGATCTCCCATTGACCTTCAGAACTGATACCCTTAGGCTGAGATATATTATCTTCACCTCTCCCATCCCAGCTAAATTCGGTGGGTAGAGCAGAGTTAATTTACCATAAGTACGAATCTACACATTTGGTGTCTACGAGTGATCTGGGTACCACAGGTGCTGTACAGAGTCAGTGCAGAGAAATACACGGTTTTAAGGTGTGATTCACCTTATTCTTAAGTAGGCATATATAATGGCTCAATTTTTAGAGTCTGGGAACTGGCTGCATCACGCCTGCAACTGCACCACCACCAAAAGCAGCAGCATGCCTTCCTTCGGCATGCACGCTTCTGCTGCTGACCTCCAGCGGATCCCATCTATTATGCATGGCCTCTTGTCACAGATCCCCCTCACACAGGAGGGTGATCTACTGAGCAGCTGCTTGCTCCATGAAAAAGTAAGCGTATGTGTTGAAAAAAGCACAAGATACCAAAAATAAAACACAAGCCACCAAAGGCTTCTTCTGCGAGCTCATTGTGTGGCTGCAGGAATGTTGCACTTTTACGTTACTTTGGACAAAATGCTCACGTCTTGCAGGTTGCTGTGAGAGCTGGGCAGTGTATGAGATGATAATTCAGCAGTGAGTTATGAACTACAGATTTCTCTGGGGAGCACTCAGCTCCATGTTGAGAAATGCTGCTTTGTCTTTTCTTGGGAGGAGAGCTGGGGACTCCTCCGCTCCTCCCAGCAGTGGCATCTACTCCGATTTTCAGGATGACAGCCAGATAATTTAGTGATTTTTTTTTAAGGCCAGCTATTTATGAATCAAAATGTTTAGAAAAAAATCGCACGCATATATATACACGTACTCTAAATAAGCTCAGATAAAATCTCCAAACCTAACAGGTCTTAGTTCAAACTTAAAAAAGGAGCATAAGAACCTGTTCATATCTGTCATCTGTTTTCTTTTGTTCCTTTGCTGCTTCCAAGCTGGATAACATTTGACACTGACCTCTGTTACAAATGGAAGCAGAAGTGATTTTGAATGACTTACTTCAACAAAATAATGCACTATCCTGAAGTGTTTCGAGATCTGCGTGCCTGCTCTTTCCATCCACAGCTCTGAAACCAGATAGCTGAGTGGTGATGGGATGGAGGCAAATGGGTTTTACACGTGCCTACTGTTACATGTGAAACGCGGCCTGTAAATATTGAGAGCCCTGGAAAAAAAGCACGGGAGAAGCACCAGGGTTGTATAACCACTCCTGGGGAGCGCGAAGCGGTGTCAGGCAGATACACAGGCGTGTTGAAGCAGATCTGGGAGCTGTTCGAAAAGAAATCGTGGCCATTGTTCCTTCTAATGTAAACATTTTGTAACTCTAATTAAAAGGTATAAGAAGACAACAGTTGTTTTTGCAAGTAGGGAGTTGTTGAATGGTGTGTTGGGAGAAACAAATGGTATTGTTTTGCAATTTATGTAATGTCATTTGAAAAATAAAGCTGCTTTTGGGGGCATGCCCTTACGGATGTAGTCAGTGGCAGGTAGCCCTCATCTGCAGGCAACCTGTCGCAAACAGAAGCAGGTCTGTAAAGTTGCAGGCTGTTACTTGCACTGTTTTGAAGCTAACAAACATTGAAGCTAACGGCTTGGCAGTGTTGGTAAACTTGGTAGTAAAACTTCTTTCAGTTCTTTGTAAGAGTGTAAGAAGGAAATCTTTCATTACATCCATAGTATCTCGGCATAAATGCTATCACACAGAGTCGAGTTGTCACCGTATGCTGAAATCAAAAGGACTGGGAGAGCAAACACTTGTTTGTGGTTTTGAAATAAAATGTTTTCAGCTGAGGATTGACAAGCACGGGGAATTTTGTACCACTGCTGGGGTTATTCTTGAACTTACATTTTTGTGACTTGTTTCTACAATATTGTTGCTTGCCATTGCTCAGCAAAATACTGAGAATTGTTTCAGGGCTGTGAACCTGTCCATTTCTAAGGATGTAGTTTACTACTGAAACAAAGCTTTAACTGCCAGAGCTGCTCTGTGTTGAAGTTACGGAGCCAGGAAGATAAACACATCTCTGTGTGTTGCTTCGCTTGCTCTGCAAGTCGTGTCTTCATTTATGTCAACATGCTTCCAGGCACAGGGAGAGCACTGGGGGAAAAGAGCGAATATTTTAAAGTAATTCTGCTTTTTAGTGATTTTTACCTGTTTTTTTTTTTTTTCTTCTTCTTAATTTCCATTTGATTTTGTAGTCCTGCTGTGTCCTGGTGAATGCTGATGCTTATACCTGCATGCACTGACATTCATGTCCAGCATTGTTAACATCTATTCTGGAGCGAGAAGAGCTGCTTACACGATGCTGACAGCTTGGGGTTTTGAACCCGCAGCTGCTCATGTCCTTAAAAACGATGTTTCACAGCTGCGAGGTCTTGTTTCCCTGCATCCTTCAAATGAAAGCGCCGAGCTAGAGGTGACAACTCTGAATTTACAGCATTATTCCCCTTGGTAGCGTGAACAAACGCACTGTAGCATTAATGGCAATTGCTGTGAGACAGTAAATCTGGATGGGGGGAGTTGGCGGTCAAGTGCAAGAGCACGTGGGAACGGATAACCAATGTTCAGGGGTACTGTGGTGGTTTATGGTCGGCAGTGACCTGTGAAGCAGTCTGGGCGGCGTGTTGGATTTCCAGCGCAAAAACCCAGCTCCTTGGCAGCGCACAAACCTCTCCGGTCAGGCATCACCGGCGTAAAAGTTCAGACAAGGTAAATCCTGAGATTCTGGGTTTAATACTTGCTTGAAGTTTTTAATTTCTTAGTTTATTCAGTTCAGATGTTTGCACAAATCTGAGGTTCCTGGAAGTCTCACTGTGCCGCTATTGCTAGACGGATACAGGCAGGCTTTTAGTGTCCTGAAGTTGTTTGAGAGGAAACACTCCAATTAACAGCTCCCAGCCTTAAAATGGGCTGCTCTAAAATCTGGTGTTATGCATGGTGGAAGTTCAACGCAGAATTTGTTATGATTATTTCAGATGTGTCTGCTGATTAGGTTCCGGTTTCTTAGCAAAAGTAATACTGCTACCCAGCATTGCAAAAATGTACACCAAAAGGGCCGGGAGAAGGAATTCTTCCTTTCAGTGAACAGACTGAATTTATTAGGCCTAAGTTTTTCTTCTCTGGTTCAATTATGTTGCATTCAAATGTAGCTTTTTTTACTGTAAGTTGAAAGATTGTGGGGGAAAAAAGAGATGTGGGGAAACTCAAGAATCGTGCTTTGTAATGGAGCTGAGAGTACCGTGGCCTTCAGGAAATCAGCTTTCTGATTTTCACCATTTCCTCCTAATTCAGAGTGGTTCTCTGCCTCCAGGCCCTCTAGTCTGGGTTTTGATCAGTAGTTTAAGGAGATCAGAACAGCCATTACCTGGGAGTTTACAACCAAAATTGGGTATGCTTTCAGAAGCGGTAGGTGGTTGTGGTGGGAGATCCTCAAAGTTTCAGTGCTTTTTTAAAAACATATACATATATAATCACTGGCAATTAAATCAGTAATAGATCGAAACACTGTACATGTACCATCGTAAGGGTGCTTTTTGATCTTAAAACACAAAATGTGCTGATTTTCCTGTGCAGAGGGAGCCTGCTGCAGGTCGGGTGGATGCCCCCTGCAGCAGCAGTGGGTTCCCCTGGGTGGGGTGAGTAGGGGCAGGGAGCCCGTGCAGGGGATTTGCTTGAGGAAGGGGACAGAGCTTTCTGCTGAGACCCTGTCGGGGCAAAAACTCGAAAAGGTTTGTTTGGGGTGCGGTGAGCAAGTGGTCTTCTAGGAAAAGCTTTGGAAAGTGTAAGCAGTGGCAGGAATGGGGAAGAACCTGACAAGCGAGTAGGGTAGGTCCCATGGAGAAGGGTAGGATGTTGTAGCCAGGGGCAAGGAATAATAAGGCCAGGAAGGATAATCATCCCTCCGGGAATGCCATGCTGAGCAGAGAGGAAGGTTCAGTTATGGCCCTGCCAGCAACGCTTTGAAGTGGACCAGAAACTCCTGTAGCCTTTGGACAACGTTGGTGAGAAAAAAGTTGTGAAAGAAATTGTTTTGCTTAAAACTTCATTGGACAGGGTATGGACTTCTGCTGGGGGACGGGAGGGGAGAGCAATCTGCCTGCAACCAGCAGGAGCAAGGAAGGATTGCTGCTGTTCATGAAAAAGGCAGGAACCAGGAAGGGAGATGCTTGAAAACTGCAAGCCTGTGTGTCATTCTGGGAGCGCTGGGGGAAAGCGAAAGCTGCATGGCTGCACACCAGGGCCAACTGGAGCTGAAGTCAAACTGCAGTCAGGAATTTAACATCCTCATGTCTATCAGTACAGTCACCCCCATAAAACAAGTAAGCAAACAAAAAATATTAGAAAAACCACCCACAATCAAACAAACAAACAAGAACAAACCCAACCCAGAAAGCACAGTCCTACCAAGAAACTGTCCTTCCCCACAAGCCACCTTTCTGTGTCATTTGGTTCAATTTCTAATTTTTAGGGTGCTAATAAAAACAAATGCGTGCAGGCATCATCTTTCTATCTTTAAATACTTGCACAGATTTGTTTTTCGTATTTAATAGGAATGCTCAATATTCACATTGCTCTTCCTACACAGAAAAGGAAAACGGGCAGCAGGATGTTGGCTCTCTTTCAAATGCTGTGCACCTACAGATCCCAGTGAAATCGATAGGAGGGACGTGGAGAGGTTTTTCTAAGTCTGGGCTGCAAGTTATCCATCAATAATTATTTTAAGAAACATTGGGTCTCAGTTAAAATTTCCTGCTTTCTGGTCCCTTATTTGGTCAACATTGTCTTCTGCCTCTCTGCAGCACAGAAGCTAATAGATCTTCCCCTCCTCCCACACTTATACTGGTGTCTACTCCTTTATAAATTATTGGCATGTTCCCTAGTTAATGCTTTGATGACAACAAAAAGGCGCTTGCATCTCATTTCAGTAGACAGCAGTTTCCCTGGGGTGAATATTTCATTGTTTTTGCATTGCTGCATTGTGTTGGCTTCTGTGATCTCCGCTTCTTGCTTCGTAAATTGATTAGATTAATAATAATAATAATAATAATAATAATAATAATAAAAAACAGAATGAAGGGCAGAGCTGAAGTGCTTTGTTCTGTTACAGGCATTACGTTATCTGAACAATACAGCTGAGAACAGAAGGGGAAGAACTGGAGGTATCTGCTTCTAACGAAGGAGCAGAGGGTTAAGAATAGGACAGCTTTAAAGGATAAAGGGTGGGTATAATTCACATGATGTACAAGATGGGCACGTCTGCTTTGGGGAAGGGATGTCCTTACAATGACAACAGCAAGCTGGTTACAAGTCTGGATTTTTTGTGTGGAAGTTGTGACTTTGGTGAAGTTCAGTGGGTCAGGATGCACCCTTGCTTTAGCTGTGTAGCTACTGCAGTGGGGAGAGATGGGCCGGAGTCTCAGCACTGAGCAAGGCAGGGAGAGTGAGGTAAGTGACGAACAGAAAGACCTGAGCTAAGTAAATCTGCTCGTCTTGAATTTGTGCTGCATCACAGTGTGGAAGTCCTGCTGCGTTTGCTTCTTTTTGAAGAACGTGACCAAACTCTACAGACTCAAGAGTGCTCCTGTGCTGGTAACCTTACGTACCTATGTTTTTAGCAGAAATTGCTGATCTCTGTTGTATGGGCTTAACTGTGCCCCTAACAAGATACCTGGAGCTTGTGGATGGGGCAGTGAGATCCACTTGTATCTGCAAATGGTTCTGCTGCGACGTAAAACTCTGCTGTTTGTCCTGGCGGGTTGGGACCCATCCCTGCAGCTGCTGCCTCGGGGTTGGGCTGTCGCTGGGCACAAATGGGATTCAGTGTGCTAGTGTAAAAAAGTACAAAATCATTAAAGGATTTCCATGGACTAGGAAGGCTTGTGTTAACACAAGTTTTATTGTGTGTCAGGAGGGTTTGTGGTTAATTCAGAAATCATTAAAATCATGAAGAGGCAGAGGAGGATTGCATTCAGCTGCCCCTTGCATGTGTTTCATTGTGTCATTGCAGATGCTTGGATCGAGTGGGCTCTGCCTGCTCTTCATCTCTGCCCACAGGTTACCAGTCTTCAAAAAAGTGGTCACATTCTTCAAAAAGTAGTGTCTACCTCATCTGGCACCAGCGGTTTCATCAAGCACCCAGCCTTACCCTAATCCCAAACTTTTTAGTGGATCCAGAACCTTTTAGTGACCAACAAAGCGCATAATCACAAAGTAGATCTTTCTAGGGGTTCAAATTATGCACGTGCATAACGAGGGCAGTAGCATTTCCCATGTTAATACTGAACAAATGCAGTACATCATCATTTGCTCTGCTCCGGCATCCTGAGCTGGAAGGCTTCCAAGCGCTGCTGCCGGACTGGTGTTTGCAGGTGTGTGGTGTCCATGGCTTCGGGAGCAGATCCGCACGCTGCTGTGCTGCACAACGTTGCATGCAGCATTTGGAGTATTTATATTTGTGATTTAGATACCCATTTCAAGTTTGCACCGTGTTGTGAGCATTGCTTGTGCATTTTCACCGATACTCTGTTGAGTAAATATATTAATTTAGTTAAAGAGAAGTTAAACAGCATTTATAAGAATGCCTAATATTGGAAGCTATTGTAAATTTATGGAAGGCACAGGATGTTGGACTAGATGATCTTGGAGGTCTCTTCCAACCTAGATGATTCTGTGATTACTTATTTTAGTTATGTTTTACTTACTGCCACAAAATTTTTTATGCTTGAGGGTATAAAATGGAGGGTATTCCTCCAAATTTTCCAGTAAGCACATTCCCATCAGACGCTGTGACAACAGAAGGGACTTGCCCACTTCATTAGAACAAAGTTCTCCAGAGTTGTTGAGATGCAATTCTTATTATTTATATAGCATTATGTTAAATGTACTTTGAAGTTTTCAGGTCTATTGCTGAAGTACTGTTCTTGCAGAGCTGATTTTTTTCCTCCTAAATTTTCTGACATAGGAGGATAACTCTGAATTTAGAATAATAATAATAATTAAAATGGTTAAAAAAAAGAAAAAAAAAACAACAAACAAACCAGAAAGTCAAAAAAGCACAAGCAGGTATTCATCATACTCTCCCCCTTTCCCACTGTATCCTACTGTTTTGTTTTTATTTTTAAAGTAGAGGAGGCATATTCTTTCCAGACAAGGTGGGGGAGAGTTGTCCATAATTTTTCTTTCAGATTTTAAAAATACGAACCTCTTTCAGTCTAAATGAATGGAAACAATATACTAGTGAATTTGTTTGCTTGTACTTAAAATTTTGCTAACTAGTGAAAAGTGTGTTTTTAGTGAAGGCGGGCATTTGCAGGAAATGGAAGATACTGCAGAATATGCAGGACTCTTGGAGATCTCTTTTTGTGATGCCAGGTCTGAACATGGTCTTTCTGTTATTTTGGGGTCTTCTTCATTTCTTAAAGCTCTGCGCAGGAGATAGATGCTGCACTGCTGTGGGCACATGTGCACTGAGGTACACACCAGGAAGGCAAGCCTGAGCCCACTGCAATGGAGTACTCACAACTGGTTCCTGCAAGAGGAATTGATTCATCATGAACATTAAAAAAAAAAAAAAAAAAAAGGGAAAAAAGCAAAGCTGAGCTTGTTTAATATATAGCCCAATAAAATGAAAACTGATTCAGGAGGTGGTACAAGGCCCGTACATGTAACTATACGATATGTCGGTGCAACACAGACATTTAGTCAAAGGAATAATTTTATCAGTGGTGGACAGAAGGAAATTGGAAGAACAGAGGCAGCACTTCACTGTGGCCTGTCTTCATATTTCCTTCAGCCTCCTTACTGCAGTGCATCAAGCCGTGCTTGTGAGGTGTTTGTGCTCCCAGCCCAATGGCTGCGGGTGTGCGCATTTACGGGTTTTTTACATACTTTGCGAGTAAGCCCTGTTTATTTCTGATTTGTAAGTTCTACATATCAGAATGAGATATAACTTGAAATGACCTGGATGCATACAAATAGCCATGCTGGATATATACAAATAGCCTGGATGTCCGCAAACAGCTGCCTGCAGGAGTTCTCCTGACATCGGGAGCCAGAAGGCAGGCTGACGGAGCAGTGCCCTGACCCCACTGAGCTTGGGGCGGTGTTCCCATATGGCCGTGCTTTGCTGGGGCCTTTTTAGTGTCTCACAGGGAGCCCGCGGCTGCCGCGTGAGCCGAGCTGGGCCCTGTGGGTCACTACAGCCCAGAGGAGGCGAGGCTGGGCCCTGGTACCAGGCCTGCCATGGGCAGCGCTGGCTGTGGCCGGCGCCTCCGTGAGGGAGCAGCTCGCTGGGCCTACATGGCGGAAACGTGTGGTGTCCTGAGTTACCAGAGCTGGCCCCAGCGTGTGTAGTGTGCCTAGCAAGGGCGGCTTCGCCAGCAGAACGAAAGAGAAAGCCTTATTGTGGGGAAAGGGCGAATTTGTGTTTTAATTTCTAATAAAGTGAATCATCTGGAGAGCTCTTAGGTTGGTTTGTTTTTTTTCCTCATTCCCTTTTTTTGCTTCTGAATGGCTGGGCTGGGGTGAAGTGTTCGGTGTTAGGAACAGAGCACTGCAAAATACTGTGAATGGTAAAATACGATTTGCTACAAAATGTGATTTTCTTTGTCTTATCCAGTGAACTCAGCTCACCGAGGAAGCTGACTTGTACTTGTTTTGGTTTTTGTCATTTTTGTCATGGTGTCCATATTGCATGATTTGCCAGCTAAATCCTTAGGTATGGATCGGTTTTCCACGCTGCGCAGCGATAACTGCATTTTAATGCACCCATAGCTGTGTTTCTCCAGCTATCCCATGCTATTTTAAAGATGCCAGTAAATCAGATTTCATTTTGTTTGCATTTTCCAAGTGTAATTAGCATTAAAACTTGTGTACGCAGCAAAAGCCACTTTAATAATACTCTAAGATTTGGAGCAAAGCAGGCAAAGTATTTTATTTGCTTTGTCCACAGATTCACTTCCTGCCATTGTGGGGAACTTGCTTAATTCTCTCTGAAATCTTAATTTGGCGGAGCCTGTCTTTTAATTGTTGATTTTGGTGCTGACAGCTTTTGAAAAAAAAATCCCTCCAGTTATGTGTGCTACAAACCCCTCTGTTTTCTGGGGAGATAAATGTGTAGTTTTCCAGAAGTGGTTGTTATTTTTGATTTATTTATTTTTGTAACATTTAAGATACTACAATATCAACAAAGCAAGTGGGTTACAAGAGCAGCTTCGTGTTTTCCTGCAAGATCTTTTGCAAAGTGAGTAGTTATATTATCTTTTTTAAGGGTCATTAGACATATGATCAAGGCTTCGTGAGAACCAGGCAGAGTACTTGAAGAGCCCTGTGTGAAATGACACCAATAGCTGGAGCTCCCTTGGTATCTGTGTGGTGAACGCTAAAAGGCTCCTGCAGGTGTGACCGGCTTGGGCAGGAGGCCTTGGTGGTAGCCCGCTGGTGGCAGGAGAGGGAATGCTGAAGCTCAGGTGATGGGGGGGATGCTTTATCTTGAGCATTATTTAAATACTTGGTGCAAGTGATTGCTCCATGAACTTCTTTAATATGCAGGGAGACTGCACCTCCTCCCTGCCGCACGTTTCTTACCTTCCAGAAATTAAATTTATGGAGCTGGTCCTAGACAAGGGTTTGTGCTGCAAGCCTCAGCAGTGCCGTTTGCTGGGAATTGCTCCTGTTGTTCTCTGCTAGACAGTGGGAATGCTGTGTGTATACATGCCTGCTCAGCAGCAGTACAGTATTTGGTCCCTGTATTGCTGTGGCTTTTAAACGCATTATGAAGACCAGTCGTGAGCTGATAATCTAAGGTCACCTTAGATTGGTTTACGGTGGCTGGGGGCATATGTTATTCCCCCCGCCGAGATTTAGTACTATGCATTCGTGTTTTCTGTCATGATGTCTTGTCCTTGGTCTGTGTGGTTGTACTCCTCTCTTGGCAGAGGGCTTGGAAAACCCTGTATCGCTTAGACTTTTTTTTTTTTTAATAAGAAATGGGGCAAAGTTGGGAAGGATCTTGCTGTCTTTTGCCAGGCTGCAGTGAATTTGTCCACTGAGCCTCCTGCCCTCCCTTACTCACATGCCACGTTAGTCAGTGGTGCAACAGAGGAGGCCGTCACACCTCGTGGTTTGGGTTCATCTTCGGTCTCAGGCTGCCGGCTCTGACAGCAGGAACAGCAGCTACCACGTGGCAGTCCGGGGCCATTGCTGCTGTTGGCCAAAGTGCACGCCAGTTGCATGCCACGTTCCTTAGGCACCTCGATTCTCTCCCTTTTTCAGTCTAGAAGCAGCTAGACATAACCCTGCATCCTATTTGGTCCTGAACTACAACATAATTTTAGTCTTTTAACAAAACATTTTCCAGTATTGATTGTACTGCAGCAATCAGAACAGTTTTATCAGCATAAACGGGAACAAAATATGCAACAAAAATGTACATAGAAAAATCGACTGGGAGAGCTCAGACCTTCACAGTGATCTTTTCCCAGGGGCAGGCAGTGCAGTTGTTCTGGAGATCATCATATACGACCTCCACTTGCTTCTGTCCTGCATGTCATAGCTGGGCAAAACTTCTGGTAGTAATTACACTGAAATTCCTTAATCCTGCCATCCCCAAAGTCATTTGCAACAAGTCTGAGAGTTTCCTTTTGCTTGTTGGCAGTTAAGTCCTCTATGTGCATTGAATCTGCTCTCTGGCAAAGAGGGGAGTCCTAAAGTCATGTGCTAGCTATTATATAGACATTTTATGTATAACAACACACTTTCATTATTTATTCATATGTGCCAACTGCCCTGTGTCACAGCACAGTACCTGTTTTATAGCAAAATGACCGTTTTCCTCTTGCCTTGTCCCGCGGGTTATGCGTTAAACATATTTCTGGACTTTGATTATTTGCTTTGCTTCTTAAGTGGTTCGTGTGCATGTGGAGTTGAAAATTTTGCAAATGTTTGCTAACATTGATCCATTGTAAAGACGGAGCATGCAAGAATCTCACAAGAATAGACCATGGCCTTCTCTGCCAGGTTAAAAAGCTTGCTGAGAGTGAGTTGGAGCCAGCAGAAATACAACCCAGGCATGCCATACAAATGCATTGGCAGGAGACAAGGGCTCTTCGTCGTCTATCCACCATCGCTCTCTGAGCCTGGCAAAACATTTCTGTAGTGCATGTGTATGGCTTTTCAGACAAATAGTAAATAGGGTTTAACGCTGCATTCAGGCACAGGCTAAGCCTCTCTGGAGGCAGGGGGCACTTTCTACTGACTCCAAGGCCGTTTGAGCCAGAACCAATTATGTGATTGCACGTTTATCTTGGCCTTTGAGTAGTCCCTTTTGGATTTAGTCTGTAATCAAAAGGGAATGCATGAAAGAGAAGTCTCAAATAACCTTTCCCTGATCCTGTTTCGCCTGTAAGATTTGAAACAGGAAAGACTTATATAGACAGCAATATCCTAAAGCTAAATTTGAGTTAATCACACAAAAACCTGTGCTTACCTTGTGCTGACTGCTTTGTTTTGTGAAAATTTGAGTTGTGAGTTGTGGTCTGAAGACAAGCTATGTTTTTCAGAGCTCAGCAGAAATGATGAGTTTTTCTTTTAAGGGATGGAGACCTATTAGTAATGACAAATTCTGTAATTCCTTTTTTTTTTCTCTCTTTTTTTTTTCCTCCCTGTGACATTTCTGAGCATCATCTTGGTACAGAGCTGCTGTGTCTGCCCTCCCTCCTGCTTGCCTCGGCTAACCCAGGCCCCATCCCTATAATTTAGGCTCTTAAGGCCTCTCGATGTGAGACAAAAACCCCAAGCCTCTGAAATGATTGCAATAGCAGTGGTTTGTGTCATTTCCCCAGACTCTTTTGCTGCTGGTTAGAGCACACTGATGTTTACTTCTGGTTTGAAGCCCTCTCTCATTTTCTTGTTTTGCCTGCAGAGGCGGTCAGGAGGGCAGAGGGGTGAGGGGGCAGAGCCCATGCAAGGACAGAAATGCAGCTGGCATGGGGGCCAGGCTTCAGCCCATCACAGAAGTGAAAAGTGTTTCTTGTTTCACCCAGCTGGCACCAAATTCTGCTGCGGATAAGCCTGGTGCAGGGTTAAAAGCTAGATTTGCATTCAGTTTGTGGCTGTGGGCACATCTCTTTAGTGGGACACCCCTATCCCCACACCAGCTTCTCTGGAAAAAATACAGTGAGTTTTAGGAAATTCAGCTAGGTAAGTCATTATAACTTCAAGTGGATCAGCTATAAACTAAGTTTTCTGGGACTGACGCTCCATCTCTTGGAAACCCTGATTCCTGCTGAAATCTCTAGCTGTTGTGATAAGTGATGAGCTGTGGGGAGGAGGAAGAGGAAGAGGAGGAGGAGGAGGAGATCTTGCTGAGCTCCTCTGTGTCCCCGCACCTCTGTGGGCTGTGCTGTGCACAGCCTACTGCCCCTGATGCTCGCTTTTCCCTGCGTGGCACCTTGCTCTGTGTGACTTCAACAAGTAATTACATGTGGGCCTTGCTTATTTGTGATGCATTTGTATGAAGCTACCTTCAAACAAAGCTTTCTATCTAAGGATCTTTGGATCCTGAAGTATGGAAGTCCCAAAGCAGAAGTACTCTGGATTTTTTTTTGGTTTTGTTTCATTGTTTTTTTTTTTTTACCCTTTTTGATCATGGTAGTGTTGTGAATCAAATACAGACAGCTTTTCCATTTTGACCCAGGTCTAACTTTTGCACCCTGAATATCTCTGGAAAGTGTAATACCTGCAAACATAATTACATATGGAACTATTTCTGATGTCTGTCATTAGTACACTGATCTGAATTATTTCACTCTAGTATGTTTCTTTTGGGCAGGAGTATAGCACTGTAAGCACAAATTCTGTTTTATGATGAAAAGGGTTGCTGTTTTGAAGATTTTTTTTTTTTTTGTCCCTGTGAATCTTGAGAGAGGCATATAGTTTATCAAATTCTGTGTGGTGAAATATTAAAGATTTCAAGGAAGTCTTCTCTTTCTAAATATTTAAAAATGTGTTTGCATCAGTCATCCATGCAAGACTGATTTAAGATTCAAAATACAAGAATTTTTATTAGATTCACTTTGTATAAAGTATCATTTTAAGACATCAGTGTGCTAAATTCTAATTGATTTGTTTAATTGTACAAAACATGCCTTGTTCTTAATTAACAGCATAAAGACATCTGCTTTTGCTCTCACTTTACAGAGCAGTGCAGAGAACAGCTCATACAGGCTTAATGTGTTAAATTGTATTGTGCAACAGGATTGTGCTTCTCCTAGCGAGCATGAAAAATTCCAGAGTTCAAGACACTTTTTTTATTCTTTCTGTCTTTATAATTTAGGAGAGTATTTGACTATCGCAGTGTTAAGTTTGATCTCATCTGATGCCAAAACTGTCTGAAAAGGATGTATTGTTTGAGCTTGAGAGGTCTGAAAGATTTGAGTCCAAGACAGCTCAAAAAATGTATTTATGAACCACTACAGCTTAGTAAGTTTTCAAACAACCAAGTTTTAAACAAAACTAGCTAGTGAACAAGCTTTCTGTTGCGTGAAAAAAATAAGGTTTTGATTTTTATTTGGCATTTCAATGGAAGTGGGAGCTTTTGTAAGAAGTAATTCCTGCAGTGCCTGGCAGAGCTGGTTCAGAGGCTGGGCAGTGGGAGGCCGGCAGTGAGGCCTGCGTCTCCTGCAGCCCAGGCATCAGGTGCCGTCAGCACTGTCAAAATTGGCATTTTTAGTTCAAGTTGTGTTTTTGAGGAGCTTGCATGGAAGGAAGAAACTCTCCTGAGGGTGAGGACTGAAGCATGGAAACGGGCTGCCCAGGGAATAGTGGAGTCCCCAGCCCTGGAGGGATTTAACAGACGAGTGGACGCGGCACTAAGGGACACACTTCAGTGATGAGACTTGGCAGGGCAGGCTGGTGGTTGGACATGGTGATCCTGAAAGTCTTCTTCAACCTAGATGATCACATGATCCTAGATTTCTATTCTATTACTCTAAGTCATCTAAAACATTTCTCTTCTATCAAATCACAAAATTTCACTTTATTGTTAATTGTTGTGTTATATTTTGTATTGGTAGACAGGACGAGAGCATTCCAAGTGTGAAAATGTCCATGCTGTTCAAGAGTAGAAAGAAATGAAATCACCTCCAAAATAGGAAGGATAGAAGAGGTATGAGCCATCCAGCAAAATAAAATGTTACTAGGGCTAAATTTTACTGTTCGGCGCAAACCTCCTGATGAAATCCATGCACGCGAACTTGGAACAGAAGTTTGGCCTGGCCCAGAGTATCGCTGTGAGTCAGCGTCTGATTCATGACAGCCGGGAGAATATAATCCCTCTCCCTCCATTACCTAGTGTGTGTGCAGCATTCATCCCCCCACCTACTTTATGGTCATGCAGTCTCTTACATGTGCTTGTATAAACAGTCTGTTTTTTAAATTGAGGACTAAATGAAGAGGAGGTTTTTTGCCTCACCCTTTTGTTCGGCACCGATGCATAAAAATGCAGCAAAACTCTGACTTCTCCCCCTTCCTACTTAATCTTGAAGTGCCGAGGGGCTCTGATTTAGAAATGCTTTCTGCCTGCAAGATAGCAACGGCCCCCAGCCAACTTTATCTTTAGCTTGCAGCCTGTAGATCTTGCTCTTGTCTCACCAAAGCAAGGAAGTTCATGACCTCTCCATATCTGAAAAAGTTCACTAAATATAGACTGGGGGCTTTTTTGGGAATTCTCTCAGCAGCAAGTCTCATAAAGCCACGGAGAAGCTGAATCCCCTGGTAATGCTGGGGAGGTATCGGGTGTAACTGACCTCTCTGTGGGGTTGGCTTGTCCACGGGGCGCTGGCGCTTTCCTCTGTGCACACTTGCGAGTGAGTTACTTGCCTGTAGCAAAATGCTTGTAAAAGCAGCCCTAAGACTTCTAGCCGAACTGAAGAATTCTCCACTGGAAAGCAAGTCCTCAGTACCTGGGAAATGGAAATGCATGTTTGGGCTCCTGAATATGCTTGCTTTTTTCTTAGTGTTTTCAATTGGTTAAGTGCACATCATTTTTTGTTTTGTTTTGTTTTGTTTTGTTTTGCTTTTTCCCTTTTCTGAATCAAAGCCAAGCATAAGGGAAGAGTCTGAGAATCCAAATACAAAACCTTTATGTGGCAGATTTCCTCCTTAGGAACAATATTCTTAGTTTTAAAAATCGGAGAGAGGGTTTTATTTATGCAAGGAGGTTGTGTTGTTGCTTGCAAGCTTCTGTCACTCCAGTTTTTAAAAAGTTTTTGTTTTCTAATATATTTTTATCCCAGTTATTGAAACTTCATTGTATTTTTAGCAGTGCTGCTGCTATTAATGTAGAAGAGAAGAGACACAACAAAGGACCATTGGTTGCTAGGGGATAACTTGCAAAGTTAAATTAATTCATTTGAAGTGTTTTGCAAAAATACATGGACAGAGGCTGTGGTTAGATGAAATGGTTTAAAACTTCAGTTAGCTTGATGTAGCACTGGCTTGGGAGTTGTTTGGGAGTGTATGCTATCTAAAACATATGCTGCAACAGCCAAAAAGATGCTGTATTTTAATCTATTCCTACTCAGCAAGCTCTTTTCTTTTTGCTGTCCTGTATGGTTACAGAACAGCAAGCAGTTTTTGCTCCTCACTGGAACCTAAGACACTATCTTAATGCAAGTAACAGCAGTAGTGGTTAAACACTAATAATTCAAAGTTAGCAAGAGATGTTGGCACCTTCCTATCTCAGCCTTTTGGTGTGGCACCAGTTGGAGAGAGCCCAGATGAATAATATAGACAGGTTTTCAAAAAAAAAAAGACTTGTGTAGTTTCTAAGAACCTGTTTTTTTTTCTAGGGCTCATTAGCCAGGGTTTGCTACTTGTTTTTCTTCCTCTCAAATGTACTGTATTCATTTTAAAGGGATTACTTACAGAAAATAAAACTTCAAAACAAAACTTTTCTGCAAATGTATGAACTGAGTTTTTTTTTTGAATTGTTTTTGTTTTTAATTGTTTTTTTTTGGCTTTATGAAGAATTCTCAGAAATAAGGATATGGTTTTACTGAAAGCATTTTTATAAAGTCAGTTTCTCAAAGCATGTAAGGAAGTAGAAACTGGAGGTTTCAAATCCAGGTTTGAGCAAGCAACAAATACTTTCTTACTTATCTACCAGAGGAGGAAAGATAATTATTTGTTTTTTACAGGGCTGAAAGATACAATTGAAGGTGGAATATTGTGTTGCATTTTAGTGCATTTCTAACATATTTACCCTGCATACATTTGAGTCATTTATCTGTATCTTTTGCCAGGGTTGACTTTGCTATGAAGATGGGAATTTCTAACTTAGACCACATTTTAGGTTAGGACTGAGAGCACCAGAGTGTCTAGAGACACAGATCATGGTGTCCAGAGCTGGAAAAATTAAGCTGCTTTTACAATTTCCTATATGATGTACTCACAGCTCAGTTGAGAAGACTTAAAAGTTTACCTTTTGTTCAAAATAGGGCTTGGCATTGCTTCACTGGTTTTAATGGTTATTTTTTTTTTCTTGCTTTCATTTCAGGTCAAGAAGACTAGCTGGTTTTGCTTCTCTCTTAATCAAGACTTCTGCTTTAATTTTGACGAGTGCAGACATGCTGTTAGAGATTTAAGCAATTTTGGAAGATGCGTAATGGGTTAGAGTTCAGTGCCCTGCTGTTAGCTGCTCCCTATCGCTGTAGGTGACAAGGGAGAAGATAACTAAGGAAGTAAAATGAGGCTGTTAATGCTGGCCCCCAACTTCCTACGTTAGTGGATTCATTTTCAAGGCTTAACTTTGCAAGCTTTGCTCATGGTGCTGGGCACTAATGCAGCTAGGTCTGCAAGGGTATCGTGAGGTAAAGTTGGAAGAATACCAGTGTAGTGATTGCGGTGTAGTAAATGGAAGGCTGATGCTTTTAAATCTTTTTTTTTTTCCCAATAGTTGTCATCAGTGTTTGCTTTAATATCTTGGGAGTGCTCTCTGTTGCTGCTGCTGGCCAGCTATGGAAGTGATGGTGAGCCATAAATAATTTTGGATGATGAAGGAGAAGAGTAGGTTTTGAGGAGGGAGAGGAAGAAGGGGGAGGTTGTGGTGCACCCGGCAGCCTCAGGAACCAGGTGATTTTTGGTATAAATGGCATTCTGGCACCGTAAATAAGGTTGAGGGAAAAGAGAGAACTTTGAGGAGAGTAAGGGTAGAGTCACTGCAGAGATGAGAGCTCAGGGCAAGAAGGGTTAGGGTTCTCCTGCTAGGGGCTGTTTTCAGCACTCAGAGGGTGGGAATTGGGACTCTGGTTTCGTCTGGTTAAATGGGGCTGGCCTTGAGCTTGGGCCAGGCATGAGCTTGGTTATAGATTTTAAAAAGATGATTACAGCAGATTTGTGAGGAAGAACTGTAACTGATGACCTTTGACCTAAGCATGGACACAAACTCTCACGATTCGTTCTGTCTTTATTTTCCCTATGTAGTCGCCAGCGTGCTATGGTGCTAATTATTCTTTATCATAAAAAAAATGGTAATACCACGCAGCATGGTCAGGCAGCTATAATACAGCCGTGCTAAATCTAAGGCTACCTCAGAGTAAATTTTTTTTTTTTAATCTTTATCTTTAGAAGTTATGCAAACATTTGAAAACAAAGCAAATAATCCTTGAGATTATTACTATTAGGAGTTTGGAGGTAAGGTGTTTTCTTTCTTTCACCCATACCTGAAGCAAAACCCTGCAGTTCCTGCTCTGGATTGGCAGTATTCAGAGCCCTGAATTCAAAGATTGGCAAATCTGTTTTATTTAACCTTACAAAAATAATAATGATTGTAATAGTTGTATTTATATAGTGATTGTTCTCAACATTTTAGACAAATGCTAGGAGTGTCTAGAAATGAATGACTGTACCCTTCAATCAGAACCACAAGACAGTACTGAAGTTACACTGCTTCAAAAAGATTGGGCAGTTTGGAAAAGTAATAGCTAAATATTGTTGCTAAAACTTTCCCCCAGAGATGAAAATAAGGCCTGTTTTGGTTAAAATGTCTTGAAAAGTATTTAACGGATAAATTAACATGCTACTATGATTATTTCCACATTGCTTTTGCAGACTAACTGGAAATAAATCTTCCCTGGTGGGTCTGACCCACAGGCACTCATGTGGGTATGCACAGGTGTGTGTGAAACAGTCATCCTGTGCCTCTGGTGCCTGATCCTTGTGAATGCGATGATGGGGTGCTGGTGTGAGGGTCCTCTGTCCTCATGTCAGCCTACTTAGGACACATAGAAGCAGCCTATGGTGTGAGCTACAATCTCCACGCAGGTGTGGAGGATGAAGGAAGGGGAAGAATTGCCGTTTCCTTGTCCTCCAAATGGTGACAAGGTCATTGTAGTCTTGGGAGCAGTTCTGTAGGGCACAGTGGAAACTCCCGAAGCCTTCAGTCCCCATCTTACTTATTAGCAACAAGCGCAGAGGTTGGGCCACCTGGCAGAGCAAGGGCAGGTGCTTTCCCATATTGGTGTCTAGAGATGATGCATTGGTTCGTGCCTTCCTAGAACACATTTATCCTTGTTATTGAACACACAGTGCTGTACAAGTGCTTTATCTATCTACATTGTTTTCACAGTTGTCTATTGTCTACTTGTGCTTCTGTTTTCAGGAAAAAAATCCTTTCTGCTTGACTAATTAATAAAACTCTAAATCCTATCAGAAACATAAGATACCATATCGCTGACCTAAAAAGTGATGATCTTTCCTGTGATTCACATAACTTGTGCATTCCTTCTACATGGTTCGGCAAAGCTGTTTGTATTGCAAAGTCCTACCCACCACACTTTGACTTTGAAGCTTCCAGAGGAATAGTAGTCTTCAGGAGAGAGAAGGACATTTCATATTCTTTACTAACTTCATAGCTTACAGGGTGCTGGAAATGTAAGGCTCTGTTTATAGTAGTTTTTACAACTCTCTCTGCATATTAATCGTAGTTTAGAGCTCATATACTACAAGATTAATTGACTCTGCCCACTGGGGAGCATGTATCAGAATTCGTTGTTTCCATCTTTCATTGTGTTTGATATTAATAGCCCCCAAATGAAAGTCTTATTTCCAGTACATTTCTGAAATAAACGAGGCTCTTCATCTCACGCTGGTTGTCAGTAGACAGCTGTATTTCTGCCCTCCTAAATCTTCCCTTGAAGCATTTTGTCAGACGCATTTTTTTTTTAACGTTTAATTGAGATAGGTCAATCATACACGTCAGTCTGCAACATCTATTTCTGTATATGAAGGCATACACGTGGCTGTTTATTCCAGTAAAATACATTATTCCAGTCTAAATCTAGCTCTGAGTTTGAAGAGCTGTCATTGTGGCTGAAAAACCAATGGAAGCTTAAATCCAAGCAGTGCTGTAATGATGGATGGATGTAAGGGAGAAGCTCTCAGGAGAACTAGAAAACACGTCTCTCTCTAATCAAATTCACTCACGGATCAATTGCCAAGCTACACGCCAAAGATGTTCTGCATTTCTTTCACCGTCGTTGCCCAAATTCCGATGTCTGCATAGAAGATTGTGCACCATTATAGTCAGAACATTTTATTACACGTTTGTGAACTCTGGACTTGATTGCTGTGATTCATATCCATAATCTGAAGCTAGTGCTAATAATTATAAATTGTATTTGATGAGCTGTTTTGTTGCATTTTGTTGTTGTTGTTGTTGTGTTTACTATGCAGATTTCTGGCATCATCTCTGCATTACAGCAAAATACTCTGAAAAGGACAAGTTTCTCTTACCTCCCTTGTGGATTTAGCACATTTGGAGGCTGTCGCAGTGCTAGAAGAGAGGTCTAGGATTTTCCTGTGGAGGAATAAATCCCACATAAAAGTTATTTTGCAGTTTAAGCAGGGTGGTGTTAGTGTTCACAACATGGATGTGAAGGAGTTTATAGACCCACTCCATACATTTTCCTCGAATATTTTTCTTCCCCCCCCCTCCAGGCAAACATGATCACACAGCACAAACGAACAGGAGCGTTGGGAAAGAAAAACAAACAGGAGAAGCGCGTTAATCTGTCACAGACAGACGCGAGGCTTCCTCCCGCGTTAGCTCAGGCCCCGGCGCCCCGAGGCCGGCAGCGGCGGCCGGGAGCCGGCCCCTGCCCTTTGGCAGCGGCACCGCCTAGCGGCGGGCGGGCCGTGCGGCCACCGGCTGGCCCCGGAGCCGCTGCCCCCGGCCCCAGCGGCCCCTCCGGGGCCGCCTTCGGCAGTACCCGGGGGAAGGGGCCGGCAGGAGCCGCCCAGAGCTCGGCCAGGGCCCGCCGCGGGGACGGGGAGGCCCCGGGTGGCAGCAGGCTGCGACCTGAGGGGAGGCAGGGGCCGTGCCCCCCGCTCCCCGTCCCTCGCCCGGGTCCCTGCCATCCCCAGCCGTGACATGGGTGTTAGTTGTCTAGGGTACCTCTAGAGTACATCTATTTTACTGGTGTATTTAGGAAATCGCTATGTACAAGGGCTTTTATTTCACAAAAGCAAGAGGTTCCTGTGTAGAAAGGTTGGAATTAGATGACCCTTAAGGTCCCTTCCAGCCCAAGCCATTTTGTGATCCTGCGATTTGAAAGTTTATGCAAACTTCATTGTGGTTAACAGACAAAGTAAGTTCCCTGTTTTTAGCAGCACACTTTTGCTGTTTAGAGCAAGAACCAGTAGTTCCTTGATGCTTTTTTGTACTCGGTAGTAATGCAACACAACTCAGTATATGGTAGTGTCCCATCGATTCACTGACTATGTTATTTCAATGAGTAGGCTTTCAGAGACATTTAATTTCTCAAGTGGTCTAATAATTGGCTAATATTTCTTTGGCTATCAGACTTTTGTACTGAGGACTGAAGCTGATGGTGTAACGTGATAAATTTTTAAGTAAATCACTGTTATTGTTGAAAGTAGGCATGTAGGATGTATGCAAAAGCTATCGTTGCTTTTCGCTTCATAAACACCCTTTCCAACATTTCATTGTCTCAGGAAGAGTGATCCTGGCCAGATGTTCTTATGTTATCTTGAATGGATTGTTGCTAAGTTAAAGACCTTTTAGCGAGGCTGAAAAAGTATTGGTGAATGTGAAAATGGAACAAGATGCTTCAGTGATCAGACTTGCATGTTTTTCTCTTTTTCATGGCTGGTTCATATCTGCAATCAGTTATGTAACTCTTGGTTGAAGATATTGTATGAATACCTATGTTTCAAAAAAATGAATCCCTGACCCAACCCTCTTCCCAGCTGTAGCTCTCTCTTTCTTGGTTGTACAAAATACTAATAAATTTACTTTAGCGTGGTACCTAGTCCAAAGAGCAATTTTATGGGTTAGGGAAGAAAAAGCCCTGTTTTTCTTTCCTTCGTGGGGCACAGGGCAAGGTAGAGTAGACATGCTCCAAAACTGCTAGGTGGGGAGTGACTGCAGGGGGATTGCCAGCAGAAAAGGAGGAGGTGACTGTCCCTGCAGCTCAGGGCCCGGTAACCTGAGAGTTGTAGGTATCAGTCTCTTTCTGATGCATGCCGGAGTACTTTCATTAATGCTAAGTATTTTGCAGGCTTGTGCCCTTGCAGAGATGGTGAACATCCTTATGTTGAAAATCATGGCTATCTGCCGTGGTGCAATGTCAGCATGCCTAAGAGAAAGCAGTTGTCTGTAAGCTGCTTTCCCCCCCGCTGTGTTGGTGCAGTGCGTTACACAGGTCTGTGTGTCTGAAATTCCAGTGGGTCTGTGATGGGGGCAAGATGCCACGCAAAGCCAGGTGTTTGCCCTGCTTACTGGGCTGTGGGGCTGTGCGACGCGACTGGAGCCCAGCGTCCGTGGCTTTTCCTTGGCACCTGACAGCTTGTTTTGACGGTTCCCTCCTGCAGTACAGAGCTAGACAGGGAAATGAATGAACTCGTTGGCAAATTTTCAGATGCATTAGTTTTTATTAACCATTATTTTCCTTTCAGCCTGTGTTAACACGCCCAAGTGCCATATGCTGCTGAACAGACAAGTCCAGTCCACACCCGAGCCGGGTTATTGTGTTAGTTTTGATCCGTGTGTAGTCTCTTGCCACAAAAGCTTTATCTGTTCTCAGAACACTCAAACAGTGAAGATAGCCACACACGTTGTGATGTACTCTTAAACTCCAGATGATTTTAAGCAGAAGCTAGAAATGCATGCTTACTTTCCCTTTCTCTCTTCATTTACAAATGAGAAGTTGTATTGAAACTTCGGGAGCTGCTCCTGCAGCTCCACACTTCTTTGTGGAGAGTCTCTTTTCCTTTGAGACTTGCACTACAATATTTGGGCACAACTGTCTCATTGAGTGTTTTTTAAAAAATCCTCTGAGGATCTGTGTAATGAAAACCGTCTTAAAAGAAAAAGCTGGAAGTGATATCCAAATCATTTAAATCACTTCACTTTTAGAAAGGTGGTCACAGAGGAGCTCAGGAAGCCGTGATGAGCTCGGCGTGGCAATGACAACCCACTTCCCAAGGTACTTTGCCATGCTAAGAAATATTCTTGCCGTTTCAGCCTTAGCAGATCAGAGAACGTAGGTGTGTGTGGTAAAAATCTGGTTTACCTGACTTCCAGATGTGTAACAAACTGTCGTGGCGAGTGCAACTGGCGTGCACCCGGGTGAAGGCTGAGGTCGGACGGTGGACGCCCAGGCTGTGCGGCCGCAGGTGGGGCGTGAAGGCAGGAGCTGGGAAGCACTCGCTGCCCTGCTCCAGCACTGCTCTCTGCTGGAGGCCTCATGGGCAGGCATCAAACTGAACACAACAGCTTACCCCTGCTGCCCAGCCCCATCAACATGATCGTAGCCACGCAGATCCGTGGTGCTTTGGGACCCGCCTGGTGCGGCAGGTGAGGTGGAATCACAGCAGCAGGCAGCGTTTGGTGGCACGTAGATGTGGAAACTCTGCACGTCATAAGGCGGACAGGACATTTTAGGAGGCTGGCTTTGTTACATAAATGGCTTCTTCTGATGAAGTTTATGGTGTTCTCTTCTTGTACAATATGGAAAAAAAAATCCAAAGGACAAGCTTCTTTATTGTAACTTTTGATGTTAAACACTTTTATACATTCTTTGAAGGAGTACATTTGCACAAACCAAGACATATTTAGAAATAAAGGGGTAAGAAATCTTTCTGTGCCATTAGTAAGAACACATTGTAGTTTCCATTCCTGTTTCTAGGTATTGTTTTCCACATATGGTCCTTGTTTCCATTATGTGGGAACATGAAATTGTTAGCTGCAGAACATTGATTGATGCTACTTAAATGAATGGTTTTCTCAGTTTTTCCTTTGTGCTTTTTACAAGTCATGTCATATGGAATAAACAGAATATGAGTGACTGCATTCGTACTGGCTTTGCTAAGCTGTTTTTGCTTCCACTCTCAGTGTTAGTGTTCACTTAGCAAATATTTATCTTCCATTATAGAGGACTTTGGAGCAGAAAATGTGGTGCTCGTGTTTAAATTATAAGTACCTTTATAATAGTCGTCAAGTAGAATAGTTAAATGGGTGTACACAGGAAATAGGAGATCTGACTTGCTTAGACTTGAGCTGAGTGATGCAATATTTAAATGAAGATGTTATAAATCAGGTTTAGCATTACTTCTGTCCTCGTGTTCAATGAAGTGAACTTGCTAGTTCTTCTGCATGCACTAGTGACAAAGACTTATATACAGTTTTTATGAAATAATTGTGCATTGCTAATTTGCACATTGGTAGAGCAGTGTAGCTAATGAGTTTTCTATCAGTGTGTTTTGATACCCCTAAATGCATTGCAGATTTGGACAGTGTAAGTACCCTTTGGAGCAATCACAAGCAAGAGTGAGAGAGATTATAAATACAGCTTTGTTTTGTTGAACAAAATGTGCAAATCTAATTGTAATTTAAAAAATCAAATTTTGAAGCTACAGGAAAATATCTGAGCCTGGGATGTTGCTTTCTTAAACCAGAACAATTCTGAAGCAGGTTTCTTGAAAATATTCGGGCTTTTTAAAATTATCTTTTAACTTTTGTTTAGTATTTTTTCATCTTTGCAGAAATTGACTTCTCCACTTGCTAGACTTGAAGTCCTTTGCACTTTTTATATTTTGCAATGAGCAGTCATTTCCTTCTCAATGCTGTAAGCACCCCTTTCCATCTGCTGTGAGCAGGCAGCATCTCCAGGGGTTGTTGCTGGAGCAAGTCCTTCATTTGTGAGCCCTCACCTGTGGGCTGTGCACTGCCACCAGGAGACGGTGATCCTGAAGGTCTTTGAGGTGTCCCGAAGGAAGGATTGGACCAATCTACCCCACAGATGAAGTTGTGTAAACTCCAGTAAACTGTTAATTGCCGATTTCCACATTATGAATCACTAAGTGTTCTAAGCCAAAACAGTATTTTTTTTTTGAGTGCTTCAGAAAATATTTGAAGACTGTGCCACTGCTATTGCATAGGAAATTACGAATGGCTGTGTGCTGGCTGCAAGGAGAAATGCAGTTGAGAAATGCAACTTGACCGAGCTGTGAATACGGGTACCCTTGTGAAGCCAGTGCACTTGAATTCAAGTCAGAGCTAAGTTTGGTTCACTTTCTTTTGCATTTAGCAAATAGAGCGTATAGGCTTATACAACGTGTGTTTGTTGTAGGCAGAACACAGGGTAGGAATTTAATTTGAGCATTTACGCAGTTTAAATGTTTCCGTCTTGTTTGTTTAGTTATTGCATAGAATTAATTGTTACAGTTTGGGGCCATCTTATTGCTACGTATTTTGTTAGCGCAGTAAAATGACAAGCTTTTTTTGGAGGTTAGTGGGGTTATGATATAACTAATCTCTACCAAATGTGACTCCCCACTAGACCTCTCTTCCTTCCCAAGCCTCCCCCACCAAATCCGTGATTTATGGGAAAATGTTAATAGAGCAAAAGGGCCTCAAGAGCAGGGCTGCTCTGTGAAGTTTGGAAAAGGCTTTAATGAAAAGTTTCATTGTTATTTCATATTTACTTACCAAATCCTGCCAGAGTGAGTTCTTGCCAAACTAGTTTTCTATAGTTCTTGTCTGGTCTTGCTAACTTCTTGTTTTGTATCAAGGCCTCGTCAAACAGGAAGAGCGACCAGAATAGCTCAGGTTATGGCACAACAAATAGGTGCTGCAGGAAAAAAGAAGGCTATCTGAAACGGCTTATGCAACGCTGAGAAACTTCTAAAGGAACTAATTAGCAAAGTGATGCAGCGTATAGCAAAGCTATTTTTAATGCAGATTGAACACACCAAAATAGCACAGCCGTGCATCAGAAGTGGGCGTTTCTGTTATTGATTCCTGATTCTGTAATCTTGCACGTTTCCTTATATTTGCCTTGGAGGTGGGAAATACTTGTGGTAGGAAGGAAAAAAAAAGCCTCCAAGAATACTGAAGCTTTGCTTTGGGTGCTGTTTGTTTTGATGGATTTAGTCCAGTCACTGAGCCGCGATTGCAGTTCCCCGTTTCCAATGTTTCATTTTTCACCAAGAAGATTGAGTGATGCACACGCAAATTGTAATGCGTGTGAAATGTGAGGGATCGGACTCTCTCTTAAACCCCAAGTAGTTTCTCCATTTCTATTTCTGCAGTGAAGCCCAGCTTATGATTCAGTTCTGACTGGGTTTTGAGCTGGAGTAATTAGCAGTGGAAACAAGAACCAAGTCCTTGAGGCTTCCTAGCTTGTCAGTTCTCTTGTGTCTTCAAAGCCTGGGTCTTCGTAACTGTGCTTCAGTGTCTGCTTTAGGTACCAGAGACAGAGGAGTATTTCATAATGGGTTAGACGATGAAGAAAGGTGTCTTCCCTTTTAGCTTGGGAGCAGAATTTGCAAAGGCACGTCTTCGGTGGACTTTGCTTTAGAACTCGTTTGTTAAGGGTCTTTGAAGTTCCTTAGCATCTTGAATTTCCTCTTCATGCATGATAATGTGAATAATGTAGTGCTGCTTTAAACTATTTCTGAAATTTTACTTTGCAGAAATGGATGCTGAGTTATTTCCTATAATGCACTACAATGCTAATTGCAGTGTGGGGAAAACCATACATTAGGAAAATCAGCTAGTTTTGTGATAAATACTTGCTTAGCAGAAATTTAAGGTAATGATCTTAATAACTACAGAAATTAGAGAAAACATCACTAATTTAATTTCTGAAATGAACAGCCTAATGGCTGTAAAATGTAATTCTGAAATCTGAGCATCTGATGGTGATAATTTACAGCAGGACTTAAGCTGGATATACTTCGATAGAAATGAGGCAACTTTCATGGTTATCAAATTTCTTCAAAATCATTGACCTATGCTACATATCGCATGCAAAGTTGGTTTTCAAACTTTGGAAATCGTGTTCTAGGATATTACAAACAAAATGAATGTCACTTGATATTCTGCCCATGTTGTCCAAAACTTCATGTCCTCTCGAGATTTAAAAATGCAAATGGATTTAGAGGAATTCTGCTTGTCCCATTTTTTGTCCTGTTCTATCCTTTAAGAAATCAAAGGATTTTTAAGGTTATTATTATCATATTATTATTATTATTATTATTAATAATAATAATTTCTTCCTTCTAGACACTGATACCAGAAAAGATGTTGATGCTAGTTCCTGTCTTTCTAGGAAGTCAGGCACACTTTGCAAGATGGTGCAAGTTGGAAGGTCCTCAAATTAGTCACTTTTTGCAGTCGTGTTTGTTCTGTGAAAGGCAGCAAAGCTCTGTTACTATTCCACCTGTAACAACAGCCCAGGGCATTGGCTTTGTGAAGGGAGAATATTTGAGAAGCAAGAAAACATAATGCATCATGTTCAGGTGGTGTGTTTATAGTGCAACTTTTCCCTGTTGGAAAACAAACCCTTTAAGAACAGCAGGTTGAGTACTAGGCTGCAGCCAGGAGATACGGCAATATGCAGCAGGCACTTTGTGGGTGCATCGTCACTCTGTCAGTTCTGGCTTCCTTCTGTATCAGAATTAATAGTGAAGACTATAAAGCCAGTTTTCCCAGTTACTGGTAGACATATATATCTGTATGCAAACACACATATATGTGTCGTATATGCACATATATGTGTCTGTGTGTGTATCTTTTCTGAATTAACATATGGAGTGTTCTTCGTGTAAGACTCAGATATCCCACCTACCAACTCTACCAAAACACAGGTAGAAAGCTCTTTGATACCACTGCAATATTGGTTTCTACCCATAAGATAAGCTGTTAAACCATTACGACTGTCACGTAAAAACAAAACACAAAATAAAGAAACACACATTACAGCTTTCTGGTACAGCTTTGTGCCTGTTGACCACTGTCTGAGACAGTTCATTTTGAGGAGGATGTATTTAGCTTTTATATATATAATATATATATATGTATATACATTTGGTAACATCAGGAACGTTTTTCTTCTCTGTCAGTGATGGCACTGAATCATGCCTGTCCGATGAAAGGGGGAAGTGTATGTATATATGCACATGGGTGATTAAAAAAAAACACCTTTGGCTTTATATTTCAATTCACATTTCTTTACAGGAATATGACCTAAATGGGTGTTTTTTAATGTTGATTGCAACGTTAACTATATGTGTGAATAACCTTTTTCCTTTTTAAAAAATATGTATATATATATATGTGATGTTTTTCTTTTTTCTCTCTGCCTTTTATGCAGGATCCAAACTACTGGATACAAGTGCATCGACTGGAGCATGGGGATGGTGGGATCCTAGATCTGGATGACATTCTTTGTGACGTAGCCGATGACAAAGACCGTGTAAGTACAAATAGCTATGGAAGAAGCCCAACGTGCACTGTACGTGGTTAGGACAGTATTCTGTGCTTCCAGCACATGTCTGGAGGTGGAGTCAAGCAGTGCAAAGGTTTTAGTTTTTTGATATAGCTTGCTTGACGGGTGTAGGAGTTTGTTACTATTATGATTTTCAAAAAAGCTCAGGAATTATTTAAATCGTGTTTTTTTTTTTTTTTTAAGTTCAAGTAAGAAAATGAGCCGAAATACTAAAAATAAAAATCTCAAAGGGGAACAATAATGCAAAAACAAAAATTTGAATATGCAAGTTAAGATTTTAGCTTCATGTTGCTGGTTGAATATATGAAAAACGCATGCTATTTTTCACTTGTGGAGGGTTGATTGTTTGTTTTCGTAAATCGGTTTGGGTGGAATTGCTGGATACACAGACCTTGAGAAAATAACTATACACTGTTTGTTGGGCACTGTGTGTGCTTTTTAAGTAGAGATTTATATCACCATCATCTAGGAGGTTTTTCATTATTGGTTGGTTGATTGAGCTTATAGATACACGTGTCTTTAAATTACATGTTCAAAAAGGGTAAGGTAAGAAACACTATGGCAAACAGTAAAGGCTTATGTAAATATGCCACTCTTCTCTGCAAAGTTGCATATGTTTGCTGAAGGTCTTGAGAGTGCCTGAGCCTGATGCAGACTTCAGTCTGGAAATGTGCTTTAGGACCCTGCTCCCTTCACGGACAGGATCCGTAATTGCCTCTGTTGGAAGCAACAGGCACTCTGAATACTCCTTGAAAAGAGGCCAACTGATGACTCTTCAGTTAATTTTTCAGAAATAAATACTTTGCCTGCAGTCATTTCTTGTGACAAAACTTAATTGTCTTGGTTATTTCAACCAGGACTTTATAAATAAAAATTATGAGAGGAGTCTTGGGACATGAAGACTCCTCGCTGTCTGAAATATTGGGATTACTCAAGCTGTATAGAGTAACAGAGCTGAGTTTTCAGGAATTTCTTCAATAAAAATAGTGCCCATCTAAGATTTCATGAAAAGCTAATTAAAACCTCCAGCTAGTTATCTCATATTCAAGGCCTGAAGTTGTATGATTAGTTTAGCTTTTGCTTACAGGCCTCAAAGAGACTGGTGGAAGCTGTCACTAACTACAAACATACATACTTATATATATATATATATATATATATACACACACGCACACACACACATAGAAGTATGACTTATGACTTATTTGAATCATGCACTTCTTAGCTCCTCACGTGCTCCTCCCTTCAAAAGGAGAAGTTTAAATTCTGGTGACTTCAAGACCTCATTTGTTGGCTGTTACCTTAGCTTGCTGCCTTCAAGTGGGGTAATTCCTCCCAGTGAAACTCTGTGGGTGTTTATGTGTGCATGACTAATAGCTGAAAAACTCTTGACTGCAACTGAAACAAGCAGTGTCATTATTGCAATAGTGTTTTTGTGTACAGATGGACAAGATACCTAATAGCTAGTAGCATTTATTTCCGTGTTTGCCAAGCTCATTTCCTCTGATTTTGTGAATCTGGCATATCTCTACTGGTAGGATTTATAAGTTAAATTTCTTTCCTTTTTTTTTTTTTTTTTTTTTTTTAGAGACCTTGTAGGATTGATTAGGAAGGTGCAATATAAACATGCACCGTGCTATATTGGTTTATATCCTTGAATTAATCATTCTCAGTTGACCTTCACATTTGATTCTCTTCAAGCATCTCAATCATTAGTCATTGTTTTTCAGTTTCCTATCTTACATTTTACAGCTGACCTTCCTGGTTCCCTGTAGTTTTGGATTGTTCGCATTGCGTTTTGTGCTTCCTCCATATCGAGTGTATCTGCTAGTTCTGTGTTAGCAGAACCTGATATAGGTCTCATCACTACAAGGTTCTGAGTATAACTCCAATTAGTAATATTTTATATATATATCCACACACTTCAGCTCGTCTTGTTTGAAAACAGATTATGTCTAAACATTTCAATTATCACTGAGGTCTGCATGTTTAGTTACGGTCAAAGTTAAACATAAGCCTATGCAATTTTTTTTAACTGGGACAAAAATATCCCAAATATTGCAAAACTGTAAACTTGGTACCTTAGTTTTCATTTCATTTTCACAAGGAAAATATTTACATTCTTGGTGACAAAGATGGTTGTGCTATTTACTGCCTGTCATGTGTACTTCTGAAAATCAGTTTGCTGTTATCATGATTCTTTAGATGTAAGCATTGTTCCCACAGTGAAAAATATTACAATTTGTGTTTATTATATTGCTTCTATGCCACAGTTGTTGGTGCAATGTCATACAAGCGCGGTATAGAATGTGAAGCAGCTAAGGACCAGCCTGTCCTCTTGCTAATCTTTTCACTCTTTATAGTTAACTATATTAGTAAAACAGAACTCTAAGAAATGTGAGGAATATATTTACCCCTATTCCACTGTCTCCATGGAGAAAGTGTTCTATCCTATAACAAATACAAAGATCCTTAGAGACAGCAGCTGTTTTGAATGGAATAAGAGAAGTATCTTTGTGGCAGTGTCCTTTCCATTAACGTGCAGGCTGATAGGGTGACTTTATTTAGCTTTTTCTGTCCCTGTATTTTGGTATTCTTTTGTCACTTGGTAAAACAGAACAGAAGAGTAAGGGTTAACCAGTTGCTCTTTGGAATAATTTGCAAAGTTCAGTGTTGTTTACCCCTTAAAAAAAAAGAGAGAAGAACGCAAAACAAACTACATGGAAAAATTTGATTTTGCTAAGCTGTTTGTTCCTTTCTGAAACAGCTTTCCTTAAGCCTTTTAACATAGTTCATTGACAAAGTGCATAATGCCTTCTAAATTAGCTGGCATGCAACTCCGACATTCATACTACACAATGTCACTACACAAAAGTTGGCGATGAAGACTTGGCTAATGCGGTTATTTGTAGTAACAGTATTAAAGCAATTAAAGCAAAAGTTAATAAATGCTCACGTGGGTAGTGTTTTCATGGAAATCTTTTTCTTATTCTTGAAATTAAAAAAAAATTGTCTAGGTTTTGTTATGGAAGATAGTTTCCAATGGAAATGCATCAATATTCTCCCTCCCTCTCACCCTTCATGAATACAAGTGGGTAGTCTTTTTTTGTTCTTTTTTTTCCTTACTGTTTGAGGAAGCTCCTTGAAATGCTTGGGCAGATGAATGATGAATGTCCAAGATCTCTGCACCAGTACAAAAGGAGAAACAATTCTCTTCAATTTGCTTTTAGTGAATGCATAGCCTATTTCAATTATTTTAAAAATACATGGTTCTTGTTGTCCACGTAGTGATTAGAACAATATGTTTAAGTTAGGTTAATAAACTTTTATTTGGATTTCTGTTACTTGTAGAAGTAGCCTTTCATTTGAAGGTTTTCAAAAAAACATATGTCAACTTGTCAGGTTTCCAGCTGGATGATAACATAATGGATGACTTCAGTTCTTACTAGGTAGACATTCTCAGCAGCAAAAAAAAAGTCCCTACCAAAGCCAACGACTACCCATAGTGATGTTTTTTCCTGGCAGATCAAAGCACATGGACACTTCAGTGATCCTCATACTTCGTGTATTACATGGAAGTACTTATTCAGGGGTCCCATAGACTCTTGTTTGTCTATGGAAAAAAATATTCAAGACATTGTGGTGTAATCTCCTATTTTAAAAGTGTGTGTCTGAACATTACTTACTCCCAATTGAATTCTCACTGAAAATGTCACTAGTATTTTGGACAATTAAAAAAACCAACAACGTGTAATTATATATAATTCTTTCCTTCATAGTAATGCTCAGACTGTTACTCAGTGAAAAGCTTTACAGACTACAATGTCTGTTCTCGGTGCAGCTACAACATTTCTGAGAAATTAGAGGCTTTCCTTCCCAAGAAAGCAATGAGGAGCTGCCATTAAGAGTTACTGGTTTTGGTAAGCAGCTGGACAAATAGAGCTTGTTTGAAACATTGCAGGGTATGAAGCTAAGGATAATTATTAATAAACTCATTTACCCTAATGTATTAGGTTTTTTTTTAGCTTGTGATTAGCAACCCTTAGCTGTAAAGGCATTTGCATCTTATGATTTCACTCATCACTGTCCTAATAAATTCAACACTCTAGTTCTCAAAAATAACCACTGTTAATTTGCTGTATTTTGGTGTATACTTGAGTTACAGTCTGAGTAATGTTCTCTCAACTGAAAAATGGGCTTTCTGTGCTGGATTTACCATTTTCAAATATTTGGTGAGGTCTGCACCCTGCATAATTCATATTTATGTCCACTTTGTGCAGACATACAAAATGGAGCAATATTGATCGGTAGTGTCTGCAGTGAACTTTGGTGCTTACCACAGTGTTTGTGTGCACGTTGGTCATATCTGGGTCAGTGTAAGATTAAGGTGATGTTGGTGCTTGGTGCTGGTGAGGCATACTTTGAAATTCCTAGAAGACATGGAAAAAAAACATTGCTCTTTTGAGTGAAATACTGCCGGTGGAAATGGGATGAATATTCATTTAATATGAACATTCATTAATTAAATATTAACATTAATTTAATAGATCTATGTCAAAACAAAGTTCATAAATGTTCATAATCTTGAGTTAGCTAATTTAAATAATTAAATTGCAGCTGAAATGCTGTGAGATCAATTGCAATTCATTTTCATCCTCTTTCTGGAGAAACCTACAAATGCTCTGTTAGGATTATTGTGAATTTAATACTTGGTTGTTTCTGTCCTGATAGGAGAAAGTCTGACGAGTTTCTTCACGCAGTATGAAGGCATTTTAGGAAAATTAGGCATATTATACTTTCCCAGCATAGTGGAAAGGAAATGAACTTTTGGTTTTTGTGTTAAACATACAGTCAATTCTAAATAATACTGTTGTTTTGTTTACTTCCTCTTGGAAAGCACTGTTGAGTTAGGGAGGCATGTGATACACAAAATGTGGCTTCGGAAAGGATGACTCTATTTGTTTGTAACAAATGTTGACTTGAAACCAACACAGAAATAACTCTTATTTTGAGCAGATGCATTATGGTCCTAAGGTTAAAGGCCAGCTTGGGACTGGACAGCTGTGACTGCAATATCTGCTGCTATTGATTTTTGGTCTGTCGCTCTTATTTTTTGGGAGAGTTATGCAAGGCTTCCAGTTTTATAGTAAATTCTGGGTAGACCAGTGACAATGTGATGCTCGTAGAAAGAATGGGGTTCTGGTAACCCGGTGTCTGTTTATTCTCTGTGATGTTAAGGAGCTTTTGAACTTGATGAAAGTTGCACAGATAAACTTGCGTTATCTTTAGATTTCCATCAGCACATAATCAGTACTCAAAGTAGTGTTGTTTGTTCTAAATTTGGGTCTCTCTGCCTCATTTAAGCAAACTTACAGCTGCATTTACATTTGAATTTTCTTTGACTTAAGAAACTTAAGAATTTAACCCGAAGAGTGTAAACAGAGAAGAACATTTTTTGTTGTGCTTCTAAGGTTTGTGTGCCTTTGGCAGATTAAAGCCCTAGAACATCTAGATCCAGTGCAGCAAATCTGATAGCGGAACCTGAAAATGCCCCCAATACTTCTCAAATATATACTTTGAATGCCATTCTCTTTCCCTTTTTTCATCAAAACTGCCACAGAATTAATTTTTAACTACTACTGTGTTTCTCTGCTACAGTGTCCAGCTTCTCTCATTTTGTTCTGTGACTTCCTTCGCTGTATCCCAGGAAAGCAGAATGACCTTGAAACAATTTGTTGTTACTCATAAGTGACTTGGCAAAACACATTTTGAGCATAAGGCATTCTTTTCTTGTAACAGCTTAAAATAACTTCTTGTGCAGCTGAGCTTGGGAAAGTATTGATATTGGGAAAGAAACCTCTCATACAACAATTCCATGATTTTTTCTCTAATAAAATTTAAAAACTTTAGTTTAACAATGAACTCTTCATGTCATCTAGTATTGTGCAGCATGTTTTATTTTAAATACATTTTGACAGAATTGGCAATTTGTTTTTAACTGGCAGGTGGATAAAAACAGAATGACTCTGTTTTAATGTCTCAGGTTTTCTAGCTTTAACACTATTGACTTGTTATTAGGGGGATGGCCAGAAGATTTTTAGGTTCATCTTGCTGATGGATTTAAACCAAGGGAAAATCAATGTCCTTTAGATAGCTGGTATTTAATGAACACATATTTGGAAATAACATACTCCAAACATAAACATTGTGTTCTCTCAAATAATTGAATTAAGATGCTCGTAGTATTTCTAATAAAATAAATTTTAACTTCACAATGTTTACGGATGAGACTAACTCCTATGGAACTGAGGAAATACAAGGCATAATATACTACTACCAAAACGTGTGGATTTTCCAGTCACTAAGAGATATTAGAGCTAACTAAAGGTTTTATCCCATCTGAATTTTATATCCTTTTCAGTGCTGTCCTCCAAATTTACTCTCATTTAATCTCATTTACTTTTTCTAGCTCTGTAAAGACAGCATCTCTGTTCACGATCCATTGTTTATTATGGGGATAAACTGCAATATGCAAATTCCCTTGCTGAATTACTGCAGTAGTTGTATCAATGCACTAACAACTCCCAGGTAAGAGAGGAATGAAACTGAGACAATTTTATTATTTGGAAGTTAGTTTCCATGGAGATCTGAAGAGCTGTGGGTAGGGCTGACTTCTGAAAATTAAATAATTTGGTGAGAACTGTTCTTTAAATAATAGTGGGTTCATGCATGAACATGATATACTGGGGAAGACTGCGACAGTGTTGTGAAAGTTGTGCCTGACAAATCTGCTGGAATTCTGTGCAGAAAGAAAGACCTCAGCAACAGCGACTTGTTAGTGTAATCAAATAACCCACGAGCCTACCACAGGATGAAAAAGAGGGTCTTACGGACAAGTATGTGATGGAAAGTAGGACATCTGTGGTTGCACATATTTGCAGTTGCCCTGGAAGAAAGCAAAGAGGGGATTTGAATACCGGAGTGACACACTCCATTGCTGTGTGCGAACCCGAACGTTGGTAGTGAAACGCTGGCTGGGGAGTTGCAGAAGTGTCCCGTGCTACAGAGGGAGTACACAGTAGCGTGGTTCATGAAGTAAGATGTTGGCAAACGTGATGTGCTTTCAGTGAAAGACTCCCTTAATTGAATACACAAAATAATGAGTTCTGAGCTAGCTATTATATTTGGGAAAATGTTCTTGGTTTTGTAATAGATCTCTGGAAACATGGCTTACAGAGCTCATACCTTGCAGTGTGAGATGTAACAGGAGAAAATAAGGCTCCCAGCAGCTTGCCTTTGTGCTTGCCTCTCTCCCACATTGTTGTCCTCTCCTGCCACTTACCTCGTGCAGGCTCTGGCACTCTTGACCCTGTCTCTCAGCCACTTAATTCACCAGAACGCCAGAGGACTCACCCTTACAAAAATAACTGAATGCTTTTCTGCTGTTCCACCGAAGGACCTGGCAAGGTGGTGGAGAAAGGGAGAGGACGTCGCTGCTGGGAGCAGTTGAGGTGTGAAGGAAGAAGAGGGAGGGTGGGAATGGGAGCAGGAGGAAGAGCAGGGTGAGACCTTCCCTGTCAGTGCAGGGAGGCTTCTGGTGGCCGTGGAGCCACTGGGGGGGTCCCTGCGGTGAAGCAAGGACAGGGAAGGGAAGAGGCAGGCACCTGGTGCTCTACGTGATGGTGGGACTTCAGGCTGCCTCCAGCCACCAACCACCCAACAACCAAAACAGGTTTTGTACACATAGCTAAAGCACAGAAGAGGTGCCAACGCTGATTCCAGGTGTAGATTAAAGGTTTCTTCAGCAGCAGTGCCTAAATGGACCAGGACTCTCAGCCTTGCACAGAGGATGAAAGTGGCAAACTGTAGTTGACTGTAAAATCACCAGTGAGGTTGAGGAATTATTCTTTGCCTTTTCAGTGCAAGATCCTAAAAGAGTGTAGGCTTAAATTAAATCTAAGGAAGAAATTCTTCACTCGGAGAGTGGTGAGGCACTGGCACAGGTTGCCCAGAGAAGCTGTGGCTGCCCCATCCCTGGAGGTGTTCAAGGCCAGGCTGGATGGGGCTTTGAGCATCCTGATCTGGTGGGAGGTGCCCCTGCCCATGGCAGGAGGGTGGAATTAGATGGGCTTTAAGGTCCCTTCCAACCTGAGCCACTCCCTAATTCTCTGGTTCTATGATCTGGGGGCATCAGATGAAGCTAAAGTTTTCATTAGCAAAGCAAATGACAGGAGATACAGTTCGTGGATAAAATACTGCCTGTTGTTTTCAAAGAAACACGAGTAGCCTAACTCATAGGAGTAGCTACTTGTGAAAGGCTTTCAGACGTTCCTTGACCTTAATTTTTATGGTGTATCAGAGTATATGTGGTTTTTGGCAGATGGTGCAGATGCTTAAAGAAGTTTTGAAGGGCTGTAATTGTTTTTGAGATGTCATGGTTTAAAAGTACGCATTATGCTGGCTTAACTGATTATGTTTTACTCTTCAGAAAGATGATGCCGGTAAATCATGGGAAATGTTAATTTAAATATTTAAATTGTTTGTAAGTAGGAATCTCTTTAAACTTCAGTGAAAACCTCAGTGTGTGGAAATGATGATGGTCTCACAGTGTCTAATGCTGGTAGCGCTGAAGGTCGATTTGTGGCTACGGATGATGGCTGCTACAGTATTATAAACTCATCATAGTTAAGAGACACTGTACAAAAACTATTTAATAATTGATTTTTTCTCTCTATATCTTGTAATAATTATAAGATTCACTAATTAGATGGAGTTGTAGATAATATGAAGAAGTGTTTTATAATTCTTCACAGTGTAAATCTCACAGTGAATCTAGAATTAGGTCATTATGGCTAATAAATGCATGATATTCTGATATCTTTTCATTAATTTTAGCAAAATCACTTTGTCCTAGAGGTGTGTTATTCATCCCACAACAAAAGAAAAAACTGCAGTTAAGGTTTGTTGTGGGAATTCATTATCTTCTTAGTCACTGATATCATCAGGTCTTAAAAGAAACACTTCACAGCAATAGCTTCACAGATATTTCCTAATAGAGATGGTGAGACTCGTACACTAGAGGACTGACCCATATTAAATCTTAATTATAGTAATGGATAATCCTGCAAGTATAAATTATTCACGGTTGCTTTGTACGTGAAGTAGCGTCATGAATAAATTAGGGAAAAGTTTCTGGAGAAGACCCTGGACAGTGGCATAAGTTTGTCAAAAGAAAGTTTTCCTTTTTGTCTTTTAACCCAGATCTGAATCTGACGCTGTTAGATTTGCAAGCACATTCCTATCGGTGCAACTTTGCGCTTTGGAGATGTTTTGTTTAATCAAAACCAATAGCAGGGAGTCTTGGGCTTCTACACCCTCGTAGTGTTCCTTGACTAATCTGTTATGCAAGGGAAACATTCCTACCTAAACACAGGCCTGGTACAAAAGCTGCAATCTCAGCTGTCTGATAAGATTCCCACACTGTCACTAGGCTGAGAATTCATTTACGTTGCCCTCTTTTCCGTCAGTACTAATAGGTCTTAAATGAGTGCTGTAACTTCACAGTTATTGCCCAGAAAGGACAGTAGGATTCATACATAGGCTTGGACGTCATTTTCTAGAAGGCTTAGTAGCTAAGTACCTCCTAAGTAATGTGTAGCGTGAATAGCCTTTCTGACAAAGGGATGACTTGAATCAGGTTAAAACGGGGTCTCTAATGAATGGGGCAGCTATCTCATGCGAAAGGTTCCTTCAGCAGTGCTTTGGGTCCAAGAATAAGAAAGTAATGCTGTCTTTCTGGGGGAACTTTTCAGCAGCCTGACTTTTCAGATACCTTGTTAGTAGTAGCCTAGAAAGGAAGGAGTTAAGAAGATGCTTTGAACCCAAAGTCTTCTGCTTCATCCCCACACCCTGTTGGTGTACTTCCACACCCTCCTGGTGTGTAGGGAACTACCTTCCGTTCACCTTTAGCGTGCTCAGCAGGATAGTCACTACATTTTTCAGATTAGCATCACTGCTGAAGCCTGTTTGAGTTTATACAGCAAGAAGGAGTTCTGCCTGCTCTTCAGTGACACGCAGCATTGCAGGACCATCGCCGTTTTTCATCTGTACATCCTGCTGGAAAAAGAGATTGTTCTTAGGTGGGCTTGACTACTTGGAGGTTGCTTCGCTTCCTACAGGACTGAAGACTGTTCGCTGTAAGCTCGGTTGGAAGCTTGATGGTACTGAGGCTTTGTTTTCTTGGGACACTGTTTGCTTGAAGATCCCACATTTTGGTGGATGAAATGGCAGACACACCTAAGAGGAAAATTACAAAGAAGTCGTCGTCTTTTTCATACGATCGTCGGAGAGATTCAGTGAAGGTTAGGAGACAGTCCAAGTCTCTTAGCTTTAAGTCAGCTACATTGGGTGCTCAGAAAAGACAGGCAAAGAAAAAGCAGGTTTGTGTTTGGCTGTTTCTTAAAAACATATCTTTACTTCCAAAATTCGTATAAAGATTGTAAAACTTGCTTTGTTAATGTGAAGCGGAAAGCAGTCTGCTGATTTGCAACCCGTGTGTGAGTGCGTATGTGTACATATACAAGCTTGTGGGCAGGTAAAGCTGGGGTGGCTTCTTTTTTCTCTCTAACATTTCTTATGAGCTAGTGAAAACTTGTGGTGTGAACTGGATTGCAAGAAAAGCCTCCGACTTCTTTGCTTTTGAGATTTCTGTTTTGTTGTGGGGAGCTGCCTCTGTAGCGTAACACGCACCCCGTGAGCTTTTGGTAGCGTTTTGTCTGTTGTGCTGACAAACGCGGTGGGTACTGAACCTTCTGAAATTATTATTCAGGTTACAAACAATGTTTCACTGCTCTTCATTATTATTGTTCCCCCTTTTTTTTTTTTTTTTTTAAATGTTGAAACGTACCAGACTGAGAGCTTTAGGGAGTGAAATATTTTACTTATTCCGGAACAGGTAGTGCCAGTCAGCGGCAGCACCTGTTCTGGTGGGACCAGTTCCTAGGGTTAGAGGGCAGCTTAATGCCTCGGCGTTATTGCACTTCAATAGTGAAAGACTCATACGCAGGTCTTTATCTTTTATAGTTGGAATATAATTAAATGAAATTTCTCCAAAGAGCAAACGTACCTTGCGCTGGAGCAAATGGAATAAAAACAAGTGAGTCAGTTCATGAAATGTCTTTGTGTACCGATCTACGATTTAATCTAATATGAAAGGAGCTCAGGCTCACGGACTTTACAGCGCTCTGGCTCTGAACCTGTGTGCGCAGGGTGCCTTTTTGAAAGGGTTGAAGTAACTTTTAAGGGAATTTCTAATTAACTGTAGAACATACAAGTTTTTAATACTTTGCAAATAATGCTTCCACAAATGCTTTAAATAAACTGGATTGTCATTAAGCAGTATTAGTGAATTTCTCACACGCAAGTAATTTTCAGGACCTGACCACTACACCTGCTCCTAAATTTTGATGACAGTGTACCCAGTCAGATTTAAGAGCGTGAAAGTTATAGTGCCCTGAGTAAGCTTAAAAACATAATGGATTTAATGTATTTGGGTTCCTATGTGTTTTATTACTATTTCTGTTGTTCTTGAATGCTTAGTATGTCTACTTACATCGCAAAAACTCACTATTAGAGTATTAGGATATTCAAGCTTTAGTGTGGTTCTTTAATGTTAATTAGAGTCATAGGTGAAGCCCCTTCGTCTGAATAAAAGTTTTAAAATGAGGGAATATTTGAAGAAATTAGGAACACCTTCAAAAGGACACCAAGCTTGAATTTTGTTTTGCTTTATTATCAGATGTCATTTGAGAAGTTAAATCACAATTCTAACTTCTACAGAGGTATGTGAGCATTCCAGTTCATTGGATCCTTTCAGGAAATAGAAAGACTACTCAGATTAATTTGACAATTTTGTTTGTAAGTGCAACTCAGTGAGTACCCCTGTATTCTAATTTTCCCAGACCTTAAGGTTTCTGCAGTCTCTCATCTTTTGGATAACTGCCATGGTTACTGTGTGACCTCTAGTGGTTAATGAAAAATATGCTCAATTACTGAATTCAAGCTGATGCTTGAAAAAGTCCCTAAAATGTTTACGTGTTGGCTTAATCGCTTGATCCTCCAAATTCTCTTATTATTATTGAAAAGAAAATAATAAAAATTGCTTTAAGTTTATCTTTTATGGTGCCACTTCCAGAAAAAAATGTTTTGCTAAAATCGTTACACACATGGGTGTGTGTCTGAAGAACAGTACTGATAGATGGGGACTTATAAGAGTAGTATTAAAAACCTTTTACTACCTTGGCATGGTGAATGTATGCTAGAGGATGAAATTACTGAAATGAAGCACCCTCCGTGAAGCCTTGTTTTGGTCAACTTCTGTAGCTGCAAAAGGGCTTTTCTGCCTCAAGAATGTATTTTTTTCCCCTCTAAATGCTCCAATTAACTCTAAAATTTGTTGCTTTTTCCTACAAGCTTGGTCTTGTTTCAATCTTTAGATCACTGTAATTGAGACCAAACCACCCTCACCTCCTCCCTGCTCTGTCCCTCCTTGCAATGGCAGCTATTGATGGGTGCATTGGAAATGCTATTGAACACAAAACATGACTGCTTTTATTATTGTCAATCTTTCAAAATAGTGAAGAAAGTTATAGCTTTGAATTTATCGGAATCTGATCAGTGTTTAACTAACTCCATGCAGTACAGCGTAACTTCAGTGAGTGTGCGGCTTCTTCATGGCCTGAGCTGTAGAGTGAGCAGTAGGTCAATTATTGCAATAGGAGAAATAGTTCTTAGAAGTGCCTTTTTTGTTGCTTTAGTCTTTCTCTCTCTCTCTCTCTCTCTCTTTTCTTTTTCTTTTTTTTTTTTTTTAACATTCTTTTAATGTGTGTTTGGCACCTGCGAGTATTTAAAGCTTTGCTTTTCTCTGCTGTTTTGGGACACAATAGTAGACTTGCTGCTGACAATGTAAGAGGCCTTCCAGGAGTCGTTTCCTGGAGGAACAAGCCTGCCTCTGTTTATGGAGACAGGCAAGCTAAAATTAGTTTTCTAAACATTATGGAGGATTGTTATCAATCCCAGTCCACTAAAATCATAACACTCTGCAAAATCATCTTGTGGTGGTAAAAATTCAATTTTGATCTTTTTTCATAACACATTAAGACTCTTATATCACTAATGAAATATTAATGAGAATCTGAGAACATTTTAAAAAGGCATTTGTCACAGTTTCTGTATCACAAAGATATGGTTATGTTTAAAGCAAATTGCTGCACTGTTGCTTTTTTTTTTTAGTTAGTTTATTTATTATAAATTGAAAACCATAAATTTTTCAAAACCAACAATTTTAAATACCTCATATAATATAAAAAGGAACCAACCTCATCCTAGAGAATCATCCCATCAAGTTATTTGTTGATACAGGTTGCTCTTTAATGATTTTTCTCTCCATTCCTAATACCTGAAGGCTTTGATGCAAATCTCAGGAATGAAGCCGTTTTTAATTGTTCACATTTTTCATTTTCTGTTCAAACTAGCATGGTTAATTTGCAGTGAAAATCTTTTCGTGGCCCTTTTCAGTGCAGTTTATGGAAGGCACCCTCTCTACTCTACCCCCTACTCTTTCAACTAGGAGGGCATCTCTGTGCCTTCCTGGCTTACGGGATTTCTGTGTGTGGTCCTTGCTTACTTGCTTTCCAATATTGCTGGTGGATTCTGTTATTTTGGTGGAAAAAAAATAATGAAACAAGGCTTATCAGTTCTAAAATAGAAAATATGATGCTAATTACTTTCACTGTCTGCTGATACTGTCATATTAGTTGATCTAAATGTAAAACCACACAGCACAATTATGCTGGAGGTGACTTCTCAGCCACATGAGTATTATGCAATGTAATCTATGAAATGAATGACAGTTTTAGGAGAAAAAAATGCCTATTTTTACATTTTGAATGAAGAACAAATTCAGTTATGTGAAATAAAACCCATAAATAAGTTTTAAGGAAATTGAAGATTGAGATCTTTATGTACAAGATACTGTATAAAAGAGATGCAGTGCAATTTTGAATTGTTTTGTGAGAACCTCTGAAGTCCTATTTCTCTCTGACATCACCAGCTGTCTGATAACCATGGTGTGGACTGGGATCTCAGTTGATTAATTATGATCTGAGGCTCTTTTCCTGATAACTACTTATGTTTTGGATACCAGCTGTGGAACTTGGTTGGGTTTATAAGCTGTGGTAGAATACAGAGAACATGCATAGTACTGCAGATTAGTTTTTTTTTCCATATAGTCCTATTTTTCCTATGGAGTTCTGTGGAATTGAGCTGAATAGCTTTTTTTTTTTTTTTTTTTCCTTTTCTTTTAAACTGTATAATCCTGGAACCGTGTGGGATGTGCCATCCGCTATCCCAGTTGCAGAACAATACATACAAAGAGGGTGTTGTTAGAAAATCTCCAGATCCTTGTGTTTAAATATGACTCAGTTAATAGGAGTGCTCCAGATTCCATGTTATGAGCATCTCAGTAGGCTATGGCCTGTGGATTACACTCTTCGCTGTCTTATTAGAAGGAAACGCTGGGTGGAAAAAAGGCATTGGGAAGGCTGAGAATGTGAGGGAAGGGGGCCATGGATACAGAGTGAGCATTTATCATGTTGAACTCTGTTGTAGGGAATGTTTATAATATGACTATATATATATATATAGCATAGTGCCAGGTGCAGCGTTTCTGGGGTGTGACAAGGCTGGTGAGCACATCCCATAGAGCCAACACCAGCAACTCAAATTATCTGTAATCTGTTAAGATACCTAAGTTGTAAAGAAAAGTTAGGGGTGGAGGACATCTCCATCCCTCATCTCTAATAATTAATTGTTGGACATTATTTCTGAAAGCGATAATCTGTGATCACTTTTCTTCTACTGCTTTACTTACTATTTTTTTTGCAAGAGCTTGTTTTGAAGTCCCTTGGGAATCTTAAATCTCCTCTCCAGGGAGCAGGAAGTCAGCTTCAGGTGTGAACTTTCAGGATTTGTTGTGAAAATCTGATCCTGTTTCTCTTCAGATAAAACCAGACAAGCACGTAAAAGAGAGAAAAAAAAAAGAAGTGTGCAACAGAGCAGCAGGAGATAACAGCATGTGGGTTCCTCTGGCAGTTTGGTAGAGGAAACGTAGACCATCAAAACTCGGTCGCTCTGGAACATGGCCAGATCTGAACCGTGGTGGTTAGCTGTTGTTATTAAATGTGTGATTGCAGCAAGGCACGGTGTGTTGTAGCCGGCTGAGCAGGCCCGTGAAATGCAGAGGAAAATCAGAGCAAAGAGGACTGGCAGTGAGAGGCTTGGCGATCTCGAGCCTTGAGTTCTTGCATTCTTTCTCTTACTGAGGCTTGTTTGTGGAGATTGTGGTAAATGCCTGCATCAGAATACTTCCTGGGATAAGGAAAAAGATACATATGTAGAGCATAAATCACCCTGCCTTGGCCGCGCTCATGCCCTCCACTGTGCTGGCTTCCAGTGCTCAGAGGAAGATGTGTCCACTGTTAGCGACAGCAAATTCCCTCCCTCGACGGCATGTCCTGGCGGTTGATAAGGCTTCACATACGATCGTACTAGCTCAGAAAATACTTTGTTATGGTGTTGAAATAATGGCGTATTGCCAGGAGCTTTTCAGATGTAATTGGTGATTTCCTCGATGCAAGCCAACTATTAGGTTTTATTTTGACAATTTTACAAGTTCACCTGCTCTGCACTGAGCTACTATTTTTCATTGTCTCCGAATAACTGTAGTTATAACTCATTTATGAGTTAGCTTGATTAACCACAGCTTTGGTTCCTAAAGGTGTGGCTTCGCGATGGATTTCAGCACATCCAAGGCTGTGGTGTTGCGCAGGGGTGCTGTTGCCCTTGCCAGGCCTTGGCTTTCCACCTTTCCCTGGCGCTGGCAGCAGGAATTGTCCGTTGTGAAAACACCCTGGCTGAAAACACCCTGCCAGGAGAAAGGACGGTGGTGGTGGGAAGTACAGGGGATCTGTTGCTGGTTGCATGAGGAGGAGAGAGGGGCAGAAGGGGCAGAGACACAGCTCTCTGCTGCGAGGAGCGGTCTGGAGGCTGGGAGTTCATTGCTGTCTCCGCAGCTCTTCCTCAGCAAGGCTGGGGCACAATGTTGGACGCTCCGGCCCCTGCCAGCCGAGGGAGCGGAGCAGCGGATCAGCGCTCTGGGCTGGCAGTGCAGGGGGGCACCACATGTGGAGCAGGACAGGAGCACTGAGGAGAGCAGAGGTCCTTGGGATGGGAGCGCTGAGGAGGGCAGGGCCTCGCTCTGTCAGCCCACAGCGGGCGGCGGTGACTCACACAGGGCTGGGTTAAGTGTGGCCAAAGGGAGCGTGCTGAGCTGACGGGTTATGTGTGGATTCACTGCACTTGTTACGGCTGAAATTATGCACCTTGCCTTGGCTGAGGCTTTTGATCCGATGTTGAAATGTAGGCGCAAGCCAGGGAGAGTGAGAAACAAAACACTCACAGAATTGCAGAAGGATTTAGGCTGGAAAGGACTTCTGGAGTCATCCAGTCCAAACCCCGGCTCCAAACTGCGCCGCTTTGTGCAGGGCCTGTGCAGTCTGTGTCTCCAAGGATGGAGGTTGCACAGCCTCCCTGGGCACCTGTTGCAGTGTTTGCTTCCTTGGTGGAAATTGCGGTCCTTAACCTGAGTTCCTGCTGTTGCAATTGGTGTGTGTGGTGCCTCCCCTCCCACCACCCTTCACCTTTCTTCTCCCTCTGCCCTGCTGTGAGGCAGTTGAAGACAACAACAATCTCCTCTGTTGGCCTCCTCTTAAAACTGAACAAGAGCAGCTCCTTTGGCATCTCCTCGTGCTCCAGCCCGTGGCCATGCTTCATGCCATCACCAGACCCGCTGCCGCCCGTCGGTGGGCAGCCCCAAAGCAGTCGCAGAGCTGCAGACCTGCTCCCACGAGGGCTGAGCAGGGGAGAACTATTCCCTCCTGCACCTCCTGGCCGCCCTGAGGCCAGCACAGCCCTCATGTGAGGGTCTGCTCCTGACTGGGCTCCGGAGTGCTGTCCGGGAGGCATCTGGCCCTGCGTTTCCACAGACTGCTGCGTTCCCGGCTGGCACCCAGCCGGGACTGCTGCACGCAGGTCATTCATTTAAAGCTCTCGGTAGCTGTCCCCGATTATCAGGCAAATGGCACACTTTTTAAATAAAATCCCTGTCTGAGTTCTACTGTCTTGGGGTATACATGTATTTTGTTGCTCATTTGCTATTTGTGCAGGATTGTACCCTTAAAGTGGGGATAATGGGTTTCAAAGCACGCTGCTGTCAGCTGAAGTAATGCTAGTAAGAGACTCCCATTCTAGGTTTAGCCATCCTGCTCCAATTAAAGGGTGAAAGACCCAAGAAGAAATCAGGTGGGAAAAAAGAAAATAAAAAAGAAAGGGAGGAGGAATGATTTCTGGGCCCACCTACTGGTACCACCTCATTTCAGAATGCTTATATGCTCAATGGTTTAGCAGAAACACAAATGTTTTATTTTCTTTCAGTACTCGAAAGTACTTTTCAAGTGTTCTGCCACAGTTAGTGTTTCTGTGGAACACTTTGACACTTGTGTGGGTTGAAACTTGCATTATTTTGTGCTGTATAAACAATATTTTGACATATATTTGAATAGTTACAAAAATTCTGATTGCATGGTCTTTTCTGTCATTTTCATACTATTAGAAAAAGCCGTGGTTTAATGTTACAGAATTTGCTGATTGAAAATAATTTTATCACGTCTCCAAAGAACAAGTTTGTCACTTTGGTAAAAGCAATGAACTTTGCCCCGCATTACTCCATGCGAGAGTGGGTGAGCATTTTGCTTTACAGGAGGTTGATTTTAATGTTTCTTGACAAAAGGGAAGGAAAATTAATTTTAATTATCTAAAAATATGTCCCCTGGCTCAAAGTATAGTTCTCAGATAGAAAGAAAGCAGTGTTTTGCTTTCTCAGCAATTTCTGTCACTTGAACCGTGAATTGATCATGGAGGTAATAGAACATGGGGAAAATCCAGAGGGAGCTGTCTGATTTCATACGTGTTTCTGTTCGAGCACTTACATTCTTTTGATTTGTGGACTGTAATTTTCACAGACGGTATTAGCAGCTTTTAGAAGAACAGCCACTGACAGATGACATCCATCTATCCAGCTGCTGCCTAATCTGACTTCAGTCTGCTGATGGCATTATCTAACTGATTCGAAATAGAGTAAATATTAATGACTGTTCATCTGTTATTTAAAATAAATAGAAAGTAGTGAGAGAGCGATGGTCACGTTTCACACTTATGCTGTAACTAGCTTCACGTCATCTGTTATGATCCTATCAACTTTTGTGACTGACAGACATCCTTAGGTAATTCATTTGGGAAAATTCAATACTGTTTCAATTTTTTTTTCCCTCGCAGTCTTTTTGGTTTTCAGTATGGTCACAAATAGTGAGATGTTTCATGTGCTGTGAATTTAGAAGTGAAAAATCAAGATCTTATTTTCCTTGTGAATTTTATGAAAACTACCTTTCAGCTGAAATGGATATAATCAAAAAATGATCAATAAAGTTGAGAAAATAACAAAGTAGTATATTATAGATACTGATCAGAAAAAAAAATTGCACCAGGGCTTGGTCTCATGTCAGCCATATGTAGGTGGTTAGAAAGCTTACTATAAACTTAAAGAGTATTTATTTTTGTGCCAGTCATCTTTAAGATGTTATGGAAAGTTTTCATAATGCAATTTTCCACTTTATCTGTTAATGCTTTAAAATACACAATCTGTTAATGCTTTAAAAAACAGCCCCCCCAAACAAACAAACGAAAACCAAACAAACAACAAAGCCAAACAAACCACACAGAACCGCCTCAGTTTTCCATTTCCCAAAAAGAGCGCTCAAGAAGATTGCGGTGCTGATGACTGCCATATATTTGGCCGTCATTGCTTTCATTCGGGTTTTGTTGAGAGCAAGATCAAACATGGAATGTCATAACTTGGTGCTTTTGAGGACTGCAGTGTCTATCACTCCTGAAGTCAATTTGTTCGTTAAGGACTGTTCCAATTTTTCAATATTGTAAACCTGAAACATTCTTACTAAGCTCCCTTAGGGTATCTTCTACGATCCTTGCTTTCCAATATTTAGCATTTAAGTAACTGAATTGCCTGCTCTTCCTCTATTAATACTTGTTGAGGCGTACTACATTGATTTCTTTGTTTTGAATATTATGTTATTCTTGTTGCACATTTTTCATCAAAAATAACAGTCATAAATATGTCACCTGTCATAAATAGAAGTCTGCTTTGAAAACTTTCTAAATATTGCAATACATTTTCATTAAAACAAGTTGTCAGCAGAGAACATAATTCTTTCCTTGACACCGTCGTACGGCATTGATGAATGACACCCGGCGCTGGCGTTATACTTTATTGCGTTAGTCGAGTACAATAACAGCGTTGCAGATGCAAGACTAAGACATCCATCTTTTTCCTATCAGCCTGCTGCACCTGTTTGATTCACAGGAAAGTGCCGGAGTACTGACGCTGAGTCTTGCTCGCAGACATTGATAGATTTGCATTGAGGGAAGCAGTTGCAGGATGGTGGGGTAGTAGTTTGTTGTCATCTTGGAACAACAGTGATTTCCTGAATCTTTAAAAATGTTAATGCTACAAAACAATTCACCGAGTTAATTAGTATTGTGCATGTGAAAATATGTTCATGTTTTTACCTGTATTTAATTCCTTTTTCTTCCTCATTCCATGCTCTGTCAGAAGCTAGGTGGGCTGACCATAAACACTTAATCTGCTGCAGTCACTATATATTGAATTAAATAACTTGAGCACTGCCTGTGACTTAATACCTTGGTGCCAGGTTACTTTAGTATTTAGATACTTGAACGGTTATATTTGGAGTATGAAACGAAGTATTCAAATTCAACTTTTTTTTAAAAAACTAATTTTCTCGTGCATCTTAAAAGAACAATAGCTAACATCTGCTAATTGGTTTAAAAAAAAACAAACAAACAAGACTTGAGTCCTTCCAGATGACACAGTGTGGTTTACAGAGCAAATAAACTCAATTGTAAAGTGTTTTATTCTTTGCATATATAGAATACGACATATATCCTTGTCGTTTGTATAGCTTGCAGGTTGTGTTTGTATGCAGCAGCGGTGCAGCCAGGGTAGGGCAGGTCTTCAGGGCATTAGTGTCTAGCTCTTTGCCTCTTGGCTTTCTGGCCTCCATTTAGATACTCAGGCTTTTAAGTAGCCATCAAATGTGAAAGCAGGGGGGTATTTGCTAATAATTCAAGTATTAGCCTGTAGAGATGTTACAGAGCTGGTGCATGATGTGTAGTTAGTGCAAGGATCAAGATGAACATCTTGATGTACCCTTTCTTGCCTTTCCCAACCCCTTTCCTTTTTATGGCTGCCAAAAAGCAAGTAAGTTTTTATCTGCCAAAAAAAAAAAGGGTTGTTATGTACATCCTCACTTTACTTTTATTGCGTGGAAAACTGCTTGACTGGCCACTCTGAATGTATTGCATAAATCATATAGAAAGGTCAGTGTTTCCTTCCGAGTTCCACAGGACTTCTCAGATGCCGTATGGAAATTGAATCCAGGTTAAGCAAATATTTGGAATGGCTCTTACCTGTTCGTAATTGTTTCCAGATGTGATGGCCTGGTGATATGGAGCCTAGGTAGGCTACTTTTAAATTGCTCCTGAGGTTGATAGGTATGAATTGATGTACTTTGTGAATTTATGTGTTGGTAACTTTGCAGAGATTAACACATTAATCTTTTGATGTGTTTTAGTAAACGTTTCATTATTCTCATACCCTGCAATTGAAAACCTGTTGCAGATTTGGACTTAGTTTGTCCCAGCACTCAGACTGTTTAGATCAGCATTTTGGTTGGGTTCATAAAACATAGCAGCTGTATTTGATGCTTTGATCAGCCAATTTTTTTTTTTTTTGGTAGATTTACAGATTTTGTTTCTAGTTTATCTGTTATAAGCGTAAAATTGTACCTAAAATTGTACCATATGTATCATAATCTTAAGAATAAAACCTTCAATTTTTATTATTTTCTTTATATTTATTCTGTTATATTAATTTCTAAAACGGAACTTGAATTTTTAATGTTCTTTTTTTCTTTTGTTTTCAAGCTTATCTTTCTGTCGCTACTTATTTACTTAATTCTAATGCTAGAAACTCAAGTTTTACTGAGAAACTGAAGTGAAAAGGCATGCGTTTTTTTATTGCTCTTGCGGGAATTATTCTTGGCACCATGACAAATTTAGTGGGGAAAAAAGTAGAGCATTTTTTTTTTGTTGTTGGTTTTACCTTCCGCTTCATTATGCGCTTAGTAGATAAATCAGTATCAACATCTGTAACAGTGAATTAATTTCATGGAAGAAATTTGGCAGTGGTAAATTAGTGACAGGGCAACAAGTTTCAGTGTAGACAGAAATAAGACAGTAACTTTCGAAAATTTTTAATAATAAAACCTTTTAAGATAATAGATGATTAAAGAAATTAAGAAATAATTTCTAGGTTTCTTTTTTAGAAAATGCCAGTGAAGGAGATAAGCACAACTTACAGAAATCCCAGAGATCTAATGGTGGCGAGCTGCAGGTACTTTACAAGTCTCATCTATGTACAAGCAGTTATGTCTAATTATGATATTCTGATTAACAGAAACGGACACTGAGTAGAAGAAAATGAGTATATTAAACCTCACATTTATTAAAATCACAAATAGGACTGTCGTTTCCAAGAGCAGCAGACCACTGTTAAACACGAGAGCCCCTGGCATATAGTACGCTGGGTTGTTCAATAAACACAGTTTCCAAAAGGAAGACAGAACAGCTTTAAGAATGAAGCGTGAATAAGGCTGATGCGCAGAAGGATCACGAAGCTGAGCTAATAGAAGGAAGGATTTCTCTCCTGGAAGTAAGCGGAACAGCCTGGGGACTTCTGGGAAAAAGGGATGTTTCACCCTTTCTGTGGCTGGTTGTGTTTTGGCTCCGTCACAAGCATCCTGTATGACTGTGGGCAGGTCTGTTTGGGAGAAATGGTTGGTCTGGCACACATCGGTAATGAGGAGAAGGAATGTGGCAGGGCCAGCTCAGCTGTGTTACACAACAAAACTGCGTGGAGGCAGGGAGCTGGGCCTGAGTTCCCGAGGAGCAAGCTGAAGGACTTTACCAACTGATTGCTCCTCTTACGTGTTGTTGCTTTTTTTTAATGAATTGAAATGAACCCTATGTGCACACAATTACATATCAGCCTTTTTTTTTTCCCCTCTGTTTCGATATGTATTACTTGTAAGACTTTCCTTGCTCATATTGCTCTGGCACTGCACAAGTTGGATGGCGTGTAGAAAAGAGGAGCTGTCAACTGGGAGGTGGGAGCAGGCTTTTTGCAGCAGGGGGAGCATTAACTAGATACAACAAATACCAGGATAGTTGATTTGGTATGTGTTACAGCAGATCTGGTGGCTTCACTTGGATTTTACTGGGAATACAAGCTTTGGAATTAGATATGAACATGTATCCTAAGTTTCATTTTTAGAAAAGTGTGTGTATTGAAACGAACGACAGAGCTCCTATTGATTACAATACAACTAAGATTTTAACCATTACTATTCCAAAGAAGAGCCTGAAAAACTAATCCAATTAAAATCTGCTGGTTTATCTGTAGCATATGACTAAAAGGCCCCCCTCTCCCTCCCTTTCTTGGTGGTTTAAACCTCATAATTTCTAATGCTAGAGGAATGATGTTACTTATTTGTGGATTTACAGCATAGGAAAATTTTCATCCTACTTTTATTAAAAACTAGTTTAGTTTAAGTATAGGTAGTTTTAGTATATAAACTAGACTAGTTTATATAGTAGTTTTTCAGTTTTATTTATAGATGTATATAAAGCTGTGTGAACATTGTCATAGCAATTTAAAATAATTATTTCTATTTGTGTTGCAGCCACAATTGTTATCGGTAAGATGGAGAGATAATCCTACTGTTTAGCGGTGCAGTAGTGTGGAAACATATTCACTGAGCATAAATACAGGCAGTTTGTTTTCTGTCCACAGCCTGATAGGTGGAGTACTTCTTTATCCAGGATATTTACAGTGAGGACTAGGTGAATAATAAGAGAAGTGCTGTACTTTGATTTTATTTCCTTAAAATCCTGTCAAATCTGAAATGGGCAAGTGAATGCTGGTAGAGTAATTGCAAAACAGACACCATGAAAAGTGCATCCCTGTTCTTGCTATCTGTTTTCAATCTGGCATTTGTAATATAACTTGTTGATAGCAGTCACAACAATTTTTAACATTCATCACTTAAAAACTCTGTTAAGACCTTTTCAGAGGGTCTGTTTTGCCTTGCTCGGGCACTCCCGTGCCATGTGGTACCACGTAACTGCGAGGACCTTCCTCGAAGGCTGACTTTAGGGAACGCAAGGCTAAATTCCCCGGCTCCCGAGCTGGTGGTGTCGGGCTCTGAATGCTCCTGGAGGGGCAGCACTCCGAGCTGTGGGGTGCCAGAGCTGGCTTTTGTGAAAGCCTCTGCGGTCTTGTTTCCAGATGCTCTTGAAGGTCCAATTTGAAGAAGTACCTTGGGTGCCTAACGGCCTGAATCCTTTGACTCTGACAGAGTCCAGACATCGTACCCAGAGCTGTGAACACGTGTCTCAGAAATGGCTGAGCTGCAGGAGAATGCTTATTGTCTGTGTGGCTGCTTCCTTCTCACCCCTTCCTGATAGCGAGCCTGCCCTCGGCGGGCTCTGCCTGGCTTCTCCTCCCACTCGTCCTCATTCCCATTTGCAAAGCAGCCTATGCAAAACTGGGGAGTAGAATAAAACAGTTCTCATTAAAAGCATGCAATTAAGTGGGGGATGATGCAGGTCCTGGATTAGGGCTCCTGTAGGCCTCGATGTAGGCCTTTGTCAGTTCTCTAGTCAGGCTGTGTAGCCTTTGTTTTGTTTGAGTTCAGGCCAAAAGAGACTGGTATCCATCTGCCCTGGCTGATACTTAATCTCCTTTGGTGCTTCAACGTGTGTATGTTCCAGGATCGGATTCCTCCAGTTTGTCTTGTCAAATGAATGTCAGCATTTAATGAGGTGAGCTGGTAAGAGTATTAGCTGAATTACCTGCTTCTCCATTTTAACAGCAAGGCAGTCTATGCTGTTAGCATCGAAGCTGGTGCAGGTGCCACTCTAGTAAACTGGTACAATTATATCTTCCATTGAGTGGGTACAGCTATGTTGAAACTTGAGCGTGTTTAGCTGCGTACATTAAACATTTCACTGAAAATGTAAAACTGTAACAGTTTTAAAAATAAACATGATTCAAATAAATCATTGCTCCAAATGATTTTAACAACAACTCAAATAGGTATGCGAAAAAGTCAAATGGGGAGTAAAACAAATATACAAATTATGAAAGGGCTGCCGATTTATCTTATTCTATGCCTTGTAAAATTTTCATAATGACATATGTTTGTGTGGAGTCAATGAGAACTGAAAGGAAGTCAGAATTGGAAAAAAAAAGCTTTAGTTCAAAGTACAGAGTTTCAGACAGTTCTTAGCATTGGCTTTGTGGTAAATATTAACTCGTAACTTATAGTCTGATCTTTTATGTTTGGTGCATTCATTCATTTGAGGAATGTTAGCTGAGACTGGGAACCTGCCATTGCAGAGGCATGCCTGCTCTGATAAAGGCATCCCTAAGAACAGATCTTAATCAGCAGTTTATATATATATGTATGTTTGTCCCTGTGTGTGTGTGTACACACATAGGAGAATGCTGCATATCATTTGCATAGAGAGAGCTTTCGTTCTGGTAGTGCTTCTGAGAGGTTTCACGTCCAAAATTCATTGCAGTTGTACATAGGTTGTGTTAAGACCTGCACCTGTGACGTTTACATACTTGTTTTCATGAATATAGCAAAAGACAAAACATCATAAAATGTCCTTTTTTTTTTTCCCAAGATTTTGGGCATTATTTTCAGATGCTCTGTGGTTTAAACAACAGATACCTCCTACAAATTAACTACGAACATTTGGGTGCTTTATATTTTCAGACAAGCCTAAAAATTCTTCTAAAAGCCCCTTTGCTTCCAGCACATTTATATCCAGCATGCGAGACCCAGCTCTGAACTCTCCCAAGTGTCTGCAGCACCTGGCTTGGGGCTGCAGAACGCGCAGGCTTACCCGCAGCTCCTGGTCCCTGCTGCAGGAGCCCGGCCGCTCGTCTCGGCCCGCTGCAGCCCTGTGCTACGCCGCATGATGAGCATCCTCGTCCAGTTCTCAGTGTGTGCATAATGAATGGGAGAAACTGTTAGAGGGCGAACCTCAGACAGGTACGGGTCATCACAGCCAGGTGTTTAATTGTTGTCAGTAGGAAGCATTTGGGAGTTCCTGGTGTGCGCTTTTGGAAACACAACAGTAACTGGATCCCTTTGGATTTTGATGGATTTGTCCATTGTATTAAACGATGATTAAGATGATTAGATGCACAATGTTGAAGCATTAATGTTCTGAACATCTTTATCAAGAAGAGGTAATAATTATAGTCTACTTGATATGTTATGCACATCATGCTCCTGTTAGCTGATTTGTCTGCAACTGTGCCAGAGTTTAATTAACATACTTGAACAGTATGAAAACTTGTGCATTTATAATTATATCTTCAGTAACATTGTTACTGTGCTTTCAAAAAGGTACATTTATCATACGAAAAGTGCTTAGAATTAGGGTCAGTCAAAATCATCTTCAAGAAAATGCTGGGGGGAAGCAGATGGCATTCAATTTCATCGGTGGGAGGGAAAGCAGCAGCTGACAGAAACTTTTTTGTGTGGACTCACGGCTTAGTTATGAAATGACTCAGAGCGAACAAGGTGCTTTCCACGGGGCTGAAGCCAGAATAATCCACTCATTGTTCTCCCTGAACCTTTTGAGGCTGGAAAACTTTCATTTTTCCTCATCTTTAAAAGCAGATCAGTCCGTGTGGCGACCCACTTGCCATTCTGTCCTCTCATGTTGGGAGGAGTATGTGAGAACATGGAGACACTAGCTACCTCTTGTGTTCAATCTCTTTAATTACACTCACGAGAGATTTTTCGGATTTTCTTTTTTTTTTTTTTCCCAAGAAGACTGGGCAGCTGCTTGTTGTTGTTGTTAGTATTTCTGACAATTTTCTGAAATATTATAGGTGGCAGCATCAGTGGTTCACTGTTGTGCAGAAAGGTGAATCAATATTTTTACCCGTATCTCTTTTAATAAGGTATATATTTTTAAGACGTAGTTTTAGAGGATACATTTTTATTTTGCATTAATGAAACTTAGAAGCTGTTAAGGAAATAAAAGAAGATCTTAATTCACTAACCTTCGTTTTCACTTTCTATTACAGTGTTGCAAAATCTGTAGTTTATTTGGAGATAGATGTCTGGGTATATGTATATGTTCCATAAATGAAGATGGATTATATATATATAGGCACAATTTTATAATATGTATCTTTCAGTATTTGCTTAATACCCCAAAAATATATATTGCAAATGCAATCAAATGACTTATCTTTTGGATGCTTCTTTTTCAAGCATTTGGGAAATCTTTCTTTTATATTTAAGCTATGTTTGGGGAGAATCCAGCCTGCTAGTTTTAATTTCTTGTGTATCTGTTTTGTCTTGAAGGACTCAAATATGATTAACTTCTGTAGAAGGAATACATAGGAATACATATCACAGTGCTGCAAGATATTACACCTTATTCTGTTATGATCTAAACTGTTGAAATCAGATCATTGCTTGAAAATTCCAATTTCTCTTTCGGATGACACTGGTATAGATTAGGGCTCTTCAACCTTCTTGGTTTGTGAACTCCTGAACTTTTTCTAATGGAGGTTAGGTACTCATTATTAAATTTGAATCTCCACCCATTTCAACAAATGGAGACAGAGCAGATGTATTTTGTTTTGAATCTGAAATTAAAAAAATACATTTTTAATAATATTTGGAGGGTAAAGGGTACTAATTCTGAGTGATTTAGGTAGATAACAGTATCATTGCAAAGGTAATTCTGTAGCTTGTTTATCTCATTTAAGAAGACAGCTGCAAAAGAAAAAATAAATCTTTATTTCTAAATTAGCTGCAAAAAAGAGGGAAACTTTCCAGTGTTTGTATAAGCATTGTTTGGTGATTTCTGTTCAGCTTTTGTTTGTCCACGTGTCCATAATCAACGCATATGCTCTCTAACCTGTAGATTTTTCCTTGGGTCAAGTGTCAACTGTAAGTGGGAATGCAAAGTATTACCAGCGTTCAGGAAACGTCGTAAGCACAGTGGCTTCTGAGTGCTCGACTATAGTGTTCTCCGTAAGAGTTTCATATTTAAAAATGACAGTTCCTGTTTGTGTTCAGTGTGGACTGTCTCTGAGGATAAAAGCTGTCCTCTCTCAGTCACTTGAATCTTCCTGTTTGCTCTTTTTTCCTGGAATTTCTTTTTGTTCTTGGATGCTATTACTCTCTCGGTATTGACAGACAGCTGAAGAAGACTTGCCATTCTCCTGGAAGTTTGATTGAGCCCTGAAAGGACTGCTTGTTTTTGTTATCCACAGTGTAATAGAAATGTAGTGCAAAATGTTTTTGCTGGATCTTCTTAAAACGCCAGAGATGATTGTGGAGAGATGCAAGGAATAGCTTGTTTCCCCTTTCAATAAATAGTGTTTCATTAAGCACAGTATTTACTTTTGAGGGATTTGTAGAGCTTTATTTCTTACAGCACTTTACATGTTTCATAGACCTGTACAATCGTGCAGACCTGTATTTATTTTGCATTGCCTTGGAAGATGCTTTGGGCACTATTATTTTTCTAAATACCGATGCACTGCTCTCCCTTGTGTTATCACAGCAGGGACTGATCTGAGGTGCCGATCTGGTCCTCTGGTGCTCGGTACCTGCGGCTCACGTTTGGCAGCCGCGCTTGGGGTACCCCGACAAATGTCGCTCATCTCCAAGCAGGGTCTTTGCCTAGAAGATGTTGCTTTTACTGCTGGGCAAGTAGGTAGCCACCTCGGGGGAAAAACACTCTTGTTCTATGTGTTTAGGGAGCTACTGCTCTTTTCTCCCTTCCCCCGTTTTAAGCTGTTTTATCTAATTCGGGGTATTTCAAGTTATTATTCTAGACAGTCACTTAAATAAAAATAAACAATTTAAAATACATCATTAAAAAGTATATTGTGCCCCAAAAGGAGTCAATGATGTGTCCCACAGGACCAGAAAATGAACTTTATAATATTATGGACAATTTAAAATGGGCAAATTTAATTATAGCAGGAGTGTGCAATTACTGAATGAGGTATGAGAGACATGGGAAATGTTCCCATCTAAATAATGACCAGAATATGCTTGTTCTAATAATATTCCATAACACATTTAGGGCCTTAGGATTACAACACTTTCAGGTTATTAGAAGATGATGATAATAGTGTGTTTTATTACCAAATTACTACTATACTCTCTGAGGTATGAAGCGATATTAATGACCATTTTCAATAAGGAATAACATTTTGCAACATCAGTAGCATTTAACCATATTAAAATATGTTGCGTTGTGTGGTAAAGCCCAGGGGTACAGAGATGAAAACTAGAGAGTTTAATTTTGAGATGCAATTGGGAAATTATTTGGGCATTCAAAAAAGCTTTAGGGCAGAAATATATTAATGAAGTACATTTTTTAAAACTATTTACAATAAATAAAAAGGTGAGTGTATATTACTTGGTTGTAATTTTGGTTTATAAAAACGTTAAAATCAGTGCACGACCTACATTCTGCTTAGTGTGCTATATAAAATTTCAATTACCTAAGTGTCTGTTAAATCTGGAAATGAACCGGTTAAAGAGAAAATTAGTACATCTGTGTAAATGCGTGATGGTTGGAAGTACACATATTAAAAATATTTCTCAGAATGGAGGCATCTTTATAAAACGGGTGACAAGATAACATTCGGTTTCTCTATTAATGTATTCTTTTCACGAGAAGCTCTGTGCTAATGCAACAATTTACCAACAGCCCCAACAGCCATTCTTCACAGATTTGTCTGTAAATATTGCAATATTGTTTTGCCAAGGTCAGATGCTCAGAGTCGGTGGCCTCACTGTCACTGATCTAATCAACTGTAACTCTCATACCATCTGATTAAGTTATTATGTTAATTAGAGTAAATAAGTTCATTCCAGTCCCTCAGATCTGCCAAAGACAGAGTATTTTACGGTGTCAAAATATGTCTCTGAAGCTAAATAAGCCCTCTGTACATATTGTATGTTACGGAATGTTGTAAAAACTAATGTTGCGTTTTCCAGTTGAAACGTCACTTCCATTTGTTCAAAACAAATCTTAGTTTTATTTAGAACCATAAAAATATGGAAATCATATTGTGGTTTCATAGTAACTGTAGAGTTACATAAAATATTTGTAAGTTACCATCTTGCTGTTGAGTCAGCTACAGAGGCATTGCATGTGATATATGTACTAATTGTATATGATAACTTTTTATGCGATACAAGTATTGTTAAATGGGCATGACAGAATACATGAAGAATTGTTTTGAAGCCATGACCTTGTATTTAATATCAGATGTGGAAGTGTCAGAATTGCAAATCTTGCAGTAGGTCTACCTACAAATAATGTGCTAACCATAGACTTAGAGCCTTGGTTCCCCTTAAAGATAAAACGATGAAATTCATCCTTTAATTAAACATCGTGAGCTAATTCTGTACTAGGTTATTGAAGCTTAAGTTCTGTTATCCCATAACAGTCAAAGATTCTGATTTGAGTGCTGAAAATTCAAGAAGTTACCTTTTAAAAACCATGGGATTTCTTTGAAGTGAATGTTGGTCATGAGAATATCATTGTTGTGACACTGCATGAGAGCGTGTCTTGAAAAACTGAAGCATCTGGGGTTTAAGCACAAACCTATATGAAACTGGATCAAAATCACAAGAATTAGGTGAAATTTTAAAGACTGAAATGACTGAATTTTTAGTTAGGACTTGAATGAGTCCTGTTTCATCTCCGATTTGACGTGTATCCCCTTTTGCCATATTTTGAAATGTGCTGGTTTGTGGCTCCTCCATAATTTTGTGCCACTCCAGCCGTCGCTCTATTGCTTAATTCAAAATTACTTTGGTATTTAAGAAGTTAAAAAAGAAAAGTTTTGTTATAGTCATAAAAAGAAACTTTGCTCGAGTGTGTCAGATAACAAAATCTCAAGACTGATGAGTCTGCATGGCTTAGGGCTGGAGGGCACAGAAGAGGTGGTGTCTGGTGGCGCTGATATGGCACCATGGCCTTGGGAGCACTTGTGTCTAAATGAGCTGAGCGATCCGAGAGCCTCGCGGGGAAGGATTAGTGTTTGGTGGCACAATATGCAAATTCCTTGCTTGGTAACGTGGCATGTAATGCAGTTTGGGATGGAGCTTTAACTACTCCAGTTTCATGCATATATTTAAGCTTTTTATGTTGGTCTGAGTTTATTATTGTGTATTTTCCTGGATATTGTTTAAATAAAATCACCTTGTCATATAGATGTGCATAGTTGAAGTAAATGACTCTCGCAAGCGCTGATTAAAACTTGATGCTGATAAACATTGATAAATTGAACATTTGCAGCGTTTTCTTGTAGCAGAAGCTAGCCAGTGAGCTATTCCTTCTTGTTCTGCATCCAGAAGAGGTGTAGCTGCCTGCTGTGCTGTCACGGGGAGGGAGGTATGAGCCTTTTTTCATTACCAGCCTCTGGCCTGGGCTCTGTTGGAGACCTTTCCTGGTGGGAATTCCCTTTCCTGGAGGTTCTGAGCTGGGCTGAGCTTGAAGTGCAAAAGTACTGTTTGCTTTATAAACCAGAAACTGACAGCAAAATTGCTGTGCATGCTGCGTGTTCCTTCATTAGTGGGTTATTGGAATGGCATCAAGTTTGCTTTATCGTGTTGTAGCGGTTTGTCAAATAACAGCCTCGCTTATCATTCAGGAATGCTCTGTGAATACACAGGCAGTTTAAGTGTATATATATATGTATGTGTGTGCGTATGTTTTTATATACCCATGTGGATAGAGAAATTTGCCATGTATTCACTAGTCCAGAACTTCTAGGTGTTCACAAGCATTCTAGCCTGATGTAAATTCTCGTGCTGTGCCATGTCTTCGCACTTCTCTTGCACTTTCCAAGGATCTGAATCCATCGGTGATGCAGCTGCAGATTTCTGCAGGAGGATAGCGTCTGTTGGAAAAATGCATTTCAATTATTATTGTGAGCCTGTAAATATCTAAAATTATGAATTATGATTTAAGCTAGAAGAGTATTTTTAACGCAGTTAGTTTGGCTGGCTTTGAATAAAATGCATCCTGTCTCTGTGTACGTCTTCTCCATGTTTCATAAAAAAGAGGTGGTAGTAACAAAGCTACTGTTTCTTCAAACCAAAATAGCTGAGCTGTAGCTCAGCTGTGTACGGCAGGGATGAAGGTATTTGCCTGAGTCTAGACCTCTCTGAGGTCCCTAAGTTTTATTAATGAGCCCCCTATCTAGGAGTGAGTCCATGTATCTTCATGAAAAAAAAAAAGTATTTAACTTCCAGCAAGCAGGAGTTACTTTTTCAGTACCCCTGTGTGGGCTGAGGGTACTTAGACACCTCCCGTGTTCTTTCTGAGTCCTGGAGAAAATGCTGATGGATTTGGCCAGAGAGCACCAGCTATTTTCCTTGCAAGAACCCAAGAAAGATGACGGACATAGGTCTGTGTAAAAAAGGAGAATGCCAGCAGGAGAAGATAGTTGCAGTGCCTAGTGCCGGGAAGAAAACTGGAGCTATAGAGGGAATGGGGGCTGAAGTGGTGTTACCTCTACCCAAACTCAGAAATGGAGACCAGGAGGGATTTGAAGAGTGCTTCCATTCTTCGGACTTGTTCCTCGTACCCATTCTGCCCGGGCAGACAGAGCTGTGGCTCAGAGCTGTGGCTGGACATCCCCCACATAATGCATGGTGTGGGAGATGGTGTGGGGAGAAGAAGGTGGGCGAGGTGATCCCGCTTGCTGCGGCCCCGGCCGCTGGGCAGGCAGCCCCGAGCTGCCTCTGCTCGCCCCGCATGGCTGCTGCAGGGCACAGCTGGGGACGAGCAGTGGCCCGGCAGGGACGAGGCTCTTCTGTACCTCTGTGCCTAGCCTAGAAAAAGGATCTTGAGCGACGGAAACATTCGCTCTAGTCTTAAAAGTATGCCAGGCAGAGATTCCTGAATTCTCTCACTTACATGAACCGAGCACTCTCAGTTGCGCTGCAGCCAGTGCTGCTCTCATCCAAGTCGTTATTTAGACCCTGGGAGCACAAGCACCGCGGTGTTGTTTAATTTACCGGAATAAGTGTAATTCTTTAGTGGATAGTTGAAATTACTAGCTGTAGCCAAAAGCATTAAATAGCTCACAAAGTCATGTATAAAGCTTTGTTCCAAAGCTTCTCTGTTTGTGTTGGGTTATTGGAAGATTCCTCCTGGTAGTTCTGCATAAAATTTTATCTGACTAATATCAAGCGGAGCTGTGTGTTTTGGAGCTGAAATGGTGACAGTCTTTTCAAAACCTTGCTTGTGCAACTGCTTTGCAAGTGCTGGCTTTGGCAGTGTAGCTGCTTTTTCTGTGTGTGTGGAAGATGCGCTAACTGTTCAGCAGAGGTCACTGTAAGTTTGTGGTTGAGACGTTTTAATGATACTTACCAAAATGTACGACTGAAAACATTAATATTATGACTAGGAAATTCTTGTGCCTGCATTAGCTTAGAGATTAAATGGTACGAATTTTAAGAAAGATCTTTTTTTTTGGTGGAAGTAGAAAGTGGAGGTGATTATACAATTTCAAGGAAACTTGAATAGCCTTAAGAGATGTGGCACGTACCCAGAATTTCATCATATTTAGTGTTACTTATCAAGACTTAACCAAATGATTACTTCTGTCGCAGCACCTCCTCCTCCTTCCAAAATGTGCCATGCCTCCCTTCCCCAGAAGCCAGGCGTGTCAGGGCTGTTCCCTCATGCCTTTCCAGACTCTACTTGTCCTGCATCGAAAGGCTACAAAACGAAGTCCAGAAGGAGTGTGGCTTGCTTGTTTGCTTTGTGCATTGCTAAGTGGCCTTGAAATCTTTCTCTTTCATAATTCAGTGATTGAATTAGTTTTTAAATGTATTGCATTTGCTATTCTAAAAGCAATTTTGATCTTCTGCAACTACTTTTTGGATGAAACAGAAGTTTGTTTTCCCACAGACGATTAGGAGTCCCTGTTCTGGAGTATTGCCGTGGCGGTCATCTTGCCGAGAGGTAAGGGGTGCTCCTCGATGTGCCGTCGTGATCTCTCCGGTAAAGGACAGTTGCAAATGAACAGGGCAGCCTTCTCCCCATCGACATCAGTTCTGTTGTTCTTATAATGAATCTGATGGGAGAGCTTCAGTGTGCTGATGTTACTGTCTTATCCCAGCCGGTGAGACAACGTGGATCCCTCACGGTGCTGCCTGTATTTGCCACAAGCCATGTATCTTCTAGCCAAAAAGACAGCTGTGATCCCCATCTACTTTGCAAACTCGGTACATTTTGTCCTGTGCCCTTCACCATCACAGCAGGCTTTTTAAGCTGTATGACAGCAAAATAACCTTTTGGTGCTGTTTTTCCCCTGGACTGTGTACCTATTATTGTGCCATTGTGACAGTGGGTATCAGTAGCAGCCATTATCTGCTATTTGAAGAGTGTTTATCCATTTTCCAACTAAAACAGCTGCAGAACTTCTGAGAAAAGTTGTTCTGAAGCCTTTTGTTTTCAATTACTGATCACAGCCATGAGGAGTAGTCCTTGGGAGGGATCTCAAAAGTCACCCTCCTTCTGAGGACAGCTTCCAATTTTGATTAACCAGGAAGTTAACGAAGCTTTTAAGTCTTTTGGATTTCTTACTTGATCTTTCTTCTTCAAGGCCTTGTCTAATCTCATTGTGGAAATAGTGCCAACAGATGTTTGCAGTGTTGCATCGGCTGCAGATCTATCGCTGCGTAAGCACAGGGGGCTGTGGGAGTTGATTAGCGGAGAGAAGCAGGTGGGTTGAGGTTGCTAATAGGTGTTTGGGAGGAATGATGAGGAGCTCAGATTTCATTCAAGAAAACACGGGAAGGAGGGGTTCACGTTGGTAAGGGCGCTGCCCGTGGATGCGCTGTTTGTGAAGTGTGCCACGCTAGGGGGAGTCTTTTGTTAGACCAGCAAACGCAGCCCTCCCAAACACATATCCTCTTTGTTTCTGCTCTCCCTTTGTCAGTCTGCAGTTGGTTTTTGTGGTTGCGCTGAGGTGAAGTAAACTGGAAACCCAGCACGCTGAACCTTGCAATAGATCCCGTGTGTGTCTGTGCCCTCAGAAACCGCTGATTTCTGGCACTTGCCAGAAACGGGAACTGTATGGTCAATTAAGTGCCTCTGTGTGGTCCTATATCATTTCAGTTATATTCTGGCTTAGTCATGATTCACACTAGCCTTTTTTTATAAAGCCAAAGAAACACCCAAAGTGTGCATTGGGGCTGGAAGGGTAGGTGGCGGTGAAAGGCTCGGCTGTGTTCCTGTTCCTCCTTTGCCCTGTGGTGAAGTCCTCTGAGCACGCCTTGCTCCCAAAGCAGCTTCTTGGCCAAAAGTAGGGGAGAAGGGGTTTCCGCGGCCCAGGCCCTGTTCTTCTGTGGCTGCTTCTACCTCTAGCACACAGCTCAAACCACCCAGCCCCTCTCTCGTGCCCACTGCTCCTTCCGTCCCCTAACTGCAGTCCTGCACAGCTCTTCCCGAGGGAAAATCACAGTTCCTCACCAACCCAGTCCCGCTTTTCACCATCTCTCCTTTCTTCTTAGCTTTATCTCTGACCCAATTCAATATCCGATCCCACAGCCCCGTGCCCTTTTTCCAAACCCTTTCTCCTTTCAAGCCTCAGGTACCCACTTAGTGCCACCGCTGTCTCTCTTTCCCTTTTTCTCCTGCTCCATGCACCTAGCTGATCACCAGCTCCTTCCACTTGCCCCCCGTTGCCCCCCGAAGTCGGTGTGCCCCGAGGAAGAAGACTTGTGGCTCCAGCTTTGGCAAAGACTCAGGCCCAGCCTGCAGGTACCAGCAGCCTGCTTGCAGGGGGCCCTGGTGGGATGTCGGAGCCAGCAGAATTGGGGCCGCGAGCCTCGAGCTCCCTCCCCTCTTCTAGGAGAGGGGCACTGAGCAGCTCGCGGGTGCAGCTCCAGGCAGGGCAGGAGTACTGACACTTCAAAATAGGGGTTTTGAAAGTAGCGTGCTCGCTGTGAAGTTGTTGTTGTCTTTGTTCCTTTCTCTGCAGGATAACAAGGCAAAGTCAAAGAAGCCAAAGTGCAGTAGAAGTGCTGCGCTAAAGCTGTGTGTAAAAGCTGTAGTTAGATTTTCAAAAACATCCTGCAGATGCTATTATTTTTTTTTCCTCAGTGTTTCTTCTCTGCAGCAGTAACTTCTATAAACTGTTACATCCTACATGAACAGTACACGCTCCAACACAGCTGGGTTTTCTGAAGGTGGACTGTACCGATTAGGCTAACATTAAGTTCACCCATAAGTCAATTAAAGCAGATTTTTGCTGGTAGACTACAATTTATCACAAAATTCCCGTTTAATGGGAGACAAAATAATCCTTTTGAGTTGTCAGCTTGACATATTTGTGCTTGTTTCTGTAAAGATGGGATGACTGAGGCAGCACGTTTATGGATGTGCCTGCACAGATAGAGGAGGACTTCATGCAAAGCACAGAGGTTTGCCTAGGAAGGTTTGTTACCTTTAACAAGTTGGTATGTCCAGGAAGTTTCATTCTGTGGTGGGCCCGTCTTCAGATGTTCTTCAGTTCATGATGTTTTGGGTGTTGCTGTGCTGATGCAGTTTGGGATTCCTGAAGCAAGTATTTCTGAATTCCATAGCTGCCCCTAGTCCTGAACAGGTTATCTTCCTCACAGTGAACTCACAAAAATTGCAGCATTTACGGCTTCTTCCTGTGAAAGAATTTTGTGCCTACTGGACTGTGTTGCTGTCTTGGGAATGGAAAGATTTTGTTCTGGCTGTTGTGTAAAAAAACCTTCCCCACACACACCTACAAAACAAACAAACAAGCAAAAAAACTCCAAGTGAAAACAAACCGCACAACAACAATCCTCCCTCCCTCCACCCAAAAAAGCAAAACCCAACCAAATTCAAACCAAACCAAACCAAACCAACACTCTCCAAAAGTGTTTTTGTGTGGCTGAGAAAAGCAGACGTGTGGTGGATAAAATTAAGGCTCTATCGATTAAAAAGTGTCAGGTCTCTGTGTAAAACTTGAAATAAATGTGTGTAAGGATGGAAAACGGGCAGCAGCTCTGATACCTTCTGTACTCTCGTACCTTCAGTCGTGATGCTCACCTGCACGGCACAAGATGTGCATGCAGAGGGGATGCTTCTTGCAGTCATTTCCCTTCAGCCTTTATCAGTAAACAGAACGTTTTCAAATAGTAAAGCAGAAATTGCCAACTCATCCTCAATTTGGTGAGAAAAACTTCTTGTATCGGTTTCTGGGCTGATCCTGAATTGGGTAAACAAAGGAGAGCCCCCACTTGTGCTGTGTTGGTGGTAGGGCTGGGGTGTTGGGTTTTCCCAAGGAGGCTGATGAGAGATCACATTAATTTAACCTTCTCATGCTAAGGTGCGGATGAGACAGTTGTGGTAGGAATGTAATTTTAACACCTACTGTTGGGAAAATAAATTGAAATTGTTTAGTATGTGGTGCTAGTGATAAATAGCATTCTGCTTGTTAGAACTGATATCCGGTATGTTTGTGTTAAACACGTTCATGTACTGTATGTATCTTACAGAAAAACAGTTCATTGCTATCTTATCCAAATATATATTTCATAACTATTAATTCTCTGGTGGCATTCTGCAGTCCTTTCAGTGACCGTCCTCCTTTCTAAGAGAAACGTGTAAATAACAACGCGGGACAAGCTGTGAAATTCAGCAGTAGCTGTTGGCTTCAAAGCAGGGCCCTGCGATTGATTGTCCAAACGGGAGTCCTGATCCAGAGCTGTGGTCCCACGGGTTAAATACAAGGACTTTATTATTCCTCAGCGTTGTTGCTTGCAGTCTTTTAACACAGGTAAGGCAGGGTAGCTTCAGAGTCTCTCTTTTATGCGTGGTCAAAACTCACCTTGCTGGCAGGCTTCACGGGGAGATGTCCGGTGGCTGCCAGCTGTTGCTGCTCTTACCGCTACATGAAAAGCTGCTGCTAATCCCCTTCTTCCCCTCTTCTCTATCTCCCTGCAGACAGCCATTCGTTATTATTGTTTATGTATTCTTCCCTTGCTTAAAAATGGATTAGGAAGGGTAAAAAATAAAAACCAAAGGAAGCCCCACCAGCGTAAGGATTCAGTGTCCCAGGCTGCCTGGGGTTCAGCTGAAGTGCAAGTGGAAGAGGTGAGCCAGCAGTTTCCAAGGATGGAGACTTGCTCGTTAAATCCTCCCCGTAAAGAAACCGAATGTTTCTTTCAAAGGGGTGCTTGCTCAGTCTTCAGCATAGTTTATTTAGAGGGCTGCGATATGCAAAGTATTGAAATAGCCATGAGCAGTGAAACGGATCTTTCATTTTATTTCTGCTTTGATCAGTTACCGACATTTTGGCTCTGTGTAACCCTCCACATGTCAATATTTAACATGCAGAAGGCCAGGGGATGGGAGAGCTCTGCAAGCCTTCAGGTTTTTATCCCAGCAAAAACGTGTCAAAGGAGAAACACTGCCAGGTTCTCTGGACAACCAACGGGCAGCTCCTCTGGAGACCTGGTGTCCCGCACCTTAGCGTGGCTGATTTTTAGCTCTGGCAGTTGTTGACACCCCCAAGTGCTCGCTGCCCCTTACAGATGCAGATCCCAAGCTGGGGAGCGAGTTCAGCTGCAAGCAATTACATCCGTGCGTACCTTTGACAATCACGTACTGCTTTGGTTGCTCTTGTTTTGGAAGCGCGTCTGTGTGTGTTTATGTGTGTGTACAAGGATCTTGTAGCAGTTTGTGAACGTCTCAGCTTGGGTTTTGCAGCCAGTTATGACCTTTTCTGAAGTATTATTCTGAAATCGGTTTTGGACGTAGCAAGTAGTTAGCTGATTTGGACAGGATTGGGAATTTTTGTTTTTGTTCAGGTTGGGTGTGTGAAAACTGTGCTTCCCAGCTCGCAATGTCACTAATCCAATTTGTTGATTTAAGAGATAGGATTGCTTGACTGCAAATCTAATCTAGCAAGGTCACTGGGAAAATTTGGAATCAGCTAAGCTGGCAGAGAAGGAATGTCTTTGTGCAGAGCAGAGGCTCCGTCTGCTGAAATTGGTTTTCTCAGTGGAGAAGGCAACTGTTTTCTTTAGTTCTTTATTTCTGTTCTCACTTTCTCTTCTGAGGTTTGCTACATTACTGCATACATCTTGAAGCATCTTGAAGGAAAAGTGGAGTTTTTCCTGAAAACCTCATTCTACCAAAACAACAACAAAAAAACTGATACCACCACCAAAACCTCACCAAACCTGGCTGGCGTTAGTGAGTGAGTAATGTGCAATTAAGACTAAGATAACAAATTGCTCGGCATCTAGGATGGTTTGGGCTGCGGTAGCATACCAACTATCTAGAAAAGAACAACAAAATCCCCTTTAACAAAGAAATCCTCTTTAACTTTGTGATGGGAACAACGACACTTTCTCTGGGCAGGCTAGAGAAGGTACACGAGTCTGCCACATGACAAAACAGATGTACTGTTTGTATATTTGATCATACTAAATAAATTTGCTTTTAAATAAGGTAGCATCTTTGTGGTCAGATTTCATTTCCTCCTGCTGGCTCCTGTAATCAAAGGTCATTAGCATGGCTATACAGCGTTGTAAACTTTTCGATGGTAATGAGTTGACTGCCATACACCTAGGGTCTTGCAGCTGTTGCTCACGTGAACGTAACAGACCATCTCCCATGGTCTTGCTTGGACCCACGTCTGTGAAACTTCAACAGAAGGTGGAGATTTCTGTTCCTCCTTGGGTTCTGCCGTGGTGCAGTGGTATCTGCTTGTCCTATAGCATCTACACCAGGAATGATAGGATGTTTTGGAGCCGTTTACAAAAAGAGCTAAGGAGCATAATTCAGCATAAGGACTGAATTAGTGGAGATGAGAGCTGAGCAGACGGCGTCAATACTAAGATTTGTGAGTTAGCTGAGACGCTGAATGTTAAACACAGGCTTAAAGCTTTCTCCTTTGTGTTGTTAGGGATCTGCAGGTTTTCCATTCCTCTTGTACCCTTATTTGGTGCCTCCTGGCCTTATGTGATAAGCATTTTTAGAGGAACCTAGTAGGGTAATAGAATATTTCTGTTACCGGTTTACAACTGCAGAGCTAATAAAAGGTCAGCTGATCAGTGTAGAAACTCCTGTCATCTGTGTTATTCCTACCTTCTGGGAAATGACTACCTCCCTTAATCCCCTAGCTAGCAGAAGAAATCGTATAATGACTTCCCTGCTTCAGCGTGAAGTCAGCTGGCCTCGCTGCTGATGGTGGGTGTCTGAATTAATCTGAACTCAAAGGGTCAGATCTGCAAATCATGCTCCAAAATGACCTGGCTGCACTCTCAAGTGCCGATTCAGGTTCCCAAGTGTTGCGCCAACCTTTTTTCAGCTGCAAGATTTATTAAAACGTTCTGCTTTGTACTTATAGTGTCCATTTCTGGAAAACATTACATTAAATTTAACAGAATCTCAATTTAACAGAAAAAAAAAAATTCTTTTTGCCTCCCTGTCATGGCTTGTGTATTCTGAACAGGGTGTGGATATACTTCCATTTCAGTTGGCCCTGTGCCTTTCCCACCCAGCCACACGAACAAGAGGGACCATCTTTCTATTCAGAAGTTGGCAAAAATAATGGAGCAGCAAAATTCCACCCTTGGGAAAAATTTTGATATTCTTTTAGGAATGCGAGAAAAGCAGCAGGCTTTGCCTTAAGGTACCAGGGTGAAAATTGATATCTTTGCACAGAATCTTTCATTAACACATGGAAGAACACAGAGAACACATGGGAAGATGTACAGAAAAGTGCTACTACTTGGCAAGAATACCAGCTTTTTTTACTAGGGATTTGGGGCATTTTGGATATTCCCTCTATATATTCACCTAGAGTTTTGTAGCTGGTAGTGGCTGATGTTTCTTATTTTCTTAAAATCATTTTTTGTCTTTATTATCTTTGTTCAGAAGCACTGACATTACTAAAAAAAAGTTATTTCAACCCATTATAGTTTAAATTGAAATAATGCTAATCAGTGCTGTATATGAATGAGAAGGCATATAACCAACTTGTGTTGGGATAGCTTTCTAGTTTTGTGTTCAAGAATAAACAGAAAAGCATAAATGATTCAAATATGAAAGATCAGAGAAGTTGCAGTGTAGATCAGAGAGTTTTATGCCATTAACCAATTCTTGATTATATTCAGCACCAGATGCGCGCTTTGAATTTGCCTCCTTTTTTGTCTCTGATTTCTCAACAGACCCAGGCTGAAGTCCCAAAACACGACACAGTTTCCAGCATTCATTGCTGTACTCTTAGCCCCTGAAGATGACACAGGGAATTGTACGATGACGCCGATGCAAGTAGCTGGCTCTGTGTCGCGGGGCTAGCAGAGCTACCAGGACTAGGGCTGTAGCTGACTGCCGTGCCAGCAGCAGAGCCACAGCACAAGTAGGCCACCAAATTAACAGATGTGCCCACGTCCTGCCAGTTGCTGTTTCTCCTGATCCTCCGTCCCGGAGAGAAGGGCTGCGGGTCTGCTCCGACAGCTGGGGTGTCCTGAGGGATAATTTGCTGCCACTCAGTGGGAACAGGGTAGTTTGTGGCAAGATGGGCAGCAGCAGGAGAGCATCACAGAGAGTAGCATAAGGGCAGTACTTCTGCATGCTGTATTCTGGAGCCAATTTTTTTTTGGTTGGTTTTTAGCAGTGTGGATCAGATAATATTAAAGTTTGTGCTTCTGTTGCAAAATTTCTGTTTGGCCGTACTCTTTTACAAAGTGTGTAAGACAAGGAGCTATTGTCTGTCGGCATTTTTGCACATCTTGAACTCAAATTTCATGTGAAGAAAGCCACTATTTTTCTTTCAAAACATCTATTGTGAAATTTCTTAGTGTAGAAAACTGAGAGCTATAGTAATAGCGGCTGCATTAGTCCCGAGGACCTGTGCATTGAAGAGCTGAGTGTCGGTGCTGTCCGTACAGCTACCTAACAGCGCAGAGAACCGCCGGCGTGCTGTCTCTGCCAATATCGCATACTTGAACAGTAATTTCTACATCGGTGTCTAGTTTATTGATTGGAGATTGTGTAGGCTGCTAGTGGGAAATACCAGTAAGTGCAGCCGAGGTTGAGAAATGGTAGCGTGACTGATAGGAAAAAGAAACCTCCTGTGTTGTTATAGAGGTCACTGTGGTTTGTAAAACCGTATGGAGTGGCTGCATTCCGGAGGGTATATTTTTGCAATATTTAAGAGGTAATCTGCTGGCTGTGATATTTATATTCCCAGAAGAGAGCAATATTCTACATTCTAATTTCACCGTTCACACTCAAGCTCTGTCGTTACCATTTATAGGGCACAGTCATTGAGATCAGTGCTTTGCAGAAATAATTCATTTCATACAGAAATCCCATTCCGAGGAGGTTTCATTCTGTGATTCTGCGATTTTGTAATTAATATGAATTAATTTACTAACTTGCAGGTAAATAAGGATTAGCAAAGTGCTAAACAGATAATAATCTGTTAGACTCATCTATACTGTGGTTTCCTTTTTTATATGCACAAACCAGGACTATGCCATTTAACAGAACAGTTGTTTCACTGCAAGAGCGTGTATTCACACACAGACTTTCCTGCCTGGATGAGACCGTTCTTTTTGGAAGTACGCTGGTCCAAAAAGTTCTTAAAATGAAGCAAAGCTAGATGACACACTGTGATTGGTTAAATTTGTAATAATAAAATATCAGGGAATGTACATAATGTTAGAATGCATGTATTGGTAAAAACCATTAAACATCTGTTTTATGTTACTGGCAGTGACACAGCTACAGTAGTTTCTCAAGGAACTTGAAATTGCCAACACAGTTACCAGGCTGCTTGGGACTCGATTCTGGCTACATTGAACATCTGTGGATGTTTTTCTGTGATTTTTAATTCTTTCCCTATTTCCTTATGGTTGGTTTTTTTTTCCCCCCTTTTTTTTTTTTCCTTGCATGTTGACAGTTGCAGTAGGCTGCCTAATTACAGAGTCATCGCAAATCTTTCTTCTTCAGAGCTTTGCTAATGGCAGTTGTTGATTAACGAGAAGCTGCGTTAAGGTGTCATTATATAACCACTGAAATGTTTCTTGCCATTTCATGGTCAGTGACTCTTGTTGACCCCACTGATTAGATCATAAATGCAGAAATGTCCTCCTGGAAGTTGTGAGGTTCAGCTAAGGGCAGGAAAGAATTTTAATATTGTTTTATTGTCAAGCCATTTTCAAAAGTAATACAGAATTCTGTTGATGTGCTTCACCTCTAGGATATAAATTATTCTTGGGAAAAATATTGCTCACAAAGTTAATTTGGAATACAGGCACAAATTAATATAGATTGTTTAGTATTCTCTGATTTTAAGAACTAGTATTTTTACTTATCCTTCTCCCATAATACATGGCATATATAGTTAGGTGTGTACATACACCTGGAAACGTCAGCCTTTGGCAAAATTAGTCTTTCACTGTTGAAATTTCACTGCTGATTTGACTCCTTCACACAGTCTCAAAGTCTCTATCTGCATGTGTAAATAATCCATAGCTGCTTGTGTAGAATGTTAATAATTACCAAGTATGATTAAAATAATCATTAAATAACCAAATGAATCACTCCCCAGGAAGCGATGCTAGAGTTAAAGCTTTATCTTTGTATTTTTAATTTCCATATAGTAGTTTATAAGTCTTTTGCTCTTTGGGTGTAATTTCTTACGGCCGTGAAACACAAACTGGAAACCAAGTTTGGCTCCAGCATCCTGTTGTGCTATGCGGGTTATTGAGAGTTCAGTACCCAAGAGAGCCCAAACCTCTGCAAATGCTGTGACAGGTAGAAGCAGGTTGTTTTGCCCATTCTCACTTAGCATTCAGGTAAGCAGGAGAGAACCCACGTCTTTAACCAGTGCGGTATGTCAGAGGAATGCTTTCAGTTGACTGTGGGGGAGAGCATGAGCGATGACTGATGAAGACTTTTCTGCCCCTTTCTACTGAATTGCATATATTTCACTTGCTCCCTTCCAGCCTCTTCCATCTTGCCTTGCTTTTCTCTCAGTTCTTTTATCGAGGTAGTGCCAATTCCTCATTCTTCGTGCCCAGGACCATTTATTACCCAGTGCTACTCTATGTCCTCCCCTCTGCTGCTTTGAAAAGATTTCCTCCTTTTTTTCCGCTCTGTTGTTCTGGGCACCAGTTTGATCCATTGTTAGTAAAAGTGGCTGCTGTGCATGGCATAAGAGGTAGATAAAATGAGCCCCTAACGAAGTGATGATCCTTAGGGAAAAATTGATAATCTGAATTGGGGTACGAAGACTTGCTGGTCTCACTAAAGCATCAGCTTCTCAAGGTTTTCTCTGTAGTGCTTATTTACGGCAGCTCACTGATCATAGATTTTTCTGTTCATGTTCATTTTTGCAGAGGATTTATCCTGAAATATTTAAGTTTTGAAATCTTTTTTTCCCCCACCAAAAAAGTAAGAACTGTGAACCTTGCAAGATAAATCTGATTTGTCTTTATGGCCTTTCTTCAGCTGAAGTCAAATACATTCAGGTTAGCTTGTTCCCATGTTGCCTTCCTGTCTAAACTTTCTTCCGGGCTAGAAAATTGATAAGTATCTGATAACCACTGTGGAGACAAAACAGAAACATAAAGATCATATGTTGTGTAATCATCCTGATTACTCTGAACAGTACTATGCTGCAGGTTTCTCTAATCAAGATTAATTGTGATGTAGGCTACGTGAAAAGCCATGTAGAGTGGATTGTAATTAAATAAAAATATAATCATTTTAACATTGTGCCACTAATATGTATTTACAATAGGTAGTACTTTTGAAAAGACTCTTATTCCCTGCAGTGATTAGGAAGCAGAGTTATATTTTCTAACTGCACAGATGTTGTTAAAAGCTCATGTTTCAGGCCATAAAGACTTATTATATTTGAGGTTGTGCTGCAATAGAAAAATGGTTTGTGCATCTGTTTATTGTGTGAGGGACTCAAATTAAAAAATCAGAAATACTATGGATTTATGAAAAAACTAATATGTGTTTGTATATATGTTTAATATGTGGTAGGTAATTTATAGTACGGCATTGGTAACAAAAAATTGCTTTGACAGGTCTTTACAGCTGTATTTAATATAGTGCAAAATAAGAGAATCACCTCTATTTCAGCTTTCTCAGAGTGAGCTGACAGGTCTTAACTTGACTTCTTTCACGTGATATCTTTGAATTTTTGACTACAAAGGATTGTACAAGTACTCCATTTTGAGGCTTAATGAATCAAAACATTTTTAGGGTGTGTATACTCAGGTTTTTTATGTGGGTCCTAAATCTATTTTCCAGAATATTCTGTTCTATATTCTGACACCTAGAAATGTAGTAAGTTTAAATATTCCTTCTATTAATCAGGAAAAAGGGACAAGTCCTTGGCAACCATACAAAAGTATTAAAATCTTGAGCATGTGATTGGATTTCTGCCCCTGTGCAGAGTGGCTTTTTTTGGTGACATTTCCCTCTGCCGATGCTGTTTTCACCTGTCACTGTCCTTTTCCTAGATAGTGCTTTCTCAGGTACCTGAACTTCCACTCTCACCCCTTTTGGGGATAACCGAGTGCATCTCCGAAGACCTTTGGCTCTTCCAGCTGGTGGATGCTGGCTGAACGAGGGCAGCTGCCCATGCCGGCTGTTGCACTGGCTGTTCGAGAAACCCAGTTCTTAACCGTGTTTTGGTTTGGTGAGAGCCATATTGGTGTTGTGAGTGTACCAAACACTTGTGGGGAGGTCACATCGATGCTGGAAAGAAGCCCTGGTGTCATGAATCGAGCCGTCTCGGGCACTTGGCTGAGATGTTATCAGTTCCATGGCTGTGCTGCAAGCACCAGATGCGGTGGGCTTTTTCTAAATGTGATTTTCTTTTAAAAGATGTGCTTGTTAAAACTGAAGGAAATTAAATTCAAACGTGCTTTCAGATTATATTAAGTCAAGAAAATAAGTGGATAAAAGCAAGGAACTTCTAGCTAGCGGTGTCGCTTGCCTTTCCCCGTCCATCACGGGCTGCAGGCAGGGTGTGCACGAGGCCTGAGGCCTGTAGGATCGGATCCTGCTCCCAGCTGTCCAGGCCTCCGTCACTCGCTGTGTAAGCTTGGTGTAACCTGCGAGCAGCCGTGGGGCTAGGAGTCCTGTGAAGGGTCTGGCCTGAGGAAACCATGCCAGCTTCTAACCACGTAGGAGGTTAAATTCGTCCTGTAAGGACTGCCAGCTGGTGTCCAGATGGAGTTTGGAATTTCTTGATTTCTTTCTGTTTTTAAGAATGATTAGAAAATATTGTTCAATGCTAACTTTCCTTGTCTTGTTGTAAACAAGCTGCACCCAATTTGCACACACACAAACATTATGTATTTAAATTCCTGTCAGAACTGCAGGAGGGCTCAAACCGTTCCAGGGAGCATCAACACTTGATGACAGGGCAGCCAATGCCAGTTTTGCTTCTTAGTATGGTTTTGATTTTGCAGACTGGCTTTAGATCATGAAAGATGTCTGTTAAATGTAGTGTCATCCAGATTGTTTTCTTTAGCACTTTTGAGCCCGATTCTCGAATTCTCGACAGTTCATCACGGTGCTGCCAGCCTGGGCAGGCTGTGCTCAGGTGCGGATGCAGAACTGCTCCCAGAGCCCTCTGCAATGTTTTGTTCTTTGAGCCTCAGGTACAGTCACAGGAAAGCCCTTTTACAGTGTCACTTGGGCCTAGACAATGAGAATGTATTTTCTAAACAACTTATCCCAGGAAATATTATTCTTCTCACAAAATTATTGTCATAATTAAAAGATACAAAGAATATATATATTTTTAAACAATTAAATTAGGGAAGACCATACATTTGTCTTTCTCAGGACTGGACTCTGGTAACAGAAATGCTTTTTAAATTGGTAATTTGCATTTACTTGATGCCCGTATGAAAATATAAATACCATACGGTGTGGGTCAGGAACGACAGTGCCTGCCAGCTCTTCTCCCTGAGTACCTTTGTCTGGCCTCTGAAAATGGCCAAAACAGTTTTGTGATTGACTTTGAAGGAGAAGAGTCGCTCCGAATTGCCCGTGTCTCACTCATTGCAGCGGCAGTAGTAGAGCTATAACCAAGGGCAAATTTTGGCTGTTTTCCTCAGGCCCTTCCCATTCCTGGCAGAGAGGCCATGAATCAGGTATTGGTCGTGGGATGGGAGGAGGTTTTTGTGGTGGATCCAGCTGAGGGGCAGGATGCAGTAAAAGATGACAACGAAAAAATCATTGCTGTGATTAAATACATCATTTGTTCAACCTGCAACTACAGTGTCAGAAAAATTGTCTGTTCTAAGCAAACGTCTAATGAATATTATTTATCCAACCGTGACAAGTGAGGCACTGTTGATTTCCCAACTAAATATAATTAAAGGAATGTTATTAAGCTTTAGCAGCTTCAGTTTTGCAAAGATTAATGAGTGTGTGTGTGGGCTTTATAGTTTAGTATTACTATATGACTCTCAGGTCCTGTTACGACTTCTATTTCTGCTGTAACAGCGAGTGCTTTTTGAGGGTACCCACTGAATGATGGGCAGTCCGTGTGCTCAGGCACACTCCTGCTCTGTTCTGTTTTTTAAAAAAGACATCCTCACTTTTCTACACCCTAAAATATGTGATTTCCTTCCCATAGACGCAGTTCAATAAGGACTTGGACAGTGAAGTTACATTCATTTCATTGCGACTATTTAAACTGAAATTTAACCTCACATATTAAATGCTTTTCCGAGTCTGGGTTTGAGTGGGATGCGATGATTGCAGCGGGAAATGGACACTTCTTGGCACTTTCCCAGGCTTCCGTGCATTGTAAAGGTGTTTCTAATGTGTGTGTTTAGTTGTTGACTATTTCGGAAAGGCAGGAAGTAAATCCACCGTATCAGAAGAGAAGACAATTTTTTCATTTTCTTCTCACAGAAGAATGCCAGGTAGTTGGGGATGTTTCTCAAACTCTTCTTAGATCTACCTCATTTAAATTTTGGATTGTCAGGAAGTTATGATATTCCTGGTCAAAATAATAATTTGACGTGGGACTCATTACATATTATTGCTGAATCCTAGTTGTGTGGGAAAAAATAAATGTTTTCCAGCTTCCTGTTATGATCTTAGAGTCGCCTTATAATCTTTGAGTTGCTGATGTTTTCATAAGTCTATTTAACTTTTTGGCTACAAAAAATACAAATATCTTTATTACACTTCCTTTTTATAAAATTGGATGGAAAAGAACTTATCTTTTCCTTGTTCCCTATCTCTAAATATGTTTTATGAAATTTTCTTTTGAATTAATTATTTTGCCTTTTATTTGAACTTGCCCTGTCTGTTTCCCATTGGGCTTTTGAAACTCTAAGGAAATCACTGTAATTGCAGGAACAGCCTTAACTGAGCTGTACAAATGTGTGGACCATGAAACAACATTCTGTTCTTCTATATTTTATACAGATTCTCTCTTCCATCTTTAAAAAGGTGATAGTGCCTGCATAGCAGGTACATATATATATACACACACACAGACTTACGCGTTCTAACTTATGCTACTGTCTCTTAAATTCTTACATGAACTGTCAGTCTTACTGTTCCCTGGGAGCTGATTTTCTCTTAAAAATGAAGTCTTTCTAGGAGATACAGTAAAATACGATTACAGTTAGATTTCCACTAAGTAATCAATATGGATTGACTATAGCTGAGGGCAAGTTTATTTCCTGAACAAAAAGAAATGTGACTTTTTCTGCTTGGTTTTATTAGTTTAAAATTAATGTGACTAGCATAAATCAGAAAGGCTTAGTATGCCAAACGCAGTGTAGCTATTTGAAATGATACTTCGATGAGACATTCTGGAACAAATGGCAACAAGACATTTTACAAAAGTAGTCATAATGCTGAAACCAAAGTCTGTGTTATCTCTTGATTAGGCTTTGATTTTGTGATCAGAAGAGAGATTCTGGTCCTCAGAGATGGCTATAATGTATTTTGAAAACACATATGTGATCTGGCAGGGGGTCTCTACTTCGGTAGCTACGTGGCTTTTACTGTCCCCTTCAGAGGTGCTCTGCAATTTGGTGTATTTGAGTGAATCAATCCTTCGGGTATAGAGAATGGGCTAAGGAAATAGGTGAGGAAACTTTGTAAGTAAAAAAGCTGTAGTTTAATGAGGTAAACTACAATAAGTGCTTCCGCCTAATCACAGAGGACTGAAAAGAAGAGATCAAATCCACAGAATTAGAGGTTAGCAGAAAGAATTGTGTTTTTCATAATAAAATTGCTAGGTGGGAATTGTTCCTATTGAAATAAATTTAAGCCATTGTTATTTCTGTATAACAGCCTGCCAAATGGCATTACAGGAGGTCAGATTTTAACCACTCTATTGTTCAGATATTTTTTTAGGCTGCAGACAGCTGGCCTGCTCTAGCACTGCAGGATGTAAGCTGGGGACAGTGGGCACGGGAAGTGCTGGTTTGGGGCCGAGATGCACGGACCCACAACTCCCGTTCCCACGGAGCGGCTCTGAGTCCATAGGTACGTGTGAGGGGTAGGGGTAGGAAGGAAAGTGTGCTGGCAGTCTCAGTGTATATTTAACTATGAAAGGAAACTGGATACCAAAAGAAGAAAATAGGCATGAGGAAAGGGAGCAGTGGAAGTAAATGATAATACAAAGTTCTGAGAAACGTCTCTTGGCTTTATCACAGAGCCCTGAGGTTGAGCAGCAATACTGCAGTTTCACAAAAGCCTCCATTTGCAAAAGGTGTTATTTTTTTTTTCTCTCCCCGTTTCCCTATTCGGAGGAAACCTTATTCAAACTGGCAAATTTGGAATAAAATTATCATTTATGAATTTTTGACTTACCTATTAATTTTCCTGTAATGGAAAACACACAGACAGAACTCCCCGACTCCTGCTGCTGCAGATCCTCTAAGCCCTCTAAAAGTATAGAAAATGGTGGACTTTCTTCTTATCTAAATCATTTATTACATCATGGCTGTTAGCCAGGTAGTCTGTGTGGGGAGTGGTGAATCACAAAGAGTTTTCCTAGTAAACCTTTCATCAATACATTTTTAACAACGGTGTGATTAAAAAGAAATATTTAGTTGCATCAAGAGCATTTCAGACACGGACTTCTTGATCTGCGCTGGGGCTTGGTGTTCAGAAGGAATCTGATTTCATACCTGTTGAGTTTATTTTTTTTGAGTAGTGCTGGCACTTTACAAAGGCAAAAGACACGCTTCCTTCTATGTTTATTAGAGGTCTTCAGCTTTTTTAACAAGCTGTCTTGTAGCGAAACATCAGCGTTTATTTGATTAAAACATAATTTACAGCTGGCTAAAGCATTTCCACCGGATACATCTCAGATTGGAAAATTGAAAGAAATGAAATCCCAGCTTTTCTCATCATTTTGTGACAACAATTAATGAAAGTTGCTGTTAATTAACACAGTGAAACCTAATTTTATTGGTACTATTTCCTCTGCCCATCTCCCCTAAAACTTTCTGAAGTAGTCTTTGGGAGAATGAATTTTAGAAGTAAGATCAACTTGGCTGTAGTGTTGTTCTAAAGAGGAAGATATTTTCCCTGATTATTCTCTCCTAATTGAATTTTCTTTTCTAATGAGGTCTTTTGCACTATATATATGAAATCCTTTTGTTGAGAACAATTCATTTTTACATTACCAAAGTGGCAAGATTTAATCTCTAATTCCTTTGAGGGGAGGAAAAGTTAATAGAAATTTTACTGAGAACAGAGCACAACTAAAAATAAAGGGACTGTTAGGTGAACACAAAACTAGACAAATAAACAAAGCCCGTCCTGTACTTACATGTAAATCAGTCCTTATGTGGGGAAGGAAAATGGACATTAAAATGTACTACTGGTTTTGAAGAGATAGTTATACACAGGTAATAGAAACACAATTTGTTTGTATGTGAGAAACTCATGATAGAAGTCTTCTAGACATGGCTTTATTTTCTTTTTCTTCAGAAAAAATATTGACATGACTTTGGGATAACGCTTATTTTATTGCTATAGAAAATTCAGTTTTCTTTTTGAAGCAGAGAAGGAAGAAAGCATTTTTTTTAACCCACTTTTTCATTCCTAGCAATAGTCTTATCCCTTACAATATCACATTTTCTTTGTTTATATGCATTATGTGTGTGCATGCTGGGGAGTCTGTTTAGTTACAAAGACGGATCTTCCACGCTGTATCCTGAAGTTTGGGAAACAGCCACCGCTTGTGTTGATGTTGGAAGCTTTACTGAAGCTTGTAGCAAGATGTTTAGCTCTTTGGAAATGTCTTGTTCATCTTCAGATGGCTGACTTCAGAGCTGATAGATTTTATTTCATTTTGTCTTCTGGTACATGACTCTGCTTGTCTTCAGACCTGTGGTATCAATACCTCACTTCTTATGTACTAAAATGCTGCCTTTTTACCTGGTTGTAGCAGGTGCTTGGACGCAAACATCTGTCATTCCTTTCTGTGCAACCTCACTCTCAAATGGGAAGCTTTAACAGGAATATTCACTCTATTTTTGGTTTGTGTTCTTCTGGTGGGATAACGAGTGCATACCGAACAGAGAGCGCTGCCCAGGAGTGCTCTGAGTCACCTTCTTCAAAAGTTCATCTGACAGCAGAGGGAGCCTTGGTTCAGACACCTGCAGTACATGCACGCATTTCAATTACGCTGCTACCAATTACCCGTGCATTGTGACTCTTACAGTGTTGTGGTTGGTAATATTTTGTGTCGACCACCTAATATTGTGTCGGCTGGCTTGCAGACTTAATTACAAATACATGCTTTACTTTTGCAATCTGTAATGCTCGACAGTGCTGGTACTGGTGATAAGTCTATCAGTTTTCACTTGGTCAGTAGCACACTACCAGCGTTAAATCCTAAATGGCAGACTCTGTGTTCACTGTCTGTGCCATCTCTGATAAAACATTAATCATTTCAAGGTTCCATTCAAACCCATTGATAGAAATTGTGAAATGTAATTTAGCTTTGAGAATAGAATTAATGTTTTCTAATAGCTCTAAGCTCTTCTATGATTTATTGGTTCCACTGCTTGAGGGTTTTTATAATCTAAATTGGTGATTACAGATGATACACAACATTGTGTATCATAAATAGGAATTATGTGTCTGGTGAAAATGATAATGGGTTTTTGTACCTTGTATGTATATTAGTCTATTCAGTAGTATATTAAAGCCTATTTTAGAATCTGTAGATAATTTTGCCCACATATAGATCTTGCCAGCTCATTCAGTTAGTCGATCTGCTGCTATTTACTAGTTTTTCTGTAATTCGATAAGTATGCATTGCATCAGAACATCGTAAAATTAAGGGTACACCTGTGGAATCTCATTATCTGTTACATGCTCTCCTTTACAGCATGCTTACTATTTTTTGCTTGGTTTTGAGGAAACAGTTAAGACTATAATACTGATTTGTATTATAATAATGTGATTTCTGAGGGAATTTTAGTCTAATGATTGATTTGCTATGAATGTATCTGAAGGTTGTGTCTGGTAGGATCATTTATATCTAGCCAACTCCACCATTGGAAAACACCTTGATAAACATGGAGAAGATGAAGTGGACATCTTTGTGGATAATGAAAATTTTATATATTTGCATTGAAATTTTAACATGTGCTGTTATTTTTATTTCCTGACCTACATTTCCCAAATTTCTGCACTGGAGTAAACTCCAGGCCATTATGGAGCTGTTCTTTCTGTCCTCACTTGGTTGTTAGCCTTCTGTGATCATTCTCAACAACCAGTGGTTTTGAGAGAAATTTAAAACCTGTTGTGATAAAGCAAAATAAGTGTGACTGCTTGAAAGTGATCTGGAGCAAATGACTTGTAATAGTGATTTGTAAGTTCTTCCTCTAAACATTCATTGATTTATTTAAATTTAAATCTTATGAAAAACAGACATTCAAATACCCAAATATTGCTTGATTTTCCTTATTCTTAATATGAAGATATGCAATAAAAGCAAATGTTAAATAGTAGAACTAATGGTGAAACGATTTTTGTTGGAAATTAATTATACAATGAAACAAGGTATTCCTTATCAAACTGAGCAAACCGCTGTATATTTCTTATTTATGGTGTATACATCTAATCATAGACAAATTCACTTTAGACAAGGCTTTCAATGAAACAAGGAAGTCATTTATTTCATCCCTCTTAGAATTTGTAGTGCACTCAGGTTTCATAGTGATGACCATTTACTTCTATTTTTATTGTATAAATACTTAGATGAAGAGAAATCAGTTGCTTTCATAGTTGCCAACAGTGAATTGAATGATAAAAATCCAACAACCCTACTGAACAATAACTTGATTTAGTTTAGAATTTCTTTAGAAAATGTAGTGGTATTAATCAGGAGAGAATGCTTCAAATATAAAATCTGATTTTCTTAGAGGAAAATCAGTTTGCTTTATCAAACTCTTAAGGTCTCTTTCCCCCTTTCTCTCCCCATTGTAGAATTCTCCTTTTGCAGCAAGCCTAAATCAGATTTGTCTGAAGCAGTAATTGGTGATTATCTCCTAACGGCAAGATATAGTTAAGCCTCTTTGGTTAATCCTATCTTGCTTGCCATCTATAGTGAGTCAGAGCAAGGAAAGTAAGAGAGGACTTGAAATATGATTTCTAAGATCATTTTTCCTGTGAGGTGTAATTACGTGCAAGAGCTCTGCAAATTGTGGAGAGAACGGCCATTGGGCCTCAGCACGGACGTGAAATGGTTGTGGTGGAGACCTGCTTCCTGCCTCTGCATCAACGCGGTCACCGTGCGGTACTGTGACCAGGCAGGAGGACTCCCTCAGCGTTTCTTGGTTTTGTGGAAAAGTAGAAAACCTTTTAGAAAAGTTTTTCTTGTCATGTAAGCTTTCTTGTGTATTCTTGCGTAACGTGTTCGTTATTTTCACTAATGAAGTGTTACAAGATTAAATTTGCCTAATGGATCCCTACTTCATTCTGTATAGAAAGTTAAAATGACAAGTGAGGATTTTTTATGCTTATGTGTTGTTCTACCTTCTATTAAAAGCCTAGCTTTTGCTTCATACATGAGGAAAGGTTTATGTACTCCAGGACCTATTATTATTATTATTGTCACTATTACTTCTATCTGATAAAAGATGTCCATCTCTCACTTCAAACCCTGACTTGCTTGCTTTATCCGTACTTCTTAGCATCACTTTGTCAAGCATGACACAGTTTCAGTAGAAGTAATGCTCCTCTGAAAGATGCTGAGAACCTTCCCAGTGACCTCAGGTGGAGCCAGGAGGATGATTTATAATTTTATTAGCAAAGCCTTCTCCTAGAGACAGCTTCTTTAGATGTTTTATGGGGAAAGACACGTCTTAGAAGTCCAGGTACTACTTTGTTATTTCACTCTTATCCAGGAAACCTCACTGCATCCATAGTGCCAGGTTCTTGGTTCTTTGGGTAGAAGTCCCCATTGCTGTCAGAGCAATCCTATGCAGTGTGGGAAGAGAATAGCAACATGGTAATGAGATTGTAATTTCACAGTTTATTAATTCATTATGCATCATCTCCCTATCTAGTCTATACTGCTCTCAATTTTGAAGAGCAGATCAATGTGATAACTAAGAAATCAATCTATAGGTAATGTTGCATAAAACTAACAACTATAAAGGACCTTTTTCATAAATTACTGATATTTATGCCTCGTGTTCTCTCAAAGTATTTTGTACGGTATTTTCATTTGCTCTTTAGCGATGGAAGGAAGATTTTTTATGTAATTAAGTTCTTCATATATAATTTTGTTAGTGTAAACCTACATAGAGGCTTCAACAAGAGCTTTCCCATTTTCAATTTGCCATACGTTTGAAATGATGTTTTCATATTCTTTCATCAGCAGAATGCTTTGTGCTGCATATTTCTGTAGAAAATATACTAACAATCTCTGCTACTGAGGTAAAAATCTATTACCTCCTCTGAAAAAAGCAGCTTGATTTTATTAGGACCGTGTCTCTTAGATTTAGATAATACAGTAGACTGAATTTTCAGGCCATTGGCAAATTTTCTGCATGCATAATCCATTTTTAGCTACTTTGTGGCTGTCCTTAAATCCTTTTTCTTAAGATGTCAGCTGGGCAAAAGCAAAGCCTCTAAAAAGGCTGTAGCACAACATCTGCGACTTCAACAAGTCTTGTGCTTTGTGTGTTTGGTGCGTTGCCTGAGAGTGCCTGGGATGCAGTCAGAATCAAAGTCCTTAGGTCTGCAAGGTTAACGTAGGACTGTTAAACTCATCAAGGTTATGTTAAACAAAGAACAATGATGGGAGACTGCAACAAAGTTGTATTTATGCTTTGGGAAAATGTCAGACTTTTATTATAGTATAAAAACAAAATAATTTAACTTGTTAATAATTTTCAATAACATCTTAAAACTTTTTATTAACTTTTTTTCTCTGTTCTTGAGATCAGTCGATACATAGATTGAAGTATGACGTACTGGAGCTCCTTATAACTTTAAGAGCTTCAGCATTTTTTCCTGTGTGGTTGTGGTCATCACATATTCTACTAAGTTCACAGTAGTATTCACTGAAGATATATACTAACTATTGAGAAATGATCGAAACTTCACAAATAAAAACATAAAGGCAAAGATTTGTTGCTTTTTTTTTTTTTTTTGGCCGGGAGGTGGGTTATGCCAACGCTTACAAGAGGATTCATTATTCTTCGTTGTCCATTCCTACAATATGAAAGGTGTGGCTGAACAAAGAATATAGCAACAGAGCATGCCAGATGGGTGCTTGATTTAGCAAGTATATTAACTTCATAATTTTCTGAATTATGATTGGGTACAGAGATGGCTAAAGCTAAATACATTGAGATTTTTGCTTCAATCTATACACAGCTCCCCTCATGGTGAAGATCTTGCCTTTATCCAGGTATTTGGCGGTGGCAAGCAGTTGTCCATTGTATACCATGGCACAGCAGCACCGATACCGACCTAGTATGTGGGATTCTCTGACACTGGCACTTAATCAGCTCCAGTCAACTCTGCGTGCATGATGGTGTTTTGGCATAGGAGTAAAAAAGAAGTCGGTGTGTCCCTAATTTTCATATTTTTGTCTTGTACTTCTGCATTCTAGGCTTTTAGGGTAAAATGACAGTATGCTGCTTTCAGCATTGCCATTACCAAATCTGTTGTGTGATGATGCGTGAGGTATCCGGCCAGGAAGGTCAAAGCAACTAATTTTCTGCCGATGTGGGTTGTGGGTTGGCTATTCAGAAGTGATACCACGACTGAAGTAAGTTCTCTGGCCAAGAAATGTTGCCCTTTCTGTGTACTTGCAGATGTGGGGAATGAATACGTTTTCATGGGTATTTTGTGCTGTGGAGGGAGATGCATATGAAAAAAAATAATTAACCTGATTCTAATGTTTGAAATCTGCTTTCTTTTTTCCTACATAATTACAGAAGATAAGCTTAAAATTATTTGTTCACATTTTCAATTTAATTAGTACATGTTTAAGTTTTTTTTTGTAATTGTAGTTTCTTTACCTTCCACAAAAAGAATCAGTGATAAGATTCCTTTTTTTTTTTTTTTGTTAGTCATTAGTATTCACTGCTCTATTAGACTGCAGTTCAAACTCTTTCACTTGTTTTTGTCACGGAAGATGATGGAGCAAGGTTGCTTAGAAACACTTAGCCACACTCGCAATGGGAGTTATCAATCTGTGCAGTGCATTCACCTCCACATGCAGGGGAGAAAATTGGGTTTCACTACTTTGCAGGTTTGTTTTAGCAGTAAGATGTTTAAAGATATATAAGCATGCATTTTCTTTCATTATATTTAATGTAATGATCTAATATCAAAACACAGAGTAAAATATTGACTCTTTCATAACAGTGATTTCAAAGTATTAGAGATTTAATTTGCTGATGTACCCTGCAAAAATACAAAGCTTTAAAGTTGTTAGCTGAGATGGTCAAGGAATTGTCCTTTATCAGTAAGCTGCATAAATTTGAAGTTATTTCATGATCTTTTAAAAAAATAATATATATTTATAAATTACTAGCTTTAGTGTTCAGTTCAAGAAAATATGTTTTGTTTGACTACCAACAGCAATTATATATTTCCCTAACCTAATGAAATTCTTGATCTTTGTAAGACTGGTCTAAAAATAGTCCAAGTCATTCAAGTTATAAAATTTTTGATCTTTTCAACTTTGAGTGACTTGGCCTATTTTGAGGCCAGCAGTAATTGTACACTAATGTGCTAGGAGAGATGAATGTAGCATTTTATCACTCTGGTTTCTAACCACTCCAATTATTACACTTATTAAATATGCTGGAAATGCATATATTTCCTCCTGTGAGTCTGGGAGAGACTTCAGTGTCTTTTCAAGAGCCTTAAATATTTCATACCATTGAGATTTTACCACTCTCTTTAACACATGAGCTGTTGTAGAGTCGGTCATTGACACTCGACCCTGCTTTATCTTCCTTACTTTATGCTGAACTCATATTCTGATAAACCAAGAAAGAAGAAATTAGGTTAAAAATAAATGCTGCACAACAAAGTGCTTCTGTAAAGCTAAAGAATACTTAGAGTTAGTTTATAAAATTTAGTTAATAAAACAATAGAAAAGAATTTCTATAACTAGAGTGGTGACAGCCTGGTAGCAGACCAAGAAAATGGCATTTGGTAAAGCAGGAAATCATTTAATTCTTACTTTAGTTTTCAGTATGATTTTAATAAAAATGAAATTTGAGTAATATAATTTATTAAAGCATCTTACATGCTGATAATGTGTGAATGAGTCTGGTGCCTGTAGACTTAGATACATTTAAAGTGTATCCATGGCAGAATTTCACATGCTTGATGTCATTGAATCTGGATTTTCACATGGAAGATAGATGGTTGAGAAAGTATTTGGTGAGGAAATATTTTTAAAATATATACTTATAATGCTACAGTCAAAGTGCCATCAGGTCAGCTATGTAACTTGGAACAGATAGAGACAAAATTTTTCTAAAAGGAACAGCATGGAGAGGTGGTTGAGGAGGGCAGGTAGGATGTAAGAATAGATGAGCCTAGTTAAATTGCAAAATAAAACATGCATTATTATTTACACCCTTAGGGTAAAATTTGTAGCAAGCTAGAGGTATACCTCAGTAAGCACAACACATCTGAGTTGTGACCTGCCCTACCTGCAGTAGTCTGATCGTGTCTGTAGCTATTGTGGTCCTTTCTGCGGCTGCTGAGAAGTGTTTGAGGGAAAATGAGGGCCTGCTTTTCTTTGCTTAGTTTTGCAAGTATGCAAATTAACTGCTTGTGCTTAGCAGAGAATGCTCCATTTCAACACAATTTTAGTTTGTTCCCTGCTTATCAGTTCAGATACTTCCTTGCTATTCCCTGAACTTCTTTGGATTCAGAGATGCAATTTTTTTTCACTGTTTGTGGTACTTGGATCATCCCAGAGCAAGACAGCAACTACCTTGTAGGAAAGAAATAAGAATTAAAAATAACAGTTATTAATTCTTGATAGTATTCCATAATATCAAGTATTTGTTCCAAATTAAAATGGAACTAAATTGTGAAATAGTAACATCCTCTGCAGAAAGGAGTTCTTGATGGGGTTCTTTGGCTATTAAAAACAAGCGTATTTTAAAGCTGCTAAGTATCCTGAGAGAAATTCATGTCTTTTTTTTTTTTTTTTTTCCTCTTCAGTTGAGAACTGTTTTGGGTTGCTCAGAATGTGTATGGAAACAATCCAGGATTAAAACCATCCGTGTCACTGCTAATAAAAATTCACTTTTAAGTTGTCTTCTGAGAGAAATCCCAGCAGAAAATGCAAAAACTCCTACCTGTGTTAATAAAAGGAGTTCTCTTGGGAGAGTCTGTACATCAAGTAAGACACAGACACAGGGAAGCAGAACCCAAAATATTCTCAAGAGTAAAACTGAGAGGAAAGCAAGCTGAAAACACTCTCATTTTCCGCAGAGTTTGCCTGTTCATCTGCTTTTTGTTCTCCTAGTTCTAAGACGCGTCATCATTTCCATACAGCAAGAATAGCAGAATTTTGTAAGAGTGGAATGCGGTTCCCAAACCACTGCCCGGTGCCTCGAGGCCACAATGCAGATTCTGCCTTTTTGCAGTGATTGCCACGGGCCGTTGGAATCGTTTCTGAGCATTTGACACCATTTCTGAATCTTCCTCCCCTGCTCATGTTCTGAACCCAGTGCTTATTTGTGCAACCAGCATGAAATATCACTGGAAGTAAAGGTGATAGACTGTCTTCTGCTCTCCTTTAGGGTACTGTGAGTTTTCTTTCACTGCTGCAAGTCTTGGTGGAATAGAACTCAATAAATCAGCTTCACATCAGTTTAACACGAACATGGAGGGAGGGAAAGTTTCCCATTAGTGACGTTTCCGTATTAAACTTCTTCTCGGGTTCTTTGAGCCCATTAAATGATACGTGTTTTAGATAAAGCAAAATAGGCAGTTCTTGAGATCTCTAACAAAGGCTGATTGTTTGGATGGTTGGGGAAGGATGGGATTGCCTTGGTGTTTTGCTGGAAATGGAGCTGGCTGTTACAGATCCCAGGTTCCTCTTGTTTACCTGCTTGCTAAGCTGCAAGTGAAGCTGCAGAGGGATCATTCGGATGACCCACGAGTGAGTACGTTCCTCACTTCCCTTTACTACCTGGTGACTATTTGAAAATTGAGCTTATTTCATAGCTGTAGGAAGTCAGCGTCTTTCTCACCTTTTCTGACCTCCCTTACTGCTGCTCCTGAAAAACAAAACACCTAAGGTGTTAAACACCAGGCACAAAATTCAGTTTTTGGTATGACGATGAGTGGGAATGGAGCTTCTTAAATATACTTGAACAAGGTTTTGGTATGCATTTTGTTTTTATTGGTCCTAGTTTCTAGAAGTTAATATGCAGTTGTGGATATATGTGCATAGCTCCTGATGTGTGGAATGCACGTATATTGTAAAGGCATGATTTCATTCTTATGCTGACTTTGGTAGTGGTTTTAGGAAAGAGAATTTTGGGGCTTTCAGAAGGTAGGAATTTTTAGAGTTATGGTTTTTGTGACTTCCTCTGGAAGGTGGGTGGTCCATGCGAGGAATTCTTCCTCATTGTTTTGGGAATGAGGATTAGAGTCCATTAATGGGGCGTTCAAGGAACACTGCGCGGTAGGAAATCTGTGTGTAGGGGCTCTGTTCCTCTGTCTTGCTGATGAATAGAAATGAAAGGAAGCAACACTTGAGGTGGAAAGATTTTAAGGTCTTAAGAAAATTTTGGAAAGATTTAATGTACGTTTCCCATGCAGATCACTTAAAAACTAGGAGACCATTATGATGTTTAAAACTAGAGGGCTCAATATTGTTTGGTGGAGATATTCACAGTGTTGAACCCCAAAAGCTTGTATTTAAGCTGGAGACCCTTACATTGTCATGTGCACAGCAATATTCTCTCTTTTGTTTTTCCTTAATGCAGGAGTTAGTTCACAAATATAGCTTGTTTTAAATACCTTAATGTGGTGTCATTATCGTTCAATTTACCAGTCCTCTACCAGTCTAAAGTAGCTCATGTATCAGTAAGTGCCTTGCATGGTATTGTTTAATACTGGGAGCTGTGCTGTAATGAAGGCAGTGATCTATACCTCTATGGAAAGCAGGTGCATCTTTTCCTGCTAAAGAGAGTTATTTACTCCACTTTGTGTTTTATGACATTTTTGTGCCTTGTTTTTGAGGAAAACCATTTTTTTGCCTGTAAAACAATACACTGTAGCTGTTCTTTGCAATGTTACAGTGAGTACATTTTTTCTTATGCTACTTACCTAGGAGGTAACTTAACCTTAATAGGTTTGCTAAAAATAATGGTATAATGGTTGAAAAAATCTTCGTGACATCAAAAAAGGAATAGTAACTTGTACATTTCCCTCTTGTATACGTTTCTTATTATAAGGAAGATTTATGATTGGTAATATGACCCTTTGAGTTCAACCACTGTCTGCAGAACGTGATTTCAGCACCTAAAGCAGCAGGAATGATTGGAACGCATGTTTTGCATTTTGATTTCTATCCTGTAATGTTGACCTTTAGTTTCTCTTCATTTCTGTCATGTTTGCCTTCCTTTACGCATACTGTGTATCGGTGCTGCTTTTTCTTCATATTGATAATGTCCTCAGTAACTTCTGTCTTTGTTCACTGGGATAGTTAAATGCTTTAAAGCATGATTAAATGCCATGTTAGGTGTTGAATTATTGCTAATAAACACACCACTCTAAAATCATCCTTAAATCTCACTGTATTCTGTATGTTCCTCTGGTACCATTAACTGTATTCTGTATGCATTTCTGGTACTGTTTGAGCTGCTTTGATTGCATAGAGTGAAACAGAGAACATTGTGAAAAGAGGGAATATTGATTTTTCGTCTACTTAAGCAGCAGTTTTCCAAGTGACAGAGCTCAATTATATTATACTGGTTATAGGACTATTTAACATATGCCTTTTTAGTGAAGTGATTCTGGTCAGTAATGTCCTGTATCTTAATTAAACCAATATTGTGAGGGCAGTTGGATAGAACATACATTTGAAAATGTAAATGTCAAGTATATTGTACCAAGGCTTATCTGTTAAATACTGTTAGGTTACAATCCAGATGAGACTGCTGGGAGTAAGAACAATTGTTCAGCCTTTCCTCTTTCTTTTGTTGCTGTGTAATTGGATCATCACATTGCCCATTTGATAACTACTGGAAAGTGCAAATTAGAGTAAGTTGGAAGTGAGTGTATAAACATGGTATTTAAATCTTTAATTAATGAGTTGGAGTAGGTGCTCTGCATGAGGTCAGCCTTCAGGCCTCTCACAGAAGTGTTGTCAGAAAATTCACTTTAACATTAAGGAAAATGCTGAGAGAGAAGAAGTGAGTTTTGAATGACAAAGACAGCTCCAGCACTTTCGGGAATTAAAAGCACTTTTAGAAATAGGTGAGAAACTGGCACTGTACAGTGCGGTCACGATTCGTCTATCTAGATTTTGTGTTTCTTGTGGATTTACCTCATATTTTGAGGTATCCTGACTTTGCATCGTGTGGGTACATGGGTACGTGTGAGGAGGTAATCGCAGATTTACCCAGCAGTGAGCAATGATACATTCATTGCCTGTTCTGGGAAGCACTGTATGGATTAGAGTTAGGTGTGTCACAGTTTCCATATTGATCTAAAACCACTGCAAATACAATAAAATTAAAATTAATGTTAATTGTATCATATTAACCTTGTGTTTCTGCATTGATATATGCATGTTAGCATACATTTGGGGTCTTTTGCTTCCAGCTGTTTCATTCCTTCTCTCAAACCCCAAGTAATCGTCAGTACTACCATCTCCAAGTACTATAAGGAAAAGGTACACAAGGAGCAGAGCAGTCATTGCAATTAACTGTAGCTATGCAATGCAGATGTGTTTCTGTAGAGTGGGAAATATTTTTACGATTTGGGAAGAATATTCTTTTTCGGTTTTCTTTGTATATTACATGTTTCTGATTCAGTTAAATAGGAAGGATGGTTCCAAGTTCTAAAAATGTCATGTGGATGGATGTTTAGAACTTGTTTCAGCAATGTTTTCAGATTTGATAAGAATATAGTGGTATGCCGTGCAATACCAGTATAGCATTATGTCAATGTGATAGAAAGTGTGCATCTTACACAGTTTTGTATTCCACTTTTTTTTCCCCTTAATTTAGACTATTTGAAAAGTTTTTAAATCTAGAATACGTCAATTTAAATCTTTTTGAAGTTAGTAGAAGAAAGGAACTTCTCTATAGTTCAGCAATCAAGATAAAAATATGACATGCTTTGTTTGAGGGATAAGTAAGTGGCCGTCTTGTTATCTCAGAGCTTCTGTGTTGTTTTGCAGGATGTGACCTTTCTGTTCTGCAGGCCCATGATAAGGGTATCTGTAGCAGTGATTCTTTCTTAAAATAATGCATAGAGACTAGGGAAAAGAACAAAAACCAAAGGCTTCACCTTGTAAAGTTTGATGGTATTTACCTTCACAATAGCAATACTTGATTTATAGTGTATGTGTTTACAGCTGCCAAATGCTGATGTGTTTCTCTTTTTGCTGCTGCGCAGATTTGACACTGTTTGGACTTGTAAGGTTTTTGTTCATTTGGATTGACGAAATCTGTCAGCTGGGGGAAGTTTGTTGAATGATCAGGCTGAAGAGGCAGTCTGGGTGTAAACTTTCTATTTTGGAAAAGGTTAAGGAAAGCAAAAGCCACCGCACATTATTTCATGAAGTTATTTGAGATCTTCAAAGTTCTGTTCTATCCTGCATGAAAACAATAGCGTTTTCCAGCATGTTAAAAAGAGGAACCAGCAGGACTGTCCTACCTTGGAAAGATTAATTCAGGCCCTGCTATTTCTGATGTGGTATTTCTTGGGCTTCAGGCCTTTTACCAATTTAAGGGCACTAACTTAACAGCAAAGGCACAAAGTAATGGAGTCCCACAAGATGACTGCAGTTTTATGATTATTCTTCTTAGAAAACATATCCTATTTTTTCCCTTGCTTAATGCAGGCTGTGAAGGTATGTCTTTCTGTCTTTAAAAAAAAAAAAAAAAAAAAAAAAGATTATAGGCGACTGTTGATGGAATAGGGTTACTTATGCTCTTTAACAACTTTGTGATTTGTAGTCTGTTTTATCTTCCAGTCAACGGGGCGTCCCCTCCTAAGCAAGGTTCCCACTGATGTCTTGTTAACCCCCCCACATTTTGCACTGAAGAAGCAGCTCTGTGGAGGGAATATTTCCACACAGACACATCATACGAAAGACATTTAGTGACAAAGACAAAGCAGATGATAGCAGGTACTGCCTTGATCAATAAGCTGACTCTAAGAACTCAGCTCCCGATCTATGATATGTAACTACTTCTGGGTAATTCTGCTCTGCTCACCGGTGGGATTGATTGCATTTTCATCGTCATTAATGTCTACAGTGCAAAAAATGAGAAATGTTAGGGTAAGAGGAATGAAAGGTTACTGGAAATGTGCTCTGCATCACCAAGCTGTTTAGTGACACCTGCTAACAACTCGATTTCTGAAAGACAGAGTATGCTACAAGTGAAAGAAAACCTTTTTTTACTGTGGACTGACACGGTGCTTTCCCACGTGAAGCACGGGCTCCAACCCCGTTGACTTTTGTGCATGTCAGTGACTACCTGAGCTAGTTACCTGTTGACCTTAGGTGAATTTGCTGCACCTATGTTCAGAAAGGAGCATGTTCGGTGGCGGGCCTGAGGCGAGCTTCCTCCTGTCAGAGGAGTGGTTGGCACCCGGCTGCTGTCTCTGCTCTATGGTGTGAACATGGGCCTTCGCTAAGCCCCGGAGGAGAGAATTCAAGTTACTACATTTATCTTGTCAGTGGTTTTCAGATTTTGAGCTGGACTTTGGTTTCTGAAAGTCCAAACTTCAAACCTGAAAGAGATGTCTCCATTGGCAGCAGTGTGGTCTCTGCTGCCTACAGGCTCCTTTAACACTTCTGCTGAAGGTAAAAATATTACTACTGTGTTACTTGGTTTATCTTTCCAACAAAATTTTCTGTGTTGTTGTAGGTCAGCCTTGGCCAGACCCTTCCTGCACATACCCTGCCAGGTTCAGGGCTCGAGGAGCCCAGCAGGGGCAGGAGGGGCCTGGCCGGTGCCGGGAGCGGGAAGCGTGTGGGCCCATGTGTGTCCCTGGTGGCCTGCTGTGAAGCGATGCACAGAGCCCGAACTGGTCAGGGAAACAGCAGAATGAGCTGCTGGCTGTGTTTTTCTTGGATGTATTTCTTCTAATCTGCAGTTTTTGTTTCTCCTGAGCATTATTGAGGATCCTGGAGTTGTAGCTCTGAAAATATTACCGTGTTTGTTGGGCCTTTAAATTGCAGTGGTTTACTTTTAGTCTTAACATTAATGAAATTTTGTCTCTAGGGTGAATTTGGATAGTGAGAATAAAGAACTGGTAAAGCCGAATCTCGCATCTTTGTTGATATATGGGGATTAATGTCCTGTCTTGGAAATTATAAAACCATAATCTATTAAAAGAGCTAGAGGGACGTGATTTAGACCTAGCTATTCAAGAAAATTCAGACTTAAGGTGGAAACAGTATTCAACCCTACTGTGTTCTGTATAGAGGGTGGAGATTACAAAATAAAAATAAAAGTAAAAATAAAGGTAAAAAATTGGTCTCTGTCCATGAGCTACTAGGCAGTATACCCTAATGGTGAAGTGGGCTCTGATCTGTAAACAATCGTGTCTTGGCTGTACGTTGGACTTAACTGAGAGAAGTTCGGTCATTGTGACACAAATTATTCTGCATTTTTTGGATGTACTTTGTAGTTATCCAGTGAAATTTGAATTCTGCAGGCATTAAAAGCAACTTGAAGATTGAGTTGTTTGCACAAGATGAGATATTTGGGGGCCAGCTTTCAGCTGTGTCAAATGTAATATATTTCTTTCCAATACAGTGTTGCTAGGCATATACAATATAGAAATAAATAAATATTTATAAAAATAGATAATGTAAGGGTTGTTTTGTTTTTCAAGCTGTGGCTTTAGGTACATGAAATGGGATGTCTCTGTTGAATAAAATGTAAGACTGGAACTAGGGAATACAGTTTTCTATTCTAGCTTTTACAGATTTCCAGTGTAGTCTTTGAGAAGAAACATAATTGATCAGACTTTGTCTTTCTGTTTGTGAAATAGCTAAACTTAGGTATGTTTAGAATTTACTTTAAGAATACCTTTTTAAAAACAGAGTCACTTCTATGGACTTTTAGTCTTAATAGAGTGTTCCAGGCATTTTCTTTCATCACTAAACATTGGGTTGCCTTGCAATACTAAAAGATATAATTGAAGACATTTGTATGGAGATGTAAACTTACCATCAAATAGTGTTACATTGAAGTTTATCTGTCCAAGACATGGGTACATGGAACAGGTGCCTTAGCTGCTTCTCAGTCTCTGCGGAGCTTTCTATCAATAGCAATTCACAGGTATGTCCCCTTAGTACTGCGGTGATGTTGCAGAGTTACGCTATGAAGACAGCCATTACGACTGCTGGGGAGCAATAATAATTATGTTTGAGATCCTTATTCTTCATTTACAAGCTGGGTTGAAGTGGGATTTGCCGTGTTATACTGTTCGTTGAAAATCAGCTGAAGGCTAGGTGAACAGTTTAAAAAAAAAGTAATGAGAAACAAACAATTGAGTGTCAGGGCCTTTCTACACAAACATTTTTTCGTGGTCTTTTAGAACATTTTTCCACTTTCCTTAATTTGCAGAGACCTTTATGGTGTTGTAGTGAAAGTGCAGACCTCTTGTCAGTGAGTTTGGCATGTTAATGCCGCTTGATTTTCATAGCTCCTTTCTGTGAGCATGTTTAGAAGAGGTCTGCGGACCAGCAGATGTTAGAGGGCTCAAGGTGAAAACCCAGTGTTTTAGACTTCAGGTGTTTATCGCCATGATTCTGTGGTTTTGCTGCAGCCAAGAAAGGCTGAAGTTTTGCTTTGGAGAACTGGTTTACGTGCAAGAAGAAAGCTGGGTGCTATCTTAGTATGTTTTTAACATGTATGTCAAGTCCAAGGATTTTAAAAAGTGTTTGATCATTATGGTATTGAAAAGGTCATAATATAGCATTGTGCAAACATGTAGCAAATCATGTGCTCATGCCACAATGTATTGCTGCGGATATCAGAGTACTGGATATATTATTAGAGAAGGTGGACTTAGGATGAACTCTGAAAGATGCCTTACGGGAGCAAGCCAAATACTTGAGAACTTTTAGAAGCACCGGAGCAAGCTAGTCTTCTGCCACACACAGAAAGTTCAAAGTCCTGTTATCAAAGATGTTATGGTATTTTGACTGCTTTATTTTATATGTTACTGATAGAGAGCAGATAATAGAATGTATTGATGGAAAATTTATTTCACGAATGGAAGATTTCTTTCATGAATTCATGACAGTATTTTTCACGAATGTGCCAGTGTTAGACATTTACATAATTTGTTATCCTTTAAGTTTTGACTAAAAAAAATTAAATCTGCCATTTGGATTGAGTACACCTAGTAAAATGTTGGAAGCATGTCCTTGGGTATCTATTTCCTTCTTTTTGCCATCTTAAAACAATAAAAATAAAGTAATGTACAGTTTACATAAAAATGATGTCAGAAATGGAGTAATTAAAAGCTTTCTATTTCAATTGTTGTTCAAGAAAATGACCAAGAGTCCAGTAAGTAGCCAGTCAGGAGAATTATGATGGAGGAGCAATGTAGGTATCCCATTTAATTCTTTGCATGTAACATATTCTAAATCATCTCTTTCCTGCGTGCCCCTCAAGTTGATAGCTGCCAGCCTTCACCAGCTAGTAGGCAAAAACCCTGAGCAGCCAACAGGCTGTGGGACACATGATGCTTGGCTTGGCTGCAGTTCTGACTTCTTAACCTATCGCTCCAAAGATTTTTTGAAGGTCTCTTGAACAGTAGATTGCTACAAGCTGTGTCTTGGGAAGCATAATGTGAATTACATGTTGTCATCTTGCATAGAGTGAAGATAATTACATGCTACTTTCCTAGTGATGTGGAAGTTTTCTGGAAGCTTTCCATTTCCCTCGTACCCCATGGTATATTTGTAGTTTAGCAGTTGTGGATTTCAACCTTTGCTTTACAGCTCCCTACATTATTATTTTTTCTTTATAGAGAAACCGAAGAGTTGTTGGTTTAATAAAACATTTTCGATAATTATACACATTAATGCACTTCCTTTTATTGTTGTATTAATGACACAGCCATAACCCCCTACTGAATTTATCAGTCCCAGTCAACCATAAAGATAAACGGAAGAGCTGTGATTTTTAGCAGAACGTTTTGAAATATGAGCAAATTGAAAAATGACTGTTATTACAAATCATGCTTCTCTGGAGAATTGGTATAAAACCCTTCTTAAGTCTAATATATAAAATCACATTGTGGATCATATGCGAACATTTCTAAATGGTATTCACATCTGCTATATTTTTCTATTAGCGGCATCTACTTCAGAAGCGCTTTTTTGTTGTTCATATGTGTACTTTTAGTTTCAGTAAGTGAGCGAAGTCGAATTATGTTGCTGTCTTGGGAGTCTCTTTTCTAGTCGTTTATCTGCATTTTTTGGTGGATGAGCAACTCTATTATAAAGTGCGGAATAGCAGTTTAAAGTAAGGAGTGCAGTTCTTCTGTGAGGTACCACAGGAAGCCTGGCCTTCCTGCAAAACCACCTGTGAGGTGTTTAAGGGACTGCACTCATTCCTTTGTGTCGAGCCTTTTTCTTTCACAGCTGTGCTGTGCGGGTGCCATATAATGAGCAGCAATCCTGTACTTATCCCTGTCACACTAAAATGAAGTGTAACATGGGCCGAGATCTTATTGTGGCATTATTCCTTTCAGATCCTGGCCCATTAGAAGCGGCGGGCATTAACCAGGCAGCGATACGTGCCAGGACTGTGGGCTTCTGCTCAGGATTTGGACATTTTAAAGCTTATATTGGAATTGCCCATAGTTACATATTTTCCTTAAACGTACAGCAGTAGATTTATAGACCCAAGAGAAGAAAGTTTTGGGTGGGTGACAGAAGCGATTGCTTGTGGAGAGCCCCCAGACATCACCAACTCCATGGAGGGTCACAGTTTCTGAGGAGACACCGAAGGACTCGGGGCTGTTAGTGCCACATCCCGGTGTGTTGAAACCACCCGGCCACATGAGGACGTGAGGGTTTGAAGACAACCTCTGCCAGCGTTTCTGCCCTCTGTACGTGGCTGCGGCAGTGCAGTGACCTGTGCAGGGCCTGGGACCAGGCCTGCATTGGTGCAGCCGCTATGGGCGTCGCGCTGAGTGAGCTGAGGCCGGGGAGCGCTGGGTAGCTGGTGCAAGACATGCCAGAGTGGTTTTGTCAAGGAGGATTAGCACTTCTTGAAGGCTAATTTTAATGTAACTCATTGAAAATAGCACATATATATATATATATTTGTGTTAATGGCAGACTGCTAAGAAAAGGGGTGATGTGTCCAGAAGTCTGTCTTTTCTTGAAATGTTTGAATTGGCCTATTTATTCTTCTACCTCTCTCTATAAAATCTGCTTCTTTAAATGTCCAGGAATTAAATATTCACACACTACAGAGGGTCTTTTTCTGGTTTGTTTGGTTTGTCAGGAGGTGTTTGTATCAATCCTTTTGTTTCTCAGTGCAAAATCGATTTACTTTTAGGGGAAATCAGTTAGGCCGGGGTAAGCAAGTGGGAGCAAAGTTTAATTTGGTGAGCTTTGATGAATATTGTATTGCTGTTGATGGCCTGAACCAAACATTCAACTTAGTAAGTCTCATTCACGTGTATCAAGTGGGATGTGGTTCAGTTTCTTGTTTCATTGTTTTAGAAACACACAGCGTTCAGTGTGTCTAATTACATCAAACTTTAGGGCAGCACTCCTTGAATAACAAGTCTTTTGACTTCAAAACATTTCATGGTTATCTTGCATTTCTCATTTTTTTTATTTTTTATTTTTTCATTTTGTATAATATGCTGCTTTCACCCTGGATTACCTGGCAATTTTCTAATATTAAATCCCAGCACTGAGATTAAAATCTGTTCTTTAACTGAAAGATATTTCTATCTATGATACTTGTTTTGTATTTTAAAGCAGCCCGCATTTTAAGATGAAAGGAAAGTTGCTTTTTACCATATTAATAAAGACCTAATAATACCAGAGTCAGCGATGGGTGGTGGTGTTAATAATTGGCAAATAACGTTTCAGCAGATTCAAGAGTATCTGTGAACTATGAAATGAAACACTTTCTTTTTAACAAAATGTCTGGGCATATTATTTCCAGGGAGAGATAGCAATAAAAAGGGGGGGAAAGGTATATTAATAACTTACAAAAAGTCATAATTCATAGAAATGTTACTATCTTTTATTGTGTATCATAATAAATAAATCAGTTCTCTGTTTTCAGACTTTTTATTCTGGCCATTTTGTCCCATGTTTATCTGACGATTGAAATCTTTCATCTAGGAAGGATGGAAACATGCAAAAGGACTCTGGACTACTCTGTATCAATGTTTTTTTTTCCATTTAGCTGACTTGCAGTGAAATACAAAAGTTTTTTCAATATTTTTCTTGAAGTTACTGACTTCATTTATCTGTGATAACACAGTTTTGCTTGTTTCCTTGCAGCTGTGCAAAAGACAATTTGACTAGCTAGAGCATACTATGCCTAGAAAAATTAGGGAATTTGTAAAAGTTTAAATTTTTTTTAAGGCAGTCTTAGACTTTTAAAAAGCAAAAAGGCAAGCTGAACAACAACAACAACAAAACTACCAACCTTATCTGAGAATATAAATGCATAGAAAAGCGTAATGAATTGAAATCCCAATTCAGAGAAGATGGTGGAAGAACACTATGTTCTTTGCTGTTAGCTGAAAGTTTTTATCTAACTTGTTTTTCTTTAGCCAAAGTAGATTAGTTTTTCATTTATACAGAAAATTAGAGTAGCTGAATTTCTTTTGAAATTTCCTCTTACAAATGTGTACCAGGGACTTTTGTTCACATATAGGTATTCCTGATTATTTCTTACATTTAAATGTGTTTATTCTGGAACAGGACTGTTGCTAAGATTTTGGTTATCTTTATCTGCAAAGTAGAAACAATAAAGTAAAAACAAAAGCAAATGATTTTCTAGAACAAGTGTTTCACACAAAGAGCTGTTCAGAAACTGCTGTTGTGCTTTAAGTGGACTCCTGTGTCAAATTTGAGCAATAAAGAGCCTGACGATAGATGAAGGTTCATCAGTTTTCTCCCAGTAAATGAAGTCTTTTGTATGTTTTATTACTTGAGGTTTGAAATATCAAATTGTTCTGTTTTGCAGGGCAGACAGAAATTACATGCTCAAAATTGAGAGACTCTCGGATATGAAATACATAACCAATCTGTTTTTAGGATTTTTTTTAATTTATCTCAACAATTGTTTTTTACAAATGGAGCAGCCCTTGCTGTAAATTATAAACAGGTTTATTTTTTGTGCCTTTTTCTATCCCTTGTCTCCCATTTCAAAGCACTTCCTATTATACACAAACAAGCTCACATACTGGCTGATGTGTGTGGTGAAATTACTTTAACTTTTGCCATAAGCATGTATGCAACAAATATTTCTTCAGTGTCATGGAAAACTGAAAAAAATCAGTTTTGGTGTTCTTACAGCATACAGATCTCAAGGTGGAGGAAAAGCACCAAGGAAACGTTGATGTAGTTGAAGAGGGGTGCTCATTTGCTATACCTGGAAGATAAGTAGCGATAAGCAGAGTATTGAAACCCTTAAAATTCACTGTCTGCCATATCCAGATGTCTGGCACAGGTAAAGAGAGAGGGGAAAGAAAGAGAATATGATGTTTTTTCTTTTATGCTGTTACTTAAAGGGAATTATTCGGAATAAAACAGATTCCAGGGCAGAAATAACTAAGAGATCACTTTGATGTTGCTCCACCTGTAATGTAAATCTGGTACTGTTGATCTTGATCATGTAAGACATTTTGTCAAGCCTTCCAGTACATCCCTGTGGTGGTGTTTTCCTTAATTAGACACAGATTACTGTTTGCTGCACTGACTTTCAGTGGAACTGTTGTTTTCATGGAGACTACCCCATACTTCCAGCATAGTTAACAGGATTATTTTACTACTCAACCTTCATTTTTCGAAGAATTCAAGGGTCCTTTTCCGTTCAAGTTTTCAAAGCTACTTAATACGTTGACTTTCACAGTCTAATTTTGCATTCTACTTAACCCTGCATACAAGTCAGGTATTTCCTGAAAGGATAAGTATGCCGCATTCTGCCCTCTGGCTGAAGACATTTGTCATTGTCTGTATTTATTTATTTTTGTTACTGAAGCAAGTTAAGCGGTATTAATCAAGTCTTTAAAAGCATTTTGATTTTCAGGGGTAATACACAATAATTAAAGTAATTAGAAAAAAGAAAACAAGTTGTAGGTACCATATTGAACATGGAGCTGGCCTGTAAGGAAGTGCAGTGCCGTCTTCCTGCTGCTCGGCCAAAGGCTTTTGAGAAATGTTAATGTCATCAGTCACTTCAGAGCCCTAGAGACCCTTTGAAAAGCAAACAAATGTTTCAGGTAAGGAAAGTGTTGGTGCTGATTCATTTACTTCACCATTAGAGCAAGTGCATTAATCACCTCCCTATCTTGAGAGCACGAACAGGAAGCCGGAGGGAGCCCAGGCACAGGCACCTTGCCTTAGGTGTAGGGGCAGGTGGCTTTGTGTAGGGACCCCCATCTGTCCTCCCTCCACGTCTGCTCTCATCTCCTGATGGTTTCAATGAGATCAACTTTTAAGTAGAATATTCTCTTGGTGGGAGGGACAGAAGAGGGTACTTCATTAGGTTACAGAGTAAAAGTGCCGTCTATCATGCTGCCCTGTCAAGATAGAATTATCAGACTTTTAATGTTCCTGTGTCTGGACTGTCTTCTGAACTGTGGTATAGCTTTACAGAGCCTTTTGTTGGTTACATGGAGACCTGCTTTGGGGTGCAAGGAGTGTTTATTTTAAATATAAGGTAGATTTGAGAAAAGGGAGTTTATTAACTGTACATTGAGGTATGTGAAGGTGTCCTGATTATCTGGACTGGTAAAGCCTTCTTCTTCTTGCTTGCTCGTTTTTCGTGTGAAAGGTTTGGGAAAAAAACATCAACTGCAACTGATGGTGTGAAGACATTTTGCTGTCTCTGCACTCAGTTTTATGTCCGCATCAGTTTTCCTTTGGTGTATGATTTCATGGAGTAGCACTTTTTGCAACTGGCACTTTTTATAGTCTGGTTGTTGCTTCTCTGGATTCTTAGAGTAGCCCTCTGTTCTTGTTCAAGAAACATGCAGCAGGGGAGGCTGGCACAGCCATGATCATGCTGGTCCAATGCAAGAAGCATTTGACTTCACCAGGGTGTATGAGGAGGTCTGGAAATAAATCTCTTCATTTCCCCCTCCGCTTAGAACCTTAGGCCCCAATAAGGTGTTGTGTGCAGATTTCTGAGTGGTAGGAGAGGTGCCTTCCTAATGGAGGAGCAAAGCCACTGTCTTCATAATGAATCCCCTGAACTGGATCTTTCAGAAATATTTCTAGGAATCCTTGAGTAATTTCTTTATTTCTTATGGAACTAACTACATTTTAAAACAATTATAAACATGTAATTTCTAGATAGTATTGAGAAATATTGTTAACATCGTTACTTATGAGCTCCTGAGATCCAGTTTACCTCTCTTTAATTTGATTTGGATTTTCCTGACTTGGCTCATTAAAGTCCCTGAGAGAGATTTACATCAAAATTAATCATATCAATGGTTGAATTGCTTAAGCAGCTCAGAGAACTCAGTTTTGAATAGGTTTTAAGATGCTGTTTAGATAGTATGCTTATGTTTCACAAAATGATTTGTTACAAACCCTATAGATTCTCATCAAAGATGCCCTCACAGAGGTAGGGGCCTCTGACAAGGACCTTGGAAGTGCATATTATACATGTACTTTATATTTGTGTCTTTGTAAATTTCATTACTGAATGTTGGAAAATATGTTAAAAAATGTAGGTACTGTAGTAGAAACTTAATAGTCACAAATTGGGTTCTATGGAAAGTGTTAATTTTTATGAAAAGAAGTAAAAAGTCTCAAAAGAAGTAAAAAAAAACTCAATGGGACTAGTGGTATTCCGTCATTCTATGAGTAACTGTTCAGAAAAGATAATTCAGGTTCTACTTTTCCAATAGACTTAAAAACATGTGTTTATCAGAGCTAATACATTTGTCAGTTGTTCAGTGGCTTTGCTGAAGTGGTGCGTTACGATATTTACTTCAATCTTGAGAGAGCTTAAAATTTTAAAGACTGTTCCGTTGATGTGGGAAAATAAACTATTTCTCCTTTTCCCAACAGTTTTGGTTACTTTTAGAGCACGTTATTTTTTTCTTCACATTTTTCACTTTAAATCGCCATAAAGCCATAAATTTGGGATTCAGCTTGCTTATTCAACTCCTATTTCTCCTGCTTCCTTTCTGTGGCAATGCAGACCTATAAAAATAGAACTAGTAATTAATATATATGATCGAGTACCTGGTTTGAAAGACGTGATGCAATTACAATAGCAGGACTTCTGTGTTTTATAGAAAGACTCCTAATCGTTCATAGAAAGTGAACACGTAAACCATGTTTGCAAAGTACTTTGATATATTTAAAAGGTTTTAAAATCTTATTTAGTTCTTTTTCCTTTTTTTTTTTTTCCTTTTCAGAAAGGAGTATAAATACAACATAATATGATTTAGCATAATGAAAAACAGAATCACTTAGAAAACAGAACACAACAGTGTTATGTTCCTGCTGTTTTATTGTTACTCTGAACAGTTAAGGACTGAAAAACTATTTATCACTTTGCAATCAGGAGAAAATACTTGGTGGCCCTACCATTGCGTGACTGCAGAACTTGCATTCTCACAGGAGGACGCCTCCCTTCTTCTGAACGTGCCTTGAAGTACAGAGAAGCCCATCAAATTTCAGAGCACCTCTTTATTGGTTTTGACAGTGTATCCACTGCGCGCTGAGACTTTTCAGGAAGGCAAAGAGGCTGTTCTTGGAGAAAGGGTGCACTGCAGTGCATTGCAAGCAACCTGTGTTCTGGAGGTAGCCAGCCTGCTGAAAGAAACCTGGGTCATTTGTCCCCATTTTGATGGTTCTCGTGTCAGAAGCTGTTCTCCGGGATTCTTTCAGAGTTTCTGTAACCCAGGGAGGGTAGTGCAGTTTTTAAAATTACCTAGTTAGCATAAATAGTATTTAAATTTGAAACTAAATGCAATGAACTCTTTAGGACTAAATAGGGCTTTTAAATAGAGAAGAAATATCATTCCTGAGGTTATCGTGCATGCTGGGTGTCCAGGCTGATTTGGAACATATTTTGAAGTTTGTATGGATCAGCATGATGTAAATTCTTGTGGAAAAAATAGAGAAAAACATGTGAGATTTGTAATTTGGAGGTTTTGCTTTGAAACACGCCGTGCCTGAAAAGAATAGGTCTGATCAGATCTGAACAGTGGCATAAATAGTGCAAAGTCCAAGAGTCTGGATTTTGATCAGTTTCAAAATATTTGGATAAAATATTTTTATTATCAATTTATATTTAATTCTGGCTTAGACGGTCTAAATACAAATATAGTGTAAATGACCTACGATGTCCCTGAGCTGCAAGCCCCTCGCTAGCTGAGGTAGGAAGCATTTTTGCCCTGGTCTTTTGGTATCTGCTGTTGGAAACTGTTAGAGGCAGGATTTTGGGATGGGTAGATCAAGCGCAGCTGTGGGTATTTTTTTTATAAATGCCTGATTTTCTAGAAACATTGAGAATTGCTTTTCCACATGGACCTAATTGTATCTTTAATACACATGGAAGGTATCAGTGGACTTCTCTGCTCAAATGTCAAAATGGCCTGCTGCTGAATGTTATTACATAGTTAATTTGTTTTAATGCCATTTTTATGTGCATGCTATCTAGGGATGCTATTTCATCATCAAACAGTATTGGTCCCTCTGGATGACTTCAGAAAGTAAGGATGCTCAGAGAAAACCTTTGGAGACAACTGTAATTTTGGCAGCTGCTCATCGCAACAGGAGCGATGGGGGCTGCCTGGCACCATGTGCTGGGAGCCAGTTACCATGAGACTGGCCCCGTACCATGCTGGATGCTCTCCTCCACTAAAGTCATAAGAAGCTCTATTGTCAGTGCACTTGCTCCCCCAGTAGCAAGCTGGGAAAGATGAGCACTCACCGATTTTCAATTTCCCACCTCTGCCACCACTTGGAAAAGAATTTCCCTTTCCTGTTCTCTTCACTGTTGCATTAGGGTTTTATATTTTCCAACTGTTAGGTGCAGTAGATAATACTGTGTAATTACAGATGAACCTAGCTAAAATAGGTAAAGCTGGTATATGAACATGTCAGCAGTCATGGTGGCTTTCGTTGTTTTTTTTTTTTTTTAACTGCAGCAGGAAAGAGTGAAGTGGCTGCTTTTGTTTAGTGCCCCTATGCTCCTAGGTTTATCTTTATTAAAGAGAATGCCTGTCGTATCACAGATTTTACTTGCTGTGAAGTTACTGTGCACTGAAATGACATTACCTGGTTGATTTAGTATGTATAATTTAAGATATAGAATTTAAGGTAATATTATATTTTTTTCTAAGGAAAAATAATTTAATTTACCAGTATTTTGATTTGGAATTCATATCCTGCATCTCCTCAAGAGGATTAAAAAAAAATAATATGAAAAGAAAAACCTAACTTAACAACCACCCCCCCAACCAGAAAAGTAAAATATTCTTCCTTCCCTTTTCCAGAAACTTGTCTTCTGAACAACAGGCTAATAACTTCTTGCCATGTTCAGAATATTCCATTTGAGTGCTGACAGTAATAACCATGTTTTATTTGGCTGTCAGGAGCCCTGTAATATGGACAGGTATTATGTTCATTCTCTGTCCAGTGGGAAGAGAATATCTTGACCGTTTGAAATGACGTGAAAAGAATGAGAGCTGGTTAAGATGATTTTAAGGAAAATAAAAGCAATGTATTTATTTGCAGTGGTGTCTTGCAAGTCGTTGTTTAGCTGGGCACTGGTTATTCCTTGTGGATATCAGAACACACAAAACCACAGCCTTTCCTTTTTGTGAGCACACACAGCCACTTGCTGTTGAGGTGCCATCACTTGCGATGTGATGACAATAAAGCTGATGTGCTGTATTGTTTCCTGTACTTCGACAGGTTCGAACCTTTCTCCATCCCCGTTACATGAGATTTAAACTCTAATGAAAAATCTGAAATGGAGTGCAGCTTTAAAAGTGCAATACGCTTTCCGGGACATCTGGTGTAGAAAAACTGGCTCATCCAAGCCCAGCGTGGTGTGTAACAAGTGGTAGCTGCGTGGGCACCCGAAGGCTGCTTAGCGTGCTGCAAACTCTGAGGAGCCTGACTTGGGGATGAGGAGTAATTCATCCCGAGCCTGCGGGAGTACCTGGCATATGTGCGGGGGCGTGCAGAGACTCGAGCGGTGCTTTGTCAGGGGGTGCAGGATGCGGCTCCATCGTCAGCAGCGCGCCGTAGCAGTGAGGCAGCCCTGGCCTTCCCAGCGCTCGCTGGGCGGTGGCATGTGGGGGATGCAGGATATGCCTGTTTTCTCTAATTGCTCTCTTGTTTTCTTGTTGCCCAGTTGCAAAATGTCAGAATGTGTTCCTGATCTCTCGCCTGGTGGCAAGGGCATGGGGAAAGGAATCGCTACCCAAATACTGCTTTGGTTCATATCACTGCCAGCTGCCTGCGTCCGACCTCAGTCACCTAATGCGTCTAACACTTCTGGCTGCACGTCTGTAATGGAAAACAGCCTATACGTGGGATTTCAGTGCGTTTGAGAAGATCCATGTCTCAAAAGAATGAAGTAGATGGACCGTTAATAGCATCCCAGGTCTGTCCATCCTCTAAATCTAAACAGCTGCCCACTTTTGCAGTCCCTTATGCCTCCCAAAGAGCTGTGATGAGAGCTCTGCCCTAGTTAAAATAACTTCTTTCCTGGTTGACTGTCAGAGCGTAACAGGGATAGTGAGAGTGGTTAGTCGCTGAGGGAGGTAGAGTTATACTCGGCTGCATTACTAGGCTGTGTCTAAAATGGCTTGCAAATGGAAGCTGGGCTGTGTCCCCGTAACGCCAGGAGGGGCAGTTCCAGCTGAGCGTGGCAGGCTCTCGGCAGAGCCCACCGAGGGGGGATGCAGCAGAGTGCTCCACAGCCAGACCAGCACTTTGTTCTCTGCCCGGGGGACAATTCCAGGGAAACTGGGGCAGGCAGCCCCTTACCGCTTTCTGCTTGTGTCCAGACTGCTTCTTTCTCAAGGCTGAATACTTCTGCAGGTCACGTTATGACCTGCAGTAGCTGTGGTACATATGTCATGCGCGTGGTTATGGTGATTATGAGTACTTTTAACAGGAATTTCTCCTAACTTGCTTGCAGCGTTTTAATTAAAATGACACTGGTTTTCCACATAGTCTTCTGTATGACATCAATAAACACTTGACTGATTGCCTGGGTGGCTAATGCAGCTGGACAGTTGTCAAGACAATCTGCAGTCTTTTCATGTATTCAAGAGTAAAGACGTCTGAGTGTCCAAATTTTATTCTGTCGGCCTGTTCATTTATTCCTTGAGCACAGTCAACTCTCGTTAGGTTGCTGAGTCAAAGATATGAAAATGACCTCTTGTGTCATTTTGATGCAGTTTGAACTGCTGCTTCAAAATAAAAATTGGATCACAGAATGCATGATTTTATGAGCACTTCATACATAACCTTTGTTTCTTGCTTTCAGACTAGCTTTTAAACATTAGCCTCAGTCTAGAAAGAGGCTGGTGGACACTATTAATTGCCACATCAGTCTTATGTATTACATCTTTGCAGCCTTTTAGTCAATTGTTCCTTGATTTAGTCCATGTGGTTAAGATGATGCACAACATGTAATGTTACTATGGTTGAAGTAATACTTGTTCTTTGACCAGATGTACTGGGGATTTAATGCTTCTAATATGTTGTAAATGACATTTGATGGTAGTTCTCATATTTATTATCATCTAATAATTTAATAATTGGAAGCGTAGCTCTTTTAGTTCGTTTAGTGGAATATTACAGAACTCTATTTTTATCTTCTCCTCTCCATTTCTCAAATACTTCTGTGGCTGAGTAACACAGATGGGTATTTCAGCTGCCTAATTTTAGGCATCTGATTTGTGCTAAAGTTAAGCTTCTACGGTCGTGTCTCAGAGCTAGAGGGAGACAGTTCCGCCCCTGCAGCGAGCCATTGAGCGCTAGGCACTCTGAGTTTCCCCGCCTCTCTGGAGCGTCGCATGAGACCAGCTTCTCAAATATAGAATCCCAGTTTGATGTCTGAAGTTACGCAAAGCTTCTCCAGAAAAAAATATCACTGAAAGGTGATGTTCAGTCAATGGTTTTATGGTCGACTCTTAAGGTCAATTCGCAAAGTTGTCTGCTGCCTAACAGTATCTAAATGGAAGGAGCTCAGTGTGTAGAAGGCTCTGGCACACAGGCTGTAGGAAGTACGTCTGGCTGCTGAACAGATGCCAAGCAATTTAGTTCTTGATGCTTTTTGCTTGCTAGCTGTTCTGCTAACATTCTTGCAAAATCCCAGACTTTGGGGTATCAGAAAAACATCTTACAGAATATATGTGAAATGCTACTGCTTTAGGTTTCGCTGGCATTGACAACCAGGTTCTGGCAGGAGTGATTACTGTTTCTCTGTGCAGCAGTATAGCCTGAATATAGTCACAACTTGTATCTTCAAAGCTTTATTTTGTAATCACCAGTAGTCATGCCTGTTGCAGATAAATGACTTAACACAGAAGGTAAAATTATGCATAGTGTCCATTTTCTTATTTGATGAATCAAATCTTGACAAAGAGGTATGAGGAGGAGCAGGAGCTCACATCTGTTTTACTAATAGTAGGCTTCAGTCACTGGTCCTATAGGTGGTCATCCTCCATTTCTCCTCCTGACACGCCCCTGCTTTTGCTGATGTTCGCCATCTCCTTTCTTTGGTTTTGAAGGGATCACATGCTGCTGGAATTGGCAAATAAATAGTGGCAGAGTAGGAATACACACACCTCCTACCTTTCCCCTGAGGCTCCGCTCTGGCTAAGGAGCCCAAGCCAACATTTGCGGCCAACTTAGTGCATCTACTATCTCAGAGTGAAGAGTTTCTTGGTAGTCTCTGTTCTGTGCATTGGCTCCATGCTGCACAGTCCTTCTCCCAGGAGAGTTGTCCCATGCTCAGCTTCAGTCGTTGTGGAGGATGCAGCTGCAGGATTTCAAACCCAACCAATTCCCATGTTTTGGAAGGCAGAGCAGACAGATGATATACATTAATCAGAAGCCTTTCATCTCAAATTCAGTCATTGTTCTTAAATTATTTTATTACCTAAGGAAGCAGAAAATGAGAGGTGGTCCAAGCTTTCTAAAGTTAGTCATTTAGGGATTAGAGGAAGGGGAAGCAGAAGCATCCCCTCAGGTTTCACCATCAAGAGCCTTTTGTCAACACTTATGATTGTGTCTGTTCCCTTGTCTGTGTGTACTCTGCATGTGAATCATGCAAGAGAAAATTAGAAGACTCTAGTCTCTACCGGCTAGATTTGAGCTGTTTATACCTGACGTGCTTGCATATAAGATACACTGGACATTTCAAGAACCAATTAAGAAAAGCAATAACCTTTCTTAGCTTGATGATATAAAGTAAAAAATGCAGGTTGAGCATGTGTTTTGATGAGAATTAATTACAGCTTGAGTGCTTTAGCTGAACCATGTTTTTTCAGCTTTTTGAATTATAAAATATATGTGGCAAGCGGGCTGTTAAATATTCTTAATTATTGTGGCTCTTCCAATGTAGCATTATTTCATAGAATTTTGCTTTGTACACAAGAAAATGTTCTACAATAACCTTAGGCTTGCATTTGAACACAAAAACTAATATACAGGGCTTTCTCCTCTGAAATGTTTGCTGGAAGTTGTATGGAAAAGTACTTTGGTTTTAAGTGGAATTTATAAGGATCAGCAAAGTGTAAATTAGATTCTAATGAACTTCCAGTGCAATATTTAGAGCAGGCTGTATTGAGCTGTTTATTGCTTTTGCTCACAGGCCTCAAAAGTTGTTTTTGGCTTGGAGACTGATCCAAGGGGTTCCGTGCTCTCAAAAGATGAGTGTGCTTTGCATTTCTTCACCCACCCTTCCCTGTGCTTTTTCACTTCTGTGCAAAAAGCTAAGGGGGGCAACCTCTTCCTGAGCCCCTCTGGGACAAACCTTACATGTCCTTCTGGTCTCAGGAGTGCACGAGGAGGTAGGGCATGTGCCTGCCCGTACCATAGTCCCCAGGCCTGTTCTGGAAAGCACTGAGCCCTTGTTACTTCAGGTGTGTTGTGTCAGGATCTGCGCTGCATTCTTGCTCAGAAGAGCAGTGCAAAATATTGAATTAAGTTCTTAGAAATACTTGTACTCTTGAGCACCTGGAGCCTTCAGCTCTGCAGTGGATTAACACCAGCACCAGTGTTTCCTTTACAGGTTGTAAGTAGCTTCGCCTGGTGCTCCCCAGCTGAAGGCGTTCGAATACTCAAGGGAGCCCCTTTACTGAGTCTTGAGTCTTAGGGATGGGCATAGGGTGGAACTAGCACATACAGAGCCCAAAGTGGAGCTAGATTTTATTTTGTGGGAGTTTTGGACAACAAAAGTGATCATGCTCAGTTGTCTTCTCAGAGGACACTTCACATACCACCACCTTGATGGGATCCACCTGGATGTCTTCAATATACAGTTTGCTAAATTATAACTGAAGGAATATAGCTGATAACAAACCCAAAATAAACATCACAAACTCATAAATTCAGCTTCCTTCAGTGCAACAAAACAGACGAAGAGGGAACAAAAGCAGATATGAGCATGGCAGCTTTCTGAGGGAGGCAGGGAGTGAGGGTGGAGGAGCCACAGGCCCTTTTTCGTGGGGCAGGATTAAGTGGTCTCAAAAGAAATATTTATTGTTCTTGGTCTTCAGCACAAGTCATTCCCCGGATTTCATCTACAAATTGATGACTGGTGAATCCCACTGTGAAGGGGGAGGCCTGCTTTGTAATTGCTGGCTCTGGGATGTAGCCCTGTCATCTTCTCCTTGCTGGCAGCGGGTGTCAACAGGAGTCGATGAACACTTTTAACACCAGCTCTGGCATGGCTGCCCAGGCCTGCTGGGCCTTCCAGGCCGGCCCTGTGGCCTCGCGCGCCTGTGGCCCTTTGCTGTGAGCCTGCCCCTCGCCTTGGCATGACCGCCTCATGCTGCCGCCTCCTGCGGCCCTTCATTGCCTCTTAATGCCATCAACATACAGGTTTCCTGGGAAAAAGATCATTACCTGTGCACTTACTGGTGCATGGAGCTATGACCTGTATTTATACACATACTGCTTTCCTTACATGCACACGTGTTTATTTTTGACTCATCTCTGAACAGTATTGAGGACGCCATCAACAGGCAGTTGGGGCAACAGAAAACTCGAACAATGCCAAGCTGTCGGTGCTGAATTAGAAACGACAGGCATGAAAACTTTTTTAAAAAATCACTTCCAGTTGCAGTGTACATTCTCTTTCCCCTCTAGAAATGATTTCTTTTTCTCCTTTCCTCATGTTTCCCCATTACACATGAATGTGGAAGGACGGCTGAGACAGTCCAGGAGGTGTTTCCCTTTCTGATAAAATCAATAGCGTTGTCCAGGGCCCCAAACCTCCAAAAAACCCCTCAGTGCCATTCACCCCCACCACCTCCCCCTCAGAAATATCTGTACTATAACACCCAAAGCACGGTTTCTGCTTTTTTGTCCTTAATGTTAGATATATGTTTGTGGAAAAGTTTAGCATTTTAAGCATTTTTTTTCCTTCTCTGCATATGGATTTTTAATTTTTGTTATTGAGTTTAGTTTTAAAAGAAACTTGTGTGGTTGGCAGCCAGTGCTGACAGTGACAGCCTGGGCTGGGAGGCAGCGCGGTGACTCTCCTTGCTGGCTCTTCTCTTTTTGTTAGCTGCCGCCTACCTCTGGCAGACAGAAGGAACCTTTGCTCTGGCATGCAGGGAGAACTGCAGTTTTTCCTGTGTGATTTCTGAGGGAATTTAGTAAAATTCCTCTTTGGACTGAGCTTTGAATCCTGTGGCCGTGTGGTACCGTTAGCGGGGGCTAACCGCCCATGCGTGTCCTGGTAGAAGAAAAGCAGCTTGGCAGATTTACAGTTCTTGTTTGCATTTTTAGGCAGTTGCACACGTCCACCTTTGAGGAGTAATCGCCTTTTCTTCCGCATTAGTTATTCTGGAATTATGTAGAAAATGGAACTATTACAAATTTGAAACTCGAGGATTTATCATTTGGAGTTTTAGGGGACTTAGAGTAGGATTTGAACCTCAAATGCTCCAAGTAAACTAGCAAGCATTTAAAATTTTGATTTAGATCAGCTTAAGGAGAAAATGCTTTATCAGTGATCTGTAAATAGTATTAGCTACAACTGAAAAACTGAAAAGCTTCCTTTTTTAGCCAATTGTCACTTCTCATAAGGAATTGCATAATATGATAGTGAGGCACACTACCTAGTACTTACTCCCTTAACAGGATACAGGAGTAGGCCAGGGCTTTCAAGCAAGTATGCCTGAAGTTAGGCATACTTAGTCAGTTAGTTATGCCTGAGCAAACCATAATTGAGACACTACCCACTCCTCCCCGAGGGTTTCTGCTTTAAAGAAGAGTGTTTTCTGAACTCTGAGGGTGTTACAGCCATTCTGTGTTTCAGGTACTCCGGTCACTTTTACTGAGCCTGATATTTACACCAGCCAAGTCAACAGTGTTTCACATTTCGGACAATAAGAAGAATGTGGAATGAAATGAGAGCTCATTTCCTCAAATTGTTTATATAATGAGTATATTTATGTAATGAACATAATATGAATATATTTATATAATGAATAAAAATTACTTAGAGCTGTATATCTGGAGCTAGTTAGCACCAATGTTTTCCAGTGAAAGACATGTATTATTTTAGTACTGGATGCAATGCCCCAATACATACAAAAAGGTGAATTTCAGATCATTTGAGCTGTCAGTGATGGATGGAAAAGGAAAAAGCAGAGAAAAATGATCTATCTTTTGCTGTTTACCCTCCTCACTGACCATGCGATCTGTGCAAACCGACTGTAGATTCCAAGTTGGCCAGAGGCTGGTCAATATGCTGCAGGTTGTAAACTGGGGCTGCTGGAGCTTCACAACGAGGAGCCTTCACCTCCCTTCCCCCTGCTTCTGGCAGCTGACGGGTTTGCTCTTATTCTTGCTCATCTGTTCCGTCAGCCATGCGCATGTCTTGCGTGTCTCCTTTCTCCCACTCTGTCATTTTAAACTTTGGGTTTTCACGTTGTGCTCCATTCTGCTCTGTGTTCTCCACAGGAACATTTGAGGTTCCTATCTCATGAATTCCTGCCAAGTTCTGATCCCAGCATCTGTTCCAGACATTATCCAGATGCTCTAATTTTGGGACCTTTAAAAACGGGACTTTTCTGATCCTACGTTTCTACGAAACCCAAGTAACCTGAAGCACAGATATGATTGTGAAAACATTAATCTAATAGTTAAACAATAGCAAAGGCATTCTGGAAATGACACTTTGACCACAAGAGTTTTTGTAATTGCTGGTATGTGCTGAATGTAAATTAATTCACTCTGCTGGGGATAAAGTTACTTTTGTGTAGCTGTGGCTAGATGGAGCTGTCAGAATGTGTAAGACGGTTTGATTTATGTGCAAAGGCTATATGCATTAGACTTCCCTGGTATGCGCTATTCATTTTAGCTACTTATGGGGTTGAATGTTGATGCCCTTTTACTGTTTTAGCAGAGATGATATAATGTTTGGTAATTATTTTGGAAAGTAGAGAAATCATTTGGGATACAACAATTAGGCACAGAGACTGGGAAATAAGGCTGGCTTTCGATGAGGGGTAAGACCATCTTCAAGCGAGGACGCTTGAAAAATAGCGAATGCATAAATATTTCTGACTAAATGTGTATTTTTTGTATTTATGTGGGCAGAATTGTTTTAATAAGTGAATGGTCTCCAGTGAGGCAGGTAATCTAAAAGTGGTATTTCACGCTGGAAAAGGTGACCCCTAATGAGAAAGTGTTCTGTTCAGAAGCTATGCTGTCTCTCATTTTCAGTCTTTTCCTTTTAATATTAATTACTGGGATGTTTTAATTAAAAACAGATCTTGGAGGTATTATCTGCTTCCTCTGTTTAGTCCTTTTAAATGTTAATCACTTATGACAGGATAATTTACAGAGCAACCTGCACAAGCCTTGTGCAATGTGTCTGCTTTGTGTAGTGCCAGACTGCAAACTGCACCCCAAAAGTGTTTTCAGAAGCGCACACAAATGCAGAGATTCAATCTGGCAGGAGAAATACAAGGAAAATAATGGCTTTTTTTCTTCTTCTTTTGATGACTTAAAAATTAAATGAAGGCTTAGTGAGACAGTGTGACAGAAAATCTATTTCAAGATGGCTGGAGCTTCCCAAGAACTGATGCTTACGCTTGGGGTAACCAGGCTGAATTCACTCCTGTTTCCGTGAGAAGACATTTAGAGAAGAGTGGAAGGCGAGAGGCGAGATTCAAGGTAGTCTTGGAACCTATGGAGAGATTTCATCAAACAGAATTGTGAAGTGTGCACAGAAGAACGCTTGAAAAACCAACCAACCAACCAACCAACCAAAAAAAAACAAAAAAGAAAAAGAAATGAGCAAGGTGAAAAGGCATACAGAAATAGTGAGGGTTTTTTGTTTGTTTGTTTAATATAACATTGAATTTCACATGAACTCTTAGTGAGATCTCTGTCCTTGATTTGTCGAGCAACACGGACGGAGCTCTCTGGGCACGCCGCAGGAGCTCTGCCCTACCCAACACGAGGCTGGGGAGTGGGAGGAAGGAAGTGGCATAGCAGGGGGAAGGCACAGGGAAGGGACCTATGGGGTGAGACACAACAAATGGGTTTTGGCAGTGTAGAGAAGGGAAATGCACAGGCAGTTAGCATAGTGGCACTAAGTCTCTGCGGGGTTAATATTCTTCCTCCTTCTGCCCCCAGCTCTTCTCCCCATCCTGCCAGAGCTGGCCTTGCTCGCTCGTCCTTTGCAAGGGATAACAAGCATCCTCAAGCTGCTTTCAGCTGTGGCTATGTTGTACTTAAAATACTTTTCAAGCTGGAAATATTTTAAAGCAAAATAGTATTTTTTATAGCTGCATATCAGCAGAAAATCACCAAATCTTACTCAGAAGGACATAAACTTAATAAAATATCTCTGCTATAAGCACAGAAGCAGAGTGAGCGCTCCTTTGATTGTATTTTTCAGTATAATTTGCTGAGAAATGAAATTCGGAAACAAAGCCCTCGCAAACGTGCTGATTTTCAAGGACTTAGATAGCCTCTCCCAGCTACTGAACAAGAAAAGTAACTTTGCTTTTTGCTGGGTCCTCAAATTTAAGGGTGTTTGAAAGCAAACGTTGGGTTCTGAAAGATTTGGTTTCTGTAAAAAGCAGCCATGTTTGAAATGCAAAAAAAATTGGGACTAAATTCATTCCTTGTCTAACGCAGCAGTTCTGGGTGAAATGAAGATCCCATAGTGACCAAACCAAATCTCAAACTGTTGTAATATTCCTTTGTAATATGGCCAGCCCTTGGCATCCACTTTTTTCTCTCCTCCTTTTGGCTCCCTGTATTCTTCTTTCTCTGAGATTTTTTTCCCCCTTTTCAACATCTGATTTTATTTTCAGTAACTAAAGGTATAGTTGTCAGTTCATAAATCTAAACAATTGCTGTATTTATCTCTACAAGGGAATATATGTATTCATACATGGGAATTATTCCCTAAGAGCACTGGAGGTATAGTTCATAGGGGCTTTTTTTGAACATATCATAGTAAAAATTAAAGGGAACTATCAAGGAGTTGGAACACTATTAATTCAGTGAGCACTGGTCAGAAGTATTAACGTGTTTGTAGGTTTAAGATAAATAATCTTCTACTGCACGAGTGAAAGTGCTTGTTCTGTGTGATGTTTCTGAATGGAACCTTTGGTAATCTGATTCCACACACGCTTTAACCTTGTGCAAAATTTAATGAAAAATAGAGTTACTACTGAATGTACTGTTTTGCCAGCTCAACAAAAGATGTTAAGTTCTGCATATTTTTGCATAATAAAGATAAGTGTTGACAGTGTAATGATCCATTTGGCATAGATAAAATCATGAATGATTTTAATAACCTTACAACAATATTTGAATTCACTATGAAATATAATATAGGCACTTCAAACAGAGGCAGGCCTGATGCCCTGGTATGGAGTGCCAGCTTCTTATAACCTTAATTTTTTTTAGGAGAGAAAAGAGAAGAAAGAGAGGAGAGGAGACAGGGAGAAATTAGAACAGCTAACGAATGGAAGATACCTCTTTCGAAGTTTTCTGGGAAGCCCTTATATGCAGGTTGACACTGATGGGTTTTGGTAATGCTTGCATCTCCTTCCACTGTCTGGGCGACTTACTTGTATTATGTGTTGGAAAATGCATTCATCTGTATGGGGTGAATCAAGCTAAAGTGTAATAATGGTACAGTGTTCCCAAGTTTGGTAGCTTGAAATGATTACACATACAAATGTAATTTATCTTGGGTATTTCTTTTTAAAAATGTTTCTCAGGTTCATGTAGATGATATAGGTGCATCAGTTCCAATTTCCTCAGCGATTTAGGGAATTAATTTCCAAAATGACTTCTGAAAATTGAGTCTGGGGTCTCTGAAGATTTCACACTGAATGATTTAGGAGTAAAGTCCCAGCCAACTGCCTGTGTTCCTCTCTCTTTGATTATAACACATCCCTACATAAACAGAGCACTGTAAGGCAGTGCCGTGTTCTGTGCCAACTAATCAAGAATCACAGACTGATGCAAAGCATCGTTAGAGTAATGTTGGGGATCTCCTTTACTATTCACTCCTGTGTTTCACATAGACAAAAGCACTTGGCTTCCAGCAGTTGTGTTTTGATATTGGATGTGGTGGTATTAACCGGCTAGATTTCTTCTGAGGTCTTCGGATGTTTATCTTCATTTCTTCTTGCTGCATTTATTTCTGCTCGTGTTTGTTTTCATAAGCATTTAGAGGTCAGATTTGAAAAGCCACCAGGCAGCCTTTAAAAGCAGACTTTCAAAAATATCTTGGAATCTAATTCCTAATGATTTTACAGGGTTTAAGTAAGTGAGGTGCCTTTCTGCAACCCAATGCGCTGATTATTTTCAAAATCTGGCCCCAGATCATTTTGAAAATGATTTTGGCATTGGGAGACTAGGTTTTAGTAAAAGTCCCTGGGGATCAGGTACTGCATCGTTTAACTTGTGGGTGTTTTGCGTGAAACAAACACAGTCCCTACAGATTACAGTGTATGGTGGGCAGATATACTTCTGGATGGGGATGCACCAGGATATTTTTTCTTCATACAGAGATTATTATAATCCTGTCAGTTGTAGAAAGCTGAGAGGCCTTTAGCAAGAACTGTACTACAACAGTTCGGGGATTCTCTCCCTTTCTACACTACCAAATGTCATCTAATGGGTGTCTTCTGCTTAAGAGCAGAGCTCTTTGTCTGGCCTACGTTCATGTAATAATCCAGGCGAGTCAAGCCTGGGATGCCACAGGAATGAATGGCCAACCTCTGCCTCTTTCCCATTGCGTGCTGCTTACCATCAGCCCCTCTCTGGCGGAGTGCACATAGCTGCTGGCAGAGCATTGCATGCTGATTTGTAAGGGTGGTCCTAGTGGGCTGCAGGTTGTTGCATTGCTTTCACCGTTGTTACATTTAAAAATAATATAAAATGTTAGTCATGGGGGAACAATCAGTCGTTTGCATTAAAGATTTTTTTAGAACTTTGCTTAAAGAAAGGGAGACAAGAGTTATTGACTAATGTGCTGATTATTTTTGCCATTGTGCATAAAATGAAGAATATCATTATTGTTATTTCAAAATGCCAGAAATAAATGTCTCTTTCTTTGACATTTAAAAAATATTAGATAATGAAGTTAGCTAAAAAAACATTCCAATCTTGTTTTCTTAAGGCCTCTGAAAAGTTTCTGGGGGGAAAAAGGGAAGTGTTATACAAAAAGTAAAGGGTACATAGAGTTTTACCTTTTGAACAGACCTTGACGTTGATTTAAAATAAGCCTTATTTAATAGGTATTGTATTGCACACTGAAGATAATTTAGGCTAATGTCAAGGACAAGTGTTATCTATTCCTTTGTTGTAGTGAGGTATTGAAATAATGAGTGGAACAGAAGGGAATCAGAAAATGTTTGAAGTTTTTCATCTGTGTCTCTAGATGGGTATTTTTAATCACATTCTCCTGGCTTTTGCATGCAAATTACTCTGAACAGCACATACTCTAAAAATTAAGAGCTGTATTTTACAAAATGTATTTTCTTGAAGTTTAATAAGCTTGCGAAGATTTGACTGTGCCTTAACTAACCAGATACCTTTTTGTACCTCAGCTGAAATTAAAATCTTAGATTTTTCAGTGCTGCTGTTTTGATCCCGTAACGGAGAAATTGAAAGCCTTTGGTATTTTTGGAGGTTTCTGAAGCCATTTTTTCCTTGGTACTCAAGGGCTGCAGCTCCCAATGACAGATGAGACAACCGTTAAGATTTAATACATCTTTATTTCAGCAATATATCTTGCTGTGCGACACCAGCCCCTCTAATAACCCCAGTGTCTGGATTACTTACTGCATAGCATCACTGTTTAACTGCTGACCTCTGTGTCAGAAATAAAACACAAAACTCCTCCGTGGCCCACACTGTTGACTTGGAAGTCTGCTGACCTGCGGAGTCATCCCATCCTCACAGGCTCGGCTGAATGGGGAACAGTCTGGGTATCTTTTCGAGCCTTGCCCTCTTAAAAGAGGAGGGAGAATTTTATAGTGCACTCTAATAAAATGTAAAATTGCTTCCAAAGTAATATTAAGAACATTGTCCTGAGTGTAGTTCGCATAAATTAGTGCTGAGGGAGCAAAAATGGAGGAGATGAAATTGGTTTATTCAAGTGCTCAGATGCGTACCTGCTGCTTTCCATGCATAATGCACTCTCTTCTGATACCATGTTTTCTTTGCACTCCTCTTTAAAAGCAGAATAGATGTATTTTTTTCCTATTTCTTTTCAAAATGAGCTAAAGAGATACGATGGCGAATCATATACTGTGGTAGTTTTGCAGAGTATGTCCTTAGCCTAGTGTAAGAGGTCTGTTTGTACAAAGGGATTTTGGAAGAAATCTTTTTTGTATAAATTGAAGATTTAAGAAAATAACAGGATAGCACTATATTCTATGTGCTTTCAAGGGACAAGTCAGTGAAGAAACAATCCAGTATAAAAGCCCTATGATAAAAAAACAAAAACGACAACAAAAAACATGATTGAAAAACTTTCTAATGTAGGGCAGTTTCCCCAGCTGTTCGCATATCCCAGTTGAGCATTGATTTAACCATTTTGGTGTCTGCTGTGCGGAGGGACTGCAGCAACTGAAGAAAACTTGTTTTCTTCTGTCCAATTGTAATATCTTCATTTTTGCTGAGAATCGTCAAACAAAAAATAAAGGTTGTTTAAAAGAAATGAAAATATTTTTCTCGATTCTTACACTCTCATTTTAGAAGCAGTTTTGTTTTTAGTTACAGGCTCAGGAATTTCTTTCCCCCAAAATCTCACTCGGATCACTTGCTTTTGCAGCGCGATGCACCTGTAGGGTTTCTGCCTTTGGGCCTTTGTGTGGCTGCACCCATCTTCCTGCAGGTCAGTGCATTGATGGCATCGCTTGCTCTTCTGCCAGGGCAGCTGGTACCGGTGGGGATCAGTGTTCCCTGGAGAAGGCTGGGCTGGTAGCCAGTTCATACTGGTTGGGAGCCTTCCTTAGCGTGCTGAAAGAGAACAGTAGAAACACAGCTCTCAGGAGCATGAGCTAAAGTAACAAACTGGTGCATTCACTTCACACCTACCGAAAAAACACCCTGCATACATCATCTTCTCCCAGCGTGCGTCAGCTTCATGACACGCAGACTGCTTCTGGCGTTTCTTTTTGCCTTGGATGCCTTCTGGCCATTTGGGACAGGGCTGCTGGGTTCTAGGGCTACTACAGCTGTGGCGTTGGGCTTGCTGTGCCCACGCAGTAGTTTGGCCAGGTGAGCAGGCCAGAAGGACCTTGCAGAGGACTCAGTTTGTGCATGCTCTGTATGTGCTTGGCTGGCAGGCCAAACACCGGGGCTGGCGGCTTGGTGCTCATTGAGCACATCATGGTATATCTGGTGTATTCAAGGCCTGAGGTCATGAAAAAGCACATCGAGCCAACTTGACAGGAAGCTCAGTGGCATCTACCTCTAATTGTCCCCGTAATACTTCTAACACTGCCCAATTATTGTCTTGTTTCTTGGTCTAAACCTCAGCACGGAGGCCGAGCAGAGGGCAATTCAGTCGGAACAGACACAACATGCTTTCCAGGGTGCCACAGTCATGCTTGCTTTCAGTCTGTTTCTCAGCAATACAGGAGAGAAAGGAGGAAAAGTCTTTTAAAAGTATGTCATCTTAAACTAATATATTTTAAAAATAGTCTAGTAAATTACAGTATAGTAACTAAAACTGTATTTAATTCCTACTGGGAGAAGATTAGATTGCAATTTAATATTGCTTCTGGAATTTCGCAGATCAAAGTGCTGTAGGAAATGAATAATCAAAAGCAATGTTTTAATAAAAAGCTTGTATATTTACTTCAGAATCATTTCTTAGATTTAAAGAATTATGAAAGCAGCAGATTCTTAAACTATTTGTACAATTAAAGTGTTCTTTGAATTAATAGATGAGTTCTGATCTTGCAAATACGATTTAACTTGGTATTTTATGTTGAGCTTCGAAAGGGAAGGGTGTTTGCTTAGTCAGCAGATTTGAGAATGACTTTCAGTTAGATCTGTGATATGTTTTCCAGCAGTGATTATTTTATATCGGGGCTTTTGAGGGGGCAGAATATGTTCAGCAAAGGCAAATGTGGAGTCCTGCACCTGGGCTGGAAAAACCCCATAGAGCAGTGAAGGCCGGGGGCCCACTGGCTGCATAGGAACAGACCTGGTGGACAGCCTTGTGATGAAGACCAGCTCCATCCGGGGCTATTATTAGCAACTATATGGCCAGCAGGTTGAGGGAAGTAGCTACTTCCCTCTGCTTCTGCAGTGTTTTGGCTTCCCCAGTACAAGAAAGACATTTCTATGCTGGCCCAGCCAGGGGCCACCAGGATGGTTTAAGGGACTGGGGGACATCACATGGAAATGGAGGCTGAGACCTGGGGTTCAGCCTTAGGAAGGCCTTAGGCCTTCAGGGGTGCTGTTTGCTGTGCACACAGCATTGTCTGTAACTGCTCTGTGTCAGGTACAGAGAAGAGGCAGCCGGACTTCTCCCAGAGGCGTGCAGGAGCAGTGCAAGAGGCAGCAGACACGAATTGCAACAGGATAAGATTCAGTGCAGTGCAAGGAAAAAAATATCCTAAAAGCAAGGGCGGTCAAATACTGGGAAAGGTTGCCTAAGGAGGCTGTGAAGTCTCTGTCCTTGGCGATATTCAAAACCTGACCGGACGTGGGCCCAAACAACCTCCTCATGCTGACCTTAATTGGAGCTGGGGTTTGGACTAGGTGACCTACAGAGGTTCCTTCCAGTTATGATTATTCTGTATGAGCTTACACTTCTGTGTAAGTCACATAAGATCTAATACAAAGTGTTAATCTGGTAGCAGAATGTGACCCTTGAAATGGCCTTCATATTTTTTTTCAGAAGCAATAATGCAATAAAGCTATTAAAGGAATATCAGTTGTTTTGCTCCCTTCTAGCTAAACTACTTTGAAAAGTTGTTATTGAAAGCTAGTTCTGACTTCTGACTGAAGTTGATTAGGACAGATAAAGACTTTATTGAAATTACAAAGACTTATGTTTTGTGTTAGTTCATCTAAAATTTAAACTGCGCTTGCCTTTTTTCTTCTTTTGAAATATTGGGTGATCTCTAAGTCAGTGCTGAGGGGGTGCAGGTCTCAGGCTGGAGGTATAACACAGGATGCCGCCTTTTTCTACTTGATCCTATTTTATGTCTGTGGGCAGCGGTGCCTTATTTGTTAAAATGTCCCTTTTTTCCATATTTCCTCTTACCAGTTTGTTGATGCAGTAGTTATATGTAAATGGGTTTTTAATAAGTGATGTAGCAAAGTGAAGCTGAAGGAAAAATAAATATTTAGGTATGCCATGGTGTCATTAAAGTCAGTTCAGCCATCAGAAAGCCTACAAATTGATTTCAAATATAAATTATTTGGCATCTTAATAATCATTAGCTACTACCTTGTTAATTATTTTCCCAATTTTTTTTTTTCTTTTCACTCTTATACTTATCTGTTCATTCACATGTGCAGCAACTTGTATTTCAGGACACTTTGGAGCCTGAGCTGAAATTTCATTTCCTGCTGGGCAAGAGCAGTAAACGAGTACTTCGGTTCTGCACTGTAGCATTGTAGGACTGAGTAGCAGCCCATGCTGACTGCTTTGGGTTACACACGGCTATTGCCAATTCTGCAGTTTCTCTAGACATCTGTTGGCAATCTCTTGAGCGTTCTTCAGTTGTGCTCATTGCAAAGGAAGTGTGTGGTCAGTTATGTGGTACGGCTTTGCTTAAGTGTGCATGACTTCTGGGGAAGTTTTAGGCCGAGGAGGACAGGTTGCCAGTGATGCTCTTGGTTATATTTTCTGTCAGCCTTCTCCATGCCCAATTTCTACATACAGCACGTCTGAAAGTATACGGCAATGCTCCCACATCAGCAGATCAGGTGGCTGTCTAAAGGTGTGTGCGAAAGAGACCTCTTCTTGGGGACTGCTGGACAGGGCTCAGTGTAACCCTCTGGCATCAATTTTTAGGAAAAGCTTGAAGGAACTATTTTAGCAAGAGATATATTGGAACGCCAAGTTAGATGGTAGAATTTCATTTGGACCATCAAAATCTCTCTCTTCAAGATCCAAACTTTCCTATGAAAGTTATTTAGTTCAGTTATTAGAACTGAGATCTTGGTGCTAAGCGTGAAGCGAGAATCAGCATCCTTGCCCATGTCACCGCCCGGCCGGAGGTGGGCATGGAGCTGCACCAGTCCTCTGGAACGCCTTGGAGGTGAGCACCTCTGCTGCTCTCTGCTGGAAGCAGAAACACAATCACTTGTGTGAAAGGCAGTTTTGCATACGAAGGGCCATCCTGTAGGAGGAGATGTGTAACACACACTTGAGGAGAGCACAGCAGCTGTGTAAGTAAGCTGTAAGCTTACACAGTGAGCTGTGTGAGGCCACATCTGGATATCGTAGTATGGGCTAGCAGGGGAAGCCTGCAGTGCAGCCGGAGGCACTGAGACACGTCTGGTTCCTCAACAGATCAACTGCAGAGCAACGGGCCTCTGAACAGTAGAACAAATTGGGAATGTCTTTCTGTGAAATTATCTGATAAGCATCCTTCCGGCGAGGAGAAAACATATTTAAAATAGCTCTTAATCATTCAAAAAGATAAGTCATTTCAGTTTTACTTCATGTTAGGAAGAGTGGACAGGAGTGTGCAGAGGATATGAAAACCAGAGCAATGGTTGCCATCTTTCTGGTGTGAGAACAGAGCTGTAATCCCAACTGATGCTGAAACAAGTCTCAAGTCCTTACACGTGCTGGTACCTACACATGAGACAGCATCAGAGTCATCAGTATATTACAAAAATTTTAGAGAGACACTTAGGAATACGTAAAATTCAAGTGATCTTTTTGACAATCTTACGTGTCATAGGGAAAAATACAGCAAAAGTGTCTAGCTTTATGGATTTTTGTGAAGTGGAGGATTTCTGGTTTCATGGTGGAGCAGGATGACCTAATTGCATCATATGATAGTGATGAATTGTTTTATATGGTATGAGTATTTAATCAAAATGTAAACAACCATTGCTGGTGTGATTTAAAAAAAAAATCCAGTTAATTAACGTTTAAGTACTTAATCTAGTCTATTAATTAAGCCTGCATATGTGTTTACTAATTTTTAATTGCCTTAGAATCAAAGGAAATTGTAATAATGAATGTTGGAATGCAGACTGCTGCTGATGCGTCAATATGAAAAGAAATCTTTCTTCTTGCTTTTTGTTTATTTGAGTACATATAACCTGGCTAATAAGATATGGCCTGAACAAAGCAATAGAAAAACTCATAATGGTCTCCATTTCAGAAAGAGTTGAAATAAGTCTGGAGCTAAACGTTGGAGAAATTAATGAATATTTCCATAGGCTGTAATCTCAACAAAGCTCCTGTCTTTATATTTGAAAGTGTTACTGAATATCTGAAACAATTAAAAAAAAAAAAAAAACAACTAGTGGGGATGAAATAGCCTGTACAAACTGGTGTTTCTTCCTATGCCAGTTTACATTCATGAAGAGCGTGGACGTGTATTGAAACCTCTTTTCCATTCCTATTATAATTAGAAATGTAAACATGTCAGTCTAAATTAAGCCTACAAATTATTAAATTTGTTACAGGATAACAAAGTGGCTTGTTACTACTGAATTTTATTTCTTAGTTCCAGATTTTTAGTTCAGTGATTGAAAAATGCAAACAGTGTGTGTCCTGCTGTAGTCTGTTACCACAGTCCCACTTCTTTAATGCATTAGGTTCAGGCCCCTTGGAGTAGTGGGCTGGGGGGGAATGGCCTAAAATATTGCTATTACTATTAGTACTATTATTATTTATTTATTATTATTGTTGCCATGATATTTGGTCTTTGGCAGTGTTTTTTTTTCTTTTTCTTTTTTTTTTTACTTTTCTAATGGATTCAGACAAGCCAAATTGCTCCCATTTTCACCAAATTTGTGTGGAAGATATGTTAAAGAGCTGGACTAATATTAAACAGCTTAGCTGTTTTCTGCTTTCTTCGTGCTTTGTTATGGTTTGTTCATCCTGTCTGCTGATTTCCAGCGTAAGAATGGCTGGTACGGTGGGCTCTGCAGGTCACTGCAGATGATGAAATCTAAGATTGAAAGATGGAGAACAGGAGGCACCCCTGGTGTCATGCACTGAATGTAATCATTGCAGAATAATTCTGGAAAGCAGTACACCATCCGTTGTATTTGAAAATGGACACTGGGTGTGACTACGGTAACTTTAGTTAAAGAAGAGAAAAGAAGAGATAAAAGAAAAAGAGTCAGTGTGGAAGTGGTCTCCCTGCAGATGCCGTTGTTTTCAGGCAAGACAGTCGTCTTTGTTTTCTGTGCTCTTTGTAAACTTGGTATTTAAAACCTATCAAAATACGATAGGTTTACCATCGTATTACCATAGTAGCCTTTTAATGTATGTGTTTTGTTCTGTGTCTTGTTCCTGCAGAAATGATAGTGGAGGTGTTCTTAGTGGTAAGATCACCCAGCTGGCTTTATGTAGGAAGTTTGGGACATGCACAGGACATGGAGCATGCAGCACATCTCACGCTCCTTCATGTGGCAGTCTGTGGATGTCCTACATAAATGTGTGCCGTGGGGGTCGTGGGCTTTGAGTGTCGGGGGCCAGTCTGCAGCAGGAGCTGGCCTGGCGCTCGTGTCCTGCATTTCTGGGCTTCCAGAGGCACAGCCGTGATAATTCCTTACATTGCTCCTTGAAGAATTTCCTTTGAGGAAAAGCAAAATGTGTTGGAGAAAGCAGAAATTAGTGCTCAATATAAGAATAGGGTGGGAGATGTTCTGTCTGCCTTTGTTTCCTGTAACCTCACCGTCATCCGAAGAGTGGTATCCCCAGCTCTGGAAATCCAACGCTGTCATTTATTTTAAGTCTTCCAGTCTTCAAGACTTTCCAGCTCATTATTAGGGATGAGCGTACTTTGTAAAACTGTTTTACAACCAACATGTTAACTAGTGTAGCTGAGCTGCTGCAAACCTGTGTTGAATTATCTAATTAGACTTGAAGAAGGCCAACATGGCTTGTGTCTCTTTACAGACTTTATGCAAAAATGTTACAACTTGGTAGGCTTTTGATTGGAACTGAAGCCTTTTGAAGGTTTGATGCTGTCAAAATGGCGAATACCTGTGCAAATACACAAGATCAAAAGCTGAGCTTGAGATGAGCAGCATTCAGTTTTAGATGCTCTGAAGTCATAGGTTGTAGGCTTTTGGAGTAGGCAAAAAGCTGGAGGCAACTTACAGTAGAACATGCATATATATATATTGATATGCACATACATTTTGATGTGGTTAATATATATAAAATACTTGCAGCAGCATACCATGATATTTTTTCATTAGCCTCAAAGGAACAAAATGTAATTTGGGGATTTATCTTTATACATGCCCTAGTAAAGTAGGAGAAGATTTGATGGTTCATCCTTGGAATTCTTAAACACATCCTTTGTGTTTTGTTCTGATACCTTGCACGTTTTCACTTCTGGATTAATTTATTTTCAGTTGCTGGAGATTGGTAATTAGCTTGTTATAAAACAGATAGTCAAAGTGTTATGAGTGTAAAGTGTGTTGCTTTTGAGAAATATGCTTCAGTTTGTGTAAGCACTGGTATTTTTCAGTGAGTTAGAATATTATTAGCCTGTCTCATACTATCGAGGTACTGATATTGTAGGTATTGTCTTCTGGTGCTGTCTTGTATACAGATTTCTCAAAAATAAAATAGTGAATTGTATGTGAAAAACACTGCTGCCTACCTTCCAAATAACCCTGGGGAGAGCGCTGACTTTTACCCGTTAGCGGTTTGCTCTTTCTCTTTTGCACATGCCAGAGCCTAAATTTGCATTAGGTCTGGAATTACTGGCAGAAGATTGCTACTCTGCAATTTCAAAACTACTCATTAAAAAAACGTTAATGCCTGAAAGTAGCTTCAAAGGCTGTATTCCCAAATCATTTCCACTTGGGCTTCCAGTTGCAGTTTTAATATTTATTTATTTTAAACCAATGTTTTTGTAAGTCGGATTAGAGTAATGGGACTAATGTTAAAATCTGTAGGATGAGGTGATGTCAAATTCCCCGAAAGAAGAAAAGGAAAAAAAGAAAGAAAATGACCTCTCCAATTCCTTTAGGTTATACGAAGCTTTAAGTGTTGTTATAACAAAATAAACAATTTGCAGAGATCAGCGCAGGTTTAAGCTGATTTGCTCCATTTACCCTACCAATTTGGACAGAAGAATGTAATGCGTTCTTGGAAATGCCTTTCAAATATTACATTATAGATTAATTTATAGGCTGCAGAATGCTGTTATCCATAGGACTTTTCTACCCATCTTGAAAATTAAGTTCTAAAATTAAATGTGTATAAGAGCTGGCCTTTTCTTTTTCAGTAGGTCACTAAAGATAAATCGGGAGAAATTGTTTGTTTCAAATAAAAGCATTCATATACAGTGGAATAAGTATCTCACATTTACTGAAAAACACCATGGTGTTTTTCCTATTTCCCTCACCATGGTGAACACAGGTTTAGTAAATCTTCATTAAATTAGTGACTTGGCTAAGTTTCAAATTGGGCTTCAGTTCTTATTCTTTTCTTGGAGAATGTGAATGCGAACAACAGAAGTATTTCTGGAAATTTGGATAATGAAATTTTGCAAGGGAAGCCCACAACTGAATCATATTAATAGCTTGTAGTAGGTTTCAGATTAATAGATGAAAAGAAATTTGTAGTGATTATAACACTTTAGGGTGGCTACGTATTTTGCTTGTAGCTTTCAGTGTGTATTAACGTCATTTCTTACTGTACATTTTTATTCCATTAACCTGCATTATCACTCATGATTCGACTTTGCAATAATGATGCATGTAGAGGTATCAGAAGACGGTGATAACTTCCAGTGCTCAGGTGTTGGCATTCAGGTAATTCTCTGCGTTGTTGGGCAAGATGAAGGGGTTTGCTGGAAAGGTGGGACTCTGCCTTTCCTGACTTGGTGCCATTCGCTCGGTGGCTCGCAGTGTTGGGTTTTGTGTCATGTCAGAGCTGCTGACCCTTGGCACTAGCCAGTAATGGCTGCCTTTCCTTGGGCCGACGTTGAGATCTAGGTGTTGGTTTGAGTCACTGCTGACAGGCATTTCTTGCTATTTGATGGGAAGAATGATGAAATGCTCATCTACAATGGTGCTTTGATGTTGCTGAAGGTTTCTTTCTAACAGTAAATTAAATGTCATTTGCAGCTGGTAGCTGTGTTTGATGAGCAAGATCCCCACCATGGAGGTGATGGCACCAGCGCCAGCTCGACAGGCACGCAAAGCCCCGAGATTTTTGGCAGTGAGCTTGGAACCAACGCAGCGTCGGCCTTTCAGCCCTACCAAGCTACGAGTGAAATTGAGGTCACCCCTTCAGTCCTTCGTGCAAGTAAGTAAATGATCTCCGTATCTTGACGTATTTCATCTTAATTTACGAGGATGCCAAGTGCTGTTACCCATTCATGCTGCTGGGAATGTGATTCATTATCTGTCCTTATCGAATGCTGATCAAAATTGAGAAACTGCATAAATGCCGGTTGTATGTAAGCAAATAAGCCTGCTTTAATAAATTATTTATAAGCTGCTTTTAGGAGCAATAAGCTCTCTCTGTGCTGCCAGTTTAAAATTGTCCTAAGACTGAAAATCACAGCAAAATTTCCAAATGCAGTTGCTGCATGCTGTAATGTTCAGTTTGCCAGTTTTATTCCATTAAATGAAGAAAAGGGTAAAAAGAAACTAAAGATAGGAGCACTTTGTAGTGAACCTGTCAATGTTGCTAGGTTATGCTTGTCACCTTTCCGTAAAAACACCTTGTGATACATGTATTTACTATGTTGGAGAAAGATACTCTTCTAAAAAAATAAACCATAGCCAGGAACATCCTTTTATTTTGTTTAGTTCAAAATGAGGACAATTTGCTGCAAAATCATGAAGTATGAACTATATATCACCGTTCTTGTTTAGGCAGGATTTTGAATATTTCAGCTTACTAAGAAGGAAAAATGGCCACATGGCATAACAATGCAATTTTCATTGATGTTTAGAGTTCCATGCAAAGAAGACAACAGTAGAGTAAGTGACATGCCCCTCTTGTAGTATCTGTCATCTCCTTCATTGAGGATTTGAAGTAGTGAATCCATTCCAGAAAATTTTTAGCAGGAGTTAGCATCAGTCAGTCCTTCGATATTCTGCGAGTATCGTGTTTTAAACAATGATTTGTAATTCCCAAGAGATTACTTTTCTGTAGGTGTTCCTTTAATGGATAAAATATGTGTTTAAGTAATCAGGTAAAAACACAAATGGAAAAGTTGCAACTCTCTATTTAAAGTTTGAGGAATTTTGTACCAGAGCGTTTTCTGTAAAAAATAAGGGAATAACATTTAAGAGTTAGCTTACAGAGACTTGAACGTGTATCGTTTCAAGCTATGACTATGTTTCACTGTAACACAGAATTAAATTAGGGAAAGGATAAATGGCAGATGAGAATAATAATAAAAAAAAAATCCTGGAATTTCAGGGCCCCTTAGTTTTGCTGTTGTTAGAGTATACCACTGCTAAATGCACGTTTCATTTTTATGAATAAGCCAAAAAGCTGTCCTCCTGGGTTTGCAACTCAGGGTGGCTTAGAGCAGATACATACATACACAGACATTTTTTCCTTAGTTTGATTATCTGGTGTATTATTCCGTATGTCGATGCTGGTGCATCAAATACATATAGTGCAGATAAAATTCAGTGATATATTGGACAGCTCACTTATCTTTGGTGTCATTCTGGAGAATGCATGTAATACTTAGCCAGTTCACTGATTGTTAAAAGGACCAAAAAGTGCTTTGAAACTCATTAATACAAAGGTCTGTAGAAATGCATAAGAGTTTTAAAAGTCTTGGTAAGCATTACAGCTCTTTTGACACTTTTAATAAAATCCTGCAAAAATAAAATGGGTGAAACAATTTGTCATAAATGTTATTGCAAATCAGAGATGTTCTGTTACCTAACTAATGCTTTTTTTTTTTTGATGTTGACAATTAGATATATTTTGTTTGTAAATGTTCCAAGCCACAGGCTTAGAATCCCAGTCCAGTAATATTATCCCATATTAAACCCAACTATTTCAAGAATTTCATTTAAATATACATTGAAAATGGAAATAATATCCCTATTGTATTTCCTTTATAATTTGTGAAGTGAAGCATAGCATACAAATGGTATTCTCAGTATTTCAAATAATTATCTTCTTACTGTGTAAGTTCTATTCAGCAAATAAAACCCATCCAGTTTTGTGGTAGATGCAGATCCTGATTATTACATGTTGACAAGGTCATATATCTATTAATTGGATTGGAGATGGGATACAAAATTGCTGTAATTATTGTAATTTTCTAGCTAATTGCAGGGTTGGCAGTGAATATTTTACTTCTAACAAATGAAAAACAGTATTCCGCCTGAAATTGGTTTATAGCATTTTAGACATTTTGTTTCACATCTCTGGTGCTTTTTGCTCGCAGGCTGGGCTCTGTCTCTCGGCAGCCGATGCACAACCACCCGGCTTTGTGCCGTCCTGCTGCCGCTCACCTGCACCCGGGGGGCCGGCGGCGGTCCCCGCGCGGAGGCAGGATCCGAGCGGCTCGGGCTGGGGCTCAGGGGCCTGCTGAGATTTTCGTCTCTTTGTTCTGGTTGCCATGCCAGCCCTTTTGTTTGTTTAGAGATCACGCCACCTCTCCTCTACCAGCAAGGGAAAGGTTAGCTAGATCAGGTCCAGCTGGAAAAGTAATATTCCTCCGGCTTCCCTCTTTTCCCGTGCACAAACAGAACCTGGACTTTGCACGTGGGGGGTTGTATCAAATTGAATCTTCCCGTCTAAATGTGGAAACAAAAATGATGCTGGCCCATACCCCCCAATGTTATTCTGCGTTGGGAAAAGGCAGTTCATCAAGGCGAGCAGTTGGTTTACGCCTTTCATCTAGCTCTTTCTCCTTTTACTGTTTTTCTGTAACCTAAGTTAAACTTCCCGTTGTTGTATTTCATCCCTTGAGCTGCATTTTTTTCTGTAAGCATACTGTAAACAAGGCGTTTTTTTGTGTGTGCCTGCGTGCTTTCTGAGAAGAGGTTGGAAGCTCGCTGCAAAAGATTGTTAAAGCAGACTGATGTTTATTCCCTGCTGAAATATAAACTCGAGGCGCAGGTGAAAATTGCCAAACCTAATGAGCAATTTGGCAGATAAGACAGGATGTCAGGCAATGACAGTTCAGCAGCGGGTGCACTGCCTGTGAACCAAGTTGTTTGTTTCACAGTACTGCATTTAAATATTGTAAATAAAATTCCTTTTCAGCTACGTGAGTTACTGTGAAAAGGGCCATCTCTTTGTTTAGTACTCCTTTTAAGTTACTTTGCTCTACCAAATAACCAAGGGTGGTCTTAGTTCTTGGTCTCGGTGTGATTATACGTTACAAGTCTCTGAATGATTCAGTATTACAGTTAATAAGCAATTTAAACATAAAACATTATTTGGGAAATATATTAGGAGAGTCAGAAAGGACTGATTTTTTTCCAGTTCAGAGTACAGAAGAGTAAGGGCGATGGGAGATCTTTCTGTAGCTTCATCTAAAGGGAGGCTATCAGGAAGATGAAGCTATCAGGAAGATGAAGTTAGACTGTTCTCATACGGGCAAAGTGACAGGGCTGGTGGCAACAAACACAAGTTGCAACAAGGACAATTCCAGTTTTTCGAGGAACTGACACGGCTACCGGTAACGTTCTCCTGAAGGCTGGAGGCTGAGCATCTCCTGCAGTGCTGGCCAGAGCAATCTAGGAAATTACTAAGAGCTAGCTGGAAATGGTGCTCTCCGGTGGTGTATTTGCTCAAGTGTATTTTAGTAGCACTCTGGACATCAGTTTCATATTCTGTTCTCAGAAGGAGAGTATGGCAAAAGTGGTCTAGATGAGAATATTATGCAGTGAGCACGCAGCTGGCCGTAAAGATGTGCTGAAAGTGCAGAGGAGCAAATAACTTGCTGCACTTCCCCTTCTTTGTTTAGCCAGCAGCATGCCTATTGCTCTGAGGTCACCTGTGTGCATGTGTGCTCTCGCCCTGCAATGGGAACAGGTTTATTCCTCACAAGTAAGAGCACGCATGCAGACTGCCACTGTGAATTACTTGATATATTAGAGTTCGTGACCTTCCTTGCCTTTGAGTTTGTGCATCTCTCTGTGCCCTCTCAGCAGTTTTCAGTAGTTTAATGGCAAATTAGGAGGATATATCAAGTATAGTCCCTGAGGACTCTCTTAGGCTGAGGACTGTTCAGTATTTTAATAAATCTGGACTGGAATACAGAGTATTGCATTAAAAGCTAAGAAGGTGTTTCAAGTACTTTGGGTGTCAAGGTTTCGGTTCGGCCTTCACTACATACGTTTATAAACTCTTTTGAAATGAGTGAGATATGCACAGTCACTACATCTAGAAAGAAAAAAGTAATTTGCAAGCCAATACTAGTGAACAGCAACTGCACAGGACAGCTAGAAGGATCTGGGCTAGAAGGATCTGGAGCTAGAGCATCTGGGCGTTACCTTCCACCATCAAAGGCGAATGCTGTTGTGGGCTCACTGAAGTAGGTGCAAGCAGGAAGACTGAAGCTGGGGTGACCAGTGGTGGTGCCAGACTTGGAGAAATTGTAAACCAGTTGGAAAGAGATGAAATGCAGCAACGAGAAGGTACTTTTGAGACTACAACCAAGCATCAGAAGGATTGGTTTATCTAATTAAGATAAAATTGATAGAATCCAAGTCTTCAAATGTACTTTTTTTTTTTTTTCTTTTCTTTTTATGTCTAGTAAGAGAAAGGCAGTTGGCATTTCTTGGAGAAAAAACATTTTTTGTAATCTGTAGGCCTAATAAGCTTTTTCTACACCTCCTACAACAAGTGGGTCTTTGTGGGAATGGTTCAGAGACATTTGCTCACTGCTAAGCACCTTCATGTGCTATGCTGCAAGGCAGGAAGGCAGTCACTCACCTGTAGCAGGTCTGTCTGGTTCCTGGCTAAGCCATTGGGCTGTCTTGTAACCACGGGCCAGCCACTTCTTGCATCCCTTGCAAATATGTGTCTTTTCTTAGCATCTCTCAACTGGAGTGTTCAAAAAATCAAATACTAAGCAAAACAGTTAAAGGTGTGAGTGCATAAATAAATGTGTGAATTTCAAGTACTTTAAACTTGAAAAGCTCGCACTTCATTTTATTTCTGATTTGACACAAGTATTTATCTATTGAATCCCAAATGCATATTCTAAGAATTAATTTGTTAATATTTCTGAGTGCCTTCGTTTAAGAAATTGGAGTTCTGCATGTAACTTGTCAAAGAGTTGCAGAGGTAAGTTCGTAGTTAGTCCAGTTCCAAAAATGATTATGGTTTCACCACTCTTTCCTACATATGGCCACTAGAAACCTTTTCGTTCCTGTATCTCTCTGTCTCCTTATTCATCTGTGAGTCGGCTTTATATATGGAAACTCAGTCATTTTCAAGTGTTGAAGAACCAAGGAAGCAAGAGATTAGAAAAGGGAGGAAGAGAAAGAAGCGTTCTTCAAAAACCAGATGTTTGGAGCTTGATCAGATAGAGTTGTCTTTAAGTACCTGCTTACTAAATGTAGACAAATTCAGCCACGTTTATAATGAAAGATTATAGCTTTATAGGCAAAGCTTGCTAAAGTCACTGGGAGGTTTTCCACCAGCTCCGACAAGCTTGGGGTCAGGTCAGCTTTCCATGGTGTTTCCTCAGTCAGAAACCTTCACTGGAACCACTGTGAGATGTTAGGTGTCCATCATCCAGTGCAGTAATGGGAATGAATCCCTGAAGATTTCGTAACCATCATTCCCACTTTTAATGCGTTGCCAGCTTCTCAGACATTTCTTTTATGGTGTCAGATAGTATTAAAAGAAGCTAAAACTGAGGCTTGCGCTGAGCTGCTGGCAACTGAGTAAGAAAGGTTTCTCATGCGTCAGAGTTGGAGGAGAAGCTTTAGCAATGTCTGTTTCCTCACCTTCTGGTGCTCTCACCATCCAGGAATTCTTATCACAATTATCCCCGTAGCTCTGTCAAGGAAGTGATTGTTTTAAAGCCAGAGTTATTGAATCAAAATATCAGTACCAGGTGCTGCTTTCTTCCATGAGGCTAAATTTGTTCTCTCTGCAGCGCAGCTCTGACTCGAATGATCTCCAGTTGGTGTTTTCTCCAAGTGTAGTGCTCTGCTGTTAATTTGGGATTGTCGAACAGTTTAAAAACCATGTGTTTTTGATGAGACCGTGACACGTTTGTAAAAACAAATGGATTTTAAACTGCTTAAGTTTCTAAATTAACCTTTAATATCTTCAATCTTCTCTGTATATCATCAAACAAAATGCTGTAGCTTCTACTAGGATTAAAAAAATCGCAAAAGCAATATAGTAAAGAATTTTAGAACTCATTGGGTTTTCTAAAGGAAACCTTAGTAGTCATGGAGCATTTCAAGATTTCTTTCCATATGGTGAGAGCTTTTTTCTTTGAGTATTGATAAGGGGAAGTAATAAAAACATAGTATTGTATCTGATACCTGGTGGTATTGTGTATCATAGCTACAGAATATAGTACAAGACAGATAATAAGGAAGGGTTCTGAAGATGTGAAGTATTGAATTTGAATAGTTTAAGAAGTCAGGTTGGATATTAGTCTGGATTTGACATGTTAAATAGATTTAATGATCACTTGAACAAGAAGCTATTATGGAAATCACAGCTGTATTCCAGGAATGTTTCGAAATGTGCGTGTGTTGGTGGTGGTGGTTTTTGTTTTCCCCTTTCTTTGAATGAAAGGTAGTTTTTTCCCCTCAGAAAACTGCATTTTTATGTATAGAAAAATGTTGTGCCATTTTCTCCAACCAAACATCACAGAGTAGCTGTGAAGTTCATTGTATTCTGGTACCATGGGTTTGTTCCCATTGTGATAAAGCTATTTGTTTATGGAAAGAGTTTGTCATCATGCATGTACCAAGAAGTGTAATAACCCTTTCTATAGATAATTTCTTGACTACTCCTTTAGTTGTTGTTATTTCAATGTAAGCAAACAAGAAGGAGCACAGTGAAGTTAAAGAAACATGAATTTGAAGTGAGTAGGAAATGCCTTTTAATGGTACAGACAACTATCCTGCTATTTATTTATTTTTACTTCAGCGATGGATGCATGTATTATACGTGGGAGTGTAGATCAGGTGTAACAGTCCTATTTATCCAACTCTTTGTAAAAAAAACAGCATAGTATTTATAGTTACTTTTTCTAAAATGTGATAAACACTGTGCTTCAAGGCATCCTTAATATCCAGAGCCACCAGTCCTCAAGAGTGACAGGTGTCCAGCTCTCATTTTGCTTTGCTTTGAGGCACCAGCATTAGTCTCTGTGGGGGTGCAATGCTGACATGAATTACTCGCAGACAATTTGCCAACAGGGAGAGGATGCAGAGTTTGTCAAATGTGCTTAATGATTCACTTAGTCCTAAGTGGGATGACCTTATTGAAGGGGTGTTGGAGGGCTGGTGAAGAGCTCTGCGCTGCTGGGGGCTCCATGCCTTGCTGCCGGCAGGGTTGCCCTGAGGCCCGGGCAACAATCTTCAGCGCAACAGCAGCACTCGCCCCCCGCTGAAAACAAAGCAGCATGTGGGTTATATTTCTGACCACACGCCCAAGGCTGTAAGATATTATACCTAAAGTATATCCTTAATTACACCAAATTTATGCTTCGTTGAGAGCGTTGTTGCTTGGTTTTGTTGTAAATTCACAAGGAATCTTCTTGTTCCTCTCTCGATTGCATTTGCAGCACATGAACTCACATGGTCTTTTTTTCAGATGGGGACATGTTTTGGAGATAGACCATCTCTTGCTGGTTACTAGGAGGAAGTTGCTTTCAATTCTGTGTCTTTTGACATGTGCTTTTGAGGGGGATGAAACAGTGACAGATGGCCGCTAGTTGAAAAGGCTTGTTTTTAGTTTGTATTTTATTTACTCTCGTGGTCTGAATAGGACTGAACAGTGATACAGAAATGAAGGAGTGGATGAGAAATAACTCTCCATTAATTTACTGCTTGAGTTCATACTTTAAAAAGATCAAATTTGTTCCTTCTCCCACCCGTCTCTTGTTGTAAATCTGAAACAAACTGTGTAAATAAGATGAGCTCCAGCTTCAGAAATGCGTTGGGTTCATGTCAGGGGCAGATTAAGTATTTAGGGTGAGAATCCAGCCTAAATCTAGAAGAACTTTCCCACAGAGATGTGGGCCCCCAGTACTGCTGGAATGCTGCAGAGGCGACAGGCCCAGCTCAAGCCCACGAGCCCAGAGAAGCCGAGCTGAGGCAGGAGCCCGCTGCCTGCTGCCGGCCTGATGCGGCTCGGCTCCTGTCCCCTCTGCTCTGCGGGCAGGGACCCCTCGTCCCCCGCTCTGTGACACTGCGGCCACCTCCCCGGGGTGGCTTTCACGGCCCGGCTGATGCCAGAGCTTGGCTGTTGGGGTTGGAGGTGGATGTGAGCTCGGGCTGTGGTCCGGGTCAATATTCCTTTCCTCCGTTATGGATTTAGGTAATTAATTCTGTCAACAATTATGGATTTGGAGAAACTGGAAGTGATTGTATAAATGGGAAGGGAGCTGGGGAGTGTGGGTTTTTACGAACAGAAGCAAAAAATGGTGCTTAGGTTAACACAAAATCTTTGTACTGCTACTTCCCTGCATGCAGTAAAGGGAGGTACAAAGGTATCAATACAAAGCACACAAAGTGTTAGCTTCTGGAAACTGTGCCTACAACCTGGGGACTAGGCTTCTGAAAGCAATCTTGTGGTCAACCACTAAAATGTTATCCCTAATGACGGGATTTGATCCAGCTGTCTGTGCATCAGCACTGTTCACAGAGGGAAGTAAAACTGGGACTTCTTTTGGCAAACCCTGGGCAGCGGCGGATTCAAAGCAGGCAGAGTGGATGGGATGAATACCAACAACTTCACGTTCTGCACCTGAGCTAAACACTCAAGGCAGTCCTCTTTCTCATCCCTGGGGAAGGTCAGACACCTTTAGGATGTGTTTGTCTGAGCTATTTTACAGCTTATTTCAGGATGAGATGGGGTATGGCCTAGGTGAGCTGCGCTGGCTGGTTTCAATTGATCAGGGAGAAACAGGGGTGATCAGTTCAGAAATAGGTGTCTGCAGCAGTGTGAATCCCATTCTGCTTGTGATTCACAGGCTGTGAAAATAAAAGGGTTTATATTTATTATTTTTCTTTTTTTCTTTTTTATTTCTTTCTCCATGTTGCCTTAAAAAGTGATCATTTCTACTTCTAGAAGAGAAAAGCTAAGTGGCATTTTGCAAAGCCAGAGGCTTCTAAAATGTGACCTGTAGAGCAATTGTACTTGGCTCCAGGAAGTTCCTGCACAGCCATAATTATGCTTAGCAAGTATATTTGGGTTGAATGTCATGAACGCAGATAGTCACGTGTTAACTTTTTTTCAGAGCAAAATTGGGTTCAACAAGCTGTTAGGAAAATTTGTGGTAAAACCAATGATGTCATCGTCTTGGGTCTGGAACCAGTCTGTAGTCACTTCGGCAGTACCACTCCCAGGTTGGTAAACCTCAGTAAAGAGGCAGCTCTGCTTCCTCTCGCAATAGGCAGATCCCGAAGTGTAATGTAACGCCACGTGGCCCTGCAAGACCTGGAGGAACAGGCATGACGTGGGGTTAATGAGCACCGAAGGATGTCGGTGTCTTTGCCGGTCCGTGTAGCCAAGTGTCTCTGCACCACGTTCCCCAGCGCACCTCGCAGCGTCGGCGCTTTGTGGCTGCCCTGGCGGTGCCGCTGCTGCGGGTGTGCGCTGGGGAGATGAAGGCTCTCGGTACGCCCAGCCTCTCGGTGGGCAGCTGGGGAGGGAAGCCATCCCTGCAATACAGGCTGTTAAACAAAATGCCTTTGCGGGTCCGCAGAGAGAATGAGGGTAACGGTGAGCAACAGCTACCGAGACTGTTTCAAGTGAAATGATGTTTGAACCAATGCAAGCGGTTCGTTTTTAGTACATTATAGAAGAATGAAATTGTTTACCAGTTTCTGATAAGCTGGAGCATGAACAGGTGCACGTATCTTGTTAACCAGCCCTGTGCGATGTGTAAGTCAATCTCTCAGTGGTTTTTGATAGGTCCTCTGTTTGTCTCTCTGCTCTTGGGCTTTTTGGCACCAAAATCTCAGAAATGTTTTCTGGCTATGAAAGCTTTCTCCACCAAATAGAAAACTGACGTTAGCTTCTTCTATTCCAATCCATTTTAAGCTCTGATCTTTAAGACCTTCATTAGATGACACAGGGATTTGAGGTCGAGCACTGCCAGACTCTCACAATGATTTCCATCTGAAGGGTCTTGCATAGTGAAGTCTCTTGATGTTTTATTTAAAATTTTAGTTAGGCTCTTGACTCATGGAAAAATAAATAAAAATGAAGGGCTTGCTAGGAGTGCTGCAGTGAAAAAATTATGGAACTGCTTTTTCAAATGAACTGCGTGACATTTATCCGTGAGAAATATCCCTTAAGTAGGTGTATAAAGTTACTGCTCTAGTTTGACACAGTAGGCAATATTTCTCTGAGTATTGTACGTGTAGATGATTTATCTCTACCTCTGCTTTAAGTTCACCTTTAAAGTAATAAAACATAAGTGGACAAAGTCTTCCCATAATCCTGCTTTCCCATAGCTCTGTGCTGTGCTGTTTAAAAGGCAGCACTGCACTGAAAGTATTTTTTTATTTCTTCTGCCCATGAAGGGTGGGGAGAAACCAGTTCCTGGTGCTGCTGCAGGAGGGTGTCTGGGCATGCTCGGGCAGGGACCAGCGGTGTTGGCGGTGGGGTTCGGGACCCCGAGTCCCCAGTAAGCAGAGGGCAGGGGAAGTGAACTGTTGGAAGCCTGCCTCAGAAGAGCGAGGGGTGAGAAAACCTCAGTGAATCTACCGCCGAGAATGTGTACAGGCGTTTCTTTATTGCAGCTTGGTCTGCGTATTTCTTGTGTTAGCGAAAGAGTTTACCCTGTGTGCCTGTTGGCAGTTCATCTGTGCAGCAGTGCGCGGCCGTGAGCAAACCCAGAAAGCCCACAGATGATGAGCACCAAAAAAATTATGTCCTCGGTGAGGCGGGGAGCGAGCAGTCGTGTTCCTGGGGTTGCCAGCTGTGAGTTTGGGGGCGACCTGTGCGAAAGCTGCTCCTTTCACCTGGCCCAAGCTTGCTGTGTGGCTCTTGGAAAGTGTGTTTGGAAAGCACAGCCGAACACATACTAGTTATTTATTTATTTGTATTAAATGAGATTTAAGGCAGGTTGCTGTAGCACTAATATTTATTGGTATGTCTGCATGCCTGCTGGTGTACAAACAAGTTTGTTTGCCCTGCGTTTTACCAGAATTATTTTGTGGACGTGCATTCTGCGCATGGGATTCCTGTTAAGGACTGCGATGAATATTCAATTACTCCTCAAACCCTCGAGGCAGTACATCAGCTTCACTCACACTAAGCAATCTGTGCCGTGCTATATGTGCCATGTACAGGCTTCAGTTTTGTAATTCTCACAGGGCTAGGATTTTGTTCCATTCATTTACATTTTTCGTTTTCAAAGTCAGAATGTTTTACGAAGGGTCAAAAATATTTTTAGTGAAGTATTTTTAATTTGTTCTCGTGTTATTGGTTTGTAATCCCCCACCCCCCCACACCCCCAAGATTCAGCAGATGTTTAAAACATTTTCTGAGTACATGTGCTTTTCAAGGTTTTTCTGAAAATCAAATCGTGTTTACCAGGCACTGAGTCCTTGCAAATTGAGGTTGTGTTTTCCTCTACTTTAAACCTCCCATTCTGGCAGATGTCTTGGAGTTCCAGGACAAGAGATTTTCAGTGTTTTCTGCATGAAAGCAGATAAGATTGGTGCATAGTTAGAATTCACTCTGAGAGATGCAAAGTTTCAGACCTCTGTGGGAGGAAGGTATTTCATGGACCATGTTTTTTTGTAGAACTTAGTAAGGTTAGTAAATAATTAAATCCAGTAATGCATCCTATGCTTTATCAAAAAGCGGTGGCTTATGTAAGGAAAGCCGTGCTTCTTTTTTTTTTTTTTTTTAACTTGAGGGTGGCATGTATTGCATGTAAAGAAAATGTCATGTTGGCTTGATCTTACTGTGGAAAAGGTTCTTGATCTTAAAGTCACAGCTTTAGAAAGATCCTTTTCACTCACAGATAGATGTGCTTAACTTCCAAGTTTTGCTTCCATCTTGACCAGAAAAATTAAACATATTTGTTTCATTTTAGCTGTGATTATTTTTTTCACCTGTATTGCAATATAAATTGTATTTCCTTACTTATTTTTTTTTCCACTTTTTTTTCCTGTCATTTACTTTAAGACACCTGAAGGATCATTTTTAACAATGAAAAGTAAGGCAATGGCAGTGGTAGGGCTACTTATTAAGGCTCTTCTTGTGCTCTGTGCTCTCTGTAGTCAGCAAGCTGCAGAACGGGAGGTGCCCAGCGTGTGGGGACCTGGGTGTAACCTTTGAGAAGGCTGGCAGGTGACATGATGCTCCTTCCTCTGCTTCCCACTGCTGACTTCCAGCTTCAGAAGCCAGTCAAGCTTGGTTAACTTGATGCTTAATGAAAATTTTAGATTTCTGTACTGAAAATTTCCATTCATATCAGCCTATGAACAGAAACAGAGAGAAAGGAAAACAGAAGGCATGAAGAACTGAAGAACAAAGGAGCATGAATCAGAAAAGCAGAAAGGAGCTAGTGGCAAGGAATGCTTATCTCCCTGAGGACAAATAAAAATACATAACTGTTTCCTTGATGTTGCTTTGCCATATAAACAATTACTCTAGGAGCCATGTAAATAATGTATGACTATGAAAGAAAGTGAGTCAGTTTCTCTGCCCTCCCTCTGCCCCCTTCTTGCTCTTTGCAGAACCATCTTTAGAATCTGAGACCTGGTCCGTGCCAAAAACAGAGAGAAAAAAAAATAAAAGAAACCAAACCCTTAAAAGAAATGAAAAGGAAGGATAATCCCACATGATTACACTTTTGTTATTTCTCAAGTGTTAATCACAAAATGAAAAATGGTATTGTGTGTAATCGTAGATTTGTGTAAGTGCATGATGACATTTTGAATTACCTTTCCTGAAACACAAACTGTGGATGTCTCAGACGCAGCAGACATTCAGTGAATTGCAAAGCTTTAAAAATGACAGTCCTGGGGTTTTGATGGATTCTCTGTCTCCTGAAGTCTTGAAATTAAAGTCAATATTTTTCTGTATTTCCAACAGAAATTAAAGACTAAATGCAGACATTATTGCACAGCGTACCTGGGCTTATATAGGTGTTTGACAAGATGATCACAGGGTGTCTTTGGGATTTGAGCTGTGAGGCTTGTTTGGAGACTTGCCGTGGTGCTGCAGTGTGTGAGGTGAACCATTCTTTGCATACTTGGCCTTGTGCTTTTCTCATTTAACATTCTTATTTATTTTCTTACGTTTTCTTTTTTTTGTTGTTGTTGCAGTTTCTCCAGCTGCACTCCCTTCCCGTGATTACTCTGTCTGCTCCAGCCAGTTCTGTGGTCTTCTCATCCCGTTTCCCTTCTCTGCCTGTGTGGTTTTAATCCCCTTTCCTCCTGCAAGACAGCCAGCAACCTTCTTTCACTTCCACCCATGCCCTGGGTTGTTTGTAGGCAGAGAGCTAGTAGTTCTGTTGGAGGTGCTGGTGTTTTATTATTTTAAGGAGAAAAGGGAGACAATTCACTTTACATTATTTTTGCATTTGCGTTTTGGTTTGGTTCCTCCTTCGTGCAGCCCGCGGCTGTGGAGCAGCGCCTGGTTCCTTCACTGTGGCGCGGCCTGGTCCTGGCCTCCTGTCAGACTGACTGGAGACCGAGCTGCTGCCCCAAAAACCAGGCAGCCAAACACCCTGCATCGATGTTTTACACGTTCTTGGCCCATCAACAGCGACTGATCTGGCTTGGCTCAGCTAAAAAATGGACATCTTGAGCCCTTTCTTCCCAGAGTATTTCTCCTCCTTACAGTACTTGGTGGCCAACTGCTGGCGTAGCTGTAGCAGTGACAATGCCTGAAATGGTGTTTTGCAAGTGTGGCTCGACTTATCTGGTGGAAAACCAGCTTATAATATCTCTGTCTGTGCTGAGGGCTTTGTACTCTTGTGGCATGACTGCTTATTGTTGAACCACCAATGCATAAGAGCTAGTTTACCTTACAGATAATGTTATTTTTTTCAAATAGAAAAACAGGTTAAAAATGTAAAGCACCACACAAATGCTAAGTATTGTTACAAAACGCAAAAAATGATGATGATATAAAATTCTGTGAGAAAAGCCATGCAGGAATGCCTGTAGACGTAGGTTATTATTCCTTTGCTTTTACAGAAAAAGACTCAAAATACTTATGCAATATTAATTCAGGATATACAGCAAATTGGCGTTTGGAAGCATTCAATTTTCTTCATAATTGTTCTCCATTCAATTGGCAGATTATCAGTAATTTCAGGGAATTAGAGATGCTCCTTTCAGAAGTTTCTAGTGAACTCTTTAGAATTGTCAAACAATGACAAACCTGCCACTTAGGCAGCAATTTTCCCTCTCACTGTCCTCGCACTAATGTTATATTGCTGTTTGGAAAGGCTAGACAAGCAAACTGCCGTGTAGTAAATCAGGAGAAATTTTTTTCAGCCTCATGCTGCTGAGTGAATTTTGATCCAAGATTTTTTTTTTCACGTTTTGTTCATGCAAAGGCTTTTATCCTCCCATGTAGGTTTGGGAAGGTTGTTTTTTCTTGGTAGCAAGATTTGCAAAAGTATATTTTGCTAAAGAACTTAATACTATATTTTTGCAGATTAAGCTTTCATTTCTTTAGTAATCTCCAGATGAGTCCCACAGGCTAGTAATTTGAAGTGTATGATGTCCAGGTCTTCTGTTTCCATCTGCTATAAAATGAAAAAGAGATTGTTTGACGTGGTTGTCTGTGGGATTCGGAGACCCAGTGGGGTGGGCTAGGTCCCCAGCTGCGGGTTTTGGAAGCGCTGAGCAGCATCTCTCTGCCTCTCCTGGCATTAGTGGGACAAGGGGACCAACTTCCCAGTGCTGCCCCTGTGCCAACCACGAGTGGTGGCTGAGGACATCTGCATGTGGGATTAGGTTAGGGTTAGGGTTAGGGTGTTGGCTCCTGTTCCTTTCACTGTAACTGCTTCCAGCTCTGCTGCGGTGCTGCTGCTGTGGGGTGCAAAGCTCACAGAGGTGTCTAGTCGCTTTTCTCTCCACCAGTATGGAAACAACAGAAATGACGAACCTTGATCAGTGCATCGAGTCCAGGAGTCGTTTTTGAGATTGCCCAAGTGTTTCAGAGGAACGTGTGAGGCAGTTTGCTTTGGACAAAGGGTTTTGTTAATCTCAGAAAAATGCAAATATACCTGTTTGCTTTGTTTTAGTCTGCCCTTCGTTAGAAGTGCCATAGTAATCACACAAAAAGTACAATGATGCTTAGATTCCAAGAGCTTAGAAATGATAAAAACTGGACCTGCGTCTGAGAGCCCTTCCTCCATGAGCAGCCTTGCCAGCTGTTGGCTTTTTCCTGCTGAGGCTGAGCCCCTCTCCTAGAAATACTGTTATGGGGAGGCAGGGACAACCCTTCGTTATAGATGTGATTTCCCGTATGTGCTTAGTCCTGGCTCCCCTTTTTAAATTTTTTGAAAAAGTCTGCATTTTGTACATGTGTTACGTGACCAATGGATTTGTTTTCTCTGCTCCTAAATTTGAACTTTGACTCTAAGACAAAGGGTGTTGGACATACTTTGAAAGTATTTTCAAATGTTTTAAAAATAAACAAATCCAAGTCCTTCTGAGGCACAAACTTGAACTATGTTATGAATTAATAACTTTTTAAGTAGCTTTACAAATTCCAGAGAAGAAACACAAGGCAATGAACTTTCTCTCAAAAGCTATTTAGTTTCAAAAAACATGTGACAAATATTTTTAGTTTAAGTGAATATGCTTCATATTCAGTTAAAAATCCCAACTAAATGCAATGGGTATCTGTATGAATGCAGATTTACTTTTCAGATTTACTGAAAAAACATCTGCATGAGTGGTTATAGGGTTCTCTGTTTTAAATAGCCTTTTTTATTTGTAGTGATGAGCTAGTGTCATAGATACTGTTTTAAATGATACATTTTTTGACATCTGATATGGAATATTAAATATGCTAGCTCTCATAGTTGCTAAAATGCCTGCCTCTGCCCTCAGAGATTACATAAATATTAGGTAACTAAACAATAATCTATTTCTCTGCTCTCAGATGTTTTACATGAAATTCAATATAGCTACTTTTATTAAACAGCAAAATATTTTTTAGTCAGAAGCACCACGTGTAATGTAAAAATACTGTAGTTTGGCAAAATATATGTGAACAGTTTCTTACAGTGACTTTCAGATTTCGATCTAAGGGCTTCAAAAAACTTTCCTGCTAGAAGCACACGGACTCCTTGATGCACACTGCAGAGAAGCTGATGATCTGTGAGCCTGTAGATGTTCTGCTCGCACTCATCTGTGCATCTTCCCCTCGTGTATGCTGTGAGAGTCCAGGTGCTGTGTACAAACCTCATAAGGATACATGGACTAAGAAATCAATATGCTAGGGAGGTTGTATCACCAGAAAGCTTTCTAAATTCTAATGTAAGGAAAAAAAAAAGATACTGAGAATTGTTCCGTAAAATCCATCATTCTCAGGTGGGTTAAAAAAATAACTGCATCGGTACAGGAGATGGCTCTTTTCTCCTGTGGCTTTCTTTTTGTGGTTATGCAAGATAACCATCTTCCTTTAAAGAGTGGAAAATAACTGAATTGCATTTCACAGAGCCTTTGTGGAGAACTTAAAAAAAAGAAAAAATAACAGCGATTTTTACTTTTGGTTGTAGCAGCAGCATCTTACAGGTGTGCAGCTACATGCTGGGTAGGGGAATCCTGCCTGGTCACCATGGTGCTCTTGCAGCTGTCCTTCACCTACTGACCGTGACATCTATGAGCAGCCTAGTGTGCTCTCCTGCTGGAAGGTAGCTCCTCCCTTGCCATGGTGGTGGTTGGATGGATAGTGACCCTTCCATGTTCCTGTCTCACTTGTGGATATGTTTTCTTGTAGACTGAGGTTGTTTGCTGTGATGCTGTGGGGTGCCTGCCATGCAGGTAGGTAGGTGCCCAGCCATGTTCCAGCTGCCCTTACCGAACCTTGCAAGGACTAAAGGCCCTGATGAGCTGGGGATCTTTTTCTTCCATCGTTTCTCTTCTGTCCATAGAACTGTAGAGCTTTTGTCAGCTTTGTTGCCAGCCCATGGACAGGCATTATGCTGTATTTCTGCAGGGAGGCCTTGGAGAGAGAGGTACGTGTAGGAGGAGCACGAGACACTTAACTGGGTGCAGGTGGCAGATCAGTTGTAACAGCATTTTTCTGCTGCTCTGTGGAAAATGCAATGTGTTGGAGTGGCTTTGCAGACTACTTCTGTCCAGCAAGCTACTGGCAGTGGGTTTTCTGGGTATCCTGTCCTGGTCTATTAATTTCTCTTTGAATCTGATGGGATTCCTCTTGTTCAAGCATAGACCTCCAATTATTCCTACTAGTGGAGGAGGACTAAGTCATGTACAGTGACTGTCCCCTCCTTTTCTCATCTCAATGTATCAATGCATTTTGGGTTGCAGAACAATAAATACCTCATTAATCACCTTTGAAGAATAAAAAATCCTTAGTAGTATAAAATTAGTAATATTCGTAATCATTTCTTAGTAATAATTGTAAAATAAAATGCGCCTGCCTTATGTCCCCTTTCTCTGTGAAGATAATCCCAAATTGTAGTAGCACATTATAGAATGATACAAGGAGTGAGGCTTGTGGTGTGGAGACAGCTTGGAAAAGTTAGCTGCTGGGAGCCTGACAAATTCTGGCATGATGTACATACCATAGTATTGCAGTAAATATCTTCTGTTAGTTCTGGCTAAAACTGTATCTCCACTAAGAAAGCCAATCTTCATCTCTGGGCTAGAACCAATCACAAATGGTGACGAAAATTGGCAACGGTAAGCCTGAAAAGTCATTGATCCAAAAATTCACAAACCGTCTTTCATGTAGTGAGATTTCTTTTTGAACTCAGCTGAGCTTCTTCTTATTTGCTTATTCTTAGTTTTGAACTTTTAGGAATAATTTTGACTCTCTTCAGCCTTAGCAATGTGACATAAAAAAAGAAGCGAGAGCTGCGTAATTAGGCATGCAGTGTAACCACGTGCTTCCAGGGCTGTAAAAGGGAGGAGGGGGAAACGTTGCTAAAGTTTCTCCAAGGGGTGGTGGGTTTTCTACATTTCCAGAAGAGACCGATTCAGGCTCCCTGAAGTTGTGAGGGGTTTGGTGAAGTACATATAAATACAGGTAGGGTTGTTCAACTTCAAGCAGCAGCTAGGTCTCCTACCGCTCATTAAGCTTGGTTTTAAGAAAGAAGGAGATACAGTTTATTAGTATAATCTGCTTCTAGTAGGGCAGAAGAATTAAAGATGTCTGTTGGTCCGTCACCCTTTGGAGAGCAGCAGATGTTCCATTTTATTGTCCCATTGTGGGCATTATCTAAACAATTTAACTAACAACTCCCAGTGTAGTCTAAATTGCCTTACTCCCTATTTGGCTACTGGGAACCCCAGAGGTTTTTTGCAGAAAGTGATCTTTAACCTTGAGAGCTAATGAGAAGATTTCAGCGCCTTGTACTGACAGCTGGAGCATCTTATTCCCCACTCAGGTAATCGGAAGGAGCTTGTTCTGATGCCTACATGTTTGTGTTGTCCCCTGTTGCCTCTCACAGCTTCCCAGCCCATCCTCTGACCTACCTGGTCAGGGACAGCATCGCACCTCCTTGCACAGAGCTGTGCTGTCTGTCCTCCCGTGTCGTGGGCATGGCAGCCCCACTGCTGCGCATCCCCTGCCGATGAGGGTTGGTGGCATTTCGTCTCGTTCATTAAACACGCAAATACTTGATTCGTCTTTGGGGATTCAGCTTGATGCTTGTAGCTGAATGATGGAAAATAGTGCTCTTACCTCGAGACCTTCACGCCCTGTGCTTTGCCTCTGAGCTGTGTTAGTCCCCATGTGCAGAAGAGCCTTCTGCTAAAATTATTTGTCAGAGCGTGTGGGGTGACAGGACGTGGTCTTTTCCTAGCTCTTTTGCTCATCTTGGTCACCAGCAGCAGAAACGAGCTCAGTGAAATATTAACTCACAGGGATTTGGTAACACTTTAAATGAGAGCGTGTTTCTTGAGTTCCAACATGTTTCTAATAATCCCAGTAAATATTTCTGTCACGGAAACAAGAACAAGTGCCATTAAAATTACAGAAGCTGTTAGTCATTTTTAATAGTTGTTCAGGACCGTGTACACTCTATCTTGTTATAGAAGTTAGTTGTATTTTTTTTGGCCATGTGAGAAACTCAGGAGCGTGCAGTAGAATATATTCCTTCTCACACACCTTCTTTTTTCTTCAGACTCTATGCATACAGATATGAAAATGTATGTACAGATCATTTCTGACAAAAAAAAAATCTTTTAAATTATTATATTAACCTTTTTTGGTTGTCATAACTATCATGCTTCAATTAGAAGTATGTCTAAATCATTTCTGTAATGAAGCTATGTGGATTTTGGGCAACACAGGTTCAGCTCCACCTCTAGGTGTTGATACCCCAAACCTGGTGCCTTCTGCTGCCTCACAGTGGCCTGTGAGCTGGATGTAAGTGTTCATTTTCATGTCTTAAATAACCTTAACTGGGTTTTTGACAATTTTGGAACTTCTCTGGAGTGAAGCAAGGCCGGAGATGGCCATGCTCACTGTGGGCTATATATATTTAATTTTATTTATTTATTTATTTATTTATTTTTTAACCAATCCAGAAGGCTTTTTGTTTACTTTTGACCTAAACCCCAGCAGAAATGCTGTAGGTTTTCATTCCTTGCTGTGTGCAGTGCTGTTTGCCCTGGACAGTGTTGATGGGTAAGATTTCCTTTGCCAGCTGTGTGGGTCAGGGCAGGAGCCCCAGCAGCGCTGCTGATGAGCAGCGATGATGCTCCTCAGCCCTCGGGGCCACGCAGACCTTTATGGTTTTACAGCTGACTTTACAGAAAAGTCATGTAGCTCCATAAATCACGAGCAAGAGTGCTGCACGAGGTTCTGATGGGGAGTAAGGTGGGGGAGAGATTCCCGTTCCAGCTTTGTAAGGATTTGTGTAACAAGAAGTCCCCTGCTAATTACACACACACACGCTGAATTACAATTAAGCATATCTAACTCTGGTACCTGGACACGATCCACATATGAATTTCCATCTCACACGGGAGGTGATATATGAGGCTGTGTCAGCAACAGATGTTGAAAGTTTGATTTAAGAGAAAGTCAGAAATGGATACAGACTAAAGAAGCTGACAGGTAGTTTTGAACCCCTAATATCTTGCACTGCGGCGCAGCGGCACTTTCTGCTCACCCCTTTCACTCTTCACATAAAAGCACAGCGCGGTGATCTGGGGACCAGACGGAGGAGGCGATGGCACAGGGGCGACCACAGCAGGTTTTCTCTGGTTGAAACTCACTAATGAAAGAACCATAATGTGTAGTATACACATTATTATCATTCTTGGTTCTTCCTAATTGAGTTCTTCAAGTTACAATCTAAATCCTGTTGTTGCATCTCTATTTTTTCCTTTTCTCCAGGAAAAATTTGCAGACTTCCTCCTCTAAGTGAGCCTTTCCAAGCCTATCACAAGCACTTATACCACGAGCAATACACAGTTTTCCCATCATTGTATTATGTGATGGGAAATTTTAGGACTCAGTTTTAGGGGATATTTCAAAGTTGTGGCAAGAATAATACCTGCCAACCTTCTTGGCATTATCAACTCAAACTAGCTAGGAATTTGCTCCCGTCTCTGCACACCTTTGTCTGCACCACAAAATGAGTTTTGAATGAAGATGCAAAACCACAGTACCTTCAATAGAAAATAACTATAACTAAAAATCAATCAGAATCTTATTGTGTAGGGTTGTTCGCTGATGTCAGCAGAAGTAAAGTTGACTACAATACTTCTACTCTCACACAAGTGCTTGATGAAGTAATGAACAGAATTTGGCAATAATTTGTAACATCTTGGGGGCTGTAAGTGCATTTTTCCTAGTTCTGCAGCAATGGTGTGAAAATGGGTGAAAAGGTAATCCAGAACAATTTAAAGAAATCCACAATGAATGTACCCAAAAAACTGAGACTGCAGCTCATTAAAACATACTACAACATAATTTTTGACAGAGATGAGTACAGCATTTGTAAGATCTGACATTTTTGTCTTTTCTTTTGGCATGCAAAGACATTTGCATTTTAGAAAAAAGCCCAGAGAAAGGAGATGGAAAGAGTGTACATAATTAAATTTTAATTTCAGTTTTAAAGATCTTTCCCTAATTAGCTTTAAAAGTCAGTGTCTAAGTAAATTGAGTTTCAAGGTGCAATCATCTTTTTCCTCCCTGGATCTTAGTATTCAAAAGTAAGAGAAAGAATACTAGAGAAAGAAAGAAAACTGTTATTTTACAGGCCTTTCAAGATAAGGATTTAACATTACCTCATTATTAAAATATCTGTGGCAGGTTGATGTTTTCTTGTTTTTAAATTTTATAGTCATTGAGCAGGCATGGAAGGGAAAACTGAAAACTTAGGTTCTACTAGAAGAAAATGAAAATGATATTAAGTAGGTAAGGATTTTTGTCTCTTCTGCTGTATGATAAGACTTTTCTGATGGATTGGTTGCTTTTTTTTTAATGTCATCAATTCTTCCAGAGATGATGACATTTCTACATTAGTATGGGTGTTTTCTGAACAGGTTAAGACCAGAATAATATTTACAAAAATGAATGCCAACAGAGAGTTAAGAGAAGGCAGAGGTGAAGTTGTGTATTCCTTAGCACCGAGCAATGGTTATGACCATGGGAAATGCTGTAATTGTATGTGACACATGAAAGGAAAGATAGGTTTTTAAGTGAAGGGGAGATAACTCATAACAGAAATATCAGCTTGGGAAAATAATAATAATACAAATTGAGAAGAAGAAATATATATTTATATATATTAAAGATTTTGACCAAATAGTATTCTCTTTGGGAAATGCTGTAAATTCTTTTACAGAATCATATCATAGTTATGTAAAAGAGGACTGGATTCTGTAGGAGAGCAAAACATTGCTCTGTGCCATGAAGAGACAGTTAGGGGTATATATATGCTTTTCCTTTGCTGTCATGTCTGAAAATATGTTTCTGTAAAGGTCTGTATCTGGTAACGTGTGGCCACGTAGTTCTACCATTTTGCATCCTCCCAGTAGTCCTCTCTGTATTGCATGCCTGAGTTACTCTTTGAGGAAAGATGGCATAGTTGTACAGCGTGTAGATCTTTACCTCCTGGAACTGCTTATATTTTTGCTATATTTTTCTTTTTAATTCTAGATGCCTACTTTTGATTTGCACTGTATTGTTAATCTTGAATAGAAGTGCTGATTTATATTCATTGCTGTTAGGGTTTAATGCAGTTTGTAGCAAAGTTCACAATCAGTTATTTTTTTGTTCTCTGACTCATTTTCTTCTATGTGAAGAGAAAAAGCACTGAAAACCTTTGTAGCAGTTCAGTTTGCAACAGCCTCAACGTTCTGTGGAAGTTATCATCATCTTGTCTCTAGAGGCTTGCAGGAATGAAAGTTGATCAGATTTGGGGGATTTGAGGTTTTGAAGGTCATAGGAGATGTTTTTCTCTCACTGTGTCCAGCTGAGTGGAACAAGGAGCTGGACTGGACCTACTGAAATTTGAACCATCGCTGTAGGAACTGTGCTGGTGTGTGAAACTCAAGGCTAATCTAAATATTTTTAACAGGTATTTCAGTTAAATATTGATGAAGTCTTAGCTTGTAGTTTTAAATACTTAAGGCTTAAAGAAGCAGTCCTGCTGTCCTCAGCCCCAGGATGGACCCGAACTCATCCTTCTTCTTGAAGGCCAATGAGGATTTGGGTGGTAGGATGAACCAGATGGGTGACACAAGCAGTAAAACTGTTGAATCTCTTTCTCCCGTACCCTGACCAGTTTTTTGATGCTGAGGTAGGATCTCTGCATCTCTCTGCATCTGAGGTAGGATTTCTCTTATATGTACGACACAACTCAGTGTACCTACAATGTACATCCAGGCTCACTTCAAGAAACTCTGTCTAATCTGAGAAACTTCCTTGCTGAAACCTACTCTTTCCCACAGAGTTTTTTTGGTTTTACTGAATCATCATTTTCCTAGAGAAAGCTCTTGAGTGTGTGTGGGGAAGAAAAAAAAATAATAAAAAATCCTGTTTGGGTCTGCTCCTCAGTCTTGGGCCTGATAGCCTGTTTGAGGTGGCCAAAAATGACCTTAAGCCCATTTTTCATGTCTTAAAATTCAGTGCATGCCAAACTGCAAGCTGCCAGTGATAGTGAGGAGCAGAAACATCGGCTGAAATCTTCACAGTGAAAAATTGTCCGTGCTACACATCTTTTTCTAGTCATACCCTCTAAGCTGCTGTCTGAGAGGAAATTGATATGGGAACATATATATATGCTCCACTCTGAAAGACCAGCAGCCTTTGCGTGGCATGGTTGCAGGCAGGACGAGGCAGTCAGCTTTATGGATGAAATTTGCCAGATCCTCTCACGCTTTTGCTCGTGAGCACGTTTGAAAATCAGAAAAGGTGATGACCCTTTTAAAATAAAAATGGAATTGCTGGCAGGAAGGAAAGGTACAACTCTGTGTTCTTAGCATTTAGAGATGGTTATAAAATGTATATTGGCTGTTTTTATAATTTATAGTGAAACCGCTGTTGCTTTTAATAAAATGAGACTTCCAGTCAGAGTTTCATGATTATGAATGTGGGCATTTTGTTACCCAGCTTGGATTTATCCTACAAATAACCATTTTCTAACATAACTGTGGCCATACACATAACTTAATGGGATTCTCTGTCACACATAATTCTTTTTCAACTTCTAGGGGTTGGACTTGTAGCTGAATACTTAAAGTCCTTGAATAAGGCTCAAGAACTGAGTTAGTGACAACTTTCATGATTTTTAATTTAATTTTTCCTTAATTCTTAGACTTTTAAAACTTCCTGTAATTCATTATTAGATTTACCATTTCAAGTGCTTATTTAAAAGGCACCTTAGCTGCTGAAGCAAATCAATATTTACAGTGCATTAGTGCCACAGAGAATTTGAAGCCTTGTGATTAGAGTTCATTGCTGTTTTATCCAGTCTTCAAAGAAACCCCAGACTTCAAACACTATCAGCCATCATCCTGAAATCAGTGACATTGCATTGGTCCCATGCGTACTTCATCTTGTGGTTTAATTATTAAGTTTCTTTCCTTTGATTTTCCTTTTAATATTTCAAAGTATATCATCTTCAAATCTATAAATTTAAGGAAACCTGAAGATTGTAACCACCAATATATTGGTAGAAAAATCTGTTCAATGTATTCTTTTTTGTTGTTGTTCTAATGGACTGTATGGAAACTGAGCTAGAGCAGTCTCTCAGAATAGAAATGGAGAGAGGAATACAGGAGATGGTATTTATCAGTTGTGGTTAACGCAGCATGAATAAGATTTAATTCCTGGATCAATACCTGGTGAAGTATTGTCCATTGCCAAGGACCATGCCCTAGAGCTCCACATACTTGTCCCATTCCAGTGATAAAAAAATAAAAATAAAAATTACCAACCCCAAACTTCTAATTTAACTTGGAAATGCATAGATCTAGCACACCCAAACGATTATCTTTTATAATTCACTTTCTTGTGAAGTTTGGTTAGTAACGCAAGTTACATTTCCTTGTACATGGAGCCATTTTCATAAGGAGTGATTACAGCTGATCAAGTTGTATCTTTGTATTAACAAAACAATGTTCTTTTGGAGCTTCGGAGAAATGTTCAATAAATGTCTGAAAGTACCGCAGTAGCTAACCTTAATAAAATGAGATGGGTCATATTAAAAGTGGCTCAGCAGCAAATAAATTTTTTAGAGAAACATCTCACATTGATGTTTTCTCTGGGAAATTAATATTTGGAAATTCTGTTGCATAATTAATTTTCTGTGTTGTGAAAAGTCTCTGACACTTAGCATGGTTCAAACTGTGATGTTTTACCTACAAAGAAAAAGGCAACGCAGTGATAATTGCTCCCTCCTCTCCAGAAGTGCTGACTTGAGTTCCATTTTCTTCCCTTTATTTCTTTGTTGGCAATTCAGCTTCTCCTCTTACAGAAGTTCACTGAACTGAACTTTTGTTTTGTCAAGTAATTTGAAGAAAGAGTGTAAAAATACAAGAACATTTTGCTATCGCCATGCTTATATATAGATGTATGAGCATAAGGAGCAAGTGAACTCATGTTTGAAAATGATAATTCCCTGTTGTATGTAGGGTGGGTAGCTAAGGCGAACGGGATAATATGCATGCGCTGCTGTTTGGAACAAATATAGATTGGTATTTTTCTTAAGTAGCACCACTCATGCTACAGACCCACTTTCCTGACCAGGCTAATCCAATAAATGAGTGTCCGTTCAGAGCGAAGGCAGCAGCACAGACACTGCTGTTAATGGGTCACTTCATTATGCTTTGTGGTGCTGTTGCCTGTGACCACAGCTGTGGCACCTTTGTTATATAGATCTCTGGTGATTTGCTAGTGTACTTTTATTATGTTTACCATCTAGCGGGAAATGAGGGGCTTTGCTTTCAGCTGCTTCATAAAACTTGAAGTAGTTGAAGACAAGGCAATCAAAGAAAAACCCTCTGTTATGTGTTTTGTGAGTATATACTGAGTAATCACATTCTAAGTAGAGTTGACTCAGACCATAAATACTTTTCTGCATAATTAACGTGATCTTTCCTGAAATATTCTTTTAATTACTTCTTGTTCCATTATACTCTCATATATACATATTTATAAAAGAAAAAAAAATCTTTGTTGGAAATTAACTCTTATGAATGTCTTTGTTATGAAAATGAAAAAAAAATAATTTTCAAAGGGAAGAGAAATAGTACAGTGTTAGTGGGAAAAACATTAATTCTCTGTTATTCTCATTTACCAGATTGGACATGAAATAGAATGACTGTTCTGAATGTACCACTTGTGCATATCTCAGCAGCACGAGTCCTGGTTGTTCTAAAAAGCTCCTTGCACATTTATTTTCTCTGTGTGGCATGACCTGCTATATTTCTCAGTGTCTTTATAATGCCATACAAAATAAGGTTTTGTATTTTAATGTTGTTCTATGTAGCTTTAACATAATGATATTGTAAAGCTTAAGAGTAGTCAGTTATCCAACTGCTGTCATTGTGTTTTCTGGCTGGTATTGTGACACATGAACCTTCAGCTTCTTCAGGAACTGCTTGATCATGGCATTAAAAAATAGTCCTGGTATCATTCTCAGATGTTGGCCAGTGTGCCTTCCCCAGTGACTCTGCTTGCTTATGTGCCATAGTTTTCACCTTTTCCTTTTTCACTTTGCATTCAAGGTTCTCAGTGCAGCAGTAAAGAGAAATAAGACTGATAAATCACATCACCTCCGTTCTGGTGTTGAGTGGGAGAGTGCTAAGAGGTCGCAAATGCAGGCGATGAAACTTCTGTTTGGGCACGAAGACTGTAGATGTGTGGATATTTGCTGTAGGATAATACATGAAATTGGAAAAATTAAGTTGTATTTCAAGAGAAACTAACTTTAATGTGCCATCAAAGTTTCCAGACCTGATTTGACCTCTACATATATTAAAAAACCCTATCTCTTTCCAATTGATCTACCTGCCTGATGCACCATTTATTACTAATGAAATATTTTTCTCCTGTCAGTCATGCCAGCTGGAAAGCTAAGGGAATCAAGGTAAATCAACACAGACCTTCCAGACACAGTCAGGAAAAGGAATAATGCAGAACAGAAACCAGTCACTTCCATAAGTTCTAAGAAAGGCATGGAGAGTGTATTTTCCAAGGAGAGGAGCTGCCTTTCCCTGCAGAGGCTGCTGTGCCACCACTTGCAAGCGTGCTCTGGGTGGCAGTGCCCACACTGGGAAGCGTGGTCCTAGTCCACTCCTTGTTTTGGCATCATGCTCTTTAGACCTTTGGCTACTTGCCCTTTAAAATAGCTTTAAGTCGCCTTAGTTGGTTGCTCAAGCTTATGCTGTTCTTTTGTTTTAATTTTACACAACAACCAACAGATGGTAGCGATACCATGTTTGTACTTACAAAGCCAAAGAACTGTACAAGGTTAAAAGAATTATGTTTGGCCCTTGTTTTCTTCTCATGTGGTCAAGCAGCAAGGCTGTGGTTTTAAAGGAAACAGACCTTGTCCTTGAGGAACTATGCTGAGGTCAATAACTGGTTACCCTGCAAAACCACATTTGGTCAAAACCACCCATCCAGAGCCTGAAAAAATATTTTTTCCTATGTGAAAAACATTTTAAATCTAGTCAGAGTTTATTTACTGTCTCTTTTGTTTTTCAGATATGCCTCTTCATGTACGGCGGAGTAGTGACCCTGCACTGATTGGCCTCTCAACATCTGTAAGTGATACAAATTTTTCTTCAGAAGAACCTTCACGGAAAAACCCTACAAGGTGGTCCACAACAGCAGGCTTCCTCAAGCAGAACACCCCTGGCGTACCCACTACTCATGAAAGAAAGGTATATTTCTTTTCACCTCTTCATTCAATAAATGAGAAAATGTGCATGCATCTTTACTTGTTTTGTCCTCTCATCTACTCCAGGTTTAAACCTTTGTTTTCAGACCTTGTCCAACAAAACCACATTATCAGCAGAACACTGTGCCAGTCACATGCGTACCTTCTTCTTAGCAAGTCCTCAGTGGCACCCACAGCAGGTGTTACAAATGTTTGATTTTGCCATTAAGTGCCATTGAAGCTCTGATTACTCATTACTCTGTTAAGCAGGGCCTAAATACTGTCACACATTTTCTTTGAATGCAAATAGGCAGTTTCTATAATGACTTCTTCTATCTCCGCAGAAGTCCTAATGTCAATGAATAATCTGCATGCCTACAGCCATTCTGGCTCTGTCTTTCTGACATAGCAATGCTAGTTGTCATTTTCTGAGGCACTAGTCAAGTAACACAAAGCAAAAATTGCAAATGGTGTATTATTTGCTTTCATTTTTTTTTTTTATTTTTTCAATATGATTTCAGTATCTCTACCTGAATTGCTTTACCAGCAGGAGAAGTCAGTAGGAAGCACTCTCCTCAGTGCATTATTGGAAAAAAAAAGAAGCTGTAAGAAAGATTCCCTTTTGTGCAGCTCCCTACATTGCCCAACATTGTGATGGCAACATAAAAACAAACTGAAAAAGGTTTTTTTTTCCAACAGAAAGTTGCCCTACAGAAAGTTGCACTTTCAGTTGCCATTCTGACTGCACAGCATAAGATCCTGTCAGAAAACAGGCAGCTTATTACAGGTTTTTTTTCTTTATTGTTATTAATTCTGTGTAGTATAAACACAAGCTAAAAAGATGCAGCTAGAACTCCCAAACCCCAAATAAAGAAATCTTTACATGCTGCTAAAGAAGTCACCTATCTCCCATGGGTTTTTGGTTACTTCAAAAATATCAATAAAGACACAGTGCTCATAGGCATTAAGGTCCGCATTCTTAGAGAGTTTTCAGTTTAACCTTGTACCTTTAGGTCTCTGCTTGATCAGGATTTCAGGTAGGTGAAGGTATATATTCTGTCACTTGTGCTGGTGCAGTATAGAAGTGTGTGTTGTTTTGAAAAGTATTTTACAGTATTCTGATTTGGAGAAGAAAAGTGATCATCTAATCCCTTTGAAGTGTTAACATTTTCATTTAATTTTTCTGAAATCATAATGAGACCGTACTTCATTACTCCACAAGCATGAATGTAGAGGGCCGTACATAAATAGCATAGTCAGATTTGAGTGTGCGAAGTTAGCAGAAATTGGAGAGAATTGAACAGCAGCTGATCTTTCACACTAGTCTTCTTGCATCATTAGTTGTTCATCATGTATTTGCTCTTGATTTTCATAAAAATATTTGCTGTCTACTGGAGCATGGTGACTGAAATGGAAAGGAATTCATATGATCTCATGTAGTGATGGGAAGGTAGGCACAAGAGAACATTAAATCAAGAAGATGGTTTAGAACTAATGTAGGTTAGCTAGTGCTACAGATATTGTTAATTTCCTTTACTCTTTTTATTTTATATACTGTATGCATTCATCTTTCAAATAGAGCAGATCTATTTTTAATAGATAAGATGCAGTAAACAACTGCAATTGAATAATAATTGCTTGTGCAACATATGTTGTGAATTAATACTTAGTTAATTTGTGCTAGATTGTTTATTTCTGTTGTTAGCATCTTGATTCTGTCATGTGAGTCAAGATTTCATAGTGAATCCTATTGCTCATAGGAATTGATATTAAGAATTCTCCTTTCTTGCTCAAATATGAGCAACAATTTAATTTGTGTTATCATTCTAAAAGGTGCATTTTTGAAGTTCTCTATCACTTACCAAAGTACTAACACTGAATTTTTGTGAATGTGTTCAGGTTATTTGAACTACAGCAACTCCTCACTGTTATTGTTTTCTTCAGCTACTCAGATAACAAGAAGAGATGGCTGTGCTTTGTTCCAGACTATTTCATTGATTATAGATGACACAGACATTTCAAGCAAAGCAATGAGAACAATCTTAATTTTCTGCTCTGTGCATTGGGCTTGAACACCCATATATCTTTTGTGGGCGGCTGGCACTACGTAATGTTTTCACTGCAGTTCCCTCTCTTGACAGCACAAGAACATATGTTCTTGGGCTGAAATTCGCAGCACAGTTGTAGATTAGCAACTTTACCCCAGCAATATCTGTATGTCTCTTGCAGAAACAAGAAAAGGGTTTCTGGGAGAGTTGCCAAAAGCTTCATCCACCTACTGACTCTAAGAAGTGACATTACTTTCAGCCCGTCACCTCCAAAGAGAAATAATTGACAGGTAGAAACCCTGTCCAATTTTTAGAGGAATTAGCAAAGGGAGGCTGCATGTATCTGGCAGAAGGGATTTATTTCTCAGGGGCAAGTGAGAGAAGACTCCTTATTGGTGTTTATTTCATTTTGGGTAAGAACAATTTGGAATGGCAGGAAAATGGGCAGATGCTCAAGATTAGAAGAAATGAAGGGGGTGGGAGTGCTGCCATGCACTGAAGGCTGTGAAGAGCCAGGACATATGCCAGTAGTTCTGGGCAAATAAAAAGGGAAAAGGGCACCTGGAAAGAGGAAAAATGTGGGAGGTTTGAAGGATCCCATTGAAAAAATTGTAGTGCCTTTAGGTATTAGGGTGGAACTGAGCTCTCGTTTGTTCTTCATATCACTTCATTGTAAAGAAACGTGTTTATTGTCATGATGTCCCAGTACACTGTGTTTCCTTAGAAGTGGAATCTCGACCTTTTCTGTCGCTCACCTGTACTTAAGTCTTTTAAGAGCAGCTTGAAACCAGATGTTGATGTTCTCTGTCCCAAAGTGCTTATGTATTTGAAAAATTATCATTATTATTGATTATTTAAAAATTACTGTACTGTTGGTGACTGTACTCAGATAGGTAGTTCCTGACCTCTTCCTTCTGTGGCCTTGTCCTGAGTGGTCTCAACCGAACGATTAGGGCTCCTCATCTGTGCAGACTTTCACAAAGTTGGCTCATGATTATCAACCACTTTCTTAGGTAAATTCACTTCTCAAGATTCTTTTAAAACTAAATATTAAAATCACTCTCAAATACATTTTTGTGTGTGAGACATATCCATATTCCATAATGATTCAAGGCTTGACTTAATCACGTCTCTTGCTTCCTTGAGCCATTCTAATGAAACAAGAAATCTCTTAGTAAAAATATCTTAGCAGAGGCCTGCAGTAATACCTGATTTGCAAGCTGTAATTTTGTTTGAATTGTATTGAACTGTACAGTTCAACAGATTGTATGCAGCTGAAGTGTACCACGTGTGGTTCCTACCATCACAGTAAAATGTTTTTTGATATTGCTGTTTTCTGAATAACCATTAATTTGGATCACAGTCTTAATAATGCAGTACCAAAGACTATTGGCTTAACGAGCTGCACTTAAAATGTGTGAGCTGCAGTAACGAAAATCGGGTCTCCTTTCCCTTAGATGTTTGTGTTAGTGCACAAGAAGGACATATAAATGCAACAGCCAGATACATTGCATATAAATACAAATCAGTTATCTGCTTGGATCCTGCTTCTCTGAAATAGGCAAGGCTTATCTAGTTAACCTGCCTTGCTTAGTACAGGGGTATATCATGGCTACCTGGCTTATGAAAATTTTCACCCTGTGACTTTTCTGAGTTTGATTCATATATTGTTGCATCAGAGATAACAGCATTGCTATAGCATAAAGAGGTGAAAATGTGCACTACGAAAGAGAACTCGAGAGAGCAATGAGAGAGAAAAATGACTATGCCTGGGCCTCTGTGCCTCTCTCGCTCCTGGATTCACCCACCTGGAGCAAAGCAAATGGCACGCAACATGCTCTGCAGGGTGGATCATCAGCAGCAACCACATAGCTGAGTATACTCGGCACATAATTTTTTTCCCTTTTTGCCTTTGCCATTTAGTCAGCAGCCAGGTTTTTTTTGTTGTTGTTGTTTGTTTGAATAGTCTTTCCATGTATGTATGATGAGTTTGAGAACAGCCACGCCTTGTAGGAATAACTGTTTTAGGATGTGCATTCCTCCTGCTTGGAAGCCTTATCTTTTGGGGCTCTGTAAACTGCAGAGGAAAATTCTGTTGCCATATGAGAGTGATCTAAGTCTCATACAGTGTAAAATCCCTTACCTGTAAAGCATTGTGTCTGTCACCATCTCCTCTTGTAGGTATTTTTACTGTTCCTATTGGGTTGGGACAGATAATATTCACATTGTTGGATTGCATTTTTTCACTTATGTGAAAGATGCAATGCTTTCTAATTCTCTTTGTAAACAGAGTATAAACATGTATTTCTGTAATGAAGTATGTCTAGATAGGAGAAAAGCATGCACGCATTATAGGAGATGTATATACCATATAAAAATGGTACATCCAATGGTGTGCCATCAGATTCAAAGTGAAAACTCGTTTCATTTAGCTTTGAGTCTTTTCAAAGCTGGCTTAGTGGAGTTTGCTCTATTACTGTCACTAAAGACATGGTATTTCAATACATTTGAACTGTAACTCAGAGGATTGAACTGTAACTCAGAGCTCTATATTAAAACAGCATGCATGAGTTTCATTTTATAGCCAGGGAATCTGAATCGCAGACTGGAAATTCATTAGACTGACTAGTGAAAACTGGACTAAGAGACTGGGCATCATTCTGGGAACAAGCTTATTTCTTTTTGGTCAGACATTTACAGGTTTTGTCATTTCAGTTGTGATTGCATATAGTGTAGAGGAAAGGAAAATGAGAGCCATTTACAAATGCTGATATAAGTGTTTTAATGCAACAAAATGTTGCTATGGGAGAGAGATGGATGGGTATTTAAACAACAAAAGTTATATGCACCAGTTTTCTTTCTTTGTGATAGAAAATCATTGCTGGCAGCTTGTCACACGATGATGAAATAGTTTAGAGGAAACGTACGCAGACAGTGCAATACAAAATAAACATAGTATGTGTTATTTTTGTCCTGGGTAATGTGTAAAATTCATGACTTTCATAGAACCACAGAACCGCTGAGGTTGAAGGTACCTCTGGAGATCTTCTTGTCCAACTGCTTTGCTCAGAGGAGCATCAACCAGAGCAGGTTGCTCAGGTTCGTGTCCAGTTGGGTTTTGAGTATACGTGTCTCCAAGGTTGCAGCCTGCACCACTTCTCTGGGCAAGCTTTTCCAGCGTTCGATCACTCGTGCATAATGACTTGTACTTCAGTACGTGCCTGTTGCCTCTTATTACCACTGAGAAGAATCTGGCTTTCTATACAGAGCAGCTAGTGGTATTTTTGTACAATAAAAATTAAAATCTCTATGGAAAAACTCAGCATTCATGACTTCCAAAATATGAAAACAAATACAGTATTTCTCACCATCAGCAGCGTGTTGGAAATGGGAGATAAAAAATGAAAAATCTTTGCCTGGTGCACAGGGAGATAACAGACAGCGTGTATCACTTGATGCTGTGCTCTGCTGTTTGCCGAGTACTGTGTACACAGGCAGGATTCAGCTATTTGGATCCAAAAGTCAGTCATGACCAGACTTGTTAAGAAGCAGGGGAAAAGCCAACAACAAAAGCAACCAATCCAAAGTTACAATTTTCTCCATCTCTTGTTCTTTTACCTTTTTTTTTCTTTTTTTTTTTTTTTTTTTACCTGTGAGACATCCACTTGTGGAAACCCGTCTATCAAATTTCCTCTCTGTTCCCCAAAAGAGATGGATTATTGGCACAGGGTGCTAAAGAGGTCTGAGAACTGGTGGGATTTTTGCACATCCACTCTGAAGTTGAGCAAGTGTGTTGATTACTCTCAATCTCTGTTCTTCATCAGTGAGGCTGGAAGAATATGTCTTTCTCTCCCAGTGCTGGGCTACCCCAGCCCTCTGTCTGTGTGACAGGTGAGCAGTGTCTGGGTGAGCAATGTCTGGTCCATAGGTGAGAGGACATGGTGCTGCATCATGGGCTGGGAGTGCCTAGGAGGGTCTGGGTGAGCAAGTGTCTTCTGGTGATGGAGGCGTAGTGGAAGGTGCATGGGATGTTTGTCTTTTCACTTTGGTGGTGCTGGTGTACAGCACCTCTTGGAGAGACGGTGAAAGGCACAGACTTTGCAAGTACATGGTACAGGGAAATTTAAGTTGTAATGAATGGCTTTTTCCTCTGCCATTCAGCTAAGTGTACATGTACTTGTAAATCCCATGTTTAAATGTTCACCTCTGTTTTTTTTTTTTTATTAAATAAAAATTGTTACTATACCTCTCCCTGGGTTTGAGACCAAAAATACATGGGCATGTAAGAGTAGCCTGATAAAAAATTGAATAATTTAAGGAAAGAAAAAAGAAAATGAGGCTGGATGTTCAGGTGTAGTGATTTTGTTAAGATTAGAAAAGCACATAGGATTTCATTGGCAGTAGTTGGATCTGGGTTTTGACCTGTTTTCGTCTATTTAATCATAACCCAGAGCCGTGTATTTACACTACATTTGAACTACACACTTGTGTTTCAAGAGTTTCTGCAGATGCATACTCATATATTTGTCCGTCTGCCTTGTTTCCGTGTTACCAAGGCTGTGCATTGGTGCAGAGCAGGCCTGGATTTTGGCTGACCGAGCAGGCAGGCAGTTGCACGTGCAGTAGAAGCCACGCAGCAGTCTGGGCTTTCCTGCAGTGCCCTAATGTGAGTCTGAGTGGCGTCAGCAATGATTATTCCAGCCTTTTTTTTTGTCATGTTTGTTGTATTTTTAAATGAATTTATGTCATTTTGTAATGAATACTAGTCACACAAGAAAACAAGCAAATTTCTCAGACTGAAATTCACTGTCCATGGAACCAATAAAGGGGCAGTGTGATTGGGAAGAAGATGATGAACTTTCCTTTAAAACCAGGAAAACCTCATTACTTGCTGGGCTTAGTTCTGTCATGACTGAATTTGGGGCCGAAACAGATGCTGCTTGTCCTGTCTTGGTAAAGCCCTTGGGAAGGAGTCTGGCCAAGGTCTGAAATGAATTTGCAAGTCGGCTGAGCCAACTGCTTCCTTCACAGCTGAGAGCTGTCCAGGGAGCCCCACTGAGCCCACTGTTTCTATTGTTAAATGCAGAACATGGGGCTGATTTTGGTAAGGGCTGGCTGGGTTGGAGGGGACACTGGTGGCGGTGTGGTGAGGGCACGGCCGCTACCTTTGGGCCTTGCTGCTGCCTGGGGCGCTGCCTCTGGGGCTCGGCCCATAAGGCACTGTCCTTCCTTGAGGTAAGGAAGAAAGAAAAATTAAGTTTTGTTAGCCTGAGAAGACAGAATGGTTCTCTTATCCCCCTCACCCATGTTTTCAGTCATGCAGATACAATTTTCTAAACATAAAAAGAGCTAGTGGAAGCTACTTTCAAATGCTCATTTTAGAGGTATGGCCACCTGAAAGCATTTACCTACACTTACAAGGATAATGCAGGTGGTTTATAACATATTCTTAATTTCAAGATCTAAATATAAGATTCTTGTGAAGTTTCCTGTGCCTTGCTGCTTCCTGTCTCCCTTAACTCTCCAAATATATTTAATATTAAAATCCTATTTGTTAAATCCTATATTCAGAGCATACTTTTGAAATTACTTAATTGCCAGCTTTTTTCCCTTCCTGGAACTTAATTTCTTGGCTCTCCCAAGGAATGAAATGAAGGGATGTTAACATTAAGATAAACAGCTTTACAAATACTGTTTCACTAAATCCAAATTGACGTAAAGCATTGTATAAATTTGGGTACAAAATCAAATATCAGTGAAAATGTCAGGACTGTGCATAATTCCATTATTGCATATAAATAAGTCTATAGATTCATAAATAGCTGGACATAAACAACTATTTAGAACCCTCTAAAGCAGCACAGCAAAATGAGGTGGGAATTGACTGAGTCAAGAAAATTTCAAAAGAGGAGGTCTGATCTTACAGATATTCTTGTATAGGCCAATTGGAATTTCAACTTGGGAGGGGACTATAAATGAGCTTCAGCTCCTTTTTAAAAAAAAATAAATATATATTTTGGACATAATTTTACTGGCTTTAAAAGAAGTCAAAAAGACCTAAGAGACCTATTTTTCTTAAAGGACACTTTCTAGGAGATGTTCTACAATTGGTCTAAGAGAATATTTCACTGTTGTGGAAAAAAAAATGGAAAGGGAAACCGCTTAGAAAGTATAATGTGTACAGGAATCAGAACTGTAGCTTCTTGGCATTTTAAGTTAACTGATTCATTTGTTTTTCTTTAAAATGACGCTATGGAAAGCGATGCCTTTTTAGTGTTGTTTCAAGAAGCTTACAGAAATAAAATCCAGCTTCAGAATTATAATTACAGAATATCAACTGCCATATGTTATTTTGGTTCTTTAGCGTTATCTCTCATGAGGTTTTATTGTGAGATTAACAAGTAATGAGTGAATTGAAGAGGAAGCTTTTTTTCCTGTCCCTCAGCCTGAGAAAAAACAATATACACTGCATGGTAAGTTTTGTTTTTGCATGTGTACATGCAAAGATTGTGACATTTTTGTTTTCCTTTGTAAACAAGAGAGATCAACAGAATGATTTGGATAGGCAGAGTCACAGTTTTTAGTCTACTCTTAATTTAGCCCATGTTCTTTGACACTGAATAGCTAGCTACATGTAGCACCACATGTACAGAAAACTGTCCGTTCATCGTGGCCCCTACATAATGCTTTTTCTTCAGGTCAGGCCTTGCTTGTCAATCAAGGCGTAACATGGAATATATGAATTGGAGTTGCACAACTTTGGAAATTTCTGAACATATGATGATAGAACTTAAGCATAACATTGGCTTTTAAATTGTCTTTCTCCTCATTGGCATCTAATGAGCTATTGTCAACACATAATAAATTATTTCTATTTACAGATCCATAGAAGGGGTCATTTCTGAAGACAAGTCTTTCTAGACTTTCTAAAGGCATCAAAATGACTATGGGGTTGTCATTCTTCATGTCTATTTCCATTATAACATAGAATACAAATGACTATGTTCTGTATTGGAATATTAGATATGCACCTTCTGCATCCTAAGACAGTTTTTACCAGTTGCTGGAAGTGATCCATGTTGCAGGTTGGAGTTAAAAGGAGGCACAAATACGAGATAATTCTTTAATACAGGAGTCCTCTCTTTACTCCTAGTAATGGCCTAAGATTAGAGGCTCCTGATACTTACTTGGTGATTGGGACTGGATTCTTGTTATATGCATTTGGCTGGGCTGTATTATTGTAGCTTCTGCGGTCATGTTCTTCAATATACAGCAAACAAAGCTAGCTTTGAAACTAAACTGTAGAGTGATAAATAAACTGAATCTTCTGAGAGGAAAAGGAAAATCACCCAAGTGGTAGTGTCAGTTTCTTAAGATATACAAATGTTTATAAAGAGTTACTTATTCAGTGATTGGTACAGTTCCTTCTCAGGTAAACTGTTGAAATCTGGTACAATTTGTTGATAAAAAAAGCTGCTCATGAATAGAGAGATTGAATCCAAATCTGATCTCTAGGTAAGAAGTATTTTTTATTGTGAATTTCTGTAAGTACATCACATCTACCGGGTTAATTAATTTCCCATATATAATGTATTTTCCCTGGAAAATAGACGTGTCTAAAAATAGACGTTTTTAAGAAATGGGGACCAGTTGGTTTTATTCCTCATTTATTTCTTTAAAGTCCACAAACAAACAAACCCAACCAACCAACCAAAAAAAAAACCACCACACAGGAGTCTGTTTACTGGATCTTCAGAAAGCATTGAAGATGAGTATATATGTATATTACTGAATTAGTAAACAGATGTTTGTATCAGAGCTGTATTTAAATTAATTACATGGGTGTTTTGTTAATTGCAGCTTTTACAGTCCTGTCCAAGTGTGACATCAAACTGTCCAGGGTCTAGCATGGACACAGTGGAGCATAAAAAGAAAGAACAGCTTTTATAGTGATTCAACCAATAAATATATTTACAGACATTTACTTGTCCAAAGTTGATCAAATGAAATGGTAACCTCAAAAGATGAAGCAAAGGCTCGTCTCTCATCAACATGGAAATATGGCCACAGTCTGAGGCCATCACAAGGTATCAAAAGCAAACAAACAAAAACCCTTCTCCAAAAGGTGCAGCATACAAGAAAAAAGATATAGCTCAAAATTTTCAAATGCCCCAAATGGTTTCTCTTAGTGAAGCTCCTGAACAGTGAATAACTTGCTGTAGAAATAGTTAAAGAGAAAACTTGGTTGAGATTTTTGGATCTCCTTTGAGAGAGTTGCCATGAAGAGAGGTCTTCAATCTTTCACTCCTGTAGCATTGCTGTCTAGTAGTAAGAGAAACTACCAAAAATTCACTACACTTTACATTAGAGATACAGGATGCAAAAGGAAAGAAGAAAGCCCCACTCTGCTATTTGGAAAGTGGTGTAGTTGCAAATGCGGTAACAGGCATGGACAAGGCACCGTATGGTGTGAAGGACTTTCTTGTTGGGTTAGTAATGCTGGAAGTTTTTAGTGGTACAACTGCAGGTTAAATCACTAATGAGTTTATGCACTGATAGCTAGTAATTAAAGTACATGGATCATACTAATGCATCATTTCATCTACGAGCTGTGGAGTCTTTGATGAGGAGCTTGTTATATATTTCAAATCATCTGAAACTAAAAGTACAACAAAATCGCTTCACTTCTGTCCCCTTTCACCCAAGCCTCCAGCAAAGCCCTGCAGGGACACCATGCTGAACTAAATCTTAAGGAGTTAGATTCTATATCCTCATTAAAAATACTGCAAAATGCTACTATTAAGTATAGTGGCAATATGGTGATTTGACAGTTTTAGTGTTATATTGATCAATTTCTATTTCAAACATCATAAACCTGCCATGGCCCACAGTCCCCAAAGATGTTTGGTAAAGAACCTTTTTTTTTTAAAATTACAGCATTTAATTGTAACTGATGATGCGTGTCAGTACCAGTCTCAGGAGGGCTTCCAGCTGCAGCTCCAGAAGAAATGACAATTCCCTGCGTGACCCTGATGGCTTCTGCACCATAAAATCTTTCTCTTTATGGTATTGAAGTTAAAAGCGACACATACCTTTCCCAGTTGGATGTTTGGAGCAGGCATGCTAATGCCAAATCATGCTGAATAGAAGGAAAGCTTTCTGGGTTATTCATTTGCATATTCTACAACATATATATGTTTGTTTCCTTTAAATAGCAAACAGCATTGCAGCTTGTTCAGTAAGTCCTAATGTCTAAGCTGCAGCTACGTGTTTTTCACTTCCACCACTATAGTTCATAGAACCATTAAGGTTGGAAAAGACCTCCAAGATCATCTGGTCCAACCATCTCCCTACCACCAATGTCACCCACTAAACCAAGTCCCTAAGCACCATGTCCAAACTTTCCTTGAACACCCCTAGGGATGGTGACTCCACCACCTCCCTGGGCAACCCCTTTCCAACGCCTGACTGCTCTTTCTGATAAGAAATCTCTCTTAATTTCCAACCTAAAGCTCCCCTGGTGCAACTTGAGGCCATTCCCTCTAGTCCTATCACTAGTTATCTAAGAGGCCGACCCCCAGCTCCACACACCTTCCTTTCAGGTAGTTGTAGAGAGCAATAAGGTCTCTCCTCAGCTGCCTCTTTTTCAGACTAAACAACCCCAGTTCCTCAGCTGCTCCTCACAGGACTTGTGTTCCAGACCCTTCACCAGCTGCGTAGCCCTTCTCTGGACACGTTCCAGGGCCTCGATGTCCTTCTTGTAGCGAGGGGCCCAAGACTGAACACAGCACTCAAGGTGTGGCCTCACCAGAGCAGAGTACAGGGGGACGATCACCTCCCTGGTCCTGGTGGCTGCACTATTCCTGACACAAGCCAGGATGCCGTTGGCCTTCTTGACCACCTGAGCACACTGACGGCTCATGTTCAGGCAAGCATCAATCAGCACCCCCAGATCCTTTTCCTCAGTACAGCTTTCGAGCCCCTCTGCCCCAAGCTTATAGCGCTACATGGGGTTGTTGTGACCAAAGTTCAGGACCTGGCACTTAGCCATGTTGAACCTCATCCCATTGGCCTCTGCCCATCGATCCAACTTGTCCAGGTCCCTCTGCAGGGCCTTCAGACCCTCCGGCAGATCGACACTACCCTCCAACTTGGTGTCATCTGTAAACTTACTGAGGGTGCACTCAATTCCCTTGTCCAAACTATCAATAAAGATACCAAAGAGAATGGGCCCCAACACTCATTCCCATTGCTATCTTTGAATGAAGTCTGTCAGTAGCAGCAATGGAGATCTCCACGCAGATGGAATTCCAGGCTGCCAGCAGCATCTGGAGGTCTTGTTGTGCAGGTGACAGGACTGCGAGCAGCAGGGTTAGAAGTGATGCTCCCCAGGCTCCTGGCCCAGCTCCCTTCTTGCAGTAGTGCCACCACCAGCAGAGAACACAGATAGCTTTTGGCCACAACAAAGAAACAAGTGTCGTTCTTATCTATGGCAGGTTGTTTTTCTGTTGTTTTACTGTTTGGCTCTGTGTGTGATTCAAACCCTGGTAAAGTATTTTGTCACATGCTGATAATGCTGGTTTGACTGGTCTCTGAGCTGTGCTGCCTGCAGAGCACAAGAAGTCACGAGGACCACATCTCTTCCAGAAAAGTTGCTGAGTAACTTTTAATGCCTTCTGTAAAAAGTGATATGGTGTATGCCTTATCAAGAGAAAGGCGATCTTCTACGGAAGTGGACTACAGCAGAAATAGTTTGGTAGATAGGAGGAATATATTCTTCTGGCCAGCACAGATATTACTAGGCATAAACTCCTTGCAGAATTCTTGACACAGTATAGCCACACCAAACAGAGGCCTCATTTAGCTCTCTTTTACTCTTAGCAAAGATAATTTCACCTGTATTGTGTGCTGTGGCATTTAAAGACATTTCTTAGCAGGAAGTTCCAATATAAACTGTAAGCAATGCTGTTGTCCTGCATAATTCAGATCAGAGACACTTAGTGTTTGAATGATTGAAGAACACTTCCCTGAACATCTTCCTTTGATGAACTTTTTTCTTTTTTTCCCTTCTCTCTTACTTTTGGATTGTGCATGGCTAATGGGGGCTCTGTGGAGAGAGATTTTTGTGTAGCGTAGAAAAAAGTCTTTTTAAAAAGTTTGTATTGAAGATTGTAAACATGAATCAATAAAAATAGAATTATCTATAAAGGATAGGGATACAGAAGGCATAGGAGGAAGAAATTTCTATTCATTCAGGCTGGTCTGTCAGATAACAAGTTACTGTCAGATAACAATAACTCATGCACCAACTGAATGGGGTTTTATGTGCATAAAATAATCCTTCTTTATTTCTTTGTCCAGGTTTTGATTTTGTTGTTATACCTTTCCACCACTTTGAGCAAGACAAATTGTTGTTTTGGCTTATAGGAACTGTGCCACCTCTGTCACCAAACGAGGCGAATTGAATAAGAGAAGCAGTAGGAAAAAATCAATTTCTGCATACTGTTTCCTGTCTCTTATGGCTCTTGCTGTGGTTGTACAAAGTGGTGACTGACTTCCACTATCGCTTTTGTAAGCAAGGGGCTAGTCTGATGTGTGGTTAATCACACTGGAAAACCGGAACATTTTAGTAGTTGAAAGATGTGAAGTTCTTACTCATTTGGTTAACTATTAGTTTAACTATAGGTTAAACTATTTTATGATGCAGATTTATTAGGCTAGTTACTCGTGCAGGCGTATTTTTGCAAGGATATCTTGTGCTGGTTGAATTCAAGCTTTAATGTCGTGAAATGGAAGATTTCTTTTATGCTACAAAGTCTCCTTCAAGAAAAGAACTTGTCATCAATTAAGAAAGATTAAGTTTGATATGTATAGAAAAAGACTGCTCTCACCCAGGAAGCTGTTGAAAACTCTGCTAGGTATCACAGTTATATTGAGAGTTCAATTTCCTAGCAAAGCATGTCATACATTTACAAGAAATCAAATTGTAACAGCCAGTTGGAAGGGAATTGATGCTACAGTCTGTGTTTTAGAGTATTGGACTAACACTGTGCCAGGCAAAAGAAATATCAATAGACTAAATAGGGGAAGGAAATACTTATGCTGATGGAATGAAGTATTGATTTAAAAAGGGGTCAAAACTTTGCTGTGTGCTAGAAATAATAAAACTGTGAATGTGCACTGGTGTATTTTTTAGAGATTTTCAAGATTCCTAGAGGCAGTAGTATTGCAAAATATATGGAACTACAATCCTGTTTTGTTTGCTTATGTATGACTGTAAGAAAAACAGATACTCTCTAAATTGTCTGACTTGGTATTGAGGTAGATATACACTGACTGGAAAAAATACTCTGCTTCTGAATGAAGGATCCTTATTTACAAGCTGCTTTTGAAAAGCTGAGAGGAATTTCAGTTCCATATATGCATTCAGTTGGAGGGCACTAATGGGTGTAAATCAACAGTTGTTCTGTAGACTTTGGGCTAAGGGTAGCTCCCAACACTAAGGATCTGCCACTTGTTTTTATTGGCTTTTGGTGATCAGACTGGGTAAGGACTAAGTGTCTTTAGAGGCTGAAGAATTTGTACTTGTGAGAAAGATAAGCAGAAAATGCAAACTATAACTTATCAATTAAAAATCTGTAAATATTTTTATCACAACGTGATAAATGTATTTCCATCGTCACAGTCTCCACCTGCTGCAGTGTTACAGATAAGACTGTATTTGTACATCCCCAGGCTAACCAAGCAAACAGGGACAGGGAAAAAAAAAATCTCTGAACAAGTTTCAAGTGTGAGTTCTTTACCTAACATGTTACATGTAAACATGTAATATTGGGATGTTAGGGGAAAAAAGCATATCATCAGTAGTAATCTTTCCTTGTGGTGTGGCATAATAAATTCCACCTTTGAACTCCCCACCATGCTATTGTAGTGTACAGGACAGTACCTGGAGCAGTGAGACAGCTTTGACTGTAAAACTGACTGCATTCAGAGACGTGGGTACATGGTGAATTGCCGTAGCTGTCACTTGATGGACTGACGTATGGCGCGTTTGCTTTTGGGATGAATGAAACTAAGGAGCCCGGTACTCTGAGAGCCTTGTTGAGTACCTGCCTGGGAAGTCCGTGCACTGAAGGTTTGAAGTTGGAAAAGGGCTGTAGTGAAGTACAAATGGGTTTGGGAGCTACCAACCCACTGAAGGCTGTGTTTGAACTTCATGGGTGCTAAGGAAGGGGAGCTTTTGCCACTGAGCGGCCACGTGCACACACCAGGCAGTTGAGTTGTGCGTGTGGCTGGTTCTTGGGACCAGCCAGACCTGCTTTCTCCTTTGTCCGCGTTCCCTTTGTGTTATTTTAATAACCAGCTGCATTGATAATGTGCAAGGACTGGTTGTTTTTTATAAGCCACTTTTTTGTTTCTTTTAAAATAGAAAGATGAAAACTACAGAAGCCTACCACGAGATACTAGTAGCTGGTCTAACCAGTTTCAGAGAGACAATGCTCGGTCATCGTTAAGTGCCAGTCATCCCATGGTGGACAAGTGGCTGGAGAGGCAAGACCAGGTAATATATATGTATATATATATATTACTTTATCAATCTAATCGTTATGCTACTCCAAAGTATTACAAAGAAGTATATTCTTATGTGATATTGGCTCTCTAAGCAAGATTCAAACTCCAGAAATATGCTGACTAAATTGGTATGGGATTGCTTTTGCTTCCAAAAAACTGCACTAAGCCTGAAATTGGGCAGCTGCAAATTATTTCATTTTTGAGTTATACACCCATTTATATTGTATGTGGAATACTGCTGTTCTTCACAAATGATACCAAGAGGGTTAATTTATTTAGAGAATATTATTTTTATAAATATTTTGCTGTTAAAAGTTAATAATGTTATTACACAAGAGACCAATGTGGGTCAGTCTAGGCATTGCAGTTTTAAATGCTTGTTATTCTTAACCTTGCAAAATATATGAATAATAAATTTGAAGAAACTGCTATCATATTTATTTAGTGTACATTTCTACCACTTTTGATCTTGGGATATTTCGAGACACTAGTTCGAATTTGTTTTTCCTATATTAATAATCTGGCAGTCATAGAGGGTTGAAGGTCTGAAATTAATATTACATAGCAGTCACTTCATGTATTTGTACGTGTCTGAGATTTTTCAAGAAGTGCCTTGAAATGTACAATGAAAATGCACCTTTATTGTGGAGACTGGAGATATAACAGGAAGCCCATATATAGAATAGTGCATATACAGGATTATTTTCTCATTTTTCTTCCGTATGCAATGTTGAGTTTTTGCATTGACATTAATGTACAAGGTTTGTATTTTACAGCATTAGGGTATAAAAACAGAATTTGCTTTATATAGAGGAGTTTCAAAGAGAAGTTCACCTCCTGACACAGCCCAAGTTTCTCACACTGTGCTGTGTGAACAGAGGAAAAGTTTTAAAATCCAAATCTGGGCTGGTATCTCGTGACTGCTCTCCCTTACCTACTAAAGTCATATCAATAGTTGAAGTTCAGCATGCCTTAATCCTAGGGTATTCCAAACATTCTTTATTCATCCCTATTCTTAGTTAAATAATATTACTTAAGTAATACCACACAGTATAAAAACCTTAAAAATGAACAAACAAACAAAGAAAAAAACAAACCCCCCACAAATCAACAAATGTGAGCTATTAGCTATTTGTGTATCTTGTAATTAGCTGCAGATTCATTTCAGCTCATAAGACTCATGAAGAAACTCTGTCCTTGGTCCTTGTATTTTTTCCTCTGCACATTTAATGACAGGAATGGTGCTGGCAATTCCATTGCTGTTTTCCCCTCAGAAGGAGTACAGGTAGTACGGGTGAGTTAAACTGCATCCATAACTGTCTCCATCTATATTGCAATGGAAAGTTGGTGCCCAGATCTGAAGGTGTCTCCTGTGATAGTGCTGTTTGTTTGATGTTTTCGAGGCATACTTCATACGTCATTAGATTTTCACTGTGGCAGTTAATGAAACTGTTGTCTCAGCAAAAGAGGTTGGATTGGGAATCTTAATAGTGATCTTCCTGTAAAATGTTGGGTACATGAATATTTTAATAGATGAGCATCCATGCTCAAAGAAGCATTACGTTTTCTGCTGATTTTGGTCTCTGAACAGCTTAACTAGTTCAATTTATTCACAAATCAGGTAAATAATTGGGCACTAGTGGTAGTCTGAAATTGCATTTATTACCCTTGTTAACTGGTTGAAGTCTGAATTTGCAAATTCATATTTCTTATGAGCAACTTTTTGGCATTTTGTTTGTTGCTTTTTGAAGGAGAAAGGATTAATTCTTTCAATGTGTTAATGAATCTGCCTATACCTGGAAGATGCTCGTGCGATTTCATGCCAGCAGGATAATTAATTAGACTGAAAACCATCTAACAGGGTATGAACAGGAGAAGGCCTGTGGTGAAGACGGGCTGAAGTACAGCTCTGCAGAGAAGGGAAGGAAGGGCCCAGTGGAGAAATCCCCTTCCCTTTGTCTTTGGGTTTTAAACTCTAGTATCTTTTTCAGTGTCCTCTGTGGGCTCTGTTTTTCACTGGTTAGGCCTTTTACTTCTGTTTGCTTTTTGTTTAATTTAGCAGAGTTTTTTGGAAAGCTTGGTAATAAGCAAACCAGAAATTTCAGAACACAGTCACGTTCTCATTCTTTTAAAAAGACAAGTAACAAGTTCTTGTAACTACAGGAACTACAAATAGATGAGATAATTATGCCAGAGACAAAAGGCCAGTCCTATCTTACTGCCCCTGGCTTTAAAGCATATCATTCACTCAGAAATATTGTTGAATTTATAAATATTCTAGTTATAAATATTCTATATACTCTAGTTCCATACTTATATTGTGTATAGCATTTATTTTTCTTGCAATATAGTTTTTCGTATCCTATTTTCTCCCCTTTACTAAAGTTCTGTATTCAAAACTGTAGAAATACTGTCAGTGGAAATGGGTAACCTGAGAGCAGACGTGCAAAATGAGAAACTCCAACAAGGCTGCAGTGTAGTTTGCTAATCTGGCAAAGTCAATTCATTTAGCGACTTCCAGACCGATGCCTGTGTGTTCAGCACAGCCCTGGAGGCGGCTGGGGTGGTCTGTGCCAGTACGTGCATAAGAAATAGCAGACAGTAGGTCTGGTGGGAGGTGTTAGGCTATGCCAAGAAGAAACCAGTTGTGCAGGACTCATGACAGATAGGAGGGATGGTAACAGTGCTGGTCCGACCAGCCTCTATGGCTCTGCAGACTAGATGGTCGGAAACACTACGTTCATCTGGCAGACTCCAGGGGCTTGTTCTTGGATGGCAGCTTTCCTGGCTTGGATTGAATCGCTTCTCTCAAAGTTGCCTCATTCCTCTTTAGAATATAAGGAGAAACAACACACCAAAAATGTCAGGATGATCGCTGTCAGCTTCTATCATACATGAACGTTTGCTGGAATTGTGATGTGCCAAAGAAGTGCAGTTGTTTTTCTGTGGACAGCGCCTCATTTCCAATAAGCAGAACCATGGAGCAACCAATAATCCTGCCACATCATGGCCTGCCCTGCAGATGAAAATGCAAGATACCTCCTTTCTAGGAAATCATTATAGGCTGCTGTAGCAGGGACTAATCAAGGCAGGTTAGATTTATATTCTAGTAGTTGTAGAGAAATACTTCTTTAGACTCGTGTAGGTTTTAGTGCCTTAAATGGAAGAATGCATGAAGCCTGTTAAAATTCCTTGAAGTAATTGCTTTTGCTCCTACCTATTGAGCTTTACTAGGGCTCTACTAAATTAGAATGATACATCAAAGAAGCAGAAAAGATTAATTTTGCCTCCTGCGTCCTTTAAGATGTTATGGTTGTATAAGCTGGTGAGCTACTTTTACCTAAGGTTTGTTTCCAGTTTAGTTCCAGAGTTCTCCAGTTTTCTACAGGGCAAATTGATCAGTGTAATTCTCAGAAAGCTTTGGTATTTCTCATGGCCATGAAGGCAGTTATGTGAAACTGTTTGTACCAAAGAAACACATTGCCATTATAAAATCAAAAATCCAAATACCATTTCAGAATACCTTTTAGAAAAGTAAGGCCTGTATTTTTTGTTACTGCTTCACTCAATAATTTCTCTAGTTCTGTCATACAGATTGCCAAGTGATAGTGATAAAAAATTAATTCTGAAATCTTTTAAGAAAAGAATAGGTTTTTTTTCCCTTCTTCACCTTCCCTTCCACAGCACTTTCTTTTCTCCCGCAGCAACCAGGCTTTGAGAAATTACTTGAAATACTTTACTTCTATCCAAATTAATTCATCTATATGGTAATATCACTTTTATTTGAGAAATCTTTTTTTTCTTCATTTCACCTCAAGACTTGCTCAGGGGCCTGATCAAATCTGGAACCATGCTGTTTCATACCAGGGAGACATGAAAATGTAACATATGAAAGAGTTAAATTTTCACCAATTTTTGAAATTTAAGTATACAGAACGCTTCTCTTGGGTGGTCATTTTAGTTTCATTAGTCGAATATTGAAGCTGGCAGTGATCAAGAAACCTTGAATTGAAATAGTATATTCCTTGCTCTGCTGGAGAAGCCTATTTCGCAGAAGGATTAAGAGCACCCCGCTGTTCTGTGCGCTGGGAAAAGGTGCGAGACCAGCAGGAAAGGGAACTTCTACAGCTGCCCTGCTTCATTTTGAAGTGGTTGATCAGATTTGCAAATACAAAGAGATTGGTTCAATTAAACCTGTATTTAAATATATATACATATATATATATTTGTATTTGATACATATCTGTATATATGTGTACTTGCCTGCTAATGAAAGCAAGGTAGGAGATGAAGTAAAATTTCATGGTTATTACAGAAGAACAGGTCTGGTTCCTAAAATCCCAGTGGCTTCCAAGTACCTAGCAAAAGCCAGAGATGAAAGCAACTAAATTATATCCTGAAATGGGATGAGAAGTGGTTGCTATTGCTGTCCTCTTGAGCAGAAATTTGCTGTGCAGAACACTTCTGGTAAGTTGTTTGTGACATCCATCCGTAGTGATCTTGTACAGTCTCTCTGGTTCCTTTTTCAACAATGAGATCAGATGTTCAAATAGCATATGGTCTTAAATCTCCAGCTATAGAGTACCTGCCTTCAGCTGTTATTTTCAGCACAATAAGGCCTGCTTTTAATATGATTGAATAGACTCTAAAAACATTCAGATGGTATAAATTAGTGCATTTCAGCTCTATCAGTTGAAAAAGAAAATCAGAGCTTTAGAGATAGGTTGGTGAATTTAAACCATTAATTTCCTTTGGATTCTTATATGCCAGTTTACCTATGTTGTCAAATTTTTCATTTAACAACAAAAACCCTGATTCTATTTTATGCCTTTATATAAGAATAGAAGGTGGAAATGTAGCTCATTTGTTCTGTTTAGCTTTGAATGTTTCACAGCGGTAAAGCTAATGTATATAATCATCTTTATTTTCACTGGTGTACCTCTTTTGTGTTTCTCCTTGTCCAACAGGTCTACTTTTACTTTTTTGTTTGTTTGTTTGTTTTACTATTTCTATAATTATACTACATAAAGGTCTGCAATTTCTGTGTTTCATGAACAGGAGATGGAGAGGCTTGTGGGGCAGAGTTTGTTCCTGCCTCAAACTGCTCATGTGTAGAGATTGAAACTACAGGAAAAAATATTGTCACTAGTAAAGAATTCTGCTAGTTAAAGATTTGGAAAAAGAATTATCTAGGCTTCAGTCTTAGCCAGTTGTCTGTTATTCTGTACAGTGTCAAACAGTCTCGTTGCTTTCCTCCCTGAGTACATACATATAATTTTTCTCATGATAACATTAATGAATATAGAACCATGACAGCAGATAAAGTATAAAAGACAAAGATGGTAGGAAATGTTATGTTCTTTAGAACACCTTTCTGTCACAAAGACAGGTATGCTATCTATATGTTCACAGCTCTAGGCCTAATGCAGGGGCCCTGTCTCTTTTTTGGGGGGGTCTTCACTGGATTGTCACAGCCAGCCAGGAGGCTGCCCAGGCACTGTGAGACCACGCAGAAGCATGCTGAGGCTGATCATGAGATGAAGAAATGTTACCAGGCAGTGAACATGGCCCTAGCTTTATCATGCAGTTTGCTGTGTTTCTCCGGGCAGCGCTGTAGGACAATGACAAGAAAGGCTGGACTTGGCATGTGCTACCATATTAAATATTAGGCCATAGGGTAAACATGGGCAGGTAGAAGCAGTGGCCAGCAGTGACCATTGGTAGACGACTCACTTATGGTTTATGTTAGTCAAAGAGCTGATCAAAAGGCCTCAAGGTGCCCCTGCAAAAGTTCAGTCTCCCCAGTCCCATACCCCCTTGCACCCACTCAGCTTTTTTACTACTTGAGGGTGGTTCTTGTCCATGTGATCCTAATGGCTTCCACCTGATGGAATGGTCAACATTATTTTATGATGGTCAACATCCCCAGGTGCTATGGCAATTGTACATCATGTAGAAGGCCAAAAGCTTGATTTGGAGTATTTTCTGTTAGCTGCTGCTGCAGGTAAAAAGGTATCACCTGCTGCCTTTATTTGTGTATATTTGCACAATGTTAACTCCTTTAGCTCAGGAACAAAAATGTCCACTTCTGTCTCAGGAAGGGCAGCAGCTGCACCTGGCTCTGGGCTAACGAAATGCCCCGTGTGGCTGTCAGACGAGCACCATGTTGCCTTGGAGCCATGTCTACGCACAGGTGTAATAAAATACATACATTTTTTGACTAATCACACCTTAGGGATGATTTGTATATATAATAGAGTCAAAACCATTAAACTTCCCAGAAGAATGTAGTGGTGTTAGGTATCACTAATCCATATATGATCACAATTAAATGATTATTCTCTTGACTTGCTTCAATGCTCTCCTCCATTGTATCTATTATGTTGTTGTTATTACTACTACTACTACTACTGCATTAGAAAAAATACTGTGCAGTGAGATGCCTGTATTTCAGTGTTTATACTGTGAGAACATACATAATAAATACTGAGGCCCCCCTACAGTACAGTAGCAGAGTCTAGGTCCACCTCAAGCTGAGGTGTACGTGAGGGCAACTGAGCTGAGTTCAGGCTGGACTCCACTGAGACACTTCCAGTGGCTGAGGCTCTGCTGGGAGTTTAGGTGCCCAAGTCCCACAGAAACAAGCTCTTATGATGGCCATGTAAATTTTGTATTTTTATATCTGTGATTTCTGCTTTATAAGGTTGAATTTTTTATTTTTATTTTTATTATTATTTTTTTTGCTACAGTGAGAATCAGAGTTGCAGGCCTTTTCTGGATTTGAGTCTGACTTTGGACCTAAATGGTTTCAGATCCAGAAATCTAAATCTAAACTTCATTTCCATATCTAAAAGCCATTTTTTTTAGGTTCTAACTTGATCTGTGCCTGATTTTTGTGTAGACTCAAATTCTTTTCCCATTGGAATAGTTGTCACATATGCCGAATTCAGAAGAATCTCTTCTGCATGTAGCTCAGATATGAGTATGCTAATACACATATTTATTAATATTCTTTAAATGTGTGTATAACCACAGAAAAAGAAGCCTTAAAGAGAAAGGCCCATCTTTATAATGAATACATTAATATGTACAGGGATAAAATTTCAAAGTTCAAACTATAGTATGTATCAGTTTTAAGAAAATATGATCATGGAATTCAAAAGCTTGTGTGTTTTTATGCAAAATGGACATTTATGGACATGCCCTGAATTGTATATTTTGGAAAGAGTTTCTTTTTCGTATTTGTCTTGGAATTATGAACAGCTTTAATGTTATTTTTCTGTGCTGAGGGTTTCAGTTTATATGAGATAGGAGGTTGGAATAAACAGCTTTATTGCTTGGGGACAGCTGTAGTAGTGCTGCTTTTATAAACAGTGTTTCATGCTGGCATCTATCTTGTTGTCCTTCAAAAATAATCTGTCATTTCATACTGTGTATTAAATAGGTGAGACGGTTTCGGGGCTACAGCCTGTGCTCGGTTATGTGCTGCTGTGTAGATATGAATGCAGAGGCAGGAAGCAGTTCTGTATGTGGAGAGGTGTCAGTAGTCCACAATTTAAAAAAAAAAGTTGACTTTACCAAAACAAACAAACAAACTAACAAAAAAAACCCTCAGGGATTGTAATGCTTATAGAAATAGACATGCACCATATGCAGATATGTATCCTAAACGGTCACTCATATAGACATGTATACATATAGATGTATGTACAGATGGACTGGGCTGAAATCTGAACAAGACCTACTCTGTTCTGCAGAGCCTTACTGAGGAGTGTTGGCACACGTCATGGGCATTTTTAGGGTTGCTGGTAACCACACACTGCTGGTTTCCTGCCCTTTTTGGACCAAACTATTTAAGTAATCATGTTATAATGGTAGTTAATGGTAATTAAGCTATGATACCAGGGAAGTATGTCATAACTCTTTTAAATTACATGGAGATTCTGTAAGAACCTTTAAATAAATTATTGCTGTTATTTTTCCTTCCATTTCCTAAACACGTTGCAGAGCAGTACCATCTCTGGCTTTTTTGACTGCTGCCTGTCCGTGATAGCAGGTCAGATAAGGACATCTGAAGGTCCCCTACTGCGCATGGAAGAGTGTTTGTTCTAAGGGATGTTTCAGATCTTCCTTTTCTGCTTTGAAAAACTTGCTTTCCTTTCCTTTCATCGCGCTGTGGAGAAGATTTATCTTCCAGTGTGTTTTTTTCTTAGCACGGGCGTACACGATGTTGTATCCCAACTAGTTGTTTATAATAGAAACGGTCTCGGTATTTTCATGATGTGCCTGTTGCTGCTCCCAAGCTGTGTCCTCAGAAGCCCTGGTGGGAAGGCGCGATGAGTACTTACTGCTGGAGGTGCTGATGGCTGGGGGGTGCCGCAGCTCTCCGGCGCTGGTCCCCAGGCTCTTGCCATAGGGCCAAGCAGGGTGGCTCAGCTCAGCTCGGCTCGGCTTGGCTCAGCACAGCCCAGCATGCATGGAAGAGAGCCCAGGGAGCGGCACGGTGGCCTCCGTGATGCAAGAGCGAGCAATACAGCCTGCTAAAGTAAGGCAGGAGTGAAGTACATTAATGAAATTAAAATTTGTCCTCATTCCCTTGGTGGGTAATGCAGCTAATGAAAATAGATCTCAACAAATTAAGATAATTTATTTCATTAGTTTATAGCACTAGAACTTTTCAGGGCACTGCTTGAGGTTGGCGCACCTCATGGGCATTTTTAGGGTAACCACACAACACTGTTTTCCTGCCTTTTTTGACAAAACTATTGAAGTGCAAACCTGAAATAGATGCAGTTCCACTGTCTGCTTCAAAGACCACGAGGTTAAAAGTTTTGAAGTGTATTAAACCAATTTTGTTAATTGTGTCTATAGAGGATTCTGCCTCGCCCTTGGTGAAGCTTCTTAATTTAAAATTCATATTCTTCTGCATTCCAGCCTTTTAACCAAAGTGTAAATGTGTAAGTGATTAGTTGTATCATTGCTGCTTAAAAAGAGATTCTGCATTTCTGTTTCAGAAGATGGTACTGGTAGTACATGATATTGATATTTTTAATGGAAAGAAAAAAAAAAACACTTCTATTCTATGCTCTCATTTTCTTGTTTCTTTTTCTTCTTCCTGCATTTCTGTGTTGTGATTTGCAATGTATATTTCTACTGGAAAGCTTCTTCCTTTCTTCCTAGGAAAGAAGTGATGCCGTCTCAAAACCCCAGCTCTCCAAATCCCGTTTCTGTTTTATTTTCAGGTGTCTTGATGTTGTCTTTCTTCATGTTCTATCAGAAAGACACCATTTAAAATTGAAAAGTTGTCTCAAATGCAGTTTTTTTTTTCCTCTGTTCATTTCAAATCATAAGAAAATCCAGGACTGAGAATTTGCTTGATTTTGCTGCCAAGCCAAACTTTTATAACTCTGCATTAGAAGTCAGCCTGGCCTTAGCTAAAGCTTCAAGTTAACTTAATTTTTAGTTAATTTGATTTTCATTTTAGAATTTGCTTGCCTTGAAATGGAAAAATAAGTGCTCTTTTTTACTATTATTTTTTAATAGTCTAATTTTCTTCCGGGTACAATTTTTCTTCTAAATGGCAAATGTTACTTATTTTCAAGAAATATTTATATTACAAGTTTGTAGTGGAAACTGTAGTATTTTCTGCAGTATAACACAATGAGTTACCCAGACAGGAACGAGGAATTGGGACTTGTTGCTTCTCACTGTAGTTATTAGGAGAGATTAAAGTAAATCCTTTGGAGTCACAAAAGCCAGTTAATTCCAAACAGAACAGAAATAAAATAAGAGTGCTTATTTTGGGCAAGGGAAGATGACAGATTTTATATGAATGGGAAATTTCAACTAATTTATTCAATTATAGCAGGATGATTATTTTTCCTTCTATGAATTATTAATTATAGGAAGATGCTTTCAGAAGAGGGCCAAATTTGACCTGATGATTGTGGAAGCGATAATTAATTCATTTTCCATTGATGTAAATAACAGTCAGTTATTTTTTAAAAACCTTGCGTGGGCAACTGATTTTAATGACATAGTTGCACTTTGCTGTAAAGGTGGATGATGGTACTGTATAGCTTGGAGTTAATAATTGAATTACGTGGAGCAATTTGTCTGTGTTTTTGTTTTATTTGTGGTTTCAAATTTAATCTTGATTTTATTGCTTAAGTATGAGTGTTTCGTTATTTAATGTTGTCCTCTTTAGCTGTATTAAGTGGTTAATGTAATTTATAGGTTACTTTGAGAAATGTCGTGATTCTTCATGAAATGACACAACAAGGTTTAGTGAGTGCAGCAACTCAGTGAATGGAATTACGTAATGTGACCTAGCTGATGGGATATACCATAAGATTTTAATTTATTTAATTGGTGTAAGGGGAAGAGAAAAGAAGATAATAGACCAGCCTTGCCAATTCTCTCATTGACTGATTAGAAAATAAGTCCATCCTGAATTTATCTTGAAACTGCTTGGAGTTGCATCTGACATGGTCCATCTAGATAGTGTCCAGTGCTGGGGAGGGGACGAGGAGAGAGAACAGGAATTAGGTTGGGTAGGAAATCAGGATGTACTAAACAGTTATTTACTTTTGTATGTGTCACATGCAAACCAGGAGAAGCAACGATGTTCCTTTCTTTTAATCTTCTCTTTATATTTGATCTGATTTAATAAATAAAATTGTTTTCATAAGACCCAGCAGCTAACTGTCAGCTGCCTTGTGGCACTGGTAAGGGTTTTTGCTCAGTCCCAAAGAAGGAAAACTGATTTGTAACTCTCGTTGAGAGAAGCTCCATATTCGGAGTATACAGAATTAAAATAAATTCAGCACAACTAGTGTTTCCATGAGGAAGCAATCAATTGGAAACATATGATGCTAGTGGCACTACAAATATTAATGAACTAAAGATTTCCTGTAATAGACTGCTGTAAAGATTTTGGTTTTGAAATAAATGTTCCTTTTAAGTTCCGATCTCTTGTATGTTATATTTTAAGCATTCCATATTAAGGTATCACTCACTTTCATCCCAGCTGCATGTGATTACTTTAACTTCATTTGGGTTGATTTTTTTATACTATATATGTATATATTTCAACCCAGAGATGGCTATTTTTAAATATGAACAAAATCAGTTGGCTATTTGCATTATTTTAGCACATTTGCCACTTAAAGCATTGTTTATTTTCACAGTTAATATTGAGGCCAGCATACATATGTGCAACTATTTCCAAAAGGAAAAAAAAAGTATATTCTTCAGGCTGTATGTTGCAAACATTCTTACACGCTGTGGAATAAACATCTGTGGAGTGAGGTATTGAGTATGAATAAAACCTCTCTGGTCCTACCAATATTTCTTCAGGGTGCTTGGCAGGGAGCCAGTGTTCAGTCACTTTATATCAAAGCTTAATTTCCTCTTCCTCGTGGACACCCTCATTTGTCTTCAAAAATCTTTACTTTTGTAATGTTCAAGAATTCACGATTGCTTATAATTTCAACCCATTTATCCAGAGCGCAGACTAAATTAAATGCCCCAAAAGGAAGCAGTCATATCTGTGAGCATGTCTATTTAAAATTATTGAAACTTAGACTGAGTATTCCATCAAGCCATTTTTATTTATCTTGATTTCCCAGGCAATAATTATAACAACAAAGCGCAGAGTTCAGAAAGTAAGCCCATCAGTATTTCGTCCTTGTAGTTACACTCCATCAATATAAATAGCTCTCTCTTTGTGAAGACTGTTTTAACTCATCCTCTCATCAGAACTGATGGATTTCGCTGGTGATTTGAAGGTCACTAAAACCAGGCTGTGTGCAAAGGCAACATCTTACACCATCATTCCTGAGCAGGCTAGTGCGGATTGCACGCCCAGAGCAGCCACGCCTGTCGGTGTACTGGAGATACCAAACTGTTCCTAGCTGCCCACTTCCACGGGCAGTGTTTTAAAGTGCTCTCACTGACATCACATACGTGTATAAATGTGTGTGTCTATATGTTTAAATGTATCTGTACATCAGGTATAGAGCTGACTTTAGATAAGTGCTTTTCCAGTCGCTTTCTTCACGTTATGTTTATCCTGTATAGTATATCCTCCTAGAGTTTCAGAGGAGAAAGTGCCCCTTGTAAACTTGTTTGCATACTAAAAGAGGTAGTAAAATATTAATATTTTTTATTTGACTTTTACTTTGCTTTAGCCCCCAAAAGGTGTAGGCTCTATGGGTATATACCTACAGCTAGCCTGAAATCATTGTGGTAGTGTAAGGTGCTAGGTTTGTTAAATAAGGTAGCAGTATCCATTTAATTCACTTAACAATTTGGAATACTAGTCTTTAGTAATGTTTTTTAAAAGTAGTAATGGTAATTATTTACCTCAAGTTTTGATTTTAAGAATATTTTTTTCAGGAAAAGCTGAACTTAAAGCACACAGCAGTTTCTCAAATTTCAAATTTTGGATTATTTCTCTTTCCCTGTGTTAGTACTGGTAGCCTGAACCATGACGGCTTGTATGTGATTGTGGTGACTGACGTCAGGAGACCCGAAGTAAGATTGGAAACCAGCAAAGCTTTTAACATGGCGAAGTTGAACAATGCTGAACCTCGGAAGCACAGGCTCGCTTCCATCTGGAGTGTGCAGCCAGAATAGTTTCAGAAAAGAATATTTCAAAAGTGCTCAAATAACCAATTCATGCTTAGTCCTATAGTATTATAAATCTGCAAGTGGATTCTGTAAGTCAGGTGACTTATCTCATTTAAACAGTTATTTTTTAAAAATCCTTTTTTTTTTTTTTTCTGAAGACATTAATTTCAGTGTTGGATAGCTTAATTTTCTTCTCTTATATTTTAGTAGACTGGCAGTGCTGATATCACCACGTCTGACACGTCGTTTTTTCTCTGTACAATACGGTGTATTTTGTGGATCTAGTGCAGCAGTAGACTGGCCCAGAAATCACAATCTGGGATTATTGTCTTTGTGTATCCTCAAGGAGTAATATTTTAAAGTCACTGCATCTGTTGGTACTTAAAAGCACGATTTTTACTTTTTATTTTTGCCAGTTTTTACCATCTGTGTGTCTGTTTTTTGGCTCCTTGATTTAATTTTTCAGTTTAATTTCTCAGTTGCAGTGGGATTTCTTTCTCTTTCTCACACATGCTCTTTTTGACTCATCCATGAACTTGCATTAAAAAAATAGAAATTATTTACAGCAGTTGCACTGTAAAATTCTTGGCCTTCACGATTTAGAGTTTTTTTTAATGATAGCTTTTTATTGAGTCTTTTCTAGTAAGTGCACGTCATTTTTGGAAGTGAAATAACTTTTATTACACTTTGTTTAAGTTTTCAAACATTACCTTGGATTAGATTGAAGCATTTTGGCGGGAAAAGCTACCTTGGTCACATTAAACACATTCTACTCTTTCATACTCGTTTAGTTTTTAAAGCTCAGGAGGGAATAATTTTCTTGAGAAATCTGTGTTATAATCATAAACAGACATAATTCAGTAATTTTCTCATGAAACATTGGCTGAAGTTTTGGCGCTAATGACTTGAAACTCACACAAGCAGGAACATTTTTGTTTAAATTCCAAGAAAAATACTAATGAAATATATTATAATAGAAACAAAATACACATACAGTGTTTTACAGACTGTTTTCAATCAAACGGGTGTATCTTCATCAGTTGATAAATGTCTCATGAATTCGGGCATGTTCTAGCATCTCAAGAATGTACTGATAGAACGAGTCATTTTATATGCTTATTCCTGACAAGTTTACAACAAAAAGTTACATTATGTAAACAATTTTTAATATACTAGGGTAACTGCATAGCACATCTATCAAATATTTTGCTTCTGTATTTATTTGTGAATATTGAAAGCTCTGCTGTTCTTATCTTTTCTCCGACATATGTACTTTGCTTCTCACTTGAAATATAATACATTCTTTAAGGTCAAATTTAATGGCTTTTTAAGAAAGAAGCAGATGGATTTTTAGCTTCTTTTGAATATTTTTGTAACTGAGTATTTAAAAGTTTATTTTTACCTCCTGGTGTACTTACTTGCTCGTAGTTGATTTTCAAACCAGAATATGGACCTGCTTCCTTTTTGATTTTTTTTTTCTGGCTTCTAATTAATATGTTGTGTAGTGCTGCACAAAATAATGAGTTACATGAAAATATTAGCATTAGAAGGTAAAAACATGTTCCTTTTTAAATATGTGGCTCAAACAATCTGTAGTATGCTTTTTGTACTGTGTGGTCTGCCTTGATTTATTTTTCTTAGCAATGATGTAGACTATTAAAAGACCAAAAGAAATACTTTCTTTCCCTGATAAAGCATTTTTCAAAGGAAACAGGGCTGTGAAATTCTGAGGAGCAGAACTGGTCATCTTCTTTTCTATTTGGATATGCTGGTAGATATTCCTATGTGCCGTAACCACTTTTTACTGTGTTATGGAAGCTGGAGAGCGTAGTGTTTTTTCACTAAGTCATTTGAGCTTTCATTCTCACTCAATTCGTGTTGTGTTTTGCTGAAAGTATTTTGTTTTGGAGGAAGAGGAGTATTAGATCCTTATTTGAAGTTCTCAGTTGTCATTAAAAAAAAAAAAAAAGGAAAATAAACCCCACAACCGTGGATATTTTTCCAGTTTTATTAATAAACATCCAAGCAGACCCTATTTAAGGGTACCAGGAACGATTTAAACTCCGTTCTTAAAACTGAGTTCAAAAATTTTCCCTTGGTCTAAGGATTTTATTACTGCCATGTTTAGCTTCCTGATTTCCTGGCAAATGTTCTTCTACTGTTACTGTAAGTAATGGGGAAAACTGACTGAGGAAACCAGTACTCATTTCCCATCATGCTGAGATGTGCGCTGCGTTACAACACTGTAACGATGTCCATGCATGAATGGAACTGATTTAGAGATGATAATATGTGATCAAGAGGCTGCTGAGCTTTGTTTCCCTGTGGCTTTAATCTTGAAAAGCTGGGAATTTTCGAGAGAAAAAAAATGGAGAAGTTTTCAGCCAAGAATAAAAGTCGAGAATAAAAGAGGATTCTTTCACTACTACAGTTTGTTGTCCATAGGGGTACTTAGAAAATGGTGGCTGAAATAATCACCTCTCCTTTCTTTTATTCCTTGCCTTCTCTGTGGAATACAAGCTGGTCTTGTTTTCTGGCAAGATGGAGTTGTAGGAGCATGTCATTAGACTGTGTGTGCCTTGTCCTTTTGGTAGTGTTAGTTTACTTTGGGCTGAGAGAACTCAAGCAATGTGAAGAGAAGGGCACTTGAAGTGCTGGAGAGCAGTCCATCAGTTTCCAGTGACATCCTCTCCCAACCAGTGCGTTGCTCCTACCTTGAGTCTCAACTGAGTTTGTCTAAGTGCAACCCATAAATGCACTCAGCTGTGCTTTACTATATATTTTAAAAGGCTCGTGAGAAGCTGGATGTAAACTTTCACGTTAGACAGTGACCCAGCTGCTGTGGACATTGAACTCCTCGAGGAGAGGAGGTGCTCATTCAGTTTGTTCCCAACCCCTTGCATTGCAGTCATTTTCTGCAGTGACGCATAAGGATTGATTTCCATGGCAACACTGCTCTAGCTTGTGCTGCTGTGAATGTGGTTAATGATAATAGAATTACCAAGTCATTTTAAATCCTGTTATATTATTAGGTCATCTGAACCATCCTTGTACTATGCATTGAGTTATTCCCTGCAACCTATCTTGTAGTTCTTTGTCTGCGCTGCTTTTACTTGTGTTGAGCAGTGGGGATTCTGCCTCTTCCTTGGGGGACTTTCGCCATCACAATCACCCCACTGAGGATTTTCTTGTGATATTTAGCCTCATTTCACCTACTTTCTCCCAGCTCTATGGATTTATACCATGTGGAAGTTCTGCTCTGATCTTCTTGCTTTACCTATCAAGCAATTACAGTTAATCTCCTCCTTCCCCTTTGTCAGAATGTAACTGCTCAGTTCTCGTGCTTTTCAGGGTTTTCATATGGGGAAAAGCACGTTTCTAAACTGGCTTTTTGACTACTTCATTTTGATAGAAAAGTGCCTGGTACTCAAATACTATTTAGATGACCTGGATTGACTACACAAAGAGCTTCCAACTTTCCAGTGCTGAGATGTGTTTGCTTTGCGTATGCACCACTACAATGCTGGTTTTTATGCATGCATGAGTGCCCTGCTACATTCAATGTATATAGCAGTGTGTGATGAGTGGGAAGATACAGATTTTTCTCATAAAGCTTGAGAGGTGCTCCTTAACCATTGCCACAAGTCAGCTGAAGTATGCTTTCAGTTTGGCCTGCTTGTTTGTCCAATATAAATGTGGATGGGTGTAGATACCTCTGATGTCCTGCACATACATAGGTTGCACACTTTGTCCTCTGTTGTGATGTACCCTATTTCTGAATCCTTCCTATCCACACTGCTTTTCCACCATGAAGAGAAATAATTTCTAAACATGTCCAAAAAAATATACAAGTTATCCTACTCTACTTTGGACACGTCATGGTCTCTGCTAAATATGGCTTGGCTGGATCAGGAATTAGTTTAGAACAGGTAAAAGAAAGTAGTTTTCTACACATCAGGTGGGGAGGCTGTAGAGTGATCCGTTGCTGTCTCATAGGGGTACCTGTGGATACAGGACATCCTTGTTGTACTCTTTATCTGCTTTCTCAAGAATTGTTGTAAATTTAATAAGAAAGATGGAAGAATATTAACATCTTTTCAGTAATGTGTTGTTCCCACTGCAACTTTGGCATTCTCACATCATTTTCTTTATTAATATCTTATACAGATGCCCACTTCTTTTGCATTTTATTCATTTACAGAGTAAATAAGTACATATTACATTAATATTCATCCATACTACCCCAAGAGGGTAGAAGACTGGGAATTGCCATTTTAAATTACTTTTAGAGGTAAATGTGCTGAAAAAATATTAATGCTGCAGTAAAATTCAGGTATATTAAATCCACCATGCTATTATCGTGTGCTAATTCTTTAATTTGTGGTGACATTTGCTGTTGTTTTTTTTAGAGTTGGTGCTACTTTTTCTGAGATTCTTCCCTTTGAGAATTAGATCAGATTATATTTCTCAGTATGCATTATCTTACATTTATTCAAGTTTCAATTTCCTCAGTCACCAGGCTTCTCAGTCCACCAATGTGAAATATATACATCAAAAGTCTTACAAAGCTCATTGATTGTGTTTTAAAAGGTTCTTTTAAACCTAAGTTTTATTTCACTAGCAAATTTTGTCACTTTATTTTTAACTTGCTTTTCCAGATTCTTTAGATAATGTTATCTTATTGTTGGTTCCTTAGGAAAGCATTAACTTTTCTATTTTAAAGATTATTTTGATGTTATTTTGTTTCTGTGTGCATACAGTCTCTTTCTCATTTTCTTTTTCTCTGTTCATTATTGCCTTCAACCTGGTTATATGTAGGGAGAGAAAGGCAAGTGCATTTCATTAATTTTATGGATTCGTCTTGCCTGCATTGCCTAGAATCCATGTGTACAAGATATTTATTGAGTTGTTTTTTTTAATTAAATCAAATTGCAAAAAGGTTATTATTAATATTATTAGAGAACTGTTCTGAGCTTTTACATAGTTGAGTATTAAACTATGCTTATGTGTTGAGGCACTGAAAAAATAGTAGGGAACCTGCTGATTACAGTGTATGAAAATTCACAGTTTTGAACTCGTGTATGTTTCTTCCTGTATTTTCTTGTTGTCTTCAAGTCATGTAGTTCTGTGCAAACACCACGAGCTTTGTTAATTTCGGTGAGAAACCACAGCCTTTGTCACAGAATATTCCTCTTTATTTATTTATTTTTAACTGGCCTTACCTGTATATTGAATCCATTCTTAATTGTAAGGTATAGTGACCCTTGCATCTTTCTTCAAAGGTTCACTGTCGAGCCTCTTTAAGAGATGATTTATATGATGACAAACTAGGTAATTTTCTCCTTCCCAGCTATTAAGGTGTATTGGTAGGGCCAGCATTGTCCTTGCTTAAATTCTCTGCCATTTGAGGAAGTACAAAATGCCCTCCAGTCCTAATGACATCAAGCTTAACTTTCCAAGGACAAGGCAGAAGCTTGTTGGCAAATTGCTTGAGTTAGCTCTTGGAGCTCTTTCATTGTCTTCTGAAATAGCCAAAACGGTAACTGTAACAAGTTACTAGTGTTGTTCGGCTAGCTAGGCTGAAAATGGATGCGTCTTGTGAAAATGGAAAGTGGAAGTGCTCAAAGATCCTGCCTAGAGATGGAGTAGAAGAAGAGCTCAGTGCAGTTTGATTTCTAAAGTTGCTTCTTTCTGAAACCCTTGGATTTGCTGCTTCTTCAAGTTTCTTCAAGCTTTCCCTTCTTCTCGTGTGCTTGGTTTTTCCTTTTTTTTTTTTTTTGTTCTTTTTTTTTTTTTTTTCCCAGTTACACAAAATTGGTATGAAGAGGTAAACCAAAAAAACCACAAAACATATTACTTCAGGAAGACCTTAGACAGGCCTGGCTTCATTGACTGCCTTATCTGGGCTTTGAATGCGCTTTACTGGATAGCAAGTTCCTATACATTTGGAAACCTACAACTTGGCATTACCTTGTTTATAACTGATTAAGTAGCACCTAAGGAAACCATACCTCAAAATTAAAGTGTTTAGATGTGGGATTTAACAATGCCAATCCCCTTTAAATCCTAATTGACACAAGTAGTTCTGATTTCTTATTAATCTAATTCCCCCAAATGCTATTGTTAACCTTTAAAAGAGTGTTTATGTAGATGGATGAATATAAAGTCCTATGACTTTCTGATGAAGAGAGGCACTTTGGCACATGGCTCTGTAAGATGTATATGACTTTTAACATGCTTTTGCCTCTGCATTTTGGGATGAAAAGAGATTCAACCACAAAATGTGTTGCTCTCCCCCCTTTCTGTTTATGCATCTCTAGTTTTTTAATGAACTCAGGAGATGGCACTCAAAAGCCTTGTGGTGTCTCTGTCTTAATTTGATGTTGTCTAAGGAAGATGGTGGAATCTGAGTAAGCTGTGTGAGGTTGTTTAGATAAATATTTCTGTGGTGACAAATGAAATTCTGCTGTAAATTAGAAACTGCGAAAGAGGAAAACACATTATGGAAAATAGGTCAGCAGTATACAAGGGCAAGAGGGATTTATTCCTGGAAAGCATGCTTGTTTTGAAGAGGGTAAGTGCTGAGATGGCAACTTCAGTAAAAGGGACGCAATTATTTAGATTAGTTGCAAATGAGTAGGATTTAGGAGGAGGCAGAGGCAGAGGGATGAGATTTGGCACAGAGCAGTGCAAGTTACTGGATGTGGGAGGGTACCTTGAGCTGTATGCTAAACTGCAGATGAACGGTATACCTCCAAACAAAGGTCTGAGGCCACACTGCTAGAGATGTTTTAAGTCCCTGTTGACAAGAGAAGCAGTCTTGGCCGTGCTTTGCTTCCTCCCTTGTGTCTTTGTAAGCTTTTATGAGACTGTTAATTAGACTGAACTGGATCAGCCGGGGAAACGTAACCAATTAAAACTGTTTTTATTAAACATTAATTTTAATTTAGACCTTTTGTCTAGTGACACAAATGCTTGAATAAGCAGAAAGGAGAAGGTGGACAGAGGGGTCCAGGGATGAGGATGACCAGCTGGGGAGGGGAAGAAATGAGTCTGCCTCTTTCAGCAGTGCCTGTGGTTTGCACTGACCTCACAGCTTAACAAAGCATCAGGAGGCTGAGATGTTATTATGAACAACACAATGGAAATACAATTGCCTGGAAATATTGCATCTCCATCTTTATCACGTGTTGTGTAAGAGCTTTGCGTGACAGAGAGCGATTTGCATGCTGGGCTCATATTGGGACTCCATTGCTCAGAGAGAGCTTGTGCTTTTCCCAATATCTATTTATCCAGTCACCAGCCTCCTTTGTGAAAGCTGTGTGCTAACCTGACCAGTCAATGACTTCATTGTCTGACATGAAGAATCTAGATGTTTCTTGTTGTTTTCAGAAATTTCCCTGGGGCTATTTTACTTTCAAAGTGCCATTTCAGCTTCTGTCCTTTTTGGTTGACTCCAGTAGTACTGGTGAATATTTTGTATTTTTCTGAAAATAAGGCTCTGGCTATCTCAAAGAGATGACCTCAAACTGAAAGCATCTAACGCTGGAGATGAGCCTGAAATAGATAGAAAGGAATCTTCCGTGCCTCAGTTTCCTCAAATGAAGAAAAAAATTGAGAATAACTTTTAATTTGCATCCTGAGGGTGCAATGAAGCTAAAGTCATTATTGTCCACAAAGCGCTTTTGCCATACTGTGCTGGAAGGCACTACAGAAGTACTGAGTACTATTTATTTTAGTTTTGATTTAATGCTTTTGATTAAAAAATTAATAAAATTGTCATAGACCAGATTGTAACCCTGTAGGCACTTGAAATGGAGCATTCGTAAATGAAGCATTTACTGAGAAGTTTGAAATTGTTTTTCATGTTGACTTCAGCAAAACAAATTGAGCAAAGAAAGTGAAAAATGCTATAGTATTTTCCATTATTAAAATAGTGAATTTGTTTGGTGCCTTAGGTAAAATCCACGTAGTGCAAAAGACCAAAAAAAAAAAAGCTTCAGTGTAACACAGAAGCCCAACTGAAACAATTTTAGTGGAGTTTCTAGGTGAAGGATGAGGTGGAATGCAAAAAGTGGCATGCTACGCTGCTGTTCTGGAAAAGAGAAGTACAAGATGAAACTGCAAATGGTAAAATCTCACGACTAAAATTTTTCACAGCAGCTGAGACCGACCGGGAGAGCAGGCTTGCATGCCCTGTGCTTCTGCGGCGAGGCTGGGTGCCCCACACTGCTGTAGTGGTTGGTGCATTGGCTCTCTTGGGCTGCATGGCCATGCGCCACACAGGCTTGCCCCTAAGGAGCTGTGCTGGCCTCTGGGGCCTTGCCTGTTTTTTTTTCCTTTAGTGGAGAAGAAGATGAAATGGGAAGAATTAGCTTTAAGCTGTGCGAGATGGTTAACCCGTAGCTCGTGTGTTTGTCCATCTGTGCGATGTGTAACACAGAAGACCTTTAAAACAGATGCATGGGTATTGTTTCATTGCAGCAATGACAATTTACATTTTGACTTAAAAAAAAGTCAAGAATCAAGACTATTTGTTACCAAATCCTAGCAAACTAGAACTAACGATAAATCCCTATAAATGAGAGGAAAACCATGTACTTTCCTTTAAGCAAAATGATAAAATCGTATAATTATGTTTTTCCAACTCTTTGGGCTAAGTTAACTGGGTGATTTTTAGTAACACAAAAGCAAAACATTTGAAAGTTAAGTTTCCTAAATTAGATGAAATTCAAAGTTAAGAATACATGCCAACTTTAAACTCCCACTGATGTCAGGACTTTTATCGTCTTGGTAAACATTTATTGTATTTTAACAGCCTTTTTAAAAAGCAAAATCTTTAGTAAACAGTCTGATGTCATCTCTTAACAGTCTTGTGGCATGCTGAGAAAAATATCCAGAATCGAATTTTGTTATTAAAATGCCCATGTGAGTAAAATGATGTTTTCTGTGACAGAGAACAGAGTGCTACTCTTTTAGTTTGCCTCTAAATTGACTCTACGTTCAGTACTCAAGGGGATCGAACTGTTCTGTACTTAGCTGAAGCTAGTGAAATCCTTGCATGCTGATACAGATCTGCAAATCAAGCAACAAGGGACTATTTCAGATTAAAAAAAGAAAAAAAGAAATGAATAAGGATAAAAGAGCTATGAGACCTGTTTGAAAATTGCCTAATGACAAATTCAAGTTGCTAAATAAGAAATGCTTTTTGTGTCTAAAAAAAAAAAAATCCTCAGAAGGATGAAAATCATGGTCTTTGAAAAGGTGAGGTGAATAGTAATATATTCAGGAACATTACAGGGAAAATGTGAAGTGATTTATGCAGAATTTTCTCCTTTCCTTTGTCTCAATATCAAGGGGAAACTATGTGACTCATCTATAATACATCTCTGCAGAAATCTTTCAGATCTCTAAACTTATATGTGGAGGCATGGACATTTGGTTTTCTGCAGGGGAAAAAACTATGTCCCAGTTTCATGTATTCATTGTCATTTCTTTGGCTTTTAAAAATCACGCAGGATTTAATGACTTTTTTTTTTTTAATTGTATACATACAGAATAAGCTAACTTGTCAGATTAAAGGAAAAAATATTTAAAATTCTGTTGTTCTACTTTAGTTACAAGCAGGTGAACTCAGTGTGGATCTATTTTTAGGAGAACTAATGGACATGCCTAACCTGACCTACTTCAGACTACTCAATAGAAAAAACAAACACACTGTTGTTGTACCCGTGCAGAGTACCTTATTTCTTCTTCAAGAACAAAATACTGTCATTGTCGTTGTGGCCTTCTAAATATGTATGCATATTTAGAAGCCAACAAATACGTATGTTTGTTTCCTGGATGCCATAGTAACTCTCCATGTTAGAGGTATATTGTAGTGTTTTTTTCTTCTTCCTAGAAATGTCAACTTCTCCATATAAAATGAATGTTTTTGTTGTTTGCTGGTCATGAAATCCCAGATCTCTATAACACGGAATTGTGGAGTAAGAAGAACTCAAGTTCCTAAAGAAAACAGTACATTGTGCTGTAAAAAATCACTCTTGTCATGAAATAGTTCAAATGAAATACCTTCTGCCAATGCAGGGGTGATTTTTTTCTGTGTATGTAGGTATTATATAAGTTAATCGGAGGTGGTGGTGGTACATAGGTACATATGTAGGTTCATAGGTACATATGTATGTATTAGAATGAGGAAAGATAAAATAAATGGTATGGGATGCCATCAATCAAAAGAGGATTTGTTACATGACAAGAGCCACATTCATGTTGGCTCACCATGTGGGGATGTCTCTGTACATGAGGCAATCCTTGTGTTATTCAAGGTAGGTGATAAAAGAGCCTGTACACAATCAGGCCTGGCCTTTGGGCTAAACTTTCCAGGGGAATTTGATTACATGCTGACCTATAATTGTGGCCTTGTTTCAAATAATGGTGATAACTATTTCAATTAAAAATATTTCCTATGACTTCGATGTCAAAGTATGACTTTGAATCTGTCTTTAATATGGACCCTAGTATTTGTTTTACACTGATCTTGGTGGTCTCTGTGTCAGTCTATGAATCATATAGAAAGAGTATAAAATTTCAGAGATTCAAACATGGAAATAGTCTGTAGATAAGCCCTATTTAAAACAAACAAAGAATATAGACTTTCGTCTGTGAAACTTTTATTCCACAGATATGTTTTGAATCCTGGGAGAAAACAGAATCCAGAATAAAAACTTTAACCAGGCAGTTACATGAAATGAACCCGTTTTATTTTTAGGACAACAATCAATCTGAGGTAATTTGATATAGTTGTACATAGATCTATAAGATAAGTACTTCTCTTTGTGACACAGTGCAAACATCTAGAATTTGTTATCGATCAGATCTTCAGAAAGCTCTTTAGATGCTTTAGTTAATATTGAAATTTAATATTCCACATTTTACATATATCAAATATTTACCAAAGGAGAGAGTAGTACTTTCTGGTTACATCTAACCTTTTGGTTGACTTTCTGTCACCACACTGCTTTCTAAAACCTCATTTCAGTGGGCTCACCGATAGGCGGCACTATTGGCACTGAAATGGCCCATCAGGTCATCCCCAACCTTGGCTGGGCGTTTCTGCTCATAGGTTGCTCTGTAAGTGAACTGTCTCACAAATCAATTAGGTAATGAAATGTATTGAATTTTGTAATCCTTCAGATGCTTTGCATCTAACAAAAAGCTTAAAAAATAGGTTATGAACTGCAAATGTTAGCTGGTGATCAGAAAATGTAGAGGTGAAGCTCATCTGGTATCTTCCAGCCAGAACAGGCATTTGGTGGCTCAACATCCTAAGCTGCTGCTGAGACATTTAAGATCTGTTTTAATGCTATTGCTTTTAGAAGTACCTCATCCAAAATCTCAAAGCTCTTTTGCAAAACTGGAGTATTATCCCCAACATACTAATAATGAAACACACTTTTAAGTGATTTTTGCCATTATTGTTTAGCAAAACAGTGCAGAAGTTGAGAAAAGACACAATGTTCCCTTCATCCTGAGTCTCTTTAATATAATAAATAGACTATCAAGATGTTCTAAGGTTAAATTTGGGAACAATTTTCCCATTTATAAGTGAACAGAAGTTTGGAGCTTTGAATTATTATAATATTTTCTAATATGCTCTGACTATTATGACAGTACATATTATTTGTGGGATAAGAGCTGCTGCAAAATGACATACCACGAAATAGTTACTGTGCTACAATAATGCTAGTCTTCTTTGAAAAGTCCCTTAAATATGGTCTGGTTGGAAGAACTGCACATCTCTTTTATCCACTTGATACTTGTCATCCGTAGAGGAACCGTGCTCTATGAATTTGTTACAGTAGCTATCAAATTACAGTAAAGATAAATTAGTAGATTACAGTACACCTTTTCACTCTGCCGAGCACCTTGCACTGCCAGTAGTCCCGGAGACGTCACTGAAACATTGTAGAGCAGGATGCTGCTTGGCGAGGGGAATACTAATGTAGTTTTCACCTAAATGCTGAATGCGGTTTATGAAATATAATTACAGTGCACATTGAGAAATCGTAGAATCACAGAATGGCTTGGGTTGGAAGGTGGACCACAAAGATCATCCAGTTCCAACCCCGCTGCCATGAGCAGGGACACTTCCCACCAGATCAGGTTGCCCAAAGCCCCATCCAGCCTGGCCTTGAACACCTCCAGGGATGGGGCAGCCACAGCTTCTCTGGGCAACCTTGCCAGTGCCTCACCACCCTCTGAGTGAATGATTTCCGCCTAACATCTAATCTAAATCTCTCATCTTTTAGTTTATGTTTGAGAATTAGCAATGCTTTAGCCATTTTCTTTGTCTGATCCCATTTTGTGCCCTTTCCCTTGTACAGCTTTGCCGAGTTTCTTCAGTATTTGCAAAATCTTTTATTTTGCAATATTCTTTCACTGCTGGTAGGCATAGACCATTTAGCAACGTTAATTCTCACTAACACATTTGATCAGTAACAACGACAAAAAAGAGTTTTAATGCATTTCTTTCTGTTTGTTGCTGAGCTATCACTGTAGGGTCATGGTAAAGCCCCTTCCTTTAGAGAAAGAGCCACAGCAGCAGGTACGGTGGGGCTGGCTGTGCCACAGGAGGGTCGGGGGAAGCCTGCAGTGCATGCTGCAGAGCTGGTGCTTGGCAGGGTTGCTCAGTGCCTATTCATGTTTGGCTGGTTCTCCTTTCTGTTCGTATGCTTTTTATTGAGGAACACAGGAGGATTTGGTGAATGCTCCATCAGACTAAAATTTTTGCTGCAAATTTTCAATTCATTTTTAAATTTAAGAATTTTAATAATGTGCAGTAGTGAAGGCAAATGTCCCTAATACATATTTTGCCCAAGATTTTTTTTTTACTGTAAAGAAGCAGAACCAGCAATATGTCTCAAGTCAACTTATCTAGTGAGAAAACCTTTTGTCAAATCCACTAAAACTCTTTGAGGGCTCTCATGGATGTCAGTGCTGTCTGCAGCACCATCTATAAAAAAGAGTTAACAGACAGCTGTGTATAATCCATTAAAAAGGTTTTTTAGTGAAAGCGACTTTAAATGGCAAGCACTATTTGTGTTGTGCTCCTGTAGTTAGTGTTGCTAGCTGTGTTATAGGGATGTACATGGTGTAATTGTTACAGAATAGATGAATATGACTTCAGTGAGATATCAGAGATTGTTGAGCCCCAAAGGGCCCCCAAGGACTTCAGTAAACCTCTAAACTAATACATGTTACAAAATAATTGAGGTACTTCAGGGCTTGTCCAGTTTTTGTTAGTATTACAAGGCTTTAAATACATGTTTTAAGACAAGTCATTAGGCATGAAATGAAATGGTAGTTAGTCAAAACTGAATGGAGTGTTGTACAGGATTGTCAAAGGGAGGTTGTATCAAACTAATTATCTTCGCTGACTATCTGGTGTTTTGTTTCTTTTGGACAAAAACAAATAAAATACATCTCTCTTATATCTGTAAAAACATTTCCTTCTAAGGCATTTCACAATAGAAATCGTGCCATCACGAAGCCAGGCAGTTTTAAGGCTCAGCTTGATCCGTTTATTAAATGGGAAATAAGAGATGATTGCTTGTGATAGCAGGGGATGAATTTGATATTCATCAGGAGACCCAGGAAATCCCTTCCATTCTGTGCTACTCTGTGTCTATGTGATAGCTATTCAGTGATTCGACTGTGCAAGGCAAATTTCATTTTGGAGTAGTGAGGCATATAGAAACTATATGGATATTGCCATTTCCAATTGTGGGGTGACCCTGCTGCACAAGGGTGTGAACAACACAGGATTGACTGACATGTAAGAAGAATAATCTCTATAAAAAGAAAAAAAAAATCAGCTGTTTTTGTTGTTTTGTATTTTAAGTGGATGATGATTTAATGTAAGGTTTCTCCCTCTCCTCTCTCTCCCTGGATTGCTGATAACAGCAGTGCACCTCGTATAGAACTGATGTGGATTACACAAAGCTCTTATCTAATTATAGGTGCATGTATATGTTTGTGTGCAAGAGGGAGAAACCCTACTTTTTATTCAATAACTTTTGTTTTTTCCCCATGTGATCTTTGTAACCGTTCTTCAGATTTGATTGAAAATTGCCCTTCTCTGGAGATTTGGCCAGTTAATCAAGAAGTGAGAACATTAGCACAAAAGCCTGATGCTGGTATATTTGTGCTAGTTAAGACACAGGAAATAGGTCCCTTAGGAGCTGTTTCCTATCAAGCCTGATCATTCAGAGAGAGAACCTACTTTATGTTGCAAGGACCAAACAAACATTTATAAAATGTGGCTGCCAGGAGACTAATAGCAAATATGGTCTCTTCTTCTATAATCATTACAGAGAAGAGCAAGAGAATAAAAGGGGGAAGATGAAGGGAAGGTCATGTTTTAATAACATAAGCATTGTTTTTGTTGTGTCCCAGCTGGGGAAAAAATACTGGTATACAGTCTTTCAGGAGCTTTTCTTTATTGATAATGTGTCCTTCTCTACATTACAATCTGAAGTATCTGTTGAAGTTTTATACTCTTCTTTTCTGTTCAGTATTCACGGTACTTTAGTTCACTACACTAAGATGTAAAACATAAATGTTAGAAAACAAACAAGCTTGACTGCTCCTTCCAAAACACAGAGGCTGTGTATTAAGAGGCTTCTATTTGTAGAGGTGTGTATGTCAGATACATTTATCATACGTTGCTCACACTGGCAGCTCTGCGTGTTTGCCCTAATGGTGGCAATTCCCCGCCATTTCAGGACCCTGCTTTCTGTTGATAACACTAGGAGAAAAGCTGAAAGTTCTGTATGATGAGACCAGCCAACCCACATCAAAATACTTTGCTGCAGTTACTCTGCAGACTACTAAGAATACAAAATGGGTTTAATTATGTCGTAAAAGACTCTTTCTTTGTATAGCCCTTGTGTACCCGTGTCAACTCATCTCGTTGTTGAGTTGGAGAAAAAATTGCTTTGTGTACAATGAGAACAGATTTACTACAGCTTACAGTTAAATCTCCCAGGTATTCTCTTGTCACTGAAAACGTTCGAGTCTTTGCCACCGCAGGCTGATGAAGCTGCTCAAAGCCTTCTCTTTCCCCCACACGGATGTGGCGGTGCAGCTGGGCTGGCCGTGATGCCGGCTGGCGTCTGCTGCGGGCTGCGGCCAGGCCTGGATACTGAACGCCCCTTCTGACAAGGTGGAGGATTAAGCTGTCTAAATTAAGTGTAAGTTAACAGGAAAATCAGGGCAGGAAGGCACAAGCTTGGCAGAGGGAGCCTGTAATTGGAGGTGCAGAAGCCAGAGTAATGAATTTAATGCTGTAGGTTGCAGAAGTGAACAAGGAAAATGTGCAGAAATGAGATTGGTAGTGAAACCTTAGCACAGCTCCATGGACATGTGTAATGTGAAAATCTTCACGTACAGCTCCCCTTTCTTTAATGTTTACTTGGATTTGTTCAGTGCACGAGACAGTTGTTGTTTGCATAACAAGTGACTGTTCAGTTTTTTTTCCTCTTACTCTAGTCAGTGTTGCAGGCCTTCCTCTACGGTGTTCAAACCATTTGAAAACAGAGCTACTCTTTTTTTTTTTACTCTTTTCTTACCCTTGTCGCTAAAATATCCATTCACTTTCTGAACGACAATGAAATAATTCTTGTTTCACTCTGAATTGGGGAAAAAAAAAACCAAACCTTTCACTCCCTTTTTTCAGTTATTGATAGAATGGAGAAATTGCTATCAAATTTGTTCAGAGAAGACAGATGTATACATAACCCTTACATGTCTTAGAACCTGTTTCCCATTGTATCTGGCTGAAGTAGATGTGGCAGCACCTACCTGCCTGGAGGTGAAGAATACACCAAGGAAACATGGAGAAATGTAAGTGAAGGGCTAACTTTATTCAGACTCTGTAGCTGCTGTTGAGTTTTCTGCAGGTAGTTGTCAAAAGAAGAGCTTCAGAAGGGAAGGTGAAGAAGGAAAATGAAGTAGATTTGCTTATGTTTCTGGAGAGGCCATCAGAATTGCATAGAACAGCACAGATTTCTGGAAGAGTGCTTGTTTGAAAATTAAGAGGTGACCGGTAGTGACTTCACTGTTAGAAGTCTTAACTGTTATAAGACAGCAGTTTTGGACAGATGCATCTAAATGTAGGAATAAGTCTTTGAAATCCCTAATTCTCTTAACCTATCTAATTATTATTATTATTTTTAAGATTTTTGCCTTTTTTTTGATGCCATTGTTCAAAGTCATAAATATATTGTTTAACCTCTGTCTTAGTAGCCTAAATATATAGCATATGAGCTTTATGGAAAGTTGCATCTGAGTCTTGTGGCACAGCAAGACTCTGGTGAGAAGCCCTCACTCTGGTGAGTCTCCTCAGTTAACAGTGAAAGAGAACTGATGGCATTTTGTACTGAACGCATTAGGTTTACAGAAGTACGTTGGAAAAGGTGCTTTAAATTTTCTTCTGTGCTCTAAAAATGAAATGACCTTTTATTACTTTATTTCAATTTTGGAAAAATAAATCATTCTGTCTTTAGTGGCTGTGTGTTAATTTCATGAGAAGCTGTACCTTTTGATATAACAGGTATCGGTGATGTTTAGAGATAAAGAAACCTCACGAGTTTGGGAGTTTGCTCAAATCACGTATTTCTGAAAAATGTCTGCAATAATATCCATTTGGGCTCTGAGAAACTTTCTTGCTCTTCTAAATGTCCTTTTCCTTGGTTTACCTTGTGATAGCACGTACAGGTGGAATTTGCCTTTCAAAAGAAAAGTACTTTCCAAATAAAGAAATAATTGCTAGATGCAGAAATTTTCACAGCTAGTTACTTTTTGTAGTAAATCAGAATTTTAAGTCAAATCCCTCTGCAGGTGTCCAATTTTTCTCTCCGTTCACTTCAATGTAAATCAAAATCTGTGTTATTTTGAGAAGAAAAGAGTGCCTGATTACTGTAATATTAAAGATTTTTAAAAGGATACATCATGCATCTGTTGATTATGGCAGTACTTTAGTTAGGGCTGTGATTCCTCCTCTGAGCACCTATTTACAGGCACATACATGTTGTTGATACAGATCTGTCTGCTGCCCGGGAGAAGCCAGACACAGGCGTGTGGGAGCCGCTTTTTCTTAATTGCTTGGATAACTGACAGTGAGTCTGGTCCAAAACTGACTGTGTTTATAATTCTCAGAAAGAAAGGCACAAAGCTAAATGTGGTCATGCCAGATAGCTTGTGGTTTGCAGTTTTTGATGTGTCACATCCTAATTTTAAAAGATAGGCTCTAGCAGCAGGCAGGTAAGTTGGTTGTGGCCTTCATCCTGGGTCAGGCAGGGGGTGCTTCTGCTGTGGCAGAAGAAACCTCTTGAAGAGATAGAAGATGGGACATGCAAAGAGTGGAATGGCTTAAGTACGAGCCGATAATTAGGAGGCTCTGGGGATGAGAGCAGGGATGCTATCAGGTCTGTTGTGCACAGTGGGCTGTAACCCTGCTGTGCATACCAAACACCAAAGGAGGACCCCAGAAGTGAGTCTGTCAAGAGCAAGTCCAAAGGAAGACCCCAAACACCGAGTAGGACAAGGGGAAGTTTGTGTACATACAGACACTTTAAAATAGTCAAGGGAAACAATCATGGGTTTGAAGGATGCTACAATGTAGGATGCAAGATGAATGATGCTTATATGGCAAATACATCGATGTGTTTGCTAAAATGACACAATGTAAAGCCAGTCTTGTTGTTGTTGTTAGCGGGGGTGTATCCTTATAATATGTAGGATGTTATTTCAGTCTCTTCTTAAATGTGTAAATGCTAATTGTATGTTTGCTTGAAAAGCCTGCACATAGAAAATTGCCAAAAACGCTGCATTAAGAAAATAACATTTGGGATGGCTTCTTAATATAGCTGAGATTCGAAATTGTATTATTTCAGTAACTCTGATTTTAGACTTACAGATAATAACTCCACTGCAAAATAAATACTTACATAGGTCTCTATAACCACCAGCGTCCCTAACTTCAAATCAAGAAACCCATGACAAGGTTCTGTAAGATGCTGTAGGAAACAGGGTGAAACACTTCTTTTTAATGGGAAACTACTGCAAATGTTCTGATTTCCCTATCATCTGTTTCTGTTTCTGTTTTTTTTTTTCTACCCAAACTGTATGTAACCTTATAATCGCAATGAAGATTTGAATATTTATTTAATTTTAACCTTTATTCCTTGTACTCAGTTGTACATACAGAACTTCACCTGAAATCAGTAAATACATAAGTATAAACATTAGCTTATGACATATTTATGAATTTTATGGGTTATCATTTATAGTGGGTTTATAAGCAACTTCTGCTATATGGAAAATATTTTATTTTGAGTTATTGTTTGCGTTCATAATGTAGTTCTAGGTAGGTTCAAGATGCTGGTTAACCTTTGAAATGTATTACTTGCCTAGTGCTTAACAGAGATAGATGACGAAGAAGTGCATATTAAAGCCTCTCAAAACACAGGATCATCAATCTTCAAGTAGCTCGGCTTCACGCAGCGCGCTGCTATCCAGGATGCACGAGGCATATCTACAGCTCATGGGAGCCTGCTGTAGCCAGCCTCCTGCTTTTGCAGACTCTCAGTGGAAATGTCAATTGGACATTACCAACTGCCTCTGCCTTGCTTTAATATCTCTTCAATAATTTAATATATTGTCTGACACTGTGTGGTGAACTCATAACCTATCACTTATTATTTTATTGACTTGATTGCTCTGACTCTAGAATTTCAGTCTGTGTTTGAATCCTACTGCTCACACTTTGTTATATTTTCTCTTTGGTCATACGGGTAATTAAAACCATAAGCTTCTAATGAGTAACATAGCCATAATACGAATGGTTGTAGGTCATCTTACTGGTAGTCCTTGAATTACCCTGGCCTAAATTTGTACGTGCAGCATTCCTGACTTTGACATGAAAATTATACATTTGGTGAATAATGCATGTACTTTTTGGAAAGTCAAATTAAAAACAAAATCAATTGGTTAGCATTAAAGCCTCATGTAACTCTTTGATGTCAGCCATTTGTGGCATGCCATTAATAATGGGCTGCGATAAAATGTTTAAAGAGGTCTTGGTACTTTATAGAATTACACGAGCCACAGTTTCTTCTAGTGTTCTTAACTTCGCAAAGGAGCCTCAGCGAGCTACCATGTGTATTTGGTGGAGCTCCCAGTAACCTTCCTGGAGAGAGCTCTGAGGGAGTTTGCACCCACACTGCTGGCTGTCAGCTGCTTTTCTGTCTTAACTTGTGAGCCTTCAAAAAAATACTGCCTGTGATAGCTTCTGAAGCATTGATTTTACACATGTAGCAAAGTTAAGACATAAAACTGACTAAACTGTAAATATTACAAAAAAGCGTAAAGTGATGAAAACAATTTACAGCAGTTTCAGGTAGCAACAGAAAAGATTTTTCGTAGTTGTGGCAGCACGCATTTCTGCTGCCACTGTGGAGACCGCCCTCATTTGAAAATGGGAAAATGGCATTATTACAATAAGTGAAACTATTAAAGCTAGATTTAATTTTCTTAATTTTTTTTTTTAATTTTTTATTTACTGTCTAGGATGAGGATCGAACAGAGGAGGACAACAGCAGAGTTGAGCCTGTTGGACATGCAGACACTGGTTTGGAAAACGCGACCAATTTTTCCCTGGAGTAAGTTACTGGCAGAACACATTGTTTCAACGATGAGTCTTGGGGCTGGACACAGACTAGCAAAAAACTCAGAATAATATGAGTTATACTGTTCTTAAGCAAGCAGAACAGCCTTTTTTAGGTCATATGTAGTTTTGTTTTTATGCAGTTTGCTCCATGCACCCTTTCAAGGCAGTCTTTAAGCAGTTTAAAAAAGCCTGTCTCAAGGATGCACATTGGATGCTTGGCGTTTCTAAGTGCTGATGCTAAGTGCTGATTTTCTGCCTCAGAGAAGATGCTTATGTGATGGAACTGTAAACTTGGCGGAAGGAATAGGGTCAGTGCTAGCACAAATAAATCAACAGGCAAGAATTTCGAAGAGGAAATTCTTAATACCTGTCAGCAGTTCACAGTCTGCTCGGAAGACAGATGTGTGCGGGGTCTCATAAGTTACATAGTCAAACGCTTATAATTTGTGAATGGATCAAAACTTACGTTGTTTAGGACTGGGAAATTCCTGTTTTTTAAAATTCAGTAAAGGATATTTTATTTCATCACAGGATAAACCAGCATTTCATTGCACAGAGCTGAACCATACCTCACAATGGAATTAATGAGAAAATATCTCTTCTACCCTTAAAATAAACCTTTAAAATTGATTAAAATTAATTTTGAAATAAAAATAAATCTTTTGCTCATATTATTTCTGAATTAACGTATAAATTAGGTACAGGGGGGTTAAATGTTAGATAAAGATCACAGTGACTTCTATTAAACAATACACGCTGAGTTTTACTCCATTCCATTTGCAAAAGCTATTGTAAATTCAAAATGCTGCCTGCTAAATAGAGTTTACAGAACTTCTGTCAAATTGAATGCTTCTTGGTGTTGCTTTTAACTAACTCACTGGCTTTTCATCATATGCTGCTTCATACTTTTCTGTTTTGATATCATACTTTGTGTGTTTGTTTGAAGTACTTGGCTCAAAGTCATGAGAAAATCTGTGTGAGAAGCAGAATTGAAACGGTATCTCGTAGGAAGGGATCATTCCTTTTCATTTTCCATTTTACAGAGCTTAACATTTGAATTTGGAATGGAGTTTCGTAAGAAAAACAGTAGAAGAAAAATGAGTGTGTAGGCCTAGAGTGTATATTGGAAAAAAGGAAGGATAGTGGCTCAAGCAACAGAAGAAGTTAGATGGTGTAGTCTGCTTATGAAAGCTGATGTTCTTTTGTTTAAGCAGTTTTTCCCCTTAGGACATTTCCAAGTGAATCCCATGAATTTTACTTGTTCTCTTCCTTAGCTCTCAGTTTTTTCTCAGGAAAGTCAGAAGAAATAGGGGGCCTTAGGGGGCCATAGGCAAACCAATAGTAGATGTTTTTTCGTAGACCTTTTTGGGGTGAGAGACATTGCTTGTTTCCTGTGAGGTGATTTGCATGAAAGTTAATGAAAATTTAGCCTTAATAAACAGTGAGAAAGAAATGAAATCAGCCTGTACAGAAACTAGGACAGAAAACATTACCAAGTGCTGTAATGGTATCAGTCTTAAAATGTTTATCGGGAGCTGAAGAATAATACTTTTCTGACTGCTGTCTCTCAGCTCTCCCACACTTTCAATACTTTATTGAGCTAAACAATGGTAACAGGGATAGAGAAATTCCATTGTGTCATTTCAAAAATGAGTCAAAACCAGACATAAATTGGGGCATAAAACAAATGTGAGGCCTACCTTAGGAATATAAAAAAAATAATAATGTGGAACAAATGTAAAACAAACTGAATTACAGGACTTTTGTTGACTTCCTAACAAAATGTGGTCTGGTTATTCTCAGATTCCAGATTAAGCATGGCAAGCTTTCATGATGGGCCACCATATCATCAAGAGCCCATTGAAGGAAGTAGAAAATCCTTTACTGCTATCAGAGGGCATTGGTCTTGCTCCATTTCTAGATTGTTTGATTTGTATGCTTATTAAAAACAAACTTCTCAAAGATGTGTGTATGTATAATACATATATATGTATTGGGCCAGGAAATATGGGATAGGTATGTAATACTAGAGAGAGGCATAATCCAAAAATTTAGATTGTGGCTTTTGTTCAGATCTGTCTCTTCCAGATTTGCTAAGAGGTTTGGCCTTCGTGTATTATTTTCTCATCTGGGTATTTATAACTCTTTAGGGTCTCTGGGCTATACTCCACCTTTCCAGCTGTGTGCATGTTTCAAACTCACCAGAAGATTTGGTCCAAATCTATTTCTAGAATCTTTGCAGATCTTTTCTGAACCTGTACTTTCCTCTTTTGCTTTTTCCCTCTTTACAGCAAAAGGTATAACTGAAAACTAGATGGATGGCTGTTTCAGGAGGACATGTGGTTGTTTTGGAATGTTATAGCTAAATCCTACTGTGGAAACTTTGCCTCGTAAGGAAATACAGATACAGCAAGCTTTCAATAAAATATATGGAAACACAATAAAGCAAATAAATGCATTGTAAAACCAGAAGAATTTAAACAATTATAAATTTAATAATTCTCATTTAATTAAAGGGTATTTTTGTAAAGACAAATATTATGGCTTGGAATGGGGTCTCCCTACAATAAGCAAATAAAGCATGCTAGTACTATGATCAGCTTTTAGGCTTTAGGGGAAAAACTGTATGTGGTATTTAAGATGTTTCTGCTCGGCAGTACAGTTACATTTAACTTCAGAATAAGGAAGAAATAAAACAACATTCATGCGATGATGATACCTATTTTTATAAGAGTAAACTAATTATCAGTTGCTTTGATTTTTTACTTATTTTATTAATTGAACTATTTTTGCTGATTGATCTCCTTTCATGCCATCAGATTAGTATTCAGGTATGTAGTATTCAATAATGCTTTCATCACCATGACTTAATTTCTGGAGCATTTTTGTTTTTCTGTGTGTGTTTGTGTGGGGTTTTTTGGTTCATTCACGGTACATGTTCACATTCCCTCATTCATCGTTGTCTCACAGTGATATGGTAAAGCTCGTAGAAGTCTCCAACGACGGTGGGCCTTTGGGAATCCATGTAGTGCCTTTCAGTGCCCGAGGTGGAAGGTAACGTATCGTGTAGGATTTTAATTGAATCATAACTTGCTGTGTTTTATCTTAGTTAACGTTAATTCTTGTATTGTGTGCCTTTGGCTTATGTGGAACATTGAATGTTTTTTAAGAAAGGCAGAAATGCAAATTTACTGACTGTACTCTGTAATGTAAAGGCTCTGCTTAAAATGAGTTGGAATTGCAGGGTTGTCGTGTGATCCCATGGGAAACTGAACTATAAGGATGTTTCCTTTTGGACTCTTACAAATTATAAATCTGCTCCTTTAGTTCAGGTGGATATTTAGGCAACATTTCCCCACTGACTGTTTATAGCCACATGTTCAAAAAGAGCAACAGTCTAAACCCAAGGCTTCCTGTGTCTGCATTTGATAAGAGTGGAATAAAAACCAATCATCATACTTTTGATATTTAGTATTGTCCCATGTGTTGGCGTTAAAATGAAGTTGCAAAAACAGGTGAAACATTCTGGTTTGGGGGAAGGTGAACCTGTTTGAATTAACTGACAAGCTGGAATGTTTATGAAAAGAGTGCAAAGAAAATCCTCTACTTTAAAAAATCAAATAAAATCATTTTGGGGATCATATTAGTAAACAGTATGCATCATCTCTAATGCTTACTTTGGTAAAGCAGAGATTTGGCATTTAGGTTCCTTAATCAAAACACTAACATAGTCTCAGAAAAATAGCTTAACTTTCATAGTAATTAGTGGTGGGTTTGAAGCTTTTAAGTGTGTTGAAAAAAATATTTATCACAAATATAAGCAAATTTTATTTTGGTGCAGGGTCAGCAAGCACTCTGACCTGGCTTGATGTTTCTGTTCTCACTGCAGATGTCTCCAGCTTCCTCCTTCATTTGGGGACAGCTGTGTGTCTGCTGCTCTAGCGAGCTTTGTCTGCTCTGAACTGAAAAAAATGGTGGGGGGAGATACTTGTGTTCACGTCTTAAATGTGGAGGAGCAGCCAGAGTTGGAGAGGACCTCTCTGCTTCCAGAGCATTTCTCCTATACTTTGTATGTAGTAATGGAAGGAAAAGGAGAGGTCATTGCTCAGTATTGATTATAAACACTGCTGTTGTGCTGCTGCTTTACTGCCAGCTGTACTCAGGTCCCTACATGCTTTCAGTGAGAACAAAGGCATTTTCTCCAGCTGCCTTCTTGCAGCGTGGGGAGGGAAGGGAACACATCTATCTTCAGTTTTGGAGGACTTAGTGGTTTTTTTTTTTTTTCCCCACTGCTGGGCCCCCATCTCTTTTGAACAAATAATAGACACTTGGTTTTACTTTTGCTAGATTCAGAGGGAGAGCAGATGCTTGGCAGGGATGCTCTTCTGCCCACTTCTTTCTCACTCCAGCACATGGCTGCTCTTTGTCCATCCTCTGGCTGCAAAGCCACTTCTCTGTGTTGCACTGAGCAATCTTACTTGAGCAGGGGATCATTAGAAACCTAAATATACAAAACCAAAGTCAATAAAAGACTTTGATCAGCCATGTCAAAAAAGATCAGATGTATCATATAACCTAGTGTATAGCTTTATACACTGGCCCACCATGTTTCATATTTGTTTGGTGTTCAGTTACAGTTATGCTGTGTTTTCAGTTCTTCCACTTCCTTTCATTCTCTTTTGAAAATGTTACTTTAACAAGCAGTGGTTCTTAAAATGATAATTTATTTTCAAAAGTGTAAAGCCATACCAATACAGTTCTCCTCCTTCCCCTCCAAAAAGCAAACACCCTAAACCTTTAAAAAGTATGTGCCACAACTATGTCTTTCGCTTATATTGAGGAAATATTTGGCTCTTTCATGGTCTTTTGTGGTAGGCTTCAGTTTGGAGTAAAAATCTGTCTTCTGTATTGGCTCATGATTTTGAACAAAATTTGTAAAGATCTCTGCTTCATCTATGGAGATGCTACTGATTATTTCTACTCCTGGAAAAAAAAATATTTTTTCTTAATGAATAAAAAAAACCCTCTCAGCTATTCTCTGGGAAATATACTATTGTTATCCAGACATGGTGAACACTTTCTTTTATGGATATATTTGCCTACTATTCCTCTGTTTTTACCTCTACAAATACATCTGTCCTTTATTGGCCCTTTTGACCATATGCTTTGGGTAACAGTTTGTTCACCTTGTCAAAAGAGAGGAGGGGTTTACATATTCATCACCTTATGGCTGTGAAAATTTTCAAGATAAAAGTTTTGTTTGCAAAATCAGCTTGCACATTTTTATAATGGTATAAGTTCAGTGTTAAGCAGAATATGAGGCATGAAAATGAAAGCAGAAAGAAAGAACAGAATGTGAACAGGAAAGTGTTTACCTAAAGAGAAGAACAAGGAGGAAAAGAATGAGAACAATGAGAGGAAAGCATAAGGGGAAAAAAAATCTAAATCTGTGCAGAATTGCTGTTAGCACCAGTCTGTCCTTCTTATTACAGAAGAAAGGAGGTGCTGAGAGGGGACAGCAAGCACTCAGTCTGTTAAGAATTTAACATTTGAGCAATCCTGACTGATGGCAGAAGTTATGTTGATGCATATTATAGCATGATTTACAGTTATATGGCCTCTTCTACTTTTATGAGACTTTGGAATTTTTTTGAGCTCTAAACCCTTGCTGCACTTCTGAAATGCTGCCATCTCTTTCTTTGGGAGGAGGTTCAACTGACACAAGGAATAGATGAGATAACATCAGAAATCTCTGTGAATAGCAGTGGGAAAAGCCCCATAGTCCCAAGACTACTGTGAAGTTTGTGTTATTGGAACAGAAAAGGATTTTAATATTCACCTGAAAAAAACTGTGAAAGAACTTCCCATAATAAATAGCACACATATTATTTGATGCAGAGCTGTGAATTTGTGGGGCTTTGCCTGCTGTCCTTCCTATCAAAACATGCCATGGAATCCATGATAAAATCTAAAACCTGGCAGCTAAAAATATTTAGTCTGTGTTTTTAGATTATATATCCTAAATGTCCTAAAAATATTAAAGAAGTCACAGAAGGATGAGAAAACTGAGACTGCATTTTCTTACTTTTTGCTAGTTTATATTACAAATTTAACAGATTTTATTTTAAAAAAAAAAGTTTCATAATAAAACTTCATGTATACACAATCCCTGTGCTAGAAAATTCTTACACATTTTTCTGCTCTGTGGGTTTTTGATTTTTATTTATTTTTTTGCTTTTAGTAGAAGTGCCCTTTACTGTCTAGAACTTATGAAGCAGTTTGTATTTCACTGTAAAAGTTTTATTCTTTTCCTCAAGACACAAAAACCCTGAAGTCACATCTAATGCCTATTGTCTATGCTGAGATTCCTTAATATTGCCTTCAAGGTGACATTCTAACAATCACGTTGTATTTGATCATCTAGTAGGTATGTGTTACCCGCATCTCCATTTATTCCTCTTCTGCATTTACAGCCTTTTAAGTCTCAGAAGTAGCTATGGTTTTCATATGCATTGGGAAAAGATTCCAATGGAGTGAATGTACCATTCCTTCATTCTTTTAGCTGAATTCAAGGCTTTCTTTGTCTGATCTCATCCTTTTAAAAGTTGTATAAACTTAATTTGAAGTATTGTTCAAACTAAGAAGCTGAGGAATAGTTGCCAAAGATAGGAAATTGGTCCCGGACTTCAGGCATCAAAGCTAACAAAGTTATTTTAATGCCTCTACAGTAGCTCGGTGACATAAATGTTGTATAAAGGAGTTCATGTCCAATTTAGCATTGATCAGCCATGATTATTTAACTTAAACAAACAAGCTGATTTGCCTGCTCTGACCTCCTAGTCTCAAGAAATTTGCACCGTGTTTGTGTTCCCGTCAAACATCTCAGAGCTCTTTCATTGTTGCATGGTTTGTGTGAAACTGTTACACATCTGTTTTTGAATCCATCATTATTTTTGCCCCTTAATCTAGTTTTTGCCTTTTCAAGTTAGTGACTTTCATAGACATCTAAATTGGTTATTTTCTCTTCTGCCTGATTTGATTATGTGCGGTTAGTTTGTAGGTAAGAGGTAAATAACTTCAGTGTGTACGTGCAGTGGGCAGTGATGGCTGAATCATAGTCTGGATGCTCGAAGTAATATTTTTATTACTCTCACACTATCTACACTGTCAGTTTTTATTAAGACAAATTATCGTCATTTCCATACAGCTGGGTGGCATGTGGGGAGTTCACAATTTCAAAGAACTACTCAGACAAACTCAGGCAATTTAGACATCAATAAAACACTTGCTGCTTATTTCTAGTTTTATCATTGGTTGTAATTTATACTTAGAACTGAAGCGTTAACTCATGTAGCTGAGTTTATTTTAATTGTATAATTAGAGTAATGAACCTTGTGGAAATACAGTGGTGCAAATGCTAATATAATCTAAGCTGTTTACATTCCCAATTATGTATTTAAAACAAATACAAAGATAGAGCTTTGCACTGTGGTACTGTTTCCCTTTTGTCCCCTTGTCAGCTAATGCTAGTCTAAAACAACACAGGTACCAAATTTCCATTTATAAGTGTTGTTTCTACAGGGTTGCAGACTTGTGGAGTGTTTGCAGAGTGCAGGGGTTCACACAACATCTAACCCCATTCCTGAAGAAGTTATAAGTTAAGATATTTATAACGGAAGAACTTACATCAGAAAACTTGTGGACTGACTTTCACTGATAATATTAAGCAAATACAAATGCACCCGTATATTTGTATGCCACATGGCTGTGTTCAAACAAATATATATGCTCTTCTGTATTTTACAGTAGATTAGTTTATAGGCTGTCAAAATTTATATGCTTTCCTAATGTAGGAAAGGTAATTCTGAAACTGTAGTAGAGCTTACAGCTCCACTTCTCAGAATTAATGGTGGTACCACGTGGCAGGAAAGCAAAATCCAATTAGTGTTTAGGTTATTGCATGTTTGCCATAGCAGGTGTACCCTGTTTATCTGCAGTCACTGCAACAACAAACATGAATCCCTGTAATGCATTTTTTAGAGTAATTTTCCTGCACCTAACCATAATATGCTGAAAAAATTCTGTAGGAAATTGATAGGCTTTTGTTACTAAAATTTTCAGGTATATATGTTTTCTAGGAGTGTTCACCACACTATGCAGAACTGTGTTCAGTAAATTGTTTACAGAACTGTGTCTAAAGGGATCTTTGTTCCATGTGTTTATAAAAAAATAAAAATAAAAATGAAAAGACAGGCACTGTGAAGATCCTGGTTTAAAATTTGACTCAGGCTGTTCATCCAGCTTTGGATCTGTTCTAAGTGTCTTCAGCTTTATGTGCCTTGGTTAGCCTAGCTCTAACATTTGTTAAAAAGAGAAGTCTTCATGAACACCATATGTTGTGTCTGAGATGAGCAATCTTGCATTAGTAGAACTTGTAGCCTTTGTTTAATGAGATTATTTGCAATTTTGACTGGTAGCACATTTATGTGTTACATTATTTTACCATTGGTTAAGATTAGTACAATTTGTACTAGATTTAAGGACTTAGGTGAATTAAAGTAAAAAACAAAAAAACAAAAAAAAAAACATGCATAAAGATGTCTTGCATTAATAATTTTTTAATATTCCTTTAGAATGCAAAACAGTAGGAAGTTGTTTTTCAAGAAAAATGCTATGCAAAAAACAATGCTAGACCACTTGCCTTGTATTCATAAGTACATGAAGATGTTGGGATAAAATAATCATAGAATTTTGTATTTTGTATTATTACTGTAATATTGACTGTAATTGCCATAGTACTGTAGTGTGTGTAGAATGTTTTGATATTTAATACGTTGGTATTTTGATATTTCTGATATTTAACCATATAAGCAAAAGACCTGTTGCTGTTACTGTGTATGCTCTCATGTAACCACTGCATACACCTCCAGATTTTGTATCTGTGGGCATTATAGTGGAACACACCCACATCAGACTACTGCTGGGCATGAAGTGAAAGAAGAGAAAGAGCATACACAGTTGTTCTTTCCTCTTCCCCTCAAATACCGTGGGAGGGTTTCTCTCAAATGTAATACTCAGATTTTTGTATTTGCTTGCTCTTTCCCTGTTAGAGATACCTCTTCAGTAACTTCCCTTTGGGGCTCAAAGACATTGTCTACCCAGAGAAATTCAACAACTCACAAGTGAAAAAGTAGCCAAACTTGTTTTCTAACCATCAGTTTTAAATGTATGAAAACTGAAATTCCGATAAAACTCATGTAGAGAGGGCATACAAGTATTTTTCATTTTCTTAGAGAACTAGAATTACTTATACTATTAACATTCATAAATAGTATTTTTGTTCTTTCTGCAACTAAAAACAGTGTATAAAATTTTATTTTCTAGAATTATTTATGATGATGTAAAAATCTGAGATGGTATTCAACACTTATTAATGAATAGAAGGAAAAAGGGATGGTATGAACATTTTATAAATTTGTTTTGTTTAACTTCTGTGACACTTCCTCATTATTATGAGCAAATTTTAGTATAATAAATGCAGCACAATATGATCATTAAACTATTGTTTGACTGTTGTGGACCTGTAGATTTTTTTTTTTTTCATGCAAACTGTTACAGGAATGTGGGAAAGGCAAACAGGAAAACACCTTAAAATATCTAGATAATACTTCCTAGATTATATCCTAAAAGGTGTTTCACTAGCTAGGTGATCACTAGCTAGGTTTTTGCTTTGGGGAAAACAAACGAAACAAACAAAGGTGTTTTTTTTTTTCTTCTTCTTTTTTTCATTGTAATGGAAGACACAGGGTTGTTGGAAGGAATCTACAAAAGGTGGAACTTTCAATAACCAAAGAATATCAACTTGGGATGGGGAAGGATAGGACTAGACACATACTAGTATCTGTTGTGTTTTTCAAGACTTTTTTTCTGAAATGCTTGTATTCTGGAGAACTGATACTCTAGCTTTATGGAACCTGTCTAATCATTGTGTTTGCCACTGTTATTGTGAAGAGACAGATTGCTAATTGCAACAGCTGGTCTCAAGTTGAGCCCAATCAAAGTTAGCATCAGTGACTGCACCCCAGTGGTTCATCAGGAACAAGTGAGGGCACTGAAGGTTTGTCTCTGATGGGACCTGGACGAGTTGAAGGTTAGGTATAGAGTATGCTAGGTGTTTGCAAAGTATACTGTATCAGTTGGAAACAGAATAGTGTCAGTTAAATGTTAATGCCTGATTCAAACTTCATTTGATGATTTGTGTTGTGAAAATGCTTTATCTTGTTTTTCTCAGTCTGTTTACGTGTATAGATCCTTTCAACTTTGTATCTTATTGTCTCCAGGAAGTTCCAAAGTGGAAATACTAAAAAAAAATAATTAAATATATATTGTTTCTCTTACTCCTTCATCTGGCTTGTAGAAGAAGCAGTATGACTGTTCTGTAAAATAAATGTCTTGCATATGTTGGTGGTAACTTGATAAATGAAGAATTTAAAGTGGAATACTAAGTTAAAGTTAATTTTGCTTTTCTGACCCATTTGATGAAGTGCTCAAGTACATATCTAACTTTCAAGTGCATGAGGAGTCCTTTTAAGCATCACTGACTGCTCGTTTTCTTTGAGGTATGTGTGAACTGAAGTGCTATGTTCACTGTAAGTTTTGTTCTAAAAGGCATATGTGGTCTTGCAATTTCTGCCATGCAGCTAAGGACTTTCCACACCATGCCTTGAAGTGACTTTTTCAAAAGTAATTCTGTTGACTTGGATGCTGTGAATTTGACCCTCTGATATGTCCTATGGGATTTCAGTGTAAAGCTGATTTTAAAACAAACAAACAAACAAATGCAGTGTCGATGCAAGAATAATCCTGAAGACTGAATCCTTCTTCAAACCTAGAGTTCAGGTATAGAAACATCATTTACTTTTCACACAGTCCTATCAGTACCTCAGAAATCCACTCTTCAGGATCCATTTCATAATTTCAGGTTGAACATTTATTTATATTTCCTTTCTATGAATGTCAGTAAGACAACATTGTACATAAGCACTAAGCAGATGTGATCAACTCATTGCATAGAAGCTATCAGATACTAATTGTTTTCAGTCATTACTGAACCAATTCGTTGAAGATAATATGCTGAATTAAAAATGACATTTACGTTTTTAATTTCCTCTTTGCTGTTATGCAAGAAAAGTTGACGTTTACAACAAATGCATTTGGTTCACAAGAAATTCCTGAATCCTCTGTCCATCCCTTCATTATAGGGTGGTTATTACATGAGGTGATCCCACATTTCATTTGCACAGAAGTAGTAGTGATGGCTGTGGTATTCTCTGCTAATTCAGAAATTCAGATCTTAAGTTGAACTTGTTCAACTTTAGTTAACCATCAGAAAAGATGATGGCTGTCAGATGTGCAGTGCTTCACGAAACGAAGTTCTACTCTTCAAATATCTAGGTCTTTTGCAAGAATGAATTTGATATCATCGTGCTGCCTGCTCTTTCTTACTTTTAAATGACATACTTGCTTCACCTAGGGTCTTTGTTTCATGGATAATGGATAGTAATTCAGGTATTGCTTTTAAATTATTTGAAACTTTGGTATCCTACTCCCAGGTAAAGATGGTTTAAAATTTAGTTTATATAGTGATTATGATAAAATATTAAACCAGTAGGATTTTATATGCTGCAAAATGTTAAATCTGTAATCACTCGTAATCTTAATGTTCCAGAACCTTGGGGCTACTAGTAAAGCGGTTGGAAAAAGGTGGAAAAGCTGAACAAGAAAACCTTTTTCGTGAGAATGATTGTATTGTCAGGATTAATGATGGAGACCTTCGGAACAGGAGATTTGAACAGTAAGTTTACTTACTGTTACATTACCATATTTAATTTCTAACACTGCATGATGAAGTCATTTGTGGCAATGTAGTATTTATGAAAAAAATTGTCTAAGCTTGCCTTGGACATTAGTAGTTTTCAATTAGCCAAACTACAAAAATTCAAGATAATTGCTGTCATTAGAATATATACGCTTCTTATTCAATTCATTTTGCCGTGGTTTTGAATGTTACAGACTTTTTCTTCTTTCATTCATAAAGCGTTTGTCATGAAATTCCCACATGATTTTTGCTTTTATACTTGTAATGCATCATGTTCAATATACATGGACAACATGAAGACTTTAACGTTTTAAAAATATTTGTGGTTTTGTACGTGTGAAAACTAAAGGTACTGTATGGAGAATTTTTCTAGAGAAGTTCAAGACATCGTAAATACTTGCTTGGTGGAAGTCTGGAATCGGTAGAATCCTGAGAAGGTGAATCAGAAAGACTTTTAACACTGAAATCAGGTTGTAGTTTACACACAGATAATTAAAAGAGAAAGCAGGAAAGATGTATGCAGAAAACATATGATTTTATAGATGATAACATTGTTCTGAAAACATAAGTATGTTGAGAGCCAGAGGAATATCATTTAGACTGATCGTCCTATACTTTAATATGTATCTGATTTTTTTTTTTTTTTAATTTCTTTAACCTGTATTGGAATATAACCCTTTACCATATGGTAAAAAGCAGATTGTGTCTGCTTGCTCTAAGATTCTGAATCAAAATTTAGGTCTGAAGAGACTTCTTGACTTTGTGTACTTCGCATCATGACCTAGAGCCCAATGCCCATCTGTGCAGGATTAAGCATTTTGTTCCTATTAGTGTTGGGTTCTGAAAGACTACTTATGTACAAAAAGTGAAGTGTAATTTGGATTCTTTTGCAAGACTGCATATACTCTCAGCAAATAAGGAAATACATAGTCTTTGTATAAAGTGTAATTTTCATTTTAATAATTCTGTCGTCACTGTGATTACTGTATCTAAAGAAACAATTATCAAGGTTCAAAGCAAAAGGACACTGTAATCCTGCCACAGAACTGCCTGCCTTTCAAGGCTGTGGTTAAAATTTTTGCTCTTCTGAGTACAGTATTTGGAATGTTAGATTTTAAGCATATTTAACCATTGTGTTACCCTAAGGCAATAAACCTTAGCAAAAAGCAGACAGAGTAGACTAATGAACAGATTCAGGTTTTACAGTTTATGCTTGAGTTTCCGCAATGTGTCTGTCAGCTCATGTTGCTTAATTAACATCAGTAATTATGCTTATAATGTCTTGTAGTATGCCAGTCCTAATTTGCTAATTTTCTGTTCATTTTGAAACCTAGAGCACAGCATATGTTTCGCCAAGCCATGCGTACGCCGTTCATTTGGTTCCATGTGGTCCCTGCAGCAAGTAAGGAGCAGTACGAACAGTTGTCCCAGAGCGAGAAGAACACATACTACTCCAACCGCTTCAGCCCTGATTCCCAGTATACTGACGGCAAAAGTATTCACAATTCTGGACATCTCACGTTACAAAGAATGTCTAGAGCGGGTAACCAGTCCGATCAGACAGAGTCCTACTCACAGCTACCTCATAGTGTGAATTCATCAGGGAAACCACCATCGGGCCTGGTACCATCACCTCAGAAAGTTCTCACCTCCACTGCAAACAGTGGGTATAACACCAAAAAGATAGGGAAGAGGCTCAGTATACAACTGAGAAAAGGTAAGGCACCGGTGCATTTCTCATACATCACGAGGTGTATAGGTGTGCTGTATGAACATGTGTCCAATGCTGTTATGTTAGGCATGGCAGTCTGCAGATGCGATGGATTGGTTATTGAAACACAGGTGCTACTCATTCGTTCTCAGGCCAAATGGTTGTTTTGTCCCCTAAAGCAGTCTTTCCTTGCCTTTGGCATATGCAGTATATTTATAAAAGGCCATTTTAAAGAATGCTTTAACGTTGCTTTCTGTCTCTTAACTAAAAAAGTGAAGTGCCATGAGTGCTACAACTTCTGTTGGCCAAGACCCAGGGAGCGAAGAACTATTTAACTAAAAAAAGTAAATAAGCTAAAGTGGGCTATTTTCTGTACTTTACAGAAAATCATGACTTTATCATGACTTTCAAACTCAGTAGCTGGTTTTGCTGTTAGTTTTTAAAAGTCTGTTGAATTGAGCTGGTAAACTGGAGTTTCTGATTTTCAGCTAATGTATTTTTTTAATCCACTGGGATGTGAAAGTCTTTGTTTAAACAGTAGAGAAGTAATGTGATATTTCCTATCTTGGGCCTTATGCTAATGTAATTCGAATAGGAGTGAGAGACTATTTAAGGGCAGAGAAGAAAGCACTGCCTGCTTCTCTTAACATCTGTATATGTATTTACCACATGTAAATGCATGGGTGCATCTATACTCATGGAATTTTTATGATACTTTAAATGCCCTTAGTGAGGAAAATTGATATTGTTTTATACAGTTACCATCTAGATGCTTTTAAGAATGTTTAAATTATAGTAAAATGGCATCTAGGTACAAATATTTCTTATCTCTTTGTATAATCTTTTAAAAATCTTTTACATGCTGTAAGCTCTATGATATTAAAATGAGCATGTTTAAGGTTAGATATAATTTGGTCTCTAGGAACAAGAACATTATTTACATTACACAGCAAAAAATTTACCTGTTTGACAACATTCTCCGTGAACTTGAAATATTTTCCCCTTAGGAAATTTTATCTGCTTACTGTTAATAATTCTTATTATTTTTTTATAGGAAGGTACCAAAGGCAGTGCACTGAATGGTAGATATTTTAGTTTCACAGGTGCCAGGCTACTTGTCACATTACCATAATGCTTTCTTTTCTATGAACTTCACATGAACCACCAGATTGCTTCTTTCTGGTTGCTGAATTTTAAGCTCTACAAACTTAGATGACATAAGGTTGAGTTGACAGTTTGCTTCTGTTGTTGATGCTCCTTCAAGAAATACTTGAGGCCATCAGCTCAAATCAGCCTGCTTGGAAAAACTTACTGCTATTGGCTGAGTAAGGAGTTACTGTGCTTACACATAAGTTCTCAGACACTGCAGTGATTTTTACCTATTTTTTGGTGTCTACTGTCATTTGGACATTATGTAAAATACGTCTTAGCCGGGAGTGTAAATACATATTACATATAATTTAAAAGCAACAACAAATGAATATGGAATATGGAAAAACAATATTTTTGCATAAAATGTGTGACATAGATGATAAGAAAATGTAATTTTGATATATTATGGATTCTTTGATTGTGACATGAGTTTACATTTTGGTCCTCTTGCACTGGATACTATTTCATGAATAATCTCCCCATTTCTGTAATGTAATTCAGCTTTACTAGCACCAGTACTTCAGGTGGTTTTGGAGAGGAGGCGATGCATGCTACCTGTTGAAGTGACCTATAAGATACTTCAACATCTAGTTCACAACAGAAAAATTTCATGACTCTTTTGCTAATAAAAGCTTTGAAATCCATATCTAAAATATATTTCAGAAGTTTACAGAGAATATTTGCTCTTAACATTGCTTATATGAGAATAATACTTACGCAGAGATGACACCTAGCTCAGATTATAGAGAGACAGACAGAAGCTGTTTAGTGTTCTGTATTTTATGTGTGATGATATTAAAAAAATAATCTGTGCATAAAGAAGGATACCTCTTTATCACTGCTGTCCTTCATTTGTTAATTTCCACTGTGAGGAGAGGAGAGGTAAGGCATCCCATTTTGGCTTTCATTTGATCGCTCTGAGAACATACATCTGGAGCAACAAATGAAGCAAAACACTTAAGTATATGCCTAAATTGTTTGTTATAAATACGAGTACAATAGGGATGCTAATCATCTTTGATTATTTCTAATGAACGATGTTGTAATAATACAGGCTTTATGGAAACTTAACAAATGTGCTTTCTTTGTAGCTAACAGACAGCAGTTATTTCACCAATTACCATCATTAAATTAAAAAATGTGTATTAAGGCATACAAGCATGTAAGGCTTCATCTTGAAATTCACTTTAGATTTAACCTGTGCATTCTGGTTAATGATGTAGTATATGAGAATTGACTTTTTTTCAATATAGAGAGACCTTTATTACAGCTGCGTTTCTATATATTGCATGAGCTATGTTATATAAAATGACATGGTAAGATAGCCCTACAGTATGTACTTCTGTAATTATGATTTCTTAATATTTATTGCTGTTTTGGCATTTTAAAATAACCTGAACTTTCATAGGATTTAGCTGTTTAATAAAGTCAGAAGAGAAGGTCAGTCATATGTTTCAGTCAATGCAGAACGTTTGTTGGCTTTTCTAAATGAAAATGGATATCTGTTTATCTTTCCTTAAAGGTTAGGGCCTGAACTTTTAGCATATAGATGTAGGGGTTATTACTGATATTCGAATGCTGTTAGGGTGTATAACAGTCTGGCTTAATAGTTCACGCAAATTAAGATAGCACAAGAGATGACAGCTACCCTATGTTTATATATATTTTAGTGTAAGATCATACTCAGTAATTACAAATAAATAAATAAATAAAAAGTTTTTTTACAGCTAATATTTAGAGAAAATTAAGATCACTGATGTAGCACACACAGAGTGTTAGGACAAATTTTTATCTCACATACAATAGGACAGTTCCAGAGTGATTTTTTAACTGCAAGGGCCAATACAATTGAGCAAGAAATTTAGTCCAGCACTTATAAGTAATAAATAACCTATGATACGACAAAGTATTCTAACGCTCCATCTCTGAGCACGTGAAGCATTTAGCCTGATAACTCACTAAAGCATTCAAAAGACTTCTTTTCAATTGGACGTTGCATTAATCAGATTTGCATTAATTGGACATTGCATTAATCAGATATTTTTGACTGTACTAAGTACAAGTCCAAAGTACTCAATCTTAAATTAGCTTCTTCAAATTAGATTGCCCTCAAATATGATAATACTGTGCTGGATCATTTCTAACTATATCTGTGTTTTTTGTCCAGCTAAATTAAATATATAATTCTTTAGGTAAAATGTCAAAATTGAGCTCCTGTTTTCTAAGCTGGTCCTAGTTACACCAAATATTTTCCTATTTTTTGTCTGAAATGTTGAGTGCGTTTGGCCTTCAGTCCACATCTCTCTGCTGCCAGCCAGGGGAACCGTGCTCATCTCTTCCTTCTTGGCCCAAAAAGTATTTATCTCTTGTAAAATATTATAGCTTCAAGGGAAAGAAGTTAGTGGTAGAACTACAGGATAACCTTATAGCAAGAAACCTGTAGGAATTGACAGGCCCATCACAGAAAGGGCATAGTAGCCATGTTCTAGGAGATGGTTAGTCCTTAGAGGAAGGAGCCACCTTAGTGCACTACAACAGAGAAGAAATGTGTAAATTGTAGATGTGAGCAGGATTACAAGGCTCCTTGCTCTTCAGAGTTTCCTAATGGATTCCTGTTGGCTTGCTCTCCCTTCTGTGGTTGTTATTGCACCATCTTGTATACAGAGCCCAAACGCTGCAAGTTCTACCAGGTGACTGGGCATTCAGTGTTGTGGCACCTTTACACTCAGCCCTGTGACACCCCATTTTTTTTCTGCAAAAGTCATTAGAGACACAAATATAATGCTATGGGTAGTTTCTAAGCATGCTAATTTAAGATATAAAAAAAAAAAGATATTAAAGTGACATTAATATATATAAAACATAAGGATGTTAAGATACTTGAATGCATACAGAGGAGGACAACAAAGCTGGTAAAAGGTCAGGAAAGCAAGTTCTGTGAGGAGAGGCTTAGGACACTTGTTTTTTCTAGTCTGGAGAAAAGGAGGCCAAGAGGCGACCTTGTTGCTCTCTACAACTTTCTGAGGAGGGGAAGTGGAGAGTGAGGTGGTCACCTCATCTTCCTGGTAACCATCGACAGGATGTGTAGGAATGGCACAAAGCTGCACCAGAGAAAGTTTCTTTATGATCAGGGTGGCTAAATAGTGGAACAGACTTTCTAGTGAGGTGCTTGATGCCTCATGCCTGTCAGTACTCCAGAGGCATTTGGATAGTGCCCTTCATAACATGCTTTACATTTTGGTTAGCCCTGAAGTGGCCAGGTAGTTGGACTCGATAATCTTTGTAGGTCCCTTCCAACTGAACTGTTCTATTCTGTTGTTCTGTTCTAAAATTCCATCATATTTGCTCTGGAGTAAAACATATGTATGGGCAGTTACTTGTTTTACTTGTGTTAAATGGTTTAAATAGCAGAGCATCCAAGACAGGATCTTCAACTTGACTAATAGGCATTAGGCATTGGAATGGGCTGCCCAGGGAGGTGGTCGAGTCACCATCCCTGGAGGTTTTTAAGAGACGTTTAGATGTTGAATTTAGTGATATGGTTTAGTGGAGGACTTGTTAGTGTTAGGTCAGAGGTTGGACTAGGTGATCTTGGAGGTCTCTTCCAACCTAGATAATTCTGTGATTCTGTGATAATAAGATATCCTGCATCATATATCTGAACTGTACAGATTTACATGCATTTTTCATCATTATCTCCTGCTTTCCCACACAGTTTTTTGAGCCAGACTTTGAACTGACATTTTAAATTTTTATTTAAAATTTCTTTTGAAATGATTGAAATGTTCTCTTAGAAACAGGCTGATTTTGGAATTTCTTCTGAGATGCAGTAGTAGTGTTTGTCACTTTTGAAATGAAATATGTAGGTTCCTAAATTGCCTAACTGACCTTGAGAAATGAGATTCAGAAGGGAAGCAAATAATTTTGGGCATTACTTGCCACTGAAGTAAAATAAACTGCATTAAGTTTCACCTTTCCATTTTTTTCACACTTCTCATCACTATTTATTAGCAGACTGTAGCAAAAAAAGAAGAATGTTTCTATTAGGCTGATCCAAGATCTTCTTGAGAAGTCTGAGCTTTGCTTGGAGAAAAAAAGTTGTCCCAAATCATGCAACTGCATAAAAAGGGCCATGCAATTTGTCTTGAGTGGTTGCAGAAATTTTCTAGACAGCTGAGCAGTCAGGCTTCTAAGCAGTCATTTGCACGTATAATTATGCTGACTGTGCACGCACAAATTCTGAAAATATGGGCTTAAAATAGGGGCAGTAAAATAACTTTTCGGGAAGTATCTAAATGGTTACATTATGGTCTTGGTTACATTATGGAAGCCCCTAACAATGAGGAGAGTATATTTTCTGTTCAGCTCTTGCATGAGGTTCAGTCCTTAATAAAAACTGCTTTCTAGGGTAAAATAGTAGGATAATTATTTTGGCAATCATCCATCCGTACATGGTTGTCAAGAAATAGTCTACTGTGAAAAAGCAGGAATTTGAAATGCTTGGAAGGAAAGTGTCTACTCTGATTACTGTCACAGAAAGTTCACCCCTTCTATTTAGTTTTGTTGCAATATTATATCCCTCCCTATGCTTGATAATTTCATAATCTAATGCTTTCATTAAGTGGGGATGTTTTATTTTGTAATTCAGTTGTTTAAACTACTTTATGTCACAAACTGTATGTGTAACCAACATCCCGTATTATTTTTTTAAAATGAGATTGTGTTTCATGTCTTTCATGTTGTAATGAAGAATCTGCATTTTTCCTTAACAATCCTTTATTCTGTCTGAAAACTCTTCACCCACATGCATTTTCCATATTTAGGTTGTTCTAAAATGATCTCTGCTTCTCTTGCGTAAGTACTATTAAATGCAGTCCCAATTGTCTGGTTACCAAACATTTTACATTGTTTTAGAGGTGAGGTTTTGTGCATTGTTTTTTGTTTGTTTGCTTGTTTGTTTGTTTTTAATTTTGGGAGATCTGTACTGAAATACCTTACAACACATCTGCATTTCCTTAAATTAGAGGAGAAAGAAGAGCATGATTTACTTCAAGCTCTGCTTGCAGTCCTGAAGGGGAAGATAACTAAGAGAAGTATTGTAAAAAGTTGACAGTGTAGGTCCTTCAGACATTCCCTGTTGGGTCTCTGAACTAATGTCCTTTTGAGAGTGACATGAAAGCACTGGAAACAATGTTGAGGTGATGCCTGCTTTTTGACTTGTATTCTAGTAGTATTTCAGTAGTACATTTTGCTCCTGAGAATTCAGACCTGCTGTTGATGCTGGTTGAGGACTGCACAATTTTTCATGCAGAAGAGGCTTAGAATGCAAGATATGTGAATCCAGACACACTTCCTACAAACAAGAAGATAACCCTAGCGCTAGTGAGAAATTAAACACTTCAGTAGGAGATAACAGGAAATCTAGCAATCTCCAGCAAAGTTTAATAATTATTTTAACATCCTGTCTGTTTACAGTCAGGCTGATTCCATGTAAGATGATGACATTCATTTTGAACATACATTTAATGAAATTCTGTGCAGGATTTTTTTTTTTTACACGTCTTATTGCTAATAGAATCAATTTCTTTCAAAACAGCAACTGAAACATCAAATCTACCTCAATTCAGTTTGTACAACACAGTTCCTTTACAGTTGTAACTGTCCTTTTTATTCATCTAAAACTACTTTGTCTTCAGGTCAGAGCTGGCTGAGCTCTCTAGGGTAACAAGACCTTATAAGGCGTGTTGAGCATAGCATTCATGAGAAAAGGGGAGCTCTAACTTGTCGAGGGAGATGCTGATTTATCAAAAGAAGACTAAGAATTTGAATTACACAAATTAGTGGGTAACTTTTAAATGTTATTATCACTTGGTGTAATTTGATAGTTGTCAGAGATGACAGCTATGGAGAGAGGAAGATGTTCTATTGCATTTCTTTTTAAAATCTCTAAAAAGATTAAGTTGAACATAATCTATACCTTGCAAACTTAAACTCCTAGCTTTGAGTAGGATGACTCCTGTGTTTTCAAAAAGATGGAAATTCCTCCTTTTTTCTGCTCTTGTTCTGGTTCTGCCTGTATGTGTCCAGTTTCTCCCATATTAAAGGCTTTTTTAAAATTATAAATTGGAGATATAAGTGGCTTCTACAGCAAGTTTTCACAATTCCCTTGTTATGGTAACCTACAATTTTACATTATCAGAACTAAAAGCATTTTAGCAACAGGGAGATGTTATGTGCATTTTGATTAATGGAACTACTGAAATGAATGGAATAGGTATAACTGAATTAGTTATGTGTATAAAAAGGGAGGAAAAAAAAAAGCTTAAAATCAGTCCAGTCACAGAAGTTGTATTTTTGGCCTCAGTCAAACATACCTGTTTATTTCCCGATCTTGACAACTTCTAACTTTAATACAATAAGCATGGGAGTTTGCAAAGCTGTATCATACAGGTAAGGGCAGCTATAGTACATGAATAGTAAAGTGAAGCAGTGAAAAAATCAGCTTTTAGCTGTCATTTTCATCAGCCTCATGCAAAGCTGCATAAAGCAGCAGAGCAAAATGAAGTCTAGTCAAGCCCCCTCTTTCCACAGAAACAAGTAATTAGATTTTTATTCTGCTAATATCTGGACCCAGTTGGGGTGGATTTGCGGTGTTCTGCTAGCTTTGGTAAAGGCTTTCTGAAGATTTGACAGCAGAAAATGCCACAGTCCAAGCTTATATCCTGTATGCATTTGTAATGTGAACATTTCAACTTCTGCTTTTTTCCATGGGGATTTAAAGTGGAGTGTGTGAACCAGACATCTGTAATGACACCATAATCGGGCTATGGGGATTAAGCTTATTAATAATGAAATATTGTCCTGGGCATGCTGTCATGTTTTGATATTACTTTAGAAATTTTAAAACACAAAATATGTATTCAAGGAGCAGTATTCTACACAGATCCTTAAATGAAGGAATAGATAAGTTCAATGAAAAGCTGAGTTGCTACTTAAAAAAACACAAACCAAACCACTTTCATTTTTATAGATCATCTTCACATATTGCAAGGAGCTAAAGAGCTCTATGAACGTTTGAAGCATCATTAAAATTGTGAAGTCTCCAAAGTAAAATATAGATGTTATATTTTTTCATCTCTGTGTAATAGCACTGATAAATTTTATATCAGCCTGAAAGTGAATGAAGACTGTCAGATTCAAATATCAGTTTTTTTTCATCTATCTTGAATGCTGCAGACATAAGGAAGGGAAGTTGTGTCATGGTAGTTAGCCTTGAGGAATTGATCCAAATTTCTTCAACAATATGAGTCGCATGCACTTGCTGTGGATAAATTAGGACTTAGCTACTTTCAAGATGAAGACTTGAAAAGGTTGTGTTCCCTCAGTCACCTAGAATCATAGAATGTTCTGGGTTGAAGGGGACCTGCAAGGATCATCAGGTCCAACTCTGTTTCCATGCATGACCATCCACAAACCAAACCGTATGTCTGAGAGCATTATCCAAACACTTCTTGAACTCCAACCGGCTTGGTGGTATGACCACTTCCCTAGAGAGCCTGTCCCTGTGCCCAACCACCCTCTCGGTGCAGACCCTTTCCCTAACACCCAGCCTGACCCTTCCCTGTCCCTGCTCCATGCCGTCCCCTCAGGTCCTGTCGCTGTCCCCAGAAAGCAGAGCTCAGCGCCTGCCCCTCCGCTCCCCTCGTGAGGGAGCTGCAGGCCACCATGAGGCTTCCCCTCAGCCTGCTCTGCTCTGGGCTGAACAAACCCAGGGCCCTCAGCCGCTCCTCATATGTCTTTCCTTCCAGACCCTTCACCATCTTGTTAGCCCTCCTTTGAACACACTCTAATAGTTTTATGGCCTTCCTATGCCTTGGTGCCCAAAAGTGCACACATTACGCAAGAGGAGGCCGCACCAGCACAGAGAAGAGCGGGACAATCCCTTCCCTTGACCAGCTAGCAGTGCCGTGCTTGATGCGCTCCAGGATATGGTTGGCCCTTTTGGCTGCCAGGGCATATTGTTTACTAATCGTCAACTTGCCATCAACCAGAGCCCCCAGATCCCTTTCTGCTGTGCGGCTCTCCAGCCTTTTGTCCCCAGCCTGTATGTATATCCAAAGTTGCCCCGTCCCAGGGGCAAAATCTAGCACAAACTTACTGAGTCAACAACAATTGTGTCAACTTACTTGTTTCCATGATTGCCATCTTGACAACAAAATATATTGTACTGAATTTTAGTCAGATGTAATTGTGCACATTTCAGAAATATTAATGTAGACTGATATTGACTACATTGGACTACTGCTTCCTTTTCACATATGTGAATATAAACTCTGCTTAGTAGAAAAGTGGGCTTAGCAAATGAATTTGGGGAAAAGTAAGGCCAAAATTAACAGGCTTTAACTTCAAGTGATTCTGTGTGTCTTTCACATAGGATGCACTCAGTTTCCCAGAGGCTTAAGGCTGAAGACTGTTGTTTAAAATCAGTGACTGTCCCTGTGATTTTATGCAAAGGGCTATGATATGCAACTGTAAGGGTCCATAGTTATGCATTGAAGAACCTGAGGTAAAACTGATATTGCTGAGTCCTAACTGCAGGTTGTCCAAAGTCAGACTAAATCTAGGTTGGGCATGTGTGTGCCCACCTAGTGAACCTGTACTGTAGACATATCTTGATGACCTATGAGGTGTTTCAAATTGGAGTTTTAGATACTGACATTCTGTCAGGGAGGCTCTGGGCTGAATGGCCGGTTGGTTTTTGTGCTAGGCTAAGTGTTCTGAATGGACTTAGGTGTAATGTTGTGGGGGCTTTGGCATAGATTTTCAAAGGTTGTCAATAACATTGGATGGATTGTTTTAGATAGAGGATCACAAATGAGCTTTCCACATAGTAGGAAAACCTTCTGTTTGTCCTCTCTGCTTGTGAATACCAGTGCTGGTGGGGTGCTGCCATAAGGTACACTTCAGGGACCGGTTGTGGGCATTTCTTTGAGATATGAGCAAGCCTCATTTGCCATATTGACTGGATGCCCTTGTGGATTTCTCCTGGTCATCTTCAAGGTCTCTGTTTTGCCTCAGTCCATCTTAGCTGAGTGTTGTCAGACACTGTGGTGCACAGCACAACCTCAGCAGGGAGTGTAGGAGTTGCTGCCTGGCACTCGTGTGGTGGGATCTGCCAAGAGCCAGGGTGGGAACCCCACATGGCATCTCTGCTGACAGAGAACAGCCTGAGGTCTCTCAGAGCAGAAAGAATGAGACCACTGAGTTCCAGTTCTGCCCATCCCCTGCCAGTGCCCATAACAAAGCTGGTAAAGCTCCACGGTCCACTGTCAGCCACCTGACATTACTGAAAGTGACAGTAGAGAAAGAGAGGATTATTGACAAAACCCAGATTGACATGGGGGAAGGCAGTGATAGGACATCAGATATGCTTTGTTCTGGTTCCTTGTCACTCATCTCATCTGAAATAGAAAGATGGAATATGGCAATATGGCAATGACTTGGAAATCAGAACAGCAAGTTACAGGGAGGGCCTGCTAAGCCACCTGTGCAAGAGTCAGTACTTCATCTATATTGTGCATTTTTGCTTTTTGTTTTGTTTTGTTTTGTTTTGTTTTGCCATGCAGCAATTCTTAAATCCTACATATGTATTTTCATGGATTGTATCAGTCAGGTATGCATTTGTTCTGCTGGATAAAGTTAAAACACAATATAAAATATAAAAATTTCATTTTAACAAGTAATGTTTTGCATTCTTTATGCAGGTACGGAAGGCTTGGGATTTAGCATTACTTCAAGAGATGTCCCAATTGGTGGCTCAGCTCCAATTTATGTGAAAAACATCCTTCCAAGAGGTGCAGCTATTCAAGATGGCAGACTAAAAGCTGGGGACCGACTAATTGAGGTGAAGTGTTACATGTTGTTTGTCTGTTATTTGATGTGAGCCCATGGACTAGTTCACTTCAAAAGCTCTTAATAGTTTATGATGAGGGGTAGTGCTACTGAGAATCAAGGCTACTCCCTTCCTGAAGGGAGGATGTTCTCAAGGGAATTAAAATTCCCTTAAATTGGCATACAGCAGATATCTTCCTGCGGATCTAGCTGGGATGACATAACATGTTACCACCCACAGCTCTTCATTACTGTCCCTAAGCCAAATGACACTGGAGGTACTGCTGAGATTTTTGTAACTGCCTGTCTGTGCCCTAACTTCATTTTACTGCAGAATTGACAAAGTCAGCTTGAATTGTTGCTAGAGGACATAGCCTTCTGTAATTACTGTCTTTGCTGAAAGTATTTCAAGGTAACCCAAATGACTTGGATAGAAGGAGACTGAGAAGCGCTTAAGAAGATAGTTATGGCATCTCAACTGTATGAGCTGTGATCTCTTATGAGGGGAAGGAATAAGACGGTTTGCTGTCTTCCAAGCACCAAGCTCCCTTGCTTAACACTGTTAGTTGATTTGCCTTACATTTCCAGAATGTTTCTGAACAGCTCGGTCTGATAATACCCTGTCTTTCCTGGGCTTCTGCATTAAACAAGTTAGCTCATAGAATTATACAGTGGGAAATTTTCCAGTAAATGTTCCATATTTGTCTTTACTGTGTAAGTTGCATGTGGAGGCCAAGGGGTCGGATCACTGAACAAAAGCAAAATAAAGAACAACTGACCCTGCGTTATTTGGAGAAACAAATGTTTTCTACTTCTGGCACAATTTGCTGTGGAAGATGTATTTGGAAGATATGTATAACACCAAGACATGCGGAAACAGAACCATCTTTGGATTACACATTGTTTTTTGTCAAAAGATATCTATGCAGAAATACTGATAGATGGAATTAGTTTAGAGTATACTGTGGAGTATGCTGTTGCTGCTTAACATTGCTGGAAACATTGCTGTCATTTCTTATTTGTATTCATATGTAAAGAATGCATGCTTAATTAGTAATGTTATATCTAGCATAAATTCTTATGAATTCTTGAAGGAAGGTAAGAAAGCAAAGTGTAATAAGTAAGAATAGTGAGGGTTGAGAACAGGAAAAAGAAAATATGAGTAAAGACAGGTTATTGACTGGAGGATTGAAACAGCAAAAGCAAGAAAACTACTACTACTATGTATCTGTGTAAAAGAGAGAGAAAACAACCATGCAAGAGGTCAGATTAAATACAATTGTTTCATAGAAGAGTTTTTTTTTTTTTTTTTTTTTTTTTGTAGTTCTTTGGCCACTGTTATTATCTAGGTTTGTGTAATATTTCTAGACAAAGGACTGGTGGTCTGTTCCTGAACATCAAGTAAGTATGGTTTGAGTTTATTGAGGTAATTTAGTTTTGTAATTTACTGCAGTTTCTATTAAATGGAATCTATACTGAGCCAATGAGCAATTTATTTCAGTGAGTTTTTAATACTGTTTCATGAGAATCAGTTGAATTTTCTATATGAATTTCTAATATTTTTTCCTATTCCGGTGTCTTACCTATTTCTAATATTTCATTTGTCACAGGTAAATGGAGTTGATTTAACAGGCAAAACTCAAGAAGAAGTTGTGTCCTTGCTGAGAAGCACCAAGATGGGAGGGACCGTCAGCCTTCTGATTTTTCGACAGGAAGAAACATTCCATCCAAGGGAACTGGTGCGTAAAATAGAGAGAAGCTAAGAGATTTAGATGAATATGAGCAAATGATTTGATCTTGTCACCTGCTAGTAAACATGCATGATCAGCACTGCACATAAGCAATAAAAAATGGTATTTTGCTTTATTTAGCACGTTTTACATGAATGTTTTTTATTCTCTTTGAGATCTGGTATTGGAATTAAAAATTTGTTAATAATGTATAAGTGAGAGTTTTACTTTGAGTGAAGATGTTTATTATAGTAGAAGCTCCTGGATGAACTTTATTTGGATGCATGCAGACAAGCAGATTATTTCATATCTTTCACATAGACAAATCTATGTTTGAAAGCTTGCCATTCATCCCACTACGTGCTCACTAAAATATTTCAGTGCATATGATATTATGCCAAAACAGGATATGTAAATACCTTTCTATCAAAAAGTGGAATATATAAGACATAGTAGCCTTTTTTGAATATAAATGCAATCTCTCTATGGAATGGAAACCCTGCAGTTATTAATTTAGCAGGGTAATTCAGAAAATGTTTCTGAGGAATTTACGTGAAATGGAAATAAAATGATGTTTCGTACTGTTTCATACATTACCTGTTCCACTTGCATAGCATATATAGATATTTCTCTGATAATTACTCAAGATAATTTCTGTTATAAAAAGGTAGACTGTGAATGTAGCAGTCTTACTTTGTTCTGTATTCAATTAAGTTTCTGAAGTTATTTATTATTTGTATTATCATAGCTATATATAGCTCTAAAAATAAATTATTTGGCTGCCTTATCATAAGAAGATAGACAAATATTAGTGTGATAAATAGATTGCTTCATTTTTCTATTGGATTTGTGGTATTTTGAATGCAAAAAGAATGAATTTTTGTTTGGCCATATGAAGACATTTAACATTAGTCTTTTACTTTTCAAAGCTACAATTAAACCTAGTAAGTCAAAGTGACAGGGAAGGTTGCAAATGAACCACAATTTTAGCTTAATATTCTTGGAACATAACTTAAGATACTGGTAAAGTTAAGTGAAAGTTGTCATAAAATGAGGAGAACTGAACTATTTGAAGTCATATTATGCCCTACATTATTGCTGGAACTGTGAAAGCAATCTGTTTGTAGGTTCCTCTGATGTAATTTTCACAGTATTGCTATCTTACATAAAGGTGAATGAAAATGCTTTTGAAGTTTTCTAAATAAACTTAGAAGTAAGAAAATGTCTTAATTTTGTGTATATTATTTCTATATTAAAGCGAGGAAGTTATAATGCATAATTTAACATTTGTTTCAATGTCTTGTGAACAAAGGTATGTTGCAACTATAGCAGGGTTTTAACCATTGTAATACTTGATTTAGTTTTAAATATAACAGCACATCAGCCCATTTATGTGAGTTTAACCTCGGTAGCCTCCCTGCTGCTGCTCAGGTGATACTCTCGGCTAGTTTGGCAAACATCAACACAGGCAACCCAGGTCTCCTCTTGGCTGTGTCAGGTGGGAAGTGGGCTCTTCACTAAGTAGTCAGAGGGTCAGATCTGAACTGGAGTACATCTCCACAGCTCCAGCTGAACAAATTGCATTGTGAGGATCTGACAGTATATGTGTGTGATGATCCTCTGTTGCATAAGGATTTGTTTGTTTGCAGTCTGACAAGAAGAAATGTTAGGTGTGCTCTGCTGACAGCTGTCAAAGAGCATGAGCAGAATTGCTGGGGAAAGGTGTTGAATTAAAACCCATCATAAGGGCTGTTCTTTCTTCTCTGGTAAGAAATAATCTTAAAAGAAAAAAAAAAAGTATTTTCATCCAGTTCCTCTCGTTGACTTTTACTAGATTTATGTACAAAATAAAAGAAAATGAATACTGGAGGAGGGAGGGGAATGATCTGAAATCATGCAGTTCATCTTTCTCCCATACAAACCTTCTTTGGACACCTAGTAACAATTTGTCTTTCCACCCTTCCCCTATTGCTGTCACATTTTCTACATTTGTATGCATTGAATATTATCTTAATGAGATGTGTCTCAGAAACTATACGCATAAAATCATGTTATTTGATATTATCTGTCTCATAAAGTGCAGGACTTGCTGTTCCTTTCTGAGGAGCACTCCATTAAAACCATTTTATATTTGCCAACATTTGTACTGATAGTAATCCCAATAAAAGAGGTGTTTAGATTTTATATTTTGGCTATGGCTACATGAATGACTTTCAAAAAGTTATTTATCCTTGGGTTTATTTATAAGTAAAATGAAGATATTAAGCTTTCAGGAGAGTTGTGAAGTTTAATGTCTTTGAATTTTGTTGCCATTATTGTCTGGAAGGGACTTTAAAAAAAAAAAAAAGAAAAAGTATAGTTGCATATAAAACTTATGGGAATGTTAAGCTGAGCCCTTTGAGGTTAGTATGGGATCTTTGCATTGTGAGGTTAAGAGCTGCGTGTGTGATGGAGAGCCACCATTCAGTGTAGCAACTTCTATACTACAGATCATGGTTAAGAGTGAGTAAAATGTGGAAGCAGGGAATAAAATCAAATTGTCAGTAGTCAACTCTTACCAATGAGACCTGGAAGAACAATTATGCTTCTCCAGAATACCAGGTATTTTATTGCTTCCAGTGTTACCTAATGCCAAACAGTTAATATGTTAGGGTTTGTCCACATGAGCGTGAGAAGCAGATTTTCTCTTCAAAAACTTCTCTCCTTCCTTTATGAAAGGGGTGAGGATTACTGTGATTAAGTTTAACTCACTATACTGTCATTACCTCACATAACTAAACATAACTTGCTGTGAAGGATTTTTGTAGAGCTTGCTACTGACTATGTGAATCCACTGAAGCACTGGGTTATTTGGCTTTTGAGATAAATTCTCAATATCAGCGAAAGGAGACTGACTTGTAGAGTTAGTCTCCTGTACCCTACAAGCTAATATGTCCATTGCTACATATTGGCTCTTTACATGTTGCTGGTAGTTGACTCCTTCATCTTTTATTCTTATTGGTTGTTGGCTGTTGGGTAAAGCTAACTGGATGTTTGTGTTAACACTTGACAACTACATTTTTTGAGCTTAACCATTCTGATCTCCTGCAAGACAGTCCAAAGCAAAAATGTCCAATAAGTCTTAGGTTTTCATCTTGGCACAATAGAGTATGGCTGGTTAGCCTGAAAGTGATCATCTAGCCAGCAGCAAGGTGGCTCCTGGGTGTGTAAAGGGGATTTAATACGGGTAGACATGGGCTTGGAAGAGCAATATTCCTTACATGTGCTTCCAAAATTGTCTGGGGGAATGCAGAAAGTATACCAATGATGTATGCTTGCGTTTTGTGCCGAGACACAAATGAGGAATGCAGGGTACAGGAGCGTGCCACCAATGGTGGACTGAAAGCTTCCTCCTGTCCTGGGATACCTGGTTCTGTTATTCTGGATCATTCAAATGCACTCTAAAGGGAAATCCCTTATTAAAATGAAAATGGATGTTTTAAAAATAGGTACTTGTTTAAAATATTTGGAAGGGTTCATCTGGACTGCTGAGGTCATTCGTTGAAGCCTTCAAAGCAGAAGAGAAATGCCAGGGAGCATCCATGAACAAGAACACTCCACCAGCCAGAAAGTGGTGGTGAGCAGTTGTGATCCTTCCTTAGTCAGATAGCCACCTCCCTCGTAACGAGATAAAGTCAGGTGCACTGGCCCAAGATCAGTGGAGGTTGTTTTTGTTCACTTCTCCTTTAGTGCGAATTTGGAAAAAAATTGAATCAGGGAGTGTGACAGACACCCTTCATTTTTCCCTTACCACTTCATGTCAGAATTAGACCTCTTTGTTTAGCCCCTTGCTATTAGATAGTTTATGTCGTATGTAGCCATGTTCTTATTTATTTTTTTTACTTCCTTTAGAATGCAGAACAAAGCCAGTCACAAATTCCAAAGGAAACGGTAAGAGCTTTGTCTTTTCCATACTGGAAGACTCCCAAATGTTTTTAAATTGATATGGCACTTCTCCATCAAAGTTTCACAGATCCTCCTTTCACATTATATACTGTAGATGGCTCTCTCTAGCTTTACATTTTGAATGCATTTTTTATGTAATTTCAAATACTGTTTGAATATTACGTACAATTCAATTATTATCTACATTCAAGTGCTATTTGAAATTACATCTTTTATATACAACCAGAGGCCTAAAGTTGGAATGATAACAGTAGACTCTTAGTTTGGGTTACTTTTTGGAACTAATTGTTTAAAGCATGATTATATGACCAAACTTGAGATGCACAAATAGAGAAATTAAGCAGTTTGTGTTTATGTCTGAATTGTACCCTCACAGCAAACTGGTGTTTGTTAGTTATTTTGAAGAAACTATAGGGAAGTAGTATCAAGTTTAACCTTTTGAAGATTGTAACAGGTTGCATGTGAAGTATCAGAGGCTGTGTATTGTTTATATACTTAATTTTAGTCACTGGGACAAGGTCAGTCTTAATACAGTTTATGCTAACATGCAAAAATGTTTACTAAAAGAAGTATTAACAGAGGATATTACAATAATATGTTACCATAAATGTATACCCTATTAGAATTAAAAACATAATTCAGGAAGCTTCATTCAATTAGGCACCTATTTCAAAATTAAATAATAAATTAGGTTATAGAGAAATTAAAAAGATTCATGCTGGGATTTGAAATTTGTTAGAAAAGCTGCTGAAGAACAGAAAAATCTATCTAGATAAATTGGAGTGCCAGCAATGGAGAGATAGTATCTGAGATTAAATCCAGTTTAGGAAAAGATCTTTAGCAGTCATCTCTGTTTAGGGGCACCACTGGTTGACACTTAATGTTTTAGGACAGTGCAACGTAACTGCTAAAATGGGCATTTGGACTGAAGGCAGCAATACTTTTATCCTTCCATCTTTTGTTTTCTTTATACAGCCTCTAGTACGAAACTCATCTGCTTAAGGGCTTTGCAAAACTATAGGTGTATCATTGTTTCTGACATGCCTTACAGTATCTTTTTAGCACATCTCATCAGTGCATGCGTGTTCTTATCTTCATAGTTTCTTGCCATGTACTGCTGGTATATGAAGAGATCAAAGCTCAAGATAGCATTTTTGCCTGTAATTGAGTACAATTGAAAATAATTTGTGGGTGGAGTCTTATAAAAGTGTCCTGATTTTAGGAGTTATATTGAAATACTTCCCCCAAACCTCATTATGATTAGGCAGGTTGCCTATAGGTGCTTTATATAAAGCAATTACTCATCTGTTGCAAACTTAATGTTTTGTAACAAATTCCATGGTGAAATCCTTTCTCTGCCATTTTTTTTGAACCAACTTCCTCACTTCATCTAAGAAAAGTCCAAAAGAAAATAAGGCTCTCTCATTTGTTCTCTGAAGATGTGAGCCATAAACTGTGTTTTAACAAGGGGATTATGCAGGAGCAATAGGGAGCATATGAATAGCTAGGGATTGCTGAAAAACTGTGCTTGAATCAGCCAGAGAAGTCAAGCAAGATCTGAAAAGAAGGAAGTGAATTGGGAAGCATGTGGAGACATACAGCGTGGGTATGAAGACAGAAAGCTGATCAATACAAAAATGTTTTTGCATAATGTGTTTTTTTTTTTCAATCTTTATGGGGTGAGGTGTTTGTTTTTTTTTTAAATCTGTTTAAAAACTAAAAGCAATAGTGATCAATAGTAGTATGAACAGTACGTCTTTAGATTTGCTTGCCCCTGGGTGGGAATAAAAAAATGGGCTGAATGTTAAAGGTGGCAGTAAGTGTTTAAAATGCACAATGCTTTTGCTCTTGCCCACCCTCCTTCCAATTTTCTTTGCTTTGGATAAGTGCGATACTACCATTCTACAGAACTAAATTTTCTCAGCTGCACATTAATAATACAGTCACACACTTTTTTCCTTTTTTTTGGGTAATTTTAATTTTTAAAAGTATTTTTCATTCCTTTCCTTTATTCTCTTTGGTTGTGTCTCAATCCCTGTTTATTCCTCCTCTGTCTACTTTTCTCGTCTTTGAGATTTCTAATCTTGCAATTTCTATTTCTGTGCCTGCTCTGATGTGCTGTTATTTGTGCGGTTTTAGTCTCCAAGTGTCAAGGACTTGATATAGTTGAAAGCGAAGCAAAAAAATAAAAAATAATGATATGAAAAAGGAAAAAGAAAAGCTTGATGAAAGCAGCGAAGCTATAGAAATGAGAGAGGTAAAGTACAAAAAATATGCATTTAATTTAAAGGCAAAATAGCTGTAGTGTTTTTGGTTTTGTTTTTGATATGTCTTTGTGGGGAAACAGAAGAAAAATGCACCTTTGAAATTAAAAATGAAAAAAAGAAAAGAAAATGGAAAGCCTGAATAAAATTTATATATCATAGAATAGAATAGAATAGATATCGATGAAAGAATATAAAGCCTAATTTATCAGTACATTATTAACACTCAGGGGTTACATTCATGAAACTGTTTGTTTGAAATCATTTATACAAGTATTATGGCACTTGAATGTAGTAGTTAGAATACAATACAATAAAAGAAAACCTTGAAAATTAGTTTAATTTATTTCTGGCCTGAAATCATTGAGAGTGGCTTACTCCTTAACTGCCCATCCGAAAAAGGATATGGCTTTATATTTTGTACACCTCCATGGAATACACATTCTCATATTCTCATCCATGAACTTCCATAAATAAGGGGGTTTCTTAACATGCTAACCTTGCAGAATTTAAGCTTTGCTCTCCAGTTATCCATAGGAAATGCAAATTGCTAATGTATTTTCAGCTCTATCCAGTAAGTGTGCCCTAGTGAAAACAGTACTGATGTTTTTACGTTGTGTTTTGCTGACGATCAGAACAGGCACTCAGTTTACTCCTGATGCACGGAAATCTCCTGTATCACGTTTGAAAGCATTGCTTCACCCAGCCACTAGTTTGTACCATTTGTATAGCTAATGACAAAATGGAACAGATGCACCTATTTCTGAACATGGTGATTATTTGGAATGTAGGAGATTGACCGTAATATGAAAACTAGTAATTTATCATTATTACATTTCTGTTTCTAAGTATAATTATCTTAATCTTGTTACAGAGCATTGAAATGAACTGTTAATTATGCTATGTAAAACATCTGCCAATTAATTTTTCCTCATACTCTTTGAAAGTCAATAGTGTTTCAGTAATATTTTGCTTTTACAATTGTCATTTACTGTTTGTTTTCTGAATTCAGACTGGCGAGTTAACTTCCATGTAAGCATAATGCTAGAAAAATAATAATTATCATATATGGAAGTTTTTCTGGGCAGTGTTGTCTGTTGATAAAGGGAGATTCAAAGTTGGGATTCAGACTCCATTTGATGATTGCTGCACTCAGCAGCATGGGAAAGCTCCAGTTTTCTGTTCTCATTTGTTCCTCTGTCAAATCATTGTGAGTGAGCAGAATGTTATGAATTTCAGTGAGTGCAGGCTTCCTAAGAGTGACACAACAAGAGCGGTTGGTGTGTTGGATCAATATATAAATGTTTAGCAGCCCTTATAGAAATTGCAAATGTGATTGCTTTTTATTTTCCTCTGAACTTGAACATCTGATACTTCTATTATTATCTAAATTTCATTTTGCTCACCATGTTTTTTCAGAATCCAAGGATAATGTTATAACTAAACCTCACAGCATGTTTGGATTCAATTGCTGCTCTTGCCATAGACTTTTCTGTATGATTTTGAGAAAATTAGCTATGGTTTTCATGCGAGAATTTCACCACCTATTGGAATGGGGTGATAAAGATGCCTTCGTCGGAGGCATTTTGTCACAACTAATGCATAATCATTTTTGTACACTTTTTGTATGCAAATATTTTCATTAGGAATATGAGAGGTATACTAGCCAATGCCTGCAAAAACAAAATTTATATTGTGCTTTATATCAGTGCTGAGCTTTAAGATAGAGGTGTTCTGGGTGTGATTTGTTTTTTGTTGTTTTGTTTTACTGATTGTTTGCTTTTGGCAAAGAAAAGTACATATATGTGCCCATAGCTGTATTTTTCAAAAGCTGTCAGTTAAATTCCCATCACTTCATCTTTAGGCATTTGCTTAGAACTTCAGCTTATATAGCAGCTTTGTATCATTTAGTAAATGTAACATTTCTTCACACAAAATCTTCTTTGGGAAAGTTTCATCAATTTCCGTTGCTAGAACAGGTGATTGAAACACCTAAAAATTGAGCCAAAATTGCACATTCACCTGTACCAGCCAACACCACCAGCAGGGCTGATATCATTAGGTACAGCATGATTTTATCGAATAAGGAGAGGTTTGGATGTTTGTGGAGCTGATGCTGTTATTTCCTCTGTGATGTTTAGGAACACTGCAAATAACAGGAGCTGATTGTTTTTATACCTTTTTTATTGTAACGGTGTGAGACAGAAGGGTGCGTACAATGTGTTCAAAGTACTATTTTGAATGGGTTTAGATTCTATTTTTCAAGTTGTGGCATAAGAAACAGATCAAATGAAAGAAAGAGCAAATGTGTAATCTTCTGCCAGATAATGTTGTGTTTTGAGTCTTCTACCATAGGAGGTACTCCATTATTAAATAGCTTGTTCTGGGGGCATTAATGAGCCGAGCTGAGACATAATTTGTAGTGAATAATTAATAACAGCAGTTGAGGGACTGTGTTTATGAATGCTCTTTGAGTAGTTTGAATTTCCTGGAATGTTCGAGGATAATCCACAAAAAACTGGTGTGTAATGAATGCTATGCTTGGGACTGACCCTCTGGCTCGGAGCTCTGCCTCTGTCACCCTCAGTGATGTAGCCGGGCTGTGGTGTGACTGTGGCACATGGGAAGATGCACCCCAGCAGTCTCAGCTTTCCTGAGTGAGCTGTGAGTGCAGCGCAGCTTTAGCCATTTTCTCAAAGCTTAGGTTTGTAAAACTTGCTGGACAGTTTGGTGCAAGCCAATGTAAGTGTCCCTGCACTAAGGTTCTGTGACAGTTTCCTCAGTGCTGTTTCTACAGAGTCATCCTGAAGCCCCACTAGTGTGCACATCGTTATTCACCATTATTACACTATTTCCTATGTGCCAGCCTCAAGTTATTTTGGACAATGAGAAGTTGACTGTATAAGGTATTTACAATTCAAACAACAGCTATAGGATGTGAGACTGAAAGGGGCCCCCAGGTCCTTTAGCTGGTCATCTGCTACCACAGGCACTGAGGTCACGGGTTTTTCCAAACACTTGGCTTAACTTGGGGCAGTGCAAAGTTCATGTTGTTGCTTAAAATTCCTGATTAAGCCTCTGGACATTCATTGGTTACGTGCAAAGCTTGTTTTACTGCATTGTTGGTTTTAGGTGCTTGGTGTTAATTCTTCCTTGCTTTTAAATCCTGGGAAAATAGTGGGATGAACTGGTTTGCCTGAAGTTCTGTAGGAGAATTAGGAGTGAGACACGGGGCATTCCCAGTGCCTGATGCGTGTGTTGCCTCTTGTGGAACGAGTTTCTTGGCGTGGGCACCTACAAAGGCATCATGTCGCTTTCAACTTAGTTGTTCTGGCTGGCGTTCCCAGACACTCTGTATCTGCTTCTTTTGTCTTTCTGGTCTTGTACAGCCAATAGGCCAATAAGAGAAGTAAAAAGATTTTTAGGGAGCTGTGCCATTATTGTGTTGGGTATTGAAGGTTTTCTGGAACAAGGGATAGTGCAGAGAGCTATAGCTTTATAGACTTCTCTGGCAGAGCAGACACCTGCTGTGTATCTAATCCCTTGGTTTTCATTTCTCCAGGATAAGCATCTGTAAAAAAAAAAATATTAAAAAAAGAGGTTAACATTACAATTGTATGTTTGTTTCAGAGCATACAGTAGGAGCGTAAAGTTTGAGTAGGAACAACAATTCGGAGTGGGGTATGGTGGCCTTAATAAATGATAGTTATTATGGTAACTGCAACAGACTATTGCCTGTATGAAATTCTGAAATGTATAATGAACAAAATAGTTTTAGTGGTCTGATCGGTTGATTTTAAACATAGATTTTCAACTGCTTAAAACAGTTCCTACAACACCCCAGATCAGCATGTTAGCATTAGGAAGAGTAATGTTAGCATAGACAAGCAATGGCGTTCTTATATAGATAAATAACAAACATGTGGATACACTTAAACAGGGGCTTTTGCAAAGCTTTGATTTTCATACTAAATAAAAATCACATGCTAGATTTTTTTGTGCTTTGGAAAAAAAAATATTTTTTTCCTAAACCATTTTTTAATCCATCAAAAGCATTAAACCGAAGACATTTTTGAATATGGAACATGTTTTTTGGTACTGAATTAAATCCTTAAAATGGATGTAACTAGAAATGTAACAGGCCTGTTTTGCAGTATTTTCATGGGCTAGCATTTCTGCGTATAAAGACGTACCAAAGTTAATCCACATATAATACACAAAAAACTTTTCCTTGATGGGATTAAAATTAAAGCAGACCACATTTCCCATAAAATCTTAGAATTCAAATGTAGTTTTTGATATTTAGCAGCTGCTGCTTGATTTGAACAAGAGTGCAGTATCCGCCAGATGTGACTTATTAACTTAGCTAATATGAATAATGAGTCTCAGTGTATACGTGCAAATAAGATTCATTAGTGTTTATCTAATGTATGGGAGATTAAAATACTTAACTTAGGAAGAGTTAAAAGACAAGGTAGGCATAAGAATTTTAGTTGTTTAGTTGGCTTACACCTGATATCATTTTATAAACTAGGTAAGTAGACAGTTCAGGCTCTTATAACCTCTAACGCAACACATGAGTGTTTGAAAAAAAAAAAGAAAGAAAGAAAGATAAAAGGCTTTGTAGTATTTCTGGAAGAAACTCAAATGGAAACTTGGAATGTGCATGATGCTACCCGATCAGGAGGCAGGCTTTTCTTTGCTGGAGGTCCAGTTTGAAATCTGAATGAGCTGCTGTTGTTATATTTATCTTTAGTGCCTAGCCACACCGGGATGCGTCAGCTCTCAGTAATTCCTCCTGAGGAGAGGCCTCGACTGGAGTCAGAGAGGTGTGATACAGGCCACCTACATTGCTCTGTTTTCAGTCCCTCCAGCAGTAATACATCTACATTTACAAGAGTAACAAACATCACGCCCCATAAAACAGTTGACCAATGAAGCTGTTGTTTTGGTTCCTTAAAGCTGCTTGATATTAATGTTATATGTTTGTATTTGTGATGCCATGCGATAAAAGTGAGCATTACCATGTTTTCATGTATCTCAGTTTAGAAGGTTGCCTGGTATGACAGCAGTGTCACCTACCTGACTTGGAGGACAAAGCAATCAGAGTCCTCTCTGATGCCAAGGATGTCTTCGCACAATGTCTAGCTGACATCTCCTTTCTCCTGCATGTGTCTCACACGCTTCAAAATAAGAATTCTGTTATAAATAGTTTGAGGTAAATTTTACTGGCTTCCTAATATATGCAAATTACGGATTCTTAGTTTCACAGGTGCTTTTTGAGAAAGGAATAAAGAATGAATGCTATGTTAAAATCTTGTAAAGACTGAAACTGTCCTGGGAAAGGCTGTGACCTTAGGCTGGTTCCCCATTATTGGAACCAAATGAGTACATCTGTGATTTTGCGTATTCCATTCCTTTACTTTTATAGCTTACATTGCTTTGACCTGGTGGGCTCTCGGAAGTCCCTGGAACTTCAAACTTACCTTTCAAGAACTTGAGGTTTCCAGTCAAGCAAATTCCAAATGACACATTTGCGAGGCAAAAGCTGGGTAGGCCAACATAACAAGGATTAAACAAGGGCTAATAGGCTTAGGGCTGTAATGTGGGAAGACTGGACAGAGAAAGATTTAGGGCTGTAAAACGAGTAGTGTTGATGGGGTCATCAGAGGCATTAGTTGGGGTTTGTGCTATGGTTGCGTAATCTATCACATGAACATGATCATTATATACGAAGGGTGTGTTTGTGTATGTACAGCCATATATGTGTTTATACAGGAGCCCTGTAAATGTCTCCATCTGTGTTGTATGGAAATACAGTTACTCCTTAGGTGTGGGATGCAGAGCTTTATTATTTGCCTCTGTGAAAGAAAACAGCACTGCATTGGATTTTTGCTTAGAGTCGCATGATTAACTTATTTCTTTTCTCCACACATAATCACAAAGCAACTTGCAGACAAGTTTCAGTGGCTTAATAGCTGCTGAGAAGACAGCATGTCTAAGCTTGCAAGAGAATGAACTTCTCTGTAGAGAATGCAGCCGGATTTGTAGCTGCAGCAAGCCACTTTGAAAACCTGTCCCAGATTGATTGAAAATTGTTTCCCCCGTTAGGTGGGAGGAGGTTTTTCTTTTTTGTTAGGTTTCTTTTTTTTTTTCACCCATCTCATGCTGCTTATTCACCAGCTGAACCCTGATGAGATTTTATAAAGGGAAGAAGTCCCAAGCAAGACATTTCTTTGTAGTGTTTAAAACATAAAAGGATAAGTAGGAGATGCTGTTACTAACACGATGAAATAGGCTTATTGCACCGTTAGTGTCAAGGTCCATTTTAATGTCATTTTAAAAATTATATCAAGTTTTTAATGAGATCAGAAACAGATTTTATGTAGAAGAGGAAAGTAATTTCCCCCTTTTTATCTTTTTTTTTTTTTAATCTCCATATACATCTAAACACTGCCACAATTTTGCTCAGTCATCAAGTTTATCTTTAAATTTGCTACATATTTATATTGTATTTAAAAAGTGAAAAACTTATCTCAAATGTCATTTAGCATAAATTGGTGCTAAGTATGAATTTGAAGCCAAAAAAAAAAATAATAAAATCACCTACAGATATTTTCACCAATCGAATTTTTATTGCAGATTACATACTTGAGCAGCTTCATTCATCCAGCTGAAGTCATTTCAGATGACCTTTTCCTCAGCAGGCTCTGTTTGAACGGAATATTGTCCTGCTGTTAATTGTTTTGGACGTAACATGCGAAAAATCTTAAGGGAGTTGAGTTTTGTTGTTTAGGGTTCACAGTACATAAATTTGCTTGCATATTTACTGCTGGTCTGTCAAAGTGTATGAAGCAATAAATTTCTCTCACAGATCAACTAATCATGAAAACAGTATTGAGGTATTTGATTGACATAGTGAAACTGTTAATTTAGAGTATATCGAGATCAAATGGAAATTATTGCAATTAGGAAGTGATTGTGTTCTCAGTTTAAATTTTTAAATGGTGTATTTTAGATTTCTGTGCATTTTTATGCCGTATGTGGGAATTTCTATGGTTTGTCACGTTTAGATTCTTAATATTCAGTACAATTTCAACGTAAATTTTACTTTTTGTAATGGTTGATGTTTAGTTTATTGAGGAGAGTAAATGTACATTTAGTGTTTCTGTAATATAAAGCACTTAGGTTAACAAAGGATTCAGCCAATCTCAATACATTTTATTTTTTCCTTCTCCCGCCACCCCCCCCCCCCCAACTTTGGTTGAAACGTCAAGGTATCAGGCTAAAATCTTGCTGCTAATTTCTCTGAGAATGGCTCCTTTTTGTCACACGTAATGGTTCATGTCCAATATAGAGTTCTGTTCCATGCTAAGTATGAAATAGAATTGGTGTTCAATACTTTATATATACCTAGACCTTCTTCGGTACCATTAAGTGGTACAAATATTACAGCCTGTACTTCCATATCCATAGTCCTTGAATCTTAATGGTTCAGTTCTCGAATATCACATTTGTCTAGCGTTTCGAGAAGTTGTGGGGCATGAAAAAGAAATGTTCATTCTCTCTCTTGCTTTCTCTTTCTAAAATCTACGTTTAAGCATATGATACCGACATGATGCAAAGATTTTGGAGCAAAAGGCTTCCCATGTCCCCAAAACTGTGGACACAGTTAGGTGGGGAACCAAGCTGGCTTAGTTGAAAAAAGCTGTGGATACCCAATGAAGCCCCTAAGTAATCTACCGTTAACCCAGTAACAGTCATCTGTTCTTTGGGTGAGTCGAGCAATTTTCTCATGGCTTCAGTACAAGCCAGGAGGCTGCTTGTCTCTCTTTTGTTCATGTACACGATCTGCTCGTTCCTGTGCAGCTCCAAGGAGTAGTTTGCTCCCGGCTTAGGCATTCAGTTTCATCTTCACACTCGGGTGTCTGTAGCTTTGTATTAGATTGTTTCCTTATTTAACTCTGTGGAAAATAAGCAAGCAGAAGAATCACATCAGGGGTAGCGCTGAGCTGATAATGCAGCTCTTGGTCTCAGTGCAGAGAAGAAGCGTAGCGGCCTTGAGCCAAGTCCCTGGGGATGCTGCCTGAGGCACGACCCTTTGGCATGTAGAAGTACACCCGGCAGACTCTGTGGAGAAGGAGTTTTGTTCCCTGCACTGGAAAGGAGATCACTGTGGCTGAAGTGCTTGCATATTTTTTAGAACGTTAGAAACTACTGGGAAGAGGAGGGATTGATTGTAAAATTATGATAACAGTAGTAAAGACAAATCCGATAAGCTTATGTGCTTCTTTGGATTACCCATACATCCTGCCTTGGCTTTATCTCCCTTTTGGCTCACTAGCTTTTATTCCTACCATTACTTATTAAGGAAAATGAAAGTGATCAGTGCTATAGAAACTCAAAGGTAATGTGCTTCTCGCTCGGATTGCTTTACTCTGCAGCTACCTGACAAAAGGTGCATCTCAAGTGTACCCTGCAGCTAGTGCTTTTGTGATCTAAACAGGAAAATTAGGCTTGTAATTTTGCCAAAATTTGTGGTTTTTATTTATTTTTTAATCCGGTACTTTTTCCATGGCCACAGTGCACGTTTCCAATCCTGACAGCCCAGATAATGCTGATTTGCAAGGCCAAGAGATGTGTTTGGAAAATGGGATTCCTGAGCAAACCAACCTGGCTATGGCACTTGGAGAGAGGGTGTTATTTTTTTCATTTAATTGAAGAAGTATTGTTCTTTGTTATAACAAAAACATGGTTATGTGTGTGTGTCTAATGCGAGGGAAAGGGCTGGTGAGCACATTAAGGCTCATGCTTTTAACCAAGTGGGAAAAGGCAGAGCTCCTGTTTTTCTTCCCTTGGCTGTTGCAGTGCTCTCAGCAATCTGACTTCCTTCCCATCTGACATTTTCACATTGCATTTCTAGGTCAATGGTGACAAAACTAACATGCTTGTGCCCAAATTGATAATCTCAGTCTGCTGTACTCCACATGGCTTTCACATCCATCTTTGCAGTAGTCTGTGTTTGGATTTCAGAAGAGCCTGTCAGCTTTGCATTTCCTCAGGTCTTAAGAAACAGGGATGGCTCAGCAGGCAAAAGTTGGCTTGTGATGTGTACTGCCCTGCTCCCAGAGTCAGGGAGTAGAGAAATAAGAGGAGTGGGGTTTGCAAAGAGATGAGAGTGACATGGAAAAAGTCAGTATAAAATCCAGGTCAGTAAGAGGGGTAATCTTAGCAAACCTTATTTGCTGAGATTATGAAAAAATTGGCCAGATTAATTCTTCCAGAGAAGAACTGCTGACTATGGGGACTTAACATGCACGTTCTGGTGGGTGTTCTACTGCTGCTGCTGTTTCTTGGGGGTGAGAAAATAACAGCACACTTGGGCTCACCATTACCTTTCCCCAACACTGTACCTACACCTGCTGCCTCCACGCGTGCCACTGCTCTGTTAGGGCATCCCGGGGTCCCCTGCTCCCAGCCTGTCCCCATAGCACTTACCGGCCACCCTGAATTTGGCAGGGGCAAAGCGAGAAGGCACTTGGTTGCCCTTGCACGGCTGTTGGGTGCATGGTCAATGTCACTGAGCACCTTCTTGTCAGGGGAACTGGCTGGGCTGGGACTGTAATTCCAGGTGTTCAAAGCCTGTGATTGTCCCAGCCAAGCTATAACAGAGTGGGGAGGGCAGTGAAGAACCAAAGATGTGGGTAGGAGGACAGAAGAGAAGGGAAGAGCCAGGGAAGACAGGAAAATTGGCACTCTGAACTGGATTTGATGCTAAGCCTGGCAATAGCAGAGATGTGCTGTTTCAGATCTCAGCTGTGTAATTTTCTATTTTTCCTAACACAGCTAGTTTTAAACAAAATGAGGTGAATGAGTGATTTTTGAATTTAATTTTCTCGCACATAGTTTCTCCCCATGGCTTACAAAGATGATGATATTTTAAAAGTTCTGTAGGTTTTCAAATCAGAAAATATTTCTGATGCAGCTTTTTTGGCTCGTAAGGTACCTTAAGTGTGAGTTGGTATTAATGGCACATTCAGTAATGACATGTGATTCAATTATTTTACTAGACAGAGAAGCACTTAGACACAAGCATAAGATATTTCTGAATCTAGGCGTCAGTTGCAGGTGATTGAAAATACAGTATTTGTGCATGTTTCTTCAAATAATTACTGTGGAAAATATTGTGGCATTGTACTTAAAAGCACTTTTTTAATGCTAATAGCTGTGGAACGAAGAGAATTCCCAAAGAGAAATGCTATTCTATAATCCCATGTTAATCTTCCTGACAGAAAGCAGAGGAAGAGGAGCTTGTTCTCACACCTGATGGCACCAGGGAATTCCTGACATTTGAAGTTCCGCTTAATGACTCTGGATCAGCCGGACTTGGTGTGAGTGTCAAAGGGAATCGGTCAAAAGAAAACCATGCCGACTTAGGAATCTTTGTCAAGTCCATTATTAATGGTGGAGCAGCGTCCAAGGTAAGAGGGAACATCTGTGTACCTTTGTATTCCTCTTTTTTCCGTAATTGGGCTGTTTTGAAAATGAACACAGGTTCAAGAAGAGATTGCTCTTTAACTAGCATTTTTGATTTACACCATCAAAGGTAACATTTAGATTTCTACAGAAATTCACCTTTATGCATCTGATGATTTAAACAGACTTTAAAGATTCTTATGATGGACACAAGCTTCTGTCAATATGTGCTATTTGTGCAGATTATGATAATAGCTTTAAGTACAAATCTATAAATGATTGGAATAGACATTTCCTACAATGCTTGTAATAGAAGCTATTGCACCAGTGTGCATATGGCTATAAACTATTAGGACTAAGTATAGTTATTTGATTATTTTTCTTTGGTTGTTTTCTTTTTTTCCCCCCTCTCTCCAGAAGACTACACTTCTTTCATAGAGGGTTTTGTGTAACTGGCTATAATAACCTTTCAATTTCCAGGATGGCAGGCTTCGAGTGAATGATCAACTAATAGCGGTAAATGGAGAATCGTTATTGGGCAAAACAAATCAAGATGCTATGGAAACCTTACGAAGGTCCATGTCCACTGAAGGAAACAAACGAGGAATGATTCAGCTTATTGTGGCGAGGCGAATAAGTAAATGCAATGAGGTAATACACTTTTGATATTGGAACTGGGAGTTTTAACTTCTTCAAAGGTATTTGTGTTTATAGGAGATGTCACATTTCCTCTGAGAGTAGGAAAATAATATTTGAGGAACTAAAGAAAGAGAGAATTACAAAATGATCTGAAATTCAGTGTTAGACATGCTAACCTTATTACCGGATCAATAAAGTTTTTCTTTTGAGTATTTTCATCAATGAATAACAGGAAACACTGAATAAAGCTATATTGATTTTGTAATTGGATCCCACTGCTTATGTGATTTTTGTTCTTCAGAGGTTTTTATGTAGGTCTATTGAATCTTTCATTTATAGACTTGGTGTTAACTGACTTGCTCCTTTGTCGCTTTCAATTTTTTTTAATTAAGAGTAGAACTCATATATTTCATTACTATATTTTATCTAAGCAATTAAAAGTTCTGTGTAAAGATTCTATAAAACTTGATGCAAATAATTCTGTTATTTCTGGTTTTCAATATGTTGTGGCTTGGCCTTTGTTGCAGGGAAGTATGAAATACTGAATTCAGGGCTAAGTAGTGATTCTTTTTCTGATACTGTTTGCAGCTTCTGTCTCCTCCAGTACTGTGTTAATGTGTTGATGTTTTGAAATGTTTTCATGATTTGTAATAGTTTATCTTCTAGATTAATGTAAATAATGCTCTCTAGTAGAAATATGTGGACATGTGATACTGAGAAGGACTGCAGATGCTGTGGAGGATAGAGTTAGACTTCAAAATGGTTTTGATACATTGGAGAAATGCACTGTGTTAAATAGTGTGCAGCTGAATGGGAGGTCAGGGAGGCATCTGTTCTTAAGGCAACCAAAAGTCATTCTTTCACGCTTGCTAACACCAGCAAGGTCTCACCTGGAATATTTTTTTCTTGAGTATCATGCTTCAGAAAATGATGTGCACAAATGGGTTTAGGGGTTTCCCCCTGATCCTACCTAGGGAGAAAGGGCATGGTTTATTTTTTAATGCATAAAATTGATCTTAAAAAAAAATCCAGTTTGTACCTTCTTATAAAATCTTGTTTGAAAAGGATGCTAGTCTTTCTGAAAGTATTAAGCTCTTCCTGGTTGCTTATACACAGCTTTAATATGTGTACACACAGTGCTGGAAAGCCGGTTTGGAGGCACATGGATTCTCACCTGGTATTGAAATAATTCTGGCCTTTTAATATTTGGTAAAGATTTAGCAAGAATTCTGAACTTGGACCCAGAGAGTGTAGACTATAGTTTGTAGACTGTTTCTTATTTCTACCCAATTTCAGGTGTATTTTAGATGTTTCTACATAGGGTGAAATATTTTAGGTTGTTTTGGTTTGGTTTGTTTGTTTGTTTGTTTTTTTCAGAAAGGTTATGGAAGGTGTTCACTCTTCTCTTAATAAAAGTGTTCTAGAGCAAATGTATTAAGACAGTGTTTGTGAACACAATTGGAGCAAATCCAGCAATGATGAACCAAAGACATAGTTCCTTAAATCCATTAGAATTGATGCTCATTCACATCAAGAATAGTTTGTTGCCCTACACCTGTTTGACATTTACAAACTTATTTTGCAGAAATCACATGGCAAAAGTGGCACAGCTTGGTCTACAGTGTATGTGCTCTGAGATGTAGGAAGTGATGTTAGAACCAGATCTAGATACACTGAAATGGATCTGTATCAGGAGCAGCGCGGGAAGCTGTGTTTGTCTGGGCCTACTTTGGGGGGGTTTGTGCATTTCCTAGCACCTTAATAAGTTAGTGAGATGAGCCATAATGATTTGGGGAAGTGGCGATATTCGGTTGTTTGGTACAATGATCATTTTTACGAAACAATTTTTTGGTAACATTTTTTTCTCAGGAATTCTTGCTGTCATCATATTCAGCCAAAGGAAGTACAGTGTCGATACTCTTTGCATATCTTAATATGATGAAAGCACAAGTTGCATGGACATAAAACTGTGGTAATATTATTTATGCATATTACATGAATACCACATATGAATAGAGTATTCAGGCAGTTCAACCCCCAGATAACGTGTGTGTGGGCTGGTACCTAGCTGGAGAGCAGCACTACATGACTGAGCCTTCCAGTGATGGTCGCTTTCCCATGGAGCGTAAGATATTGGCCGTGTCTGGCAGCAGTAGCTAAATTATGCTTATTTCAGCAACTTTGATTTCTTAGACACACTGGTACATAGGTGTCCCCTTAGAATATTCTTGTATCTGCTACCAGATAAGTATACAGTCTCAGCCAAGATTTTTAGTAATAGAACCAAAAATACATGACATCTGACTGGCAGAAAGTTCATGAGCTTGCAGACTAAAAGTAAAAGCTTCATAACGGCAGACCCTATCATACGTTTTGCCAGCTTGTTCCTCAGAAATGGGTTTTTATTGTTTTTGCTCAAAGACAAAACAAAATGTTTGCCTTTTGACAACTCTTTTATTTTCCCTGATATTTCATATGCCTTGCCTCACTTTTGGTTCTCCAAACGTGTCACCATAAAACAACAAAAACAAGGATCCCATTCAATTGATTCCTTTCCTGTGTTGATTCAAGGTTTTAGTGGAATAGAGCCTGATTATATTCCCCTTGGTGCATAGTCAACAGAATTGTTTATTCCATTCCAGTGACATGGTCAATCCCACACCGCAGGCCATGGTCAGGCTTCTGCCTCCTGGAATTCCTTGCCTTGCTCCGGAACAGCCTCAAATGTCTCTGAAGGGGAATTTAGCCTGTGGAATCTGTACAAGGGGTGATAGTGCCAATGCAAAAAAGAATTATGCTTACTGTCTGGATGATAAAAACATTTGCTGTCTGGCTGCTAAAAAACAGCGGCAAGGGAAAAAAAAAAAAAGAATAAAAGAAGGCTCTACTTGTCTTTTCCCCCCTCTGGCTTCAAGTCCAGTAATCGTTTTCACATTTGCAAAATGAAACCGAATTCTTATGAGATAGATAGGCAACTGCAACTCATCTTTTCTCTTCAGTAAAATAGAGTTTGAACTGGATTCTAAGAAAGTAATATGAATACTGTTCTTTTAATGTTAATATTCATTTTCATAATCAGCCCTAAGCATTGTGTGGGGGAGAGAATTGGTGTGACAGTGCCATTCCTTTGGGTTTCTGTTCAGGCCAGAATTTTCATGTGCTTGTGATCCTTGTCATGTTTAGGCTCTTGACTAGAATGGAGGATGGCTCCATCCCTAGGTGTTGGTTTAGAAAGGCAGGGGCAGTTGCCTCCCTTCTGCTGCAAAGGAGCTATTTTTTTTCATCAAAAAGTAGTCTTAGGCTTCCATAGTTTACTTGAACATAAAAGTGTTTCAAAATGTAGTGATGTCACCTCTGACACTCCTTTTTTGTGCAAGCATTATTCTCATGCAGCTTCACCAGTTCTCGTGTTACAGACTAAGCTTCCAAAGCAATTACAGTAACAATAACAGCACACATAAAAACACCATAGGAGTATTATCTTGTCTTCAGAGAGGTAGTGAGGAGATCATTTACATCATCAGTTCTGACATAACTGTAAACTCAGAAGAGACCACAAACTTCCCAGAAGGTAAAAAGCATTTTTATGCTGTTGTGGTTTTCTTGCACTGAAGGGTTGCCTGTCAAAAGAATTTTCATTGACTCACCAGGAGACAGAGTATAACCCATCCAGGTTTTCAAGTGAATTATCTTGTAGTAAATATTGATAAAAGCATGGAGCGAGTGGTAGTTATGAATGAACTCCAAGCCAAGGCTGAGTGTTAGAGTTGTTCTCCCGTTTGCATTGCTTCTACACAGAGTACAGTAATAACATTGACTCTGTGACTACACTAGTGTAAACCTCACAAAGCTTTGTTTAATATCTCAGCCACTCCAGACCAAATCACACAGTGAGCATATGATGGATGTTGTTAGATTAGCGCAACAAAAACATTTTTCTAACATTTAGCTCAGGCTTTGTATATATCTAAGGTTCTGTCCACCCCCTTTCAGAAAAGTTAAATACGTTGTTCCAATCTATGTTTACAGCTTTCAGCCTTGCCCTCTGTGATTAGCATTTTGTGTTGACTCTTCAACATTTTACGATATAAGCAGGGAGACTTTAAGTTATATTTCCAAAGTTGTGCAGATGGTGGCAAAAACAGGAAGACTAACAATGGTATTGACTTGATAATCCCATATGGCCAGTGTGTAACAGGTCAGTTTTCACAGGATGCGGCCATCAGCTTTTTTGGGTCTTTAACTCAGGGTTGACATTTTTTTAATTACTGAGGAGCTTAAGATTTAAGGAGAAACACTGGAGCCTCCTTGCAGTGTGTTCAGTTAATTAGTGATATTATTATGATTAGCCTGTATGGGCAAACAGCTGCCGGCTCTGTCACCATAATGCATACGCAGCGCTTAGGCACAACGTCAGCCAGATCAGTGCAGCTGGTGGCAGTATGTGCTGATTCAAGAAAATAAAGGTAATTGTTACTTTTGGAATCCTGCTCTTTTCAGTCCTGCAACCTGGACAGTTTACAGGCACAGATTGCTTGTCTGCACTCTGTTCATGTCACACGCAGTCAGCGCTTGTCAGCCATTAAGAGAGAGCACATCACCATTTTCCTCAAAATGAGAGATTTCATGGGTTTTTCTTGTCTATCTCACTTTCTTGACAGAAATAATGTCTTGCCAAACTTGCCTGAAAAAAAGATTTGCGAACGACTTGCAGATCCCCAAATTTCTGTCTGTGTCTGTTCATCTTTGCTCCAGTCGAAAACAGAGCATACCACAAAGTGGAGAAAGTCATGAATCCAGCCCATACAAGGCCCTTATCAACTGTATAAGTAAATTGACCTGCAGATCAGTGAGAGAATGTTCGAGTGGTTTCATTGTAAAAGAAAGGAAACAAGCGAACATCTATTCTTTTCCTGTGTCTGTGGACATATAAAACATTCAGCATCACTTTTCCCTCGATGCATTACTTACTTTGAAATTCATATGCTATGTTTGTTTGTTTGTTTGTCCTCACTGGATTAGTTTTGTGAAGTCCTTCTGGAGTTCATTTAACTGTCAAAAAGTCTTTAGTATCTTCTCCAAAAACTGATTTTACTGTTCACTCCCTTCTCTAGGTCATTGGTAAAGCTGCTCATCAGCCTAAGCTGTTTCCAACCCTGATCCATGGGGGAACTTACAGCTGACTCCTCTCCATCCTGAAGATTGATTTATGTTTCCTATCCGTTAGCCAGCTTTTGATCTGGAAAATGAAAACGTAGTCCAGTCCCATGAAAAATTAGTTTTGATATGAAGCTTTGGGAAAGGCGTTTTGAAAATGCAAATATTTTATGTCTTGTTTATTGTCTGAGAGAGCTTGGAGAACTTACTGGCATCTTTGTGCAACTCCAGCATGTCAGTGAGGTAGGATTTCCTCTGACAGAGCAGTGGTGCCTCCCCACAGACCTCCGTCTGTCATGCTCAGTGAGCTTTCTGTTTATTATAGAGCCCACCATTTTATCCAGAAGGTCAGACTCCTGGGTCTGTCCAAGGACCCCTCTTGGCCCAGGTTATTCCTCATACCCAGTAATCTACCACCTAACTACTTTTTGCAAAGGTGCATGAGTTCCTTCCCACCATTCTGAAAGCACTCTGTGTCCTCTGCTTGCCTTTTAGCATTATCAGAACACGAATGCAATATTTCTTAGAAATACAGTAGTAATTATACATTTAATAGTGCATGATAGTGCATATAAGTCAAAACTGACCTTTTATTGGCTATTACCTATGCTTTTCCATCTTGAAAAGTTTCTCCCTAATGTCGTATCCCAAATCATAGTTAATATTGGTAGTATTATTGTAAAATTATCTCTGTTGAAAAAGGAAGCTGAAGCATTTTGGACATATTAGCCACAGTACACTGATAAGAAAGGAAAAAGAAAGCTTGGAGAATAATTCTGTGTGACACAAAGCTTCAGTACCCTGGTTGCAGTGCAGTAAATAGCAAATTTGTATACTGGCTTCTTTAAAATCCATAACGCTTGCATGCCAGTATTTGGATAATATCCTTTTCTAAAGGAAAAAGAGAGTATGATTATTGTTTCTTTAAAAAAAAAAAAAAAAGAAAAAGAAAAAGTTTGTTTATGCTTTGAATATTTTGGCAATGTTCTTGTGTATAAACTTTTTTCATATTTATGTGCATAACTTCAGTTAGAATGGATGGTGGTGTTTAAGTAAAAAGGACCACATTAGTTGTCCTTTTATCATCTAGATAAGCAGCAGCTGGGCTAGTTAGTACAGATAGTGCTTTAGCAAACAGCTGGTTCTTATCTGAATGACAAAAGGCCAGGGTGGAGACCTTTTTTATTTAAAAGAAAAAAAAAGGAAAGGAAAGAAAAAAATGTTTTTTCTATTTTTATATTTAGAGAATGGAGAGAAAAGGAGCTATAGGCAATCTGTAGTATGTAAGGTTTTCTTGTATTTTGACTAATATGATCATTTATTACAGATCAGTGCTAGGACCCAGAGAGGAAACTCTCTCTGTTCAGTGTAGAGATGAGGAGGCTCAGGGGGATCTTAGCAGTGTCTGTAAATCCCTGACAGAGTCAGTAAAGAAGTCTCATCCAGACTCTTCTCAGTGCTACCCAGTGCCAGGATAAGAGGCTATGTGCATAAACTGAAATCTGTTTAAACATAAGAAGAAACTCTTCTGTGGGGGGAGTGGTCAAGCTCCGGCTCAGATTGCCCAGAGTCTCCATCCTTGGAGGTATTCAAAACCCAGCTGGAAAAGGCCCTGGGCAACCTGCCCTCGCTGACAAGGTTTGAGCAAGACGTTGAACTGGATGGTGTGCAGAGGTGCCGTCCAACCTCAGCAAGTCCTTGACTCTGAATTCTCATTCCAAGCAGTACTGCTGCTTGGGGTGGCTGGCTATTGGTATGAAGAATAGGGGGCCAGTTGCTGCATGGCTTGCTTTCCTAGCCAGGCCTTTAATGAAGGTCAGGAATTCATACATCTTTGTTTATATTACCTACTCCTTATCAGTTAATCAAATTAAATTATACTGGATAACATCGATATCAGCTAAGGAAAGAAACTGGAATGTATAATTCAAGCTCTTTAATAGAAATGCATCAGGAAGAGCAGCTCTTTATTTCAACTGTAATCCTGCTTTGGACTGTCGATCTCTTTGTCTTCCCACAGCACAGTTTCCAAATTAAATGTATTTTTTTCTTGCATAAACTTTCTGTTGGCAGTTAAAGGAAAAGTTTATTTTTTGTGTGTGTGTGTGTGTGTGAGTGAAAGTCACTTGTGTAATTTCTGTCTATTTTTTGTTATTTTATAAAAGGCATTGTATCTTTTGTAAAATGTTTTTGTAGTTGGCTGGCTATGCCTTTGTTTAAACACATCTTTTTGAGATGCTAATTAGAAATGGAAAAAGTTTTCCCTATGAAAATGATAAAACACATGATTCACTTTACAAAACGCAGCCATTTGAACACAGCACTCCTGCTATTTCTTTTATTTACCCTGTACTTCCCTACTTTATGAGGTGTAAATTTCTATGCATTTCTCTGGTTCTGAGCTTTCCTCTTGTCAGTATCTTTCTAAAAATCTCTTGAGACCTTCCTACAAATGAGTTTGAAATTTGATGTGTTCTCACATGAACAAGGGCTGCGTGATATGGCTCACTAAAAGCTGGACACTTGTTACATAAAGTCATCAATATAGCACTGGGAGAAGAAACCCCAAAGCACTTTGATATTTTCACACCTTATTTAAAGGCAGTGAAATAAAGGTTAGTTTAGCATTTAATACATTTACTATGCAAGTTTAGGCTCTCAAGTAGTCTAATGTTTCTGTACTTTTTTTATTAATGTTTCAAAATTTAGCATTTCTATTTTTTTTTAATTTGCCTTAGATTTCTTTATAACAGAAGCTACAAATATTGTTTCATTTACTTTTCAGTAAAGCTGTCAGTTGTAATCTGCAATTTAAAAAAACTAATAAAACAAATCCTCATTTCACAATTTAAACCTTATTGAGTCTAATTCACTTGCACTGCAAGTTTATTATTCTCCTGCAGCTTGACGTGCCTCCAATTGTAATTGTGTTGACCCTCCGATGCAGTAAATCTCCCCAGTGCTTATCAAACTGGGAAAGATAAGTCTACAATTTGGAACTTCATTAAATATCTCATTTATATTAAACAGATGATGGCTTTGAACAGAAATAATAATTTTTACAGGCTCCGCGACCTCCGATTGTGGTCTCAGCGACTCTGGCATGCAGCATTTTGCAAATCTCCGCCCGCGCTGTGGCCCTGGCCGCCTGCCAGCAGCCAAATGTCAAAAGTTGTTCGTCCATCGGGCTGACTTCAAAGCCACTCTCTGAAGACTGTGGTTGAGGGCTTTGTAGCCCTCCGAGCAGATTTTTTAGAAATCTTTCATGGCATACACTTCTTAGTCATCTGGGAATTGCAGGCAGAGTGATTAATAACGGGCAGCTGTTTAAAGAAAAAAACACACAACAAACATGTTAGTTGTTATTATAATTCGGGAAGCTATGAACTACTCCGTTTGTGCTTGCTCGGAGACCAGCCCAGTGAAATAAGCATTCCCCATGGCTTCAAAGAGTTTGCAGCGTGCTCGATGCCTTGCAGTATCTGGTCCCTGCTGGATTTCAGTACATATAAAATATGTGCTGTGGGAGTTGTGTAGGCATATTGTTCTTGAGATTTAACTTTGCACATCAAAATGAAAAGGTGTGTTGGTGAAAACAGGTAATACTTTGATGTGTGAGTTCATACAATTACCATGAAAAACAAATCTATTTTTTACATTTCTTTATTATTATTATATTTAATAGAGCTGGATTCAGTTCATGCCACTTAGTTGGTTTCACGCTCTCAGGGGAGCTCATGTGGGAGCAGTAGCAAGGCAGCAGAAGGGTGCTGGAGCTCAGGAGAGCTGAGCCCGGCAGGTGGGAGGGCTGGATGGTGAGGGGCTGGGTGATGGAGCACGAGGCCTTGTATCTCCCCAGCTGGTTACTGGCTGCTGACAAACAAGCTCTGAGTTGACAGACGAGCGCAGGCATTTCTTCAGCCTGCTCCGAGGAGCTGCATTGGCAGCACCCATAGCTAATGGGGTGTCTAAACCCAGCGAGGTGGTGTCAGATTGTTTTCTTTCTTTGCTGTGCACGGGTTCTGCTTTCCACTGAGATCTCTCTGGCTGACTGAAGAAAAGACAGTATTTTCTCTCTTTTGGAAAAATCTGAGAGGCACACGCAGAATAAGAAGGGACGGCCAGGTTCTGCAAACAAAGGCTGAGCTGGGAAGTCGCACAGAGGAAGGAGCCTTCTGATGGAAGGCAGCTGGGACGGGGAAAAGGCCACACACGCCAACTTCTCCCCTGGGCCAAGCAGGCTGTCTCCATCCATTCCTCCACCACCTACTTCATCTGGCTCTTAATGCCCCATGGAGGTCTGCTGGGGGTCCTGGAGGGCAGGGACCGGCTTCCCCAGCGGGGTCAGGCAGCCGAGGGCTTGCCAGTTGTGATTTTTGTGGCTCTGGCAGCATGCTGCAGCAGTGCCAGGGATCAGGCTGAACGAAGCATGTGAGGTCTCCATACACTGTGGCCAGGAAAGGCAGAGCAAAGAACTCATCACAAATAGAAAAAAAAATATTAAAATGTAATGTGAAGCCTGACTTTTCTTTCATTTTTTTCTTTTTTTTTTTTTCCTAAGTAAAAGGTGTCAATGTTTGTGTATTGGTTGCTAATATGTGTGATGGAGTTTCATGGGGGTTTCCATGATGATTACATTTGAAAGCAAATTGTGCCTCTTCAAAGAACGCCAGCAGCCCAATTCCAAAAGGAGTTCATGCTCTGTGCCCCTGACAGGAGTCTTGTTCTGACAGGCTGTCAGGGTGGGAAAGATGGCCCAGCTGTCTGCCTCATAACACTAAAAAAGCCCAAACTGTCTGCTTAAGAAATTCTGTAACAAAGAGACACCAAAATGCAATGCGGTTTGTTGATTTTTTTTCTTAACCAATTTTCTGCTGAAGGATTTGAAATTTGACAAGGCGCCGTAGGAGGTGCAGAGCAAAGTGGCTTACAAAGTTGGTCATTAAGCAGAGCTGTCGTTGCAAATTATATTTGTCCAGGGTGAGAAGTTCTAGCTCATTTGGTGCCCAGACAGGTCTAGGCCTTAGGCAAGTTGTTAGAGTTCCCCCATGCTGCTAAATGGACTTTCAGCGCTAATTTTCCTCTCTCTGTGCAGTTGGAGTCACCTGGGAGCCCCTCAGGGCCAGAGCTGCCCATAGAGACGCTGCTGGACGACAGGGAGCGCAGGATTTCCCATTCCCTGTACAGCGGGATCGAGGGGCTCAGTGAGTCGCCCACGAGGAATGCAGCGCTGAGCAGGATCATGGGTGAGTTCCACTAATCATGCCTTGTTTTCATCTCTTGTGGGATCCATGGAAGGGTGACTAATGCATTATTTGTGTGGGAGTCAGGGAACACGGAGGTTTGTACTGACCAAATTAAAAAGTGCCTTAAAATTGTTCCAAGCAAGCCTTCTGGATACATAATGTGAGAAAGAAAGCTAATAAAAGGATTCATAAAGTGAATTTCGTATCCCATGGTAGGTCATAGAACAAATCACAGGAGCACTTAACATGGTTTTACAGTGTCTGATCTGGGACAAGAAGTTATTGGTTGGTCTAGTTTCTAGCTTCATTCAGAGGAAAAGTCATCACTTTCTATAAGGAATTTATAATTAATTTCAGCAGTTGTTCTCCTCCATGTCAGTCATACAGAAATAAACAAGGTAACTTGTACCCATTTATGCTTATTAGGGTATTTTATTAATTTGTTTGAATTTTTTTTATTCACAGGACACCAATTTTAAAACCTTATAACTAATTTTAAGCATCCTTTGTGCAAATTCTGTCTTCATGGCCCCAGCGGATAATGAGGTTATTAGTGGTTGTTCTGCAGCAATTCAGTTTCTTGTGTTCAGAGCTAGCTAATAAAGACTTTTCTTGCCACAGGAGTGGTTGCATTTACTGACTACGATGGAGTTAGTCTGAAAAGATCTTCAAATTTAAAACACAAAAGGCAGTTTGATTAAAATAGCACTTGACATAAGATGTTACGATTGCTTGCTTGAGCTGCAAGTTATGAACATAAAAAATGGCCATTAAATCTTTGACTTTTTTTTAGTGTGCTTGACACACACATGTTACATTAGAAGATGCTGCTACAAACTGGATATAAAGCAACAGTGAATTTAGTTTGTAATTACTTAAAGTTGATTTTCAGCCTTAGAAAAATGAACGTCTACATTTTTTCCAGTCAACAGTTTGTATATATCTTTCACTACGTCTTGGGGTTGTTGTTTTAATTATTTTTATTTTTATTTTTTAATTTGGGGTTGGTTTTATGTTTGCAGTAGCAGAATAACATTAAACTCCCTAAAAATCCACAAATTTGGCATTTAAAATACTTCATCACTTAGGTCTTTTGTCTTCTTTAGTACATCTGGACAACAGTAATTAGAAACAAATCACATTCTGTTCTATTGCATTACATCTCTTGGAAGCTGGAAGAATGATAGTGTACCTGAGGATCACTGGAGCATGAAACATTTTCACCCAAAGACATATGCTATTAAAGATGACATTTTAAAAAAACTACATATTTGTTGAAAAAATTAAGGAATGCTAAAATAATCTGAAGTCTTTAGCACTACTTTTCCTAAGAAGAGACTGGCTCTTGTGGTGTTAGGGCTTTAGATAAAATATATTCAAAGCACTACCTTGTGCTTTTCCCATTAGTGTTGGAGAGGATTTACAAGTCCAACTCCTATAAGCATTAAGGAGTTAGCGCTTAAACACCTTGTCCAGTGATGGGAGAAGAAACCCTGAGAGAGTCTGCGTGTATGTGCATCAGGCAATGCAGTGTACTGCCCCATCAAGGCAACACCCAACTTGCCATGCCAAATCAAACCAGTGCTTCATCAGTCTAGTGTCGCCCCTTTAGTGGTAGCCAATAGCATATGTTTCAACAAAAGACCAAAAGTCTTTCCAAAGCCTTTAAAATTGAGTGCTTTTGGATACCTCTGCAACATATAGATAGGGGTAAAAAATTTATCCTGCATTTTGTATTAGCTCTATAATCTGAAATATATGGCTCGATTTCCTCTGTTTCATTCTTTATTTATTGTTTTCAGAGACTGGGAACCATGTAGAAAGCTGGTTTTGAATAGGTTGTGACTTAAATCCATTGATGCTTTAGTTGGAAGCACATGAAAGATCAAATCATGCCTGAATCTCACAGTAAATGTGGTCTGCTGTAACTGAAAACTGGTTTTGCCAGAACTGCGTCATTCCCTTCTGCAGTCATGTCGGCTTTACAAAGCTGTCACGTTTAAAGCCAGTTTTCAGATAGCGGTCAGTTTTCTAATATGCTAATTTTTCTGAATGAATCAGAAACCCACTACATTAAAGCCACAGTGTTTACAGTCTTTTGTGATGTTATTGCACGCATGTTTTGTTGCAGTGCTGTACAACAGAGCAGCATTGTTACCTGTTGGCAGAGGCGTATACAGGTTGTTTGGTTCAGGTAGCTACAGTTTGTAAGGCTCCTTTATTATCCAGTGGACTTGCTGGACTAGCATGCGTAAGGAGAAAACTCACAACTCCCTTTATTTTCCTGAGAAGGCAGTGTTCCGTGACTCTTCAGAAGTTTTCCTCCTCTCTTGAAAATTGGCCTAAAAGCAGGGATCAGTTAGAAGAATAGTCTGGCTGAGTAAGTCCAGGAGTCTGGCCCTCCCCATCCTGGTTCTGACCATGAAAAGAAGCAAAAAGGAGTGCTTTTATAGCACTTTTTGTAGTGCTGATTCCCCTGAGTGCTCTCCCAGTATTGAGGAGCCATCTGACTTAGGGGCTCTCTGAATCACTTGGTGTCTTTTTATTCAGCCCTCAATAGATTTAACTATGCAAACTCCTGGTACTTGGCGGCAAGCAAAAATCTCAGTTTGATTTCATGTGCTGAGTACTGTGGCTTTCCAATTCCTTTGCTATTTGATAAAACTGATGCATTTTGAGTGCTTTCTTTCCCAAGCTCAACTTTTCAAAAGTGATAGTCTTAAGGTCTGGAAAATTCCTGCTCTCCTCAGTCATTGCTTAAAGTTGGAACAAAACTTTTAAATGAGTTTTGTTTCTTTTAAATATACCTAATGTAATTTTCAGGGAAGGTATTTAAAACGGTTTGCTTTACTCTTTCAACCTATAACTGACAGCAGAACTGCTTGTCAGAGCCTTGCTGTGAGAGTGGGAATGAAATACCCATTTTAGAATGCCATTTGAGTTATGTAAAGTAATATTTGCTTACTGGAGAAAGGCAGCACAAATCTTTTAATTTTTCGGATGATTGTTATGTTGATCTACGTCTCTAGAAGATTATTGCTATAAATTTATAGATTTTCTTATGCTTCTTCACTTGATATTTATTTAACTGAAATTTTTTGATGAAGAAGAGAGGTAATACCTCTTTATATTCAGGGAATGATGTTTTTGTATGTACAGAGTGGTTTTCTGTGTTCAGAGAATGATACAATGCAGATACTCTCTTCTAAGAATTAGACAGCTATGATAAACCCTTAGGTTTATTTATTTATTTTTAATGCTTTCAGGTTGCATGATGGTAGTACATTTGAAATAACTGTTATGCTAGTTTGCTTGTCTCTGTGATTAAAAATTCAAGTCTTTCCTTCTGATACACCATTTTGTATAGAATCCATTATGCTCCTGAGTTTTGCAATACGCAAATACATAGCTGCTGTCTATATAAATTATTCTTATTCAAAATACAGTTTAGTACAAAGTCCTCTTTCATCTCTTTCTTCCAGTTGCTGGTATTTTTTTTTACGAACATAGTGGGTTTTGTTGCTAGCAGTGACTAAACAGAGTTATTTTTCAGAGGTTACACAAAATAACAATGGCTTGCATTGAATCGGCTTTTCATCCTGAAGTATCCTCCAGAACTTGGTAAAAAATGATAGTTACTGCACAACAGGAAGTACTTTGTTCTCTGCACAAATAATTGCTATCGTCAGGATAGAAATCAGGAGGAAGCACTAAAAAATAATAAAAAAAAAGCTAGAGATGTAGAGTGTTTGTGCCGATGAAATGAACATAACCCTTTACAAGCGGAATGCAGTTCCCCAGCTGTGAATCTGAGCCGAACATGGTGGTCTACTACAGTCTTGACTGTTCTGAGTACTCTCTGGAGATCCAAAGCCTGGATATTGTGGAGACATTTATGTCCTTAGACATTCCTCATGCATCTATACCCAATCCCACACCTTTAATTAGCCTGGAAAATTAAATGATGTGTCTATCTGGGGGAAATTTTGCCATAACTCACTCTAGTGTTGGGGACAAATATGCTGTTAGTGAAAAATAAATAAGATGAGAAGTTCTAATTTCTTATTGCCCAATCCTCCGTATCACTCCTGTAGGAAGTCTTATAGCTATTGCCATCATCACCATCGCTATTTTCTTTTATTATTATTTCTATTAGTATTTTCTCATCTTGTGTACAAGAATCGGGCCAGATATAGAAGGGTGAGTTGGTCTTCCCAGTGCAGTGTGGTATGGGAGCCAAATTGTTTTAACAAAGAGATTAACAGACTTTCAAGGATTTTTAAGATTTAATAGGACCTTCTGGGAGCTGGAGTAGTTGGCTTCTATGGAAGAAAGCCAGCTGATCATTTTATGTATTGTGTATGCTCAGGTTTTTTGTTTGTTTGTTTGTTTGTTTTAGAGTACTTTATATTGGTGGCTTAATTCAGATCCAAACCATTTTTGATCAAGTTTGAAGCATTGTTTTTTGGCATAATTTTCCTTGTAAACTGTAAGTCCTCATAGACCTGAAGACCGACCATCCATTTGGTATTGGAGCTCTGAGATTCCTTTTTCTGCACAGACAGATGGGAACCCTTCTTACCCTAGGCTTAGGTATGGTCCCCTGGCTACCGTTGTTTCGTTCGGTAACTTGTTCAAGAAATTTGAGCCTCATTGTCCTGACATGAGACACACTTGAAAGGAAGAATTTCCCTTCCTCATTACAGTGTACACAATACTACATATTACTACAGAGCTGAACTTGAATTAATGTATGCAGAACTGGACTTGAAGTGTATTCAGATTCTAAATTTAATAGCACTTTTCTAGCCTGAGAGAAAATTGTTGTCTCGGAGAGGTTTGTCGGCAGCTCAAGTAAAGTCTCAGATTTGTAGATCAGTCAAATATAGTGATGATTACTAGGTTTGAAGTTTCTTTGATGTTTCCTTGTAATGTTTCTCACAAAACTTGCAGAGTTGCTTTCTCCAAGGGGTATTTTCTGTCCACTTCAGCTGAGCTCTCTACAAAGGACATACCGAGCCTTTTGCTGAGGTATGGCTAACCATCTGCTGGAGGTGAAGCCTTTCACCTGCTTTTAGCTTCATCTGCAGTGAAAAGCATAGGCATGTCAGATGGGTTTTCTGCTTAATTCCAAAGCAACTATTAAAATGTCACTCTTCACCCTTGTCAGATATAAAGAAGGGTAGTGAAAAGTTAAAAATGTTACTGAATTACTTGAGCCTCTCAAATGGGAAGTTCAATCTGCAGAATGCCGTAAGGTTATACCTTTTCTCAATCAATTCTTTGGAGATGTTATTAACTACAGAGTTAACAATCTTGTAGGCATTATGTTTGGAAAGAAGTACATCACCACGCTAAACATTAACCTGTCCATCAAAGAAGCTATTGCTGGGCAAAGAATCAGCTGTTATGCAAACTGAACCATTCATTTCATTTTGACAGTGATGAGATGTTTGCTATGCAGGACCTTTTCCTGCCAGCCACTTTCACCTTTTTCAAAGATCTCTTTTGAAGCCAGTTTTTCCCCCTTTGGAAAGCTATACAAAATGTGTTATCTAGTGCACTGATGATTTTAGCTAGCTACGTAGTAATTAGCTAATTACTTTTTATGCGTGCCTTTTTTTTTTCCCCTATAATTGCAAAAAAGTGGTAACAGTAACTGAAACATTTCCAGGAAAAAAAAAAAGTGGGTGGGTGGGTGGGGAATGGACAGAAGGGGAGTACTTTTCACCTAATTGCATGCAGTCTGACAACTTTGTCATATCTGTAGTAAAAATATAGGGTGAATATTTGCCGTATCCATACAAGTGGCTCATGTTATGAAAATCAGAATTTTCCTGTATGTTATTCCTGCAGTGCATCATAATAGTCAAGTTTGTTGTCAGCTTGATGATTGATTAAGCTAGGGCTTTTCCCCTCATGAGATGTGACAATTTTACTAATTGTTTTAGAAAGTAATACATATCCAGTAGTAAAATTCATGTAATCTCATGATCTTTCATTAGAAATAATATTGTGTGTAGTGAGAGTTAGGACCAAACATTTTAAGTGGTAGTTTTTTGTTTTTTTTTTTGGTTGGTTGGTTGGTTGGTTGGTTTTTTGCTTGAGGATCAGCAAGGAGGATCCAGGAGGAAGAAATATTTTTAAAGATTCTTTCAGAGAAAAAAAATAATATGTGCATCTCATATGAAGGAATCACACTTAATACTTTGCCATTGCCTAAGATAACTCTATAATTTTAATTCAGGTTTGCAAATTATTTTTTTTCCTTACAGCAAGTTTTGGCTTAGTGTTTCTAAATACTGAAATAACCTGTTTATTTCGAGTTAAGAACTGAAATGGTGATAATTCTATGTGTCTACCATCTTCCAAATAATGGTAGATAATCCCCATTCTCTCAATTCTGTATCTCATGCATATATCCTCAAAAAACAGATTTATTCAGCATAGACCAAAGCATTGCAATGAAAATGTTACTCTTTCTGATAGTCTTTATGGCTGTTTAGTTTGTTTTGGTAACAAAATTTTCTATAAGCTTAAAAGTTGCTTCTACTCTGTACTCAGCAGTTTGAAAACTGATACACAGACTTATGCATCCAAATGAATTGAAATACTGGAAAATACAATTATATGTATATATTTATCACTGTAAAAGGAGCAGTGGTAGTGGGTTTATAATATTTATGTACGCATTCCCTTCATTACCTCAGAAGTGTTTGATGCAAGAGAAGATACTGACTTCTTGCAGTAGGCTGGAGGTGCAAGTGGTGTATGTTACTTTTCAGACCTCTGCATAGGACTATGTATGTAAAGTGAGTCATGGCTAATGTTACTATCTGTGTTATGTTGCTCTTATCAGTAGGATTGCTGTTTGACATGATGTTTTATTGGTTGTGTTTATAAGTTATTCAAGGTACTCTCTGCGATGGTTTAGTTTTCATTTTTGTTTTATTTCCTTTTGTTTTTCAGGTAAATATCAGCTGTCTCCAACAGTGAACATGCCCCAAGATGACACTGTCATTATTGAAGATGACAGGCTGTCAGTACTCCCTCCACATCTCTCTGACCAGTCGTCATCTAGTTCCCATGATGATGTTGGATTTGGCACTGTTGATGCTGGTGGATGGGCTAAAGCTGCAATTAATGAGTCAACAGACTGGTAAGAAGTTAAAAATAGATGACTGCAGTTACATCTTTATCTTTAGTTTAATTTTTGGCTACTGCTAATATTAATCTTTTTTTTTTTCCATCACATTTAGATTTCACTATTTTTAGACTTGTAATTGCTCCTGTTTCAGGAAGAAGTCTGTACATATTATTTGTTAAACTTTTTTTTACTTCTGGATGGAGTTTTGTGCTGTCTCCAAGCCCATTTGTGGAAATTTGCTAATTGTTTTAAGACCAAATCAGCATATAGCTGTGCTCATTTGAAGATTTAATATTAATTTAGTTACCAACTGAGATAGCTGAAAAAAACCCTAAATTTAGCAAAGATGAAGAAATTCCAATTTGAAAATTTAATTTATAATTCTCACTGTAAAAAAAAAAAAACTTTCTATGTCTGTATGCAAAAGGTTTTATTTTTATATTTTTGTAAATACTTAGGAGCCTTCTAATATACTTCTTTATATTTTCTTGATTTTCCTAATAACATACAGTAATTTTAAAATCTATTTAGAGGACAAGGCAGGTCTTTGTATTACCTTGTTAGTGTTAATGGTTTTGCAACAAGAATTAGTTAAGACTTCTTTATTATGAAGGGATACCTTTTATATCATAATATGGTGTGTATCATGCATAGGCAGTGTACTATAATAATTTCATATTTAAAAATATTGAAAGTCATTCTACTTTATATGTTTAATCCATAATAAAAATAATTTCTTTACATCTTAGGTTGATTCTCTAATTACTTTTATACATTTTAATATGAGATTTGATGAGAAGTGCATTGATTTCTATTATTGACTTGCTTATATTCCTGGCAAAGAAATACTGTTTATTGCTTAGTTAGTATACAATTAATACAGATCTAAGATTTAATTTACAAGTCCTGTAATTATCTATAGTAGGAGCAAAATAAAAGCCCACCTCTGTACACTTCCACTTCTTAAAGCTAGATAATTACCACAAATGGTGTGAAGTATATGAATTTTCTTATTTCTCTTGTCTCTCGAGCCTGTTATGAATGTGTCAGCAATATCTTAATAAAACAGCAATAGCACCTGTCAGCTGATATGCACCTGTCAGCTTCTTCTGTGGTTTATATTAGTTTATTTCTTCTTATGTCTGGGAATTGTGCTCTGTATTTTTAAACACAGTTTTAATGATTGTATAAAACGATAAAATTTTTTCATCCTCGTTTGCCTTTTTCGATGTTGCAGCTCTTCTCGTGGACAAGTCATACCTGTAATTTGGGCTCTTGAAAAGTCCGTCTGTCTTCTGTAAAAGCTTTTAGAGCTGAAAATCTGAGATGTTTAAATAGCATAGTACTCAAGACCGCATATAATGGCTTATTGCTCAGGGATTTTTTTTTATCCGAATATGAGCAAAAAAATACAGCATAAAGTAAGAGGCCATTTGAAACCTGCAGATGCTTTTACATTTACTTCTGCAGCGTATCTTGCTATTCATATACTTCTTTGAAAATGAGCATTACAGTAAAGAAAATAGAGATTAGATATTGTGGAATTGATCATGCTCGAAACCTTTAAACCTGTATCTTTATAAGAAATTGTAAAGGTCTTCAAATACAATTGCAGTTAAAAGAGTAGATGAGCACAGCGCCTTACAGGATAATGTATTCTATTTGTAAAAAAAGTAAATAGCAGTAGAAGTAGATTGTTGCATTAATTTCCTGCTGCTAATGGATGAAGGAAGACTTGTAAAATGAAGGTGCATTGTATGATTTAGCTGGAAGGCACAAAGGGTAAAACTAAGAATATGGATGAAGGGTTATCCAAACAAGAATGGCAGCTGTTCTGAATCACAGAAGAAAATGTAAGCTTTTCCAGCCTGACAATATCTCCCTAATCCTTGATGAAAATGTTATGAAAACAAAGGGGCAATAAGACAGGATTAATAAGTGGAATTTTAATAACATTGAGGGTCAGAAGACGGTTACATTCTTTTAAGGATCAGCTGTCATTCCAGAAACCTTATTTGTTAAGTATTCTAGAATATAGTAAATTGCATTTGGCAATGCTTAATGACTTGCATTAAATTCACCTTCTGTCTTCTATTAATGTAGTTGAAAAATATTAAAATGAGACATTTTTAGGGGTATTAGTTACTCCTCTGTGCTCTCTGGCTTTTCTAGTTATGGATCTTCAGTGGGGCTTTTGAATACTTTTGTGCAAAATAGATGTATTCAAACTCCTGTGATCTGCATGTTCCCTAATTTCTTAAACACCTGTGGATCATTAATAATAGAAATAAACCAGAACATGAAAACTGATGACACTATGTAGGACTCTGACATTTGTACTCTAAAAAGGTGTGGGATTTCATGATGTCAGAGAGTAAGTAATTTTTGGTGCTAAATAGCACCTCTTGTATTCCAGATACTATGCAAACATACGGTAATAATCCCCATAAGAAATGTGTGTGGAAGATAGGTGCTAAGTACAGATAGGGGCAGCCGGAGAACGCCCTTAAACATAGTGACAGTTGAAACAATGGGATTTGATCTCCAGAATTTGTGATTGCTGATGCTGTGTCAAACCACACCATCCTCTACATGAGAATGCCCTTTCCAAGTTTTATTTAACTTTGGAGTTTCAGTGTGTTCTCAGGACTTGAAATGAATATATGCATGCAGGCTGTATTTACATGAAAATGATATTCAGCTTTATTAGAAGCTTTATGTATGCTGATCAAAGCAAGCTCATATAGAAAAAAGAGCATGCAGCCAAAACAAATAGTGTTAGAAATTCTCCCCTTTTGAAGGAAGTGCCACATGATACATTTTGTTCGGCAGGATGGAGCTGGTCATCCTTAACTAACGTAAGCTGCATTAACAGATGTTTCTAGAGAAAATTTTCACTTAGTAAAACCACATTTTTCTAGCCTTCAGAGCCCATGCTGACTAGTAGTGAGCCAGAAACTCCTGTGTGGCCTTGGGAAAGCCATTTATGATCTGATTATGAAAGGTGTTGAGTTGAGTCACTCAGAGAATGTTTTCAAACTTAGGTGGTTCATATTCATCTACAAGTTGCACTGCTGTAAATGCTAGAAGTATGTATTGACTTCATCCGTTTTACCTTTTAGTTGTGTGGAGATCATTTTTTCCCTGTTTTGTGGGTGTGAATGTGAGGACTAAATAGTTATTTTTTCGTTCAGGCTCTGATTCATCAGAGCTTTTAAGCATATGCTTCAAAACCTTGCTAAACTGTGCAGACATCTCTGAAATAGTTGCTGCAATTAAATGTAAAACATTAAGAGCCTGAGCCAGAACCATTAAAGTCAAAAGGCACTTGACATTGACTTTATTCATAAAAAGTTCTGATCCTGCTCTTATTTAAGTATTACATGCTTGTCACATGCACGTATCTTATTATTTGTAAATCTGCCACTACTAGACTGAATTTCTTCTACACTGCCTAGTAATGCAGATAGTGATTTTCATCATTTATAGGACTCGATGCCTCTGGCCACATTTCCTTAGCTCTCTTCATTGTCGTGCCTAGTACCCAGGTGTTTCTCGATCAAAGATGCTTCTATAAATTACAGTATGTGGCATGCATAAGCATGTTCACATTACATAATTTAAAAGTATAAGTTCATTTCTGCAGAAACTTTTCCTGTTTCTCACTAGCAATAAAATGTGAATTTTAACTGGCCCTTAAAATAGAAAATAATTATTTTGAAATATACTGCATAGTAACATGTAGGTATACAATACTTTGAATGACGTGTAGAGAGACATGCTTAGAGATCTCAGTGACAAGATATTCAGCTTTATTATCGCGAAGTGCAACAACTGAAAGAGGAATTTTGAGGATTTTTTCCCTACTGGATAGATAATGATGGTGCAAAGTACTTGTGTTTGTTATTGTGTTGTTTTTTTGTTTTTTTTGTTTGTTTGTTTGTTTTTCTCAGTAATTTATGCTTTAGATTTCTCCTTGTGTCAACCTAAGTAGAAATCTAACTTCTCTGGGCTTGCCTTCAGGCTCTTATTAACGCTCTTCCCTTTTCTGGGAGTGAGAAGACCCTTGTGTGAATTTTCTTTCAGTTGGTCTATTAGCAGTAAGTGATCTTACAGGGGTCCTTTAATTGCTTCTCTCTCTCTCTCGCTCTCTCCCCCTGTCTCCCTCTCTCTGTGGTGTGGCCATGGTGACACATTACAAGCCTAGGGTTTAGCTTGCACATCAAACTAATTTTGCCTGCGTTCTTGCATTCATGATTCTACCAACATCAGACCAACGTTATTAAATCTGTCTTCAGAAAGCTTCTGAGGCCAAGGTCATGCAAGAAACCTGCAGAAGAGACCAAATCTGAGTCCAACTTAATGATGAAACCATTGTGGCGAATACTTGCTCAGTAGTGGAGTACTGAGTAAAAATATGTTTGTCTATCATAGCCAAGTTAAAACCAGGAAACGCTATAAAATTCTAATAGAAAGTCTTTAAATTAAGAACTTTGGGAAGTCTCTGTGGGCTTCAGGCAGGACAGATTCTGTGTATGCTTTACAAAATATATTTTGTGATGAAGAAAAATCTGATAAATTGGTATTAAGAGAATATACTGGTTTCTCATTAAAAAAAGGATTTTTTTTTTCTCTCTCTCAAATTATTCCTGTGTTGGGGTCATATATTCTGATAGTATATGTATAGCTTTACATGAGATATGTACATCTTTCATTAAAGCTCATAAGCGAATTATTTTATTCTTTTTAACTAACTGGAATTGCTTGATGCAGTAAAACAAATCCATTGTGTGTGTAACTGACTACTTGCAGTGGTTTATTTAAAAATGTGTACTTTATTGTTGGTAGAAGTCACATGCTAAATAAATGCTTTTCTCTGCAGAGTGAAAGGTTGCGTGATCTTGATAAATGTTTGCATGATTTTTCTCCCTTCCTACAGCACTCTCAGTCCAGATGTTGATCCAGTGCTTGCCTTCCAGCGAGAGGGTTTTGGACGCCAGAGCATGTCAGAAAAGCGTACAAAGCAATTTTCAGATGCCAGTCAGTTGGAGTTTGTTAAAACACGAAAATCCAAAAGCATGGATCTAGGTAGTGAGTGATATTTTTTCAATTGTTTTATTTGAACCTGATTTTCATGTTGTAAGTATATAAATTTTGTAATTCCAAACACATTATTTATGTGCAGTAATACTGTGCATAAGGTCTACTGGTGTGAAGTAAAGTATTCTTAACATGAATGTCCAAGTGGCCTGTGTATTGTTCTTACCACTTGTAAATGTCCATACATTTAAATATCAGAACCCTCTGGATATACAGTCATACGTAAATATTGAATGTCTTCATTAAAATGGAGGTGAAAAGTGCATTTAAAAATCCACGTAGAATAACTGTGTAAAAATGTACCATGCTGTGGTTATGGGTACACAGAATTATTCTCAGTTCATGATTACAATTCAATTAGCCTTAAAGACCCTTAGTAGTTTTTATTTTATAGGTGGATTTTGATTAAGATATTAAAGATGTAAGTGTTTTTTTGAAGAAATCTTTCAGAATTAGAAAATCAAGGTGGTCTGACTTCTGGTTGAGATCTAAGTTTTATATTTATATCAGAAGCCCTGAAACTAGGAGCAACTAAGACAGGCAATCAACTATGATCATTTTAGCTGGTAAAACAACTGAGAGGAAGCAAATGCTAACCAGCCCATCTATTTTTCTGTATTGAATTTAGATTCTGAAGTGCGGAATCTAGTAACCTTAAACAGTGAGTTTTAATTGCTTAAACACAAAAATCCATACTCAGAATAATAAATTATAATCAGATTTGCTCCTTTACAATAATTGTCAGTATCTTACCTTCAATCCCTAATTCACCAACTTCTTCAGAGGACAGTAAGGTTGGTGGCATTGACTTGTCTTGACTAGTTGCGATGTGCTAACGTGTAAATAACATATTGTACCTGCCTGTGATGTGAACACGACTGACATTGCATGAAGGTTACTTGTTTGCTGCCATTTCTATCTAGAATGTTTGCTTACTGTTACAGTTTATATGCATGAAGGATGACATTGCTAAGGCCCCCCTAACTTGAAAAAAAAAATACAAAAAAAAAACAAAAGGAATGTTGGATGCATGTGGGGCATGGGCACTAACTGGGCTAACCATTATACATTTACCTTTTAACAGTAGCTGACGAGACTAAGCTCAGTACAATGGATGACCAGAAAACAGGTAAGAATTGACAGCAAGGCTGTTGCTATAGAAACCTTGGTCAAAGCAGCTTACCACAATTACAGAACTGCCAATCAAATTGCATGAAAACATGAATATTCCAGTACTTGCATGGCTGCTCTCTATTGTTGTGAATAATCAAGTCATAGAGAAAAAGAAAATTCTCTATAGAGATAAGTATCTAGGGTGGTATATTCAAGCAGGTCATATATCTGGCTGTAGGTAGACACCTGTTTCTACACTTTGAACTCATAAATATTCACAGTTGTCTTGATTTTTGTCCTTTCAATGAAATCTCGGAAAATCTTCTCCTCGCTTCAAACTCAGAGTAATGTTGTAGAAGAGTCGAATGTTTGGCTTACAGTGCTAACACAGTGCTTGAAAAGAATTACTTTAATTCAAAAATTGCTATCTTTGCCTTAAGTGGTCATCAGATAGGTGTTGTAAGTTGAACTGAGGATTATTAGTGCAAGTCGATTTGCTTTTGGAACTGAAACCGGAGCAGTGTAACAGAACAAAAGAATATGTAAATAGAATATTTTCCACATACGATAGATTGTAACACTTCACACAATGATGATGAGAAATAGCTTTCAAAGCATATTTTTTATTAGTAATTAAAATAATGCACCAGCTGCAATTATTAGCCTTTATGATTTATTAATACAAGTTAGCTTTTGACCTTTGGAATGCTGTTTTAATTAGGCTAGATCCAGAGGACACCATAACATTACTTAGCTCTAATTAGGAACAATTCACCTTTTAAACCTGTCAATATTATTTATTTTAGCATGATTTGGGGAGCAGGGCATTCCACGCAGAATTTATGATTAATAATTCACAACTGCATCTCTGTTTAACGACACTTTACAACATGAGAAGGAACATTGAGAAGCTGTAACTAATCAATTGACTGCATTATATTTTTTATTAAATCAGATAAAACTTCAAGCTCTTAAAATGTTGTAGAATATGGCCATAAACTTGCAACCTTACAAACTGAGTATGAATAAAAAAATAATATTATTGAATGTTTTGAAAGTTTAGGGCCATCAGAATGTATGAATTGTGTTAATGGTTATGGTAAGAAACAGAGCTTGGGAACTGCCTTCACCATGAGCACTATTCACAGGAAAAAAACTTACAGATCAAACACAAATTACTTGTAAATAATTCTTCATTTACTTGTTAGCCTGCTTATTGGAATGGGATGTGATAACAATGATGTAAATCCTGTGTTTTAGCAAAATATGATGCTTAGGTTTAAAAGTGCACAGTGCTTTTGGTGGTATCAACAGAGTGTAGTTTTTCTATATGTGTGACACCTGGATTAAATTCCAAAAAGAGACACGTCAGACAACTTGGGTGAACGAGCGTGACCGTAACCATCTGGACTAAGCAGTTACATATTTTGTGCACAGCAAGCTCAGTGGCTGGAAAGAAGGGGGAAAAAAACCCACCACACCTTTGACTGTACTTTTTTTTATTTATTTTGTGTGCTTTTAACCAGGTTTAGTATGTAAACACTGCATTTCTCCCATTACTGAAGATGGATGTGGTTTTTAAACAAACCACTTACTGCAATTTGGCTGAAAAATCATCTGGTATAAGAAAAAAAAATAATACATCAAATGTGTGGTGAACTATGATTTGACGAACTGTAGAAGCCAGACAAATTCAGCATATATTTGCTTTAAAGAAAAATAAAAACAAACACTGTTTGTTTTTGATTAAACCCCAAAACAAAGTTGGGTTTAATAGTATTAGCTGAAAAGGAGAGTGTAGAACTCACCAGGCCTAGTAACTATAATAGATTTTTAATTATTTTTCTTTCTGTAGTTCACTTGAAGTGCCTAATCCTTGCAGTGTTTATAGTTCATTCTAGAGGTTAGAAGTATATTCAGTAGCAATTGAGCATGGCTCATTTATTGAGTCCCAGGCATGCTATAGTTCTAGCAGGTTGTTTTTTTCTTTTTTTTTCCATGTCCACAGTGAGAAAAGGCCAAAATACTCTCTCTCAAACCAAACAACAGCAAACAAACAAGCAAAACGAACACAGAAGATGTATTTAAATTATTTATTTTTACAGGATGCTTTTAAAGTAAACTTTTATTAAATGGAAACAAAGCTGAAATACTTTTGATGCAGTTATTTGCTCTAGTCTTCCCCTGCCCCCTTCCAGCAAAACATGTTACTCTTTTTGTATAAATTGAACCAGAAATAGAAGAATTTATCAAATCTAATGTAGCAGATGTTAGTAAATTCAAAAATAGACTAATGTCCTTTAAGAAAGCACTTAAAAGTAGACTTTGTGCCTTTGCAAAACTGCTTTAATCAAATAGAGGGAAGTTTTTGACGTCACTGGTAGCATTTAACCTAAGAGTTAGTAAAAATAGTGTTTCAGAAAGAAACAAAAGCATCATTTAAAATCATTTAAAGGGAAGTGCTTTTATAGCAGTAAAAAAATACTTTTATAGCTTTTAAAAATAGTCACCCAAGGAAGCCTCCTACGTCCTTTAACACCACACTTTTTGCCTTTGCAATTCGCCCATGCAGACTTGTGGCACCGTATAAATACTTAACGTAAGATTAGAGAGGTGGGATCATCATGAGTTGTTAAACAGAGTCAGTGCAACAGGAAAAAAAGCGGGCTTGGAGCAGGGAGCATCATGTAGGTTTGATGTGGTCTGTGAGTATTAGATGCCTCATTGGATCTGTGTGTGCGGTGAAGCCCTGCGGTGCCTGTGCCACGTGAGAGCCGATGCATGCAACGCCCGTAGGTGTTGCATGAGCAGAGGGTGCTGCATGGTCTGGAGAGCGAGGCTTGGCGTTATCCCCAGGGACTGGCCAGCTGAGACACAAGGGTGGTGGTGCATGCCTGGTGGGCAGGGGCTTGGATGGCGTGAGCATGGCACAGAGCCCGTGAGAGACGGATATGGGTGTATGGCACGTAGAGGAGAGCAGTGTGGATGAACATGTAAGCGGCGTGCAGGGAGGCTGCGCATGCGGTAGGATTTACGGATGGGGTGCTTCTGTGTTACAGATGGCTGAATCCACCTCAAAGGGTGGATTATTTGTTAATAAAATTGTTGGAAAGGAAAATTTTGATTAACTTCAAATTTAAAAAAATGATAAAAGAACCCCTTTCATCCCTCAGTCATATAAAGATGCTTTAGGTAGATGTGTCTTTTTTTTTTTTTTCTTTCTTTCTTTTTATTTTTTCTGTTTCAAATTCTGCTGTCAAAATAGAACTCAGCAGATAACATTTCTGATGATTACCACCAGCACTGTAAAGTCTAGAAGAAAATGCTGACATTTTTGTATTTAGAATACAAGGTTTTGATGTGACTCATAAATTTTAAACAAAATGCATCTTAAAGAAAGTTTGCAGTTTCTCAATGGATTATGAATAAACAGCTCACTTTCTGGCTAGTGAATTCTAGTAATAAATTCTGAACTCACTCAATTTACAGGGAGCCTTAACCACCATATATTTTGAAAATAGTAGACTTGCTATGAAGTGGCCACAGAAGCTGGTGAAGGTATTGAAATACGCATAGCTTTACGATCACAGTGCTTAAACTGCTTGTGTAATGACATTTTCTTCTTTCAAATTCTGCAACCTGTCCACATTTGTGTTCATGGCCACCCAAGTTCAATAAATATTCGTATCATTTCTGTAATCCGTTATTAGTTTTACAGTACTGAAGGAACATTGGGTCATATCCCATCTAGCTTTTCCTTTGGGAAAGCACAACTTATATAAATATTGTTCTCACAAAGATCTGTATTGGGTAGCAGGAAATGGATTTTTTTTTAATGTTCTTTATGAACATAAATGGGCATATAAATGCTTGCTTTATAATTACTGTTTACAAAAAAAGCCACTCAGTAATTAGGAAAAGATATATGAGCATTTCATTTAGAAGGTTGCAAAGCAGAATCTGGAATAAGGAAGTTTACAGAAAGTTGCCATGTAAGAGGATACCCTTTCCCTTTGTATATGAAATTGAATCTGTCAAACAGCTGGTTTGTATAGGATTGTCCTGTCTCTTCTATTTTTATTTTTTTCCTCTTCAAAATGTTGCATTCATTTTTCTTTCCTGTCTTGTGGATTGTTCTTATCAAAACACAATCCCAAAAAGTAAAAAAAAAAACAAAATCTCATTTGTTGTGTACTGCAGGCTTTAGTGGGGGACCAGCAATTTGTGACATATGTTAGAAAGTGGACAGTTTTATAGGGCATTGCCCAAGTTGAAGTTCTTTCACTTGGTATAGTGTTCTGTGAAAATGCTTGCATTAGACTTCAGGCCGCGTTCAAAACTTGGGGGAACCTGGACTGCAGTTTGTTTGCACAGCTGGGAAGCCATCAAACATCCTTGTCCCAGCTGCCTGCTCTTGCTCACCCAGCAGCCGCACTGTGCCCCCAGCTATCCTCATGACCCTCACCCTCCAACAAATAGGGGCTGTGAGCGAGAGGGTGGCTTCTTCTGCAAGATGCGAGTTCATCAAGATAAAATTTTGAATTTGGTGGGGTGTGTTCGTTTGCAGCTGAGGGTGAAAACAGCAGGACCCCAGACTTCTGGGGGAACCAAACTTCAGACCTGTGAAAAAAGACTCTTTGTTTTGTTTCTGTTTACAAATTCATCTCAAAAGTAGGGCAGCTGAAAGGGAATTCTTTGACAGCTGCTGCTTGAATCTATTTGATCTAAGGGATTTTATTTTAACTTAGTTGTTCAGACACTTAATAGGTGAGTGGAAAATGAAAGCATTTGTCACCTTGCTCTACCTAACACCAAGCTAGCAAAAAATATGGAGAGGACCTTCCATGCTGCCTTTCTGTAGATCCAGCACCTCTCTTCCCGCTTCCATCCCACACCACCCAGCACTGACTGATGAGAAAAACTGTTGTTATTAGTGCTATTCATCCTCCCCCCTTCCCAATTTAAGGTAACTTCACATAACTGTGTCACAGAAGTGTGACAGATACTGTCTCTCCTCCCTCCTAACATCTACCAGAACAGGAGTCAATTCCAGAGCTTTTTGTTATTCTGATATAAATGCTTTAAAAAGATAACTCGTTTATTGCATCATTCACACCAGACCTTGCTTACAAGCAGGTTGTTTATTGGTTTGTTTGTCCTGTTCAGTGCTTGGCTTTGTCTCCTGGAGCTGTCTGGCTATGAACAAGTCCCTTTATTTTTCTGTACCTCTGTAAGATGAGGGTGGCAACTAGCTTCCCAACCCCAGGGACTGCTGTGGTGCCACAGCACCCTTCTCTGTTCTGCTCCCTTCAGGTCAAGAAAAAAGGGGATTTTCCATATTCTAGGTGAGGGCTCTGATCTCATAACTTCAGGAAATTTGGCTGAGACGATCATGTCCCACCTCTTCTCTCAAGCCACAAATCCTATCGAAGAGCTGTCCAGGACTATTCTGCACTTGTGAACAAAATCACTCTAAATAAACACAGTGAATTTTTATTTATCTCTTTATTGCCTGATAGATCTCTCTCCATTTTAACTGTGAGATCCAACTGTGCAGTTGTCAGCACTGTCAGCGTGTGTATCTAAAAACAGAAGCTAGACATTTAGTCCTCAAAGCCAAGACAAGTCTGGATAGGGAGGGAGTTGTGCAGAATACTGGCTAGGGCTTTCTTGGCACTCCTCTGAGCGTGCAGCAGTGATAAGAGCTGCCCTCAGCCCCAGCTGTACGGCTGCCCAAGCACCAACCTGCTCACTGCCAGGAATGTGTTTTTTTTCCAGCTGGGTAGCTGGTATGGCCTGACTAATTGGGTCCATTCCACAGAATTTTTAAAACAAATTCACAAAATCCCAGCAAGTCAACTGATATTTCTCAGAAGTATTTCATTATGAAATAGTTAGCATTTTGATGTGAGTCTTTAAAACTCAATTAAAACCAAACAACATGTTCCTTGAAGCCAGAAGTTGGGGTACTTTGCAAGAATGTTACTCTAAACACAATAGGATTCATGCCCAGAATATGCTCTCAGTTGCTAGTACAGATGAAATTTTCTGCTCTAAACAAAAAATAATTAATAGCTTTGTCTGATGCAGTTAGATATGTATCTCTGTTGTTTTCATGAGCTGTGTTTTTAAAGCCCCATGATTACTTTATCATTCAAATTGTTAAAATAATAGTAATAGATGTTGGTATATTTTCACTAATTTGAAAAGCCAGACGTTGCTAACATTGTCGGTTTCGTTGACTATAACTTGACATACTCATTCACTTCTGAGACCAACAAATCTGCAGAGAATTCCCTACAGATTATTGAGAGATGATGTGAATAATGTTAAGTGTGTCCCCAAAGACTTTCACAATGGATATGCATAATCAAGCATGCAGTTCTCTACACTAATTCTAATTACTTTTTTTTTTTCTTCCCTAAATCACTAAGGTTCCCCAACCAGAGATGTGGGGCCTTCATTAGGTCTGAAGAAATCCAGCTCATTAGAAAGCCTGCAGACAGCGGTTGCTGAGGTGACTCTGAATGGTGATATTCCCTTCCACCGCCCACGCCCACGAATTATCCGAGGACGAGGCTGCAATGAAAGCTTCAGAGCTGCCATAGACAAATCATATGATAAACCTGTAGCAGATGATGATGATGAAGGCATGGAAACTTGTAAGTAAACTATTGTTATACATAAAGAATGTTAACAATATAGGTTAATCCTTTAGAAGGTGATTAAAAGTGATAGAAGATTATCCTAGGGTTTTAAAAGAATAGAACTAACTTCTCTTCATGGCTTTGTTCAGGCTTTTGCCCTTCATATGCATTAACAGATTGCAACACTCTGCAGCTTCCTTCCTTCCTAAAACAAGGAAATAAGATTATTAGGATTATGTTTACTTAAATTACTTACCATGAAAATTTTCTCTAAGACAGCTAATTAATTTACTGATGTAAATTAGAAACATTTTACGCAGAAAGAAAAAGAAACACTGAATTCATGTTACAAAAATAGGTGCATCTAACTTAGAAAGGCTACATTTGTAGTGTCTGGGGGAAAAAAAAGAAATCACTGTCCTTTAATTAGAATGAGTAAGGCTGGCAGATCTAATAAAATATAAAGTTAATGATCAGCTATTACCCACCCTAATGGGCATTCATTTACATTTTCAGTTCTTTAACCCGAAGTATGACCCAACATGTGGAGAATGTCATTAACATAAAAGAATCACTTCAAAGCTAACCTTATCATTATTGAACTATGTAAGAATGGGCTGGTAAAATGACAACTCATATTGAATGAAAATAGTGTGAATGGTAAATTACCTCAATCAGGGGTTGTATTAAAATTATTGAATTTTTAACCTTCACGTTGTACTAGTTTCAACTTGTCACACACCAGCAGATTTTTTTTTTAATCAACCTGCAGCTAGTTAGTAGTTTACGAATGAAGAAGATATTTCCAAAGCTGAAGTGGTAAAATATTTAGCCCGAACACTAACAGAAAAAGCTTGAAAAGAGATTTTTCACTCTCTTTTAAAAATTTTTTTACTTTCAGAAAATCTTTTTCGGAAGTGTCATTCTGTAATATTCTGTTGCAAGCTGCTTGTGTAGTCACTGTTATTTTTTAAAACTCTTCTGTTGTTTTTCTTTTAATATGTCTGTTTCTAAAAGTGTTCTGAGGCTGAAAGGGAGGTCATTTTGGCAGTCACTTTTCTCAAAGGTAGTTATGGACAGAATTAATTCTGCTTCCCTTTCCCAGCACCTAGCAATTTCACGCAGCAGTGAGGCTAAATGCTGGTCTGGTGCTGTTGGCTGTCAATCTATTCCTGGCCAGTAGAAGAACAGGTATGAGAAAATGTGTAGTGATCCTGATCGTTCTCCCAAACTGCATGCCTGTGGTCTTCTGGGACACAAGACAGCATTTTTCTAAAGGGCCTTGCTTGTTGTGAGCCAACTGAGTAATATCCTGTTTTGAGGCATTATATATCTAGGGCTTATCCAGAAGTTACAGATGACAGCAAAACTTATCAAGAAAGACTTTCTAGATGAGTGTAGGTTTATGAGATTACTGCAAGAGGTTTTGAGCTTATTGATACAACGCATAGAGTGGAAAGGAACTGTTTGATGGCCTTTGTATCCTTTGCATGGGAGTAGTGGAAACCAGACAAAACCCTCTGGCTGAAAGTAAAATGCCATGGGGTGAGTCTTTGTCCTTATTTCCTCGTGGATGAAGAATTCTGGCATTAATGGACCAAGAGCCATCTTGGTGTCATGGGAGAGCCAGAGTGAGATTGTTCTCAAATCCCATATGGTAAGGAAGGGCTGAACGAAGTGTGACCTAGCTGTATGCATACTACCTCACATTCTGTTGAAGTTGCATGTGTTTTAATAGCTTCCATATATTACAATAAAACATCTAAATAGTAATCCAGAAACTCGGACTGCCAGGGTAATAGAAGCAGACAAGTAGTAAAGCAAATGCAGGATGTTGGCTGGACACAGCTCAGTCCCAGGAATGGCACAGAAGGCCCTCTAGGTTTTTGCTTCTGATGGTGACTGGGGGAGCTTAAGAGCTGGCCCAGCCATATGGGGCCTGGGATCAGCTCAAAATACTAGGTCTACAGTACTGAGGTCTGTCTTTTTGGGAACACATCTGTGTCTGTGCGGTCTCCTCCACTTTGTGTAAATTCAATGTGGCTTCAGATTCCAGAGAATTTGCCAAGTGATGTCTTCAGCTGGAAAAAGCCTGGACACCTTTGAATACATAGAAGTTGATTTAACAATGTGGTACTAATGTGACTAATGTCTCACTGCTGCCATAATGACATGGCATAAGTTTTTTTTTTAATTGCATTTAATTATTCCGTAATTGTTTGAAATTAAAATGTGGCTTTCTGGTATTATAAAACCCAGGCAAACATGTTGGTGGTCAATTTGCTGATGCCCTTGAGGTTGGATTCATTTGCTTTACTTGATATTTTTCCCAAGTATTTCTCCAAATGTTTCAGTGCTGAGTGCTTTTTTCTTCCAGACATTGACCCTCTTTGGAGCAGCAAATAATAGCACTGCAATATATTTTATAGAATAATTATTAACATGTCATCACCCAATATAAGAAAGCTATATAAATACAGGTAGCATATATAGCAGAGGGGCTAACTCTCATATGAATGTACTTGCTGTCCTTGGAAAAAGATGTTATTAAATTACTAGATGCGGAATGAAAATCAGATTGCTGTGTCCAGTTCCAGGACAACATTTTAAGAAGTATTTGAGAAGATGGGTATGAATTTTAATCTCTGTAAAGTAGTAATATTTGTGGAAAGGTGTGGGTGTTTAGCTTTTACAGATCATTTTGCCTGATTTTCTTTTTTTTTTTTCCTTCTTTTTTGCCTCCTTAATACTTGAAATAGCTGACTGAAAGCAAAATGTTTATCTTTAGTGACTTGAATGAGAACAGGGCATTTGGATTGGGAGAGATCGGCAAAGCTTTCTAATCTTTTGCTGAATCTTAATTGCTAGAATCTACGGCTGTATTAAATATCACAATAAGAGGCCTGGAAGCTTAGTGGCAAAATAGCTTCACATTAAGTAGCTTTGATTCCTCATGTGCATCTTTTCCATTTTATGGCCTAATTAGGAGGATAGCTTCATAATACCTGTTTGTGTAGATCTCTTCAGTACAGTGTGGTTCATGAAATGACACTAGTTTTCAGCTTTAATTGATGTTTAAAGTATACTCCAATTTATTTTTTTGGCTTCAGCATCCTAAATAGGGAGGAGGGGGGAATAGGAGGCTGCAGGAAAAGAAGGAAGGAAGTAACAGCACCAAAGCAAATGCATTTTGCGCCTTGTGGCAACCTAATGTCATTACTTCAACTTAGCAAAAATTAGAAGTTTCATTTGTAGCCTGGGCTTGAATTTTTAATTGAGCAGCATTTGCATTTGTTCTAAACACTAGTAATTAGGTGTATGTTAATTGCAGAATGACTGTTCTGCATAAAAGTGAAACAAGTTTCTTCATGTTGTACCTTTTTAAGAAAACCGGAAATCTATTTACTCCAGTAGAGTTACCAGTGTTTATTTCGAGAGAACAGGCATCCTAGTTCACACAACTCATTCTAAGCTATTGCATTAACTGCGAGCAAAATGGGTGTGATAGACAAATATTTATTGTAGCACAACTGTGGAAAGGAGGCAATATTATCTCCATAGAATATGCAAAACAATAAGAGGAAGCATTGTTATGACAAGTTGTTCAGCAGCTCAGCATAGCACAATACACTTAATACATATTTAGGTTTAAAATAATGTGTTGTCATATGAAAATGAACAACCATAGGACAAAATTTGTTCATCTTTAAAATTCTAGAAATTCTAGAAATGAAGTACCAAGTAAACATTTGACTTCAGAATTTGCCAGATTTTTAATTTTTATTTTTTTATTTTACTAATCATAATCATTTGCTAGTACAATCATTTAAATGTCTAGTTGGTTTAACGGGAACAGATTGTAGCTGTAAATTAACATGCAAAAAATTAGCATCTCTATTCCAAAGTGGTTTTCCAATACTCTTTTAATAATAATTAAATACCATCCCGAACTTTGACTAAAAAACACTTTCACCAAAAAAAGTACAAGTACAGCTAGTACACAGACATGTATAGGAAATGCCTATTACTTTTCTAAAATAAAATAATCCAAACATTAAATCTGTGCCTACAATTGAGAAGTTGTGTCATCTACTTTATTCATAGCAGTCCTGAGGATAAATTAATAAGAATTTTGGGGACATTTTTTTTTTTTTCTTTTTCTTTTTTCTCCTTGCTGGTGATTTTTAATTCAGAGTATGTAATTCAGAGCTAAGATTCAAAAATAGTTATTAATGTTGATATTTATCTGATATGGTATGTTTTTCTTGAAATATATTTATGCGATCTTCCAGGGTTGGAGAATATTTATAGAAATCTTGGGATACTCGCTGAGCAAGTAGTAAGTCTATTGGACAGGTCTGTGTATTATAATATTAGAGTATAAACAGTATTTTCTGGGCAACTATCTGAGAGAGAGAGATAGATTATTGAGTGGCTTTCAGCTAGTGATTTGTAGACTTTTCAGGTTCAGTGAATTACTGGTAAGGTGAATATGAAAGATGACTAAGAAAAACAAATTTATATTCTACAGTATTCTATGTATGAGAAATTTCTGAAAAATTACACACTTCCATTGGCTGTAGGGGAGTCGCTGAGGTCTACAAATAATAGTACTAGTAGGAATAAAATAATAATAATAATAATAATAAGTAAACATATGCTAAATTAACAAGTGATTCTTTTTTTTTTCCCTCTATGTCATGGCAATTTCCGAATCTTTTTGGCTATTAAAAAAAAAAAAAAAGTTTATTTCCCATACCCTATACTTTAAAAAAAATAAAGCAAAACTTTATTTTCCAACCTCTACTGCCAAAAGTTGTTTGGAGCCTCTTAGAGCTACAGGAGACACTACAAAGTATGCACCTGTGATCCTAATTGCTTCTTTATGCCGTCTGTTGGAAGATGGTGTAGCCCTGCTTTTAGTGTGATGATAGAACATGTTAGAGCTCCTGGGAGATCACAGCTTGACTTTAAGCTAAGTCAGAATGGCTGCAGGATTCTAACTCCTGTGCTTGACATATTTTATTTTTCTCTCACTAAACTACTGGGGGAGTTTTCAGTTTCTGATTGGATTGTTTCTTTTGGTCATTTCTGTTTCAGGCTTTCTGCAATACATGTAGTCTGTTTAAATTTAACCATGGGTATACTCTAGGATTCTCTGAGTCTTGTTCTTGGATTAGAAACAGAGAAGAATCATGTTACGGGCTCTTAAAATGTTTTGCTTGTTGCGCTGGGTGGAATCTCCCCACCTGAGCCTCCCAAGCTGCTCCATTGCAAGCAGTACCACTGCTATGGAAGAACAAAAGCCATGATGCATGATGTGCTTTACACTTCTCCAGGAAATGAAGTAGTGCAAGAAAACCATTATAGTATTTGTAGCAGAAGAAAAAGTCTATTAAGGCTTCTATTGAGGGTTAACAGTCCTTAATGACTTTCATATTTTTATGGGAGTATTACTAAGAATTTACTGACAGGGCATGCTGCACTGTTGCTATTTCTTGCAGACATTTCTGAAGCTCTCTTCAACTGATTTAGATGCTGAAACAAAAGGGTCCAATTTACATCACTTTAATAATGCTCCCTATTAATCTACATGTTATTCAGAGTACCCACAAAGCACGAATCAAGTTTTCAGAGTATTCTGCAAAAATGAATTCCTTGTCTTTAAGATTAAATGTAATAGTACACAGGGGCATTCCAGGAGAAACCCAAATCATCAGATACTGATTTTGGAAAAGAATGGGAGTATTTTATTTTTGTGCATATAACCTTCTTGAAAATAGATTATGTAATATGCCAAAAAACTGCCTTTATTGTTCATTGTTATCCCATTGATGTTTCTTAATTTGTGCTTTCAGTGGAGGAAGACACAGAGGAAAGCTCAAGATCTGGTAGAGAATCTGTGTCTACAGCAAGTGACCAGCCATCTCACTCACTGGAGAGACAGATGAATGGAAGCCAGGATAAAGGTGACAGAAAAAAGGCTGGAAAGGAAAAGAAGAAAGATCGAGATAAAGAGAAGGATAAAATTAAGGCAAAGAAAGGAATGCTGAAAGGCTTAGGAGACATGTTCAGGTAGGTCTTTTGCAATCAAATATGAGAATGAATTGTAAAATGCAGCTTTGCCTTCTAGGTGAAGCTTTTATATTGCAACTATTTCCTGAGGCCGTATTTCACTAGAAAAATACATGCACAACTTAATTAGGCATATCTCTCAGTTTATGAAAAGTGTCATGAAAGTCAAGAGGCTCAGAATGGAAGAAAAGCTGTTGGTTATAGTGGGCTGAAGAGACTGCAAAGGAAAAATGGGTTTTAAGCATTTAAGCTGCCTGGTCTTTGAAAGAGTCATTGGTGATATCTTAAGTAGTGCACATATCCCTTGGCAGATCAAATTCTGTCTTCCTTTTTTTTTTTTTTTTTCCTCCCTTCTTAACCTGTGTGCTGTTCCTAATACTTTACCCAAAGCTTACATGTTACTAAATGTGTGGGTATTTTTGCTTTACTGTTAAGCTGTTTGGTGTCATGGAGGTAAGATGGGAAAGAGATACATCAGTTTGAGAATGCAAAGCAGCAGGCTTGTGTCAAGGAAATCAGGATCTAAATAAGATTGGATGCTCTGTGAACCCCCAGTCTGGAGAAAGGGTCAGTGTAAGACCTGATTTTTACCAACTACTGAATTTTTTGAAGGGAATCCTCTCTCCAGCAGACATAAGTGATCTGAAAGGAGCAGACTGCTGAGGGACACCTTGCTGTGCTGGGTAAATGGTGAAACATGACCAACATCTTTGAGCACTTGGAAGGGGTGAGAGAGTAAGAAACTCAGTCTTTCTTTTAGCTAGCTAAAATAAATAAAAATATTTCCAAGAAAAAATAATAATGAGGAAGATTTCTTTTATATATGCAGTGATTCACTATTTAATTTTGAAGTGAGATACCAGTATTATTTTAAAGCTTTACTAACAGTGATTCTTCTCTGAAAACTTTTAAGTGGAGCTTCAATTTACTTAAAACCTGTTATCATCTTTATCCTGTAATTGAACTTGGGTTGTACCTGCTGAGGTTCTTGAGAGTTGTTCTGTCTGAATGACATTACAGAATTAGTTAACTTTGGATTTAAAAAGTTTGAAAATAATAGAAAATTTGTTTAGAAAAAAATCAAAATCATGTCAGGTTGTTAGGCAGCATATACAACAGTACCAAGAGTGTCATAAAAGATAGCCCCACACTTCAGGAGGAGGAGAGTACCTCAGCCTGATCGTATGAATGTCCTGTGGGGATACCTTCATTTTCTGGGTGTTTGCCTGCCTGAATTGAAGCCTGGCGCAGGGCTGCACCCAGCTCAGGGGGAGAGGAGAAGGTTAGAGATGCAAAACGCTAACTGGTTCTTTTCTGTACTCTTTGCCATTATTCTGCAGCTTTGTTTTAGGACTCTTATTTCTGGTATAAATGGCTATCACAATATAAATGACAGGCAAAATTGAGGCAAATTATACATGATAAATTCTGCGGGCTGTAAGTAGCTTATTGGGTAACGAGTGCTATTTGGTGAGCCAGTTCAGTCAGAAGGTATTACACAGCATCTAGAAAGCTGGGCAGCTCCTTAGTCCTCGGGTTTCCCCTGTATAATGCTCCTGATGCCCAGAGGACCTGTGAGGGAGCTGCTTCATCTTGCAAGTGTTGGTACACAGACAAAGAACTGACTTGCAGAGGGTCCCCTCCAAACCAGGAAGGCTTCATGTTTCGGAGAGCCAGGTCAGTCCAGAGCTTGTCGTCTGCTTTCTTCCCTCCGGCATTAGAGCCTCATGTCTGGTTCCAGTGTAGCTCTGAAAGCTCTGAATGGGAATGACTGTGAAAGTGGCAATTAGTACAATTTTTAATCAGACACTCCCAGCAAAATATGGAGTAACCTTGTCTGTATGTTTGATATAACACTTCTTAAATCTTTAATCTGTAATTTTACTGAGAAGAAGGTCTGATGATCACTTTGTTGTCTGCTCTTCCTAACAGTCAATGTTTCCTTGAGTTCTTTTTTCCCGCAGTACCATTTCTGAGTGAACTTTACTTTTCAGTCTCCTCTTAATTAACGTGGGAGCAGTGCTATCTGGATGCAGTTTGACTTCTCCTGGATCTTTAAATTAGCTTGCACCTTGTCAGCCCACCCAGGAGAGGTGCTCCTGGCAAACAGGAAAATGCTGATTGAAGGAATTAAACGTTATGCCTCATTTCCACTCAGTGCTCAGATTCGCTTTGTTGACAGGCTTCTCAATAATGTTCGAGAGAGAGGCTTTATTATGGCTGAAAGATAAGCTAGTGCTTCTGCCTATATCATGCTTTGTTTTTGCTGTATATCCAACGTATACCATAGATACCGAGTAATCAGGGAAGGAAGTGGTGCAGTGGAAAATAATGATGACAGTAACATTTGAAATTCAAGCCATGATCAAAGCGTAATTGGGTGTTTTGGTTCTTTGCAACACTGTCATTTCTTTGTAGGTCTTTTTCTTTTCTCCTTTTTCTTTCTTTCCTCCTTTTCATTGCTCTTATCGTAAAACAATCTTTCTTCATTAAGTTGTATGGGCAAGAACACTTGCGGGGTGAAATTACTGTTAACTGACACTTTATTTGATGCCTGTATTTAGCCAAGGGGCTTTTTACTGCCTGTATGCAAACTGACAGCTTCTGAAGCGGAGTCTATGTAATGTATAAAAATAAGTCTCCTTGCCTTCAGTTAAAATCTTAGGATTTGGTACTGGGATCTTCATTAAACTGTACCGTGAGATGAGAACTCCCACAAGGGGATCCTAGGTTACATTTATCCTTCTGCATCTAGTCATCATTTCCAAGAAATCCCAGGATGATTCAGACAGCAGGGTAAAATCATAAGTAAATCTTTTAAGTACTCGCATTGTTTTACTGCTTTCATCAAACAGAGCAGAGACGCTTGATGTAACCATGAACAAGAACTGTAAAACGCAGTGCTCTCACACACCAAGCTCCCCTTGTTTCCAGAGGACCTTTGCTCACACAGGGCTGCAGACAGTCTGGAAGTTCACCCTTCTCTCAGTGAAATAAATCTGTCTGAGTATGTGTGTATTTCTTTTTCCAAATTGACATTGGAGAGCAGAAGAGAATAATATTTATAAATTTGACATTTGGCTTAATGGTCTCTCTTTCTGCTCACGGATAAATATAGGGTATAAGTAAACCTAGAAAAGTGTTGAACAAAAATATTGATCTCTCTGGGGACATGCTGACACATCAGCTTTGGTGCTGCTTGTGGGTGCTGCAGAGCTTGCTTACACCAGAACATATTTGTTTTACCTGAGCAGTTGCATCATCCCCCTGTCTGTCTTATCCCTGCAGTGGGATTATGTGTTATATTCTCTGTCTTTAATCACATACTGGGGAGAGGCTGTGCAATTCCACCTTCTCCACTGCTGACATTTAAGGGGTGCCTGGATGGCCATTGACAGCTGAGCAAATAGTTTTGGGGAAGCTGATAGAAAGTTCTGCTAGTTTTTGTGTTTTGCTGCTAAGAAGGCTTGAATGGATGTATGTTTTGACATCAGAAGATTATAAAAATCTTTATGCTTCTCCAAATGGAGGCTAAAATACATTTACTCATTTCTGAGTGTGATTTTGTTTATTTCTGTAGAGATTTTTCTTCTTGATTAAATGAACCTGACAAAACCATCCAGTTGATAAATAAGTCATTGTAGTACTGCGTTAAGCAAGAGGCTCTGTAGTTTCAAACAGTACACCTATAATCAGTGCTGGTAGGGATGCATTAATTTGATGGGCTTCTATGTTGTGGGATTCTGTGATGTTCCTCTCCTGAGAGAGAAAACTGTATGTCGCTTTCTTTTCCTTCCTCCCGCCCCTGTCACATACAGGATATTTTAATTTATGAAAGGGGACTGTCGGTATGTAAGATTTGAGATTGTTCTTACTTGTAGCTGCGGATGAAATGATGCTCTGCTGTGGTGCAGCTGATTGCCTAAGATCCCTATACTTCCTTCCTGCTTATTCACAGTGTACAAGCTTGGATAAAGTCTTCAGATGGTTGACTAGCCTGATGAAATAATATGTCATAGATGGAAGAAGTGGCAGCTCTACATCTTTCCCCAGCTTCCCCAAACCACGTATAATATTCTCTCTGATAGCCCAGAACCATGACTTGTTAACACAGTGATATCACTGTGATTGTTCCACTAATGTTTTGGAATTGATTTTGTTTGCAGGGAAGTAGATGGCCACAACCTTACTGGGGATTTTGTATAGGAGGACTTTCAATGGAGAGTTTTGTGATTGAAAAATTATGTCTGGCAAAGTGGTCAGTCTCAGGAAAGGCTGTGTCTGAGGAATAACATGTTTAGAGAAACTGAACTACTAAGATGTTGAGAAAAAAGAGGGAAGAAAAGCAGCTTTGGGTTTCCAAAAGGAAGAAGAGAAGTAGCAACAAGTCATGTCATGGTAAAATAATATTGGAGGGACAGTCACTGCGTGATAACAAAAACATGCTGAAGCAAATTGATATATATCAATACAATGAGATAAAAATGGGTTTGAAAAGACAAACGGTATGTTTGAGTTTTTGTGGGGAACTGCTGAGGAGAATGAAAGATGTTGTGGGGTATACCTATTGTGTCTTAACCTCTAGTTTAAGTTAGAAAATATTTTCATTATTTTTGGAGTTTATTAATGAGAAGGATGTAATATACTTTGAAGAAACTGTGGATACGTATGTAACAAGAAATAAATACATTTTCTACTGTAGGAATTAAAACCTCAGTCCACAGAAACATAGCTTTTCAATGGGGAAGATAAGCAAGGGGTGTTGAAGTTTGTGGAACAAGACAATATATTTCACATTAAACATATGCATAGGTGTTTTTATTACTGGAGACTGTATATTTCAAGATCTGGTCCATCAGGTTGATAGAAATGTAAATCTGTGACGTATGGTGATTAATCTCCAATTCCTCTCTTGATTATTGTAGCATCCAGGTGAGTAAATCAATGCACTGAATAGTGAATGCAAATGTAGTATGTCAGATTACCATTAAAATCTAATCCTAAAATTACATTTAAAACGATTACTGGGAACCTTGTAGTGTTGTTCTGTGAGAGGAAATAGATAATTTATTTTACAACCTTGTTTAGCTGAAATCAGATATACCATTGTCTTTTGCCCCCCTTTTTTCCCACACAGCTGCTTCCAAGGTGCTGAGAATATGTCCCTTTAATAACAACATTCAGAAGGTTTAATAACAACCTTCAGACTTTTAAGCAGGCACATGGCAAAAAGGTTTCTGACTTGTGTAAAACACTGTTGAATTATATCCCAGTCAACAAGACTGGCAAATACCTTGAACCTGATAAAGTCGGTGGTCTGACTTTCATCATGCAATTACTTAAGAAGCAGCAATAATTGTATTTTGTGTGGAAGCATGGCTAATAGGACTTTCTACTGGTGAATAACACTTTTTGATACATGAACTTGTAGAAAACATGGGAATAAACTCTGCAAGTTAGATTTTTTTTTAAGTGCTCTGCTCTTGGCACAAAATACCATAAATCTTGAGTCTTAGAACATAGAGGAAGAGATTATTGCTTAAGCACCTGTCTGTTGTATCATTTTAAACTTCAAAGATTGTTGCTTGTACACTGAATTGCACCTGGATTTGCTAATACTCATCTGAGAACATTGCAGACAGCTTGTGGTACTTATGCTAAAAATTTCATCAAAAAAAAGTTGAGCTGGGTCGTTGCTCAGGTAAATGGAATTTGGGGCCATTTGTGCTCTGTTTTTTGCCTGCTACTACTCTCTGAGCCAGCTGGCACAACTATCATTAAGTCCACATCTGCTTCCCCTCTTCTACCAGCTAGAAAAAGTGCTTGCAACCCACTATAATCCTAGATGCAAGATCTAAGTGTGCTGGGTTTTAATTTTTCTGGGGAAGGAGCGTAGTCCTCATCCTGGCTGCAAGCTGAATACTGTTAATGACACCTTGCTCTGCACTGCTCTGGGCTACTTTGTCCTGATCCATTTTCAAAGTTTCAGGCAGCCCCTGGGATGCACAGTCAGTAAAGCCTTTCAAATGAAATCAGCCATGCAGCAAATTGTCATCTTTGATGCAGACAATTACCCAGGACTCTTATAAATGTCTTTCAAAGTATTTTCATATTCTTTACTTCCTTCTTTCCAATTAAAAGTAAATAAGGGACAGAAAGAGATAAGCTTGATTGAAAATAGCTTTTCTTTTCAGAAAGGCAAGTGATTCTCCTTTCTTCCTCTTCACACTTTTTCTCTTTCCTGTTGTTTCCTTCTGCATGGTGTCATCAGTTGCTTTGAGGAGATTTGTGTTTCATTGCCCGCATCCCCAAACACCTCGCGGTACAGATGTTTATGACTAAAATGTAATTGGGGCAGGGGGCAGCGGAATGGCAAATTCTTATTTCTGATCCAAACAACCTCACATAATCTGTCAGGGATTTAAGGAATGTAGCTTCATTAAATGGTTAGTAAACTCTGTGACTTTTACACGAAACACAGAAAGCAGTGGTATGCAATTGTGCGAGAGAGATCTGAAATGAGAGATTGACATAATCGTATGTGGCTTTCTAGTTTGTCATTCTGACAGAAAGCAGTTCTTTGTTGCATGTACTCTTAACACCGGATTTTCCCATAGTAAATCTTGAACTTGTAAATCTGATGAGGGTATATCGTATGTTTTTTTTTTTAATTTGGATAGAATCAGAGCTTTTGTTTCTAACATGCTGAAATAAGTGTCGGAGTGACCTGATACTAGAGACAAGTTCATAGTAGCTGCTAACATATTCTCCCAGTATTCTTCCTTTGCTTGTCATTGAGTTTAAATAGAGAACCTTTGACATCTACAGCACCGTATCTGACTGCAAAGCAAGTGAGGGAGGCATGCAGCATGACAGCTGAGCCCTCCAAGATCCTTCCTGGCGCTCTGCAGCATTTCTCTTCCAGGCCTGGAGTATGAATATAGAATGCAAGTGTCAAGGATGACACCTACTTTATAATCCCTGTAAAGCAAGCCTTTTCATAGAAGAATTTGTTGACAGTTCAGAGATTCAAAGTCAATTTCAGTTTTAGCTCGTTTAGAAATAGGATTTTTTCCTCCACCTGATGTGATAATTGAAGACTACTAACTAGTCAACGTGTTAGTCCTTAACAAAGTATGGTAAATAAATACTGTCTTCAGAAGTGAAGGATCTGTTAGATGAAAAGCTCCACTAATGGCATTTGTTTCATTATCTGTTGGAAATGTTCCTTGGGGATTTAATTTGCTACTGATAGCACCGGTATATTGATATAGGTTACAGATGCTTTGTCATTAGATTGTTTTTAAAGCTAAGTCTTTTTTTTTTTGAAAATCCTTTTTAAAAACAGGAATAGGAATGTATTTCTTGGAAGAAAATTAATGTAACTTGAAGTATTTTTACAGTAGAAGATGTCACAGGCTATTACGTCGTAGTTACTCGAGGTACCTAAGAGGGCAGCTCCAGGAGAGCTGATCCTTTTCTAAAAGACAAAGCTCTAACTTACGGCTGCGTTTCACTTCTTGTGAGCAATTTGGATTCACAGTGTGTAGGAATGTTGATGCCCTGCTAAGATTTTCGTGCGTCTTACTGTTGTGCAGAGAAATAATCATTAAATACAGAGCTGTAAAACACTTCAGTGAAAATGGCAAAATGGGTTTAAGTCAATATGATTTCTCAAATGAAATATACTGGAATAGAAATAGTCTGTGAGGTCATGCATTTCCATGAATGCAGTAAGAAAAGGGTGGGTATAAGGCATTTAGAGAGTTTATTTGGGCTTTTATGTTGTTGTTGCTCTTTCTGAGAAAAATAAGAGGAACAAAAGTTTTGTATAAAGAGTAGAAGAGAGGCTGGTATTAGAAACACAATACCCATGGGGTATGCAAGTGCTATGTCCCTCACTTTGAATCCTTTTATCAGTTCTAGAGGAAAAAAAAAGAAGCAATCAAACAAACAAAAGAAACAAACAAACAAAAAAGAAAAAAGTAGAATTAGGAGGAACTGAACAGACATTGAAAATAATACACTGATAGAATGATTCTGGCAGGAAGGGATCTCTGCTTGGTTCAACCCCTGCTCACAGCAGTCCAACTTGCACATTTTGTCAGCTTGCCGAGTGTCAAGCCCCGTTGAGTTTCAAATATCTCCAAGGATGGAGATTGGGCTGCCTCTCTCGGCAGCCTGTTCCAGTGCTTAACCACTCTCCTAGTGAAAAGTATTTGTCCTCGGTAAGAGGAGATGGGAACAAGATTTGCTGAATAATCACTGGTACAAAAAATCAGAATCAATAAACATCTACTTATCCTTCGCATGAAGCACAAATATGTATGTAAAATAAGACTGTCATCCAAAAAGTTTAAATTTTAAAGGATGTTTGTGATACATGATTGCCATGAGGGACTTGCTGGCCCTGAAGTTCCTTGACCATCAACAACATAGGAAATAACACGGCTAAGCATGTATTTGTGACCGTGAGCCACCCATTGTGTGTTAAGTGTTAAGGAAGAATTTACCTGTAAACAGGTGATTTTTACTGTGCTTCCGTGTGTCTTGCTCTAAATAGTTTTTTACTTGCAACTAGTAGGACACCAAGCGTGACTATGATATGATACCTAATAGCAACCAGTATAATCTACTGAGCTAGAAAATATTATTATTTTCTTTAGAACTGAGGAAGAAACAGTCTACAGAAATCGTTCTTTCTACTATTTCATGTGACACTGGAAACTATCACCTGGTTTTCAATTAAAAACATAAAATTTGTGTTGCACTCATTCTGGTATTCTTCACTTTTCCTCTCAAAGTACACATACCAAGTAAAACCTTGAGCGTTTGTAGTTCAGCCAGTCACAAAGAAGGTGGTTTTGGAGGCTTTTGGAGGGAGAGAAAATGTTATTTTAACTCTTTTTGTGTTCAGCACATTCTATAGAGTTTTGTGTAAAAACATAAGAATGCAGCCATACAAGGTTGAATGATAACTGGTAAGCCTCCTTACCCCAATGTTTTGTCTTTGACGGTAATCAGTAGTAACTGCCAAGGGTGGAGTACCAGAACGGGGTAACCATGTAGTGGTTCTTCTCTGATCAGTCCTCTAGGCTTTCAGTGATCATCAGCTCAAGAATTTTTTGAGATAATAACACAGGTGCCTTTGTATTCAAGTACAAAATAGTATGTGTGTCTTCAGTTCTTAGCAATTTATCCTGTTGCTGACAATTTGTTATGTATTTCCCTAATTCCAAAAAACTAACAAATTTTGTAGAAGATCTTATACAAAATTCTCTTTTGAAGATCATATAGAATAACTTGTATCAAGGAGATGCTTTTACACGATGAGAGTGAAGACCTGATTGCAATGCACTGCAATAGATCTGACTCATTACATGTCAGTGTTTTATGGCACTCAGGTAAGCATGTTTGCAAAGTAGCAGTAAACCTTTTTGATGTGCAATAACATTTCAGTAGTTAATGTAGTGTTCCTCTGCAAATTAACTTTTACTGCTTCTGTACAAGCTTACAATAAGCAGGAGTGCAAGAAAAGGCTGTAGATGTTTGTAAAATAGACCCTGCTGGAATACATTCATTTCATGAACTAGTTTTACAGGGTATGTTTGGCTAGCTGATGATGTGACTAACAGTAAATCTTGAAATGTTTACTTCTGCAGAAGATAAATTTGGTAGTCTCTACAGATGCTAACACTTTTTTTCAGGATTTTTTTTGACATCAGCCCTATAGCTCCCGCTCCTGAAAGGAAAAAGAATATGGTGTGTTTTCGTGGAGCTACTTGACGGTCTTAACTATTTGCAGCACATATAATAACATAGTATCGATATGGCTATTTTAAAGGGTTTGGAAGTTTATGCTGAAAGTATGTTAGTAATGCTGTATTGGTAGGAAAATTGTTAAAAAATAATTAGTTTAGCAGATGTATTAACTTTATAGACTCGACTTTGTCTGGGAGATACTAACAGTGGAGGCTGAAGAAAGTTAGTCCCAAAGCTGTTTGTGCTTGCAGTATAGAAGTCTCTGGGAGTTTGACAAGCCATTTAAGCTTTGAGGAAGAACTGTTTTCTCATTGTGAAAATAGGATAGCACCTTCTCCATGCTACAGTCTCCAAGTGCTTTGATGTTCTGTGGCATTTCCTGCTTTATAGAAATACAAAATATCTGTGTGCTAAAAGCATAGGCTATCTACTGCTTCCAGATGCTGGTGTTTAGTTTGGAAGGTGAATGTGATTTTTGGATGACTGAAAATATACGTAGATTTTCTGTTAATGCTGCTACAGGTAGTACTTCATAAGGAAATATCTAATCAGAAACAAGTTTGTGGATTAGGTCTATAAAGTTTTGCAAAAGAGAATTTAGTAACAAAAATGCATTTTGAATCTTAGCTGTATCAGCATTTTTGAGTACCACAATAATGAATGTAGTACATTTTGGTACCAATTGCAAATGCTTCCAGCATATTCAACACCAGGTGTGCCAGCAATATTTAGAATGCAAGCCGAATTACTGTTACACATTTCAACAGCAACATACTACAAATAAATCTCAAATATTTCACAATATTATTTTAGATACTATCTTTGTCTTTAACCTGTAGTGCTAAAATCCTGAAACTGAGAACATAACATGCTTCTACAAGCACCAGTTTCATGTGTAGTGTTACAGATAAAGTATTTCTTTCCTCTGATGTTGCTGAGCAGGTAATGATACCAACAGTGCTATCATCTGTAACTGCTAGGGGTCCTGATATCATCTTTGGAACTTTAAAATACTTTGCTAATTCTGTTTGCCTTTTATAACTGTAAAAGTAGGAAAACAGCTTGTGTAAGATAAAAGTGAAGACTAGGTGCCATTTTTCCACAGGACTTAATTTTTTTAAAAGATTTTTTTTTTTAGGCTATAATAAAAATTACGTTTTACATTCAGAAGAAATACTAATGTGGCAGTGACGATTGCTGTAATACTGTCTGCAGCACCAAGCACAGGCAGACCTGATCTCATTTCAGGAATAAAATCTCAGGAGCTGAATATCTTAGATGTCAAGATTGGGTTTATTTTAAATATCATCTGTCTGGTTTTCTAAATAAATATAAGCCCAGTCACTCACTTATAGTGCCTGGGCATATACAAATGAGATCAAAAATGCCAGTGCGTACGGGGCTGGCGCCAGTCTCAAATCTTCTGTGCTAGGAGCTTATTTACAGGGGGGCTGAAACCCCAAATCAAACCCCACCACCCCACATCTCTTGCCTTTAATGAGTCCGGTGGGAGTCCTGGCTTGTACGCGTTTTCAATCTGAAATAAATCTCTGTTGCCAAATTGGCCCTGAAATAATCAGCAGCGTAAATCGCAACTGATAGAGTTATTTCGACTGCAGTTACCATGCAGACAGCTCAGGCTCCGACTACTGGCAGCTGCAGGATGCTGGGAGTCCCCAGGGCTCAAGGTAGCTCTGGGCAAGCCCCTGCGCCAGCTGCTGTGGGGACTCGCTGCCAAGCTGGCTTCCCAGGGCTGATCCACCCGAGCCTCGTTGCGTCTGCCCCGGAGATGTTTTGTTCCGCTGCTGCTGCTGTGGTGCGAAGTCTCGCTCTTCGTTTTCCACCCGGAAGGTACCATGTATACAAACTCAACTTTCGTGCCGCTGGGCAGAGTACCAGCTGATAGAATCGGCAGAAATGTGCGAAGCCAGCAGGGGCATGCTAACGCGTGCTAAAAAAGAGGCTTGGCTCAGGCTGGGTCCTCTGGCTTAGCCCTGTCTTTGTAACAGACTTCCAAAACAGCATAGCTATTATTTTTTGCCCTGTGTTTTTATGACCACTCAGGGGCATTTGTTGTAACTTAATTAAGTTGTGTTCTAGAGCACTTGCATAAGTTTCCTATTGGCATTAATTTTTAATAATTTCAAGTAAAGTTTATTCTTTTTCATCTTTGAAGAGACTTAAGTGACACTGTAGAACCCAGAATGGGACAGGAAACCCTCAAATGTAGCCCACAGCCACCTGCACTCAGGTACTGCAGCTCAACAAGGGGAATTGCATTTTTCTGCCATAGGCATCCTCAAAGATAATGGCAGCTGCCAGCTCATCTGGGCTTCGGGGAATATTTTCGTTAGACACGTCCCACAGATCCTACAGTATTGTCTGTTGTCCTCTACTGAAAAACAATTGTGCCTTCCCTGCTTCCTATGAAGTGTAAATATGTGAATGAGACTAAAGACATAGAGACATCACTTATAGCTTAATTTACCCTACAGAGGTTATTTTCTAGGAGATTCGTATCAACCACAACTTCCAGTAATTGACAGAAAAAGTGCTGACTGACATATTAACATTTCTAGATAATGAGATCTGTAGGGAAGTTTTAATCTTTGGAAGGTTCCGGATGAACTGTCAGTAGTTTGATTAACTTTTTGTGCATATGTGTTGGCTTTTGCTGATTTTATACAGTGTAATTGCCAGACTGCACGACTAAGTTGTTGGAGTAATGTTACTGCAATTTCCTGGTCTAACTAGTTGGTGTTTTACATTTGTGTCCTCCTTTCTTTGCCTGTTGCACGTGCTTAGCAAGCATCTTCAATAATCTGTTTTATTGCAACTCACGTTTACATAAAGTATGCTGTGTTCATATATACACAAGCAAGCGTTTCAGTTGCAAACTGGAGTAATGAAGACTTTTTGTACCAAAAAAAAATAACGTTTTTTTTTCTTTTCTGCCAAGGAAGAGTTGAAGCAAATTTCCCTTGCAACTTTTCTTTTTTTGGCCTTGAGTGCCAGTAAAATGGATAGTTTTTTATACTTCATTAGCATTTCTTATAAGGTCTGCCTTTAGACCAGTACCCATTTTCTAAATTGTACTTCTGTAAGGTTGGAAAAAATCATGGTAACCAGATGCAGTATTTGTCTCTGGCCTGGCAAAGTGTTAGATTTAACAAAAGAAGCTAATAGAAATGTTCAAATTGACCCTTCTCATCATTTGGACTTCTTGGAGCTCAATCAATCTCTCATTATTATCAGAGTTATTCACGCAGAGGCAGAAGTGCTAGTATTTCTCATAATCAGCCCTTGAGCCAGATGTAATTTGCAATTTTGTAGCATTGTATTTTGAAACAATAATGCATTAAAATGAACAGAGCAGGAATTAGAAGTGTAGCTGTCAGGATGGTGTTGAAGAGTAGCCACGGTTTAAACGCTCTCTGTGAGCACTCCTAGTGGACACTGGTAATTAGAGGCATACAATGTAGTATTATTAATACCTAAATTGGCCCACAATTTTTGAACTAATCTGTAGAGTGCAACAAGTACAGCAGTAGAAGTGTCCCTATCCTGGTCTGTGTGGTTGCACCGTAGCAGTTGTCCAGTGTGGAGCGCAGGGACGAGGTTTTGTGACCTGCTCAACATGGCTTGAGCAAGAGCGAGAGGGCTGCCCTTGGCACCCGGTGTGCTGGGCAGGAACATTTTACCCAACTCAGAAAAGAAAGATTGCTTAGGTCATAGAAGAATAACTACTTTGTAGTTGAGACTCAAAAATAGTGGGGCACCTGCTAACAGTAGGCTGCTGTTGGTGCTTAGCATGTAGGATTACTTTTTTAAAACCTGCTGTACAGTATTACATAGAGCAAAGTAGAGGGTTGTGTGTCCATTTCTATGCATGTACTGTGTGAAAGATGAGTTGACATCCTGGAGGACTTCACACAGACATTTTCAGGATCTTGCTCTTCATTTTGTAGGTGAAACTTAACTTTATTTTTCTGCAGTTTGTATTTACAGTTTTCCATTTGTTGTTGTAACATTTTACTGCCCAGTGTTCCCAGTGCTGGATTACCTAACAGGGCACTGCAGTCTGGAGTGGCAAATTCTGACTGAGAAGGGGGCAGGAGCATTTGTAAGTGCATTAAATGGCAGTGAAGAAAGGATATGCTGCCCATTAAGTTTACATTCTCTATTAAAAGACTGAATTAGTTTGGCTGCATCACACTTATCAGTTATTTTCTTCAATGACAAATAGCTCATGCTTTGTATGTGAACTCTGATCTTGGAGCAAGGAACTTTGTGGTCAATAACTACTCTCATTTTGGAAGACATGCACTATATTAAAGAGGTTTTGTCACAAAAACAAACTTTAAAATACTTAGACAGTTGTGAAACTTCCCTTAAAATGTCATGTAGTGCTTCTGTGGCTGCTGCTATCATTGATGATTGCTAGCAGAGTTGTATCTAAACAGAAGCTTTCTCTTTCATTCCTCATTTCTTCCAGGATGCCACAATCCACAGCTTGACAGGTTTTGGCTCACCACCATGGAAATCAGTTATTTATGGTGACTTTTAGTACATTGTGGTATTGCTTACTGAGTTGGTTCGGCCGTTCAACAGATGAATCTCTTGTTTGTTTGCTGTCTTGGTGGTGTTTTTAAAATATTATCATTGTAAAAGTATCCCCACTTCCTTCGACCTTCTCAGCCTGTTTTTAAACTGCAGTAGTTTGGATTGGTTTTTTGTTTTGTTTTGGTTTTGTTTTTGTTTTTTATTTCTTGTGAATTATTATTATTATTTTATTACACCTGTCAATGGTTCCTGCTGCTTTTAGGCAATCATGAGAAGCAATGCAAGATTGTCTTCTGTTTAGAAATTTGCAAACAGATGGTCTCTCCTAAAAGAAATCTGTTTTTAAAAGTTCCACCATTTTATGCTGGAAGTAAATATTACAAATGCTTAAGTTGTGAAAAGAGAGCGCCTTGGTGTGAATAATATTCTGCCTGTTGTGTCATGCCTTTCAGGAAATGTTATCAAAACTGTTTATGAAAATAATTGAATGAAACCTCATGACATGTCTCTTGGTTTGGCATTATACCCGTTTTCTATGAAGTTGGGATACTGACTCACAAAGGCAGGCGGCTTAAGCTTCAGTGGCTGGAACCAGTTACCAATCCCACATGTTGTTTCCAGGTCTTTCCAGGAAGTTGTTGGGGGAATGGCTGGTAATGTCGCACACGAAGGGTGGCGATGTGCGTGCTGTCCTAGCTGCTGGTTTTGGGAAGCCTTCATTTGTTCAGCTTTACATGAATCCCTGACCTGAACAGAACTGAAAGTGTTTTTTAGTGTTTGGAAAGTGAACCAGAGGATGCAGGGAGAAAATGTGTGAATATGATACCACAGAAGAGCCTCACCTCTCAAGGCAACTGCAGAGAGGGCTAATAGTTTGGTTCTCCTGGTTTTAGTTTCTGTATTCGTGATTGAGCACATAAGTGTATTGCTTGAAGGCGAGCTTTATTGCTCTGAAGAGATATGAGTGTATCTCTCCAGAGGTTTTCTCCATTTCCATGAGTTATCTGTGTCCTTCTGTAATGCCCATTTCTTGGTTTGGGACACCTGAATTCTCCAGGAACCTTCCTGGCAGAGGAGGGTTTCAGCTGACTGTTGTAGCAGAAAGTTTGCTGTTTCCTCAGGTTTAACATCACCGAGAAAACCTGTACAAAATGAAAAGTAGTAAATGCTCGGTTCAACTGTGCCCACAAGCTCCTGTAGCCAGGTACCTTGCTCCTGCTTGCCCGTACATCAGCGCTTCTGTATCACCTCAGGACAGTGATGCTGCTGAGTCACTCCAGCTTCTTCTGTTGTCCCTCCTAACAAGTGGAGTTTTATCCACTAATTTGATTAGATGTGACAACTGGCTGTTGCTTGGAATACACTGCAAGTATGTAAATATTTGCACTTAAAAGGATATTTTTAAAAATAGCACTTGCACAATTTTGCTTCTAAAAGAAGGCTTATAAACACTCAAGTCGTCACTAGCCAGGGTGATTTTTGTTTGTGTGCTATGTTGAACTGTTGTTTATGCTTATTAAATTTTATTTTAGCAACAGAATGTTTGTGTGTGTCACAATAATCTTTTGCAATATAAATTCTACGATTTTGCTGACACAGGAGGGTGAAAAAGATTACACAAGTCATTGCAAAATCCTGTGAGTAGTGTTAGGTTGTGTGTGTGTGAGCACTGTTGCTACTACAGGGAAAAGAACATGCGCTGAAGACAGAAGGCACTGATGGAGTAGCTCAAGACGCTTACCATTTGTTAATTTTTAATGATGGTCTTTTTTCTATTAAGGAACATAATGCTACTGAACTTCTTCTGTCTCAATCAATTTTGGTGTGGTTTTTTTTTTTTCATTAATCACCTAATGCATGTTTCTTCTATAGCTCTTTATTCTAATGAAATATGTGGATGATTTGGCAGATGACAATGGTCTCATCAGTAACGCATCAGAGAAAAATCCATTTAGCAGATTATATGTATATTTGTTTTGTTATATCAAGGATACTGATATATATTCTTGTAAACTGAAGCTATTTTTAACATAAGTTGTAAATACGGAATTTCTGCTGCTACCACCCATACATTCTCCTTTCTTCATTTCTTCAGTGTATGTATTTATTTATGAAAAATCATTTACATGTACATTTTATATAAATTTTACATATTTTTATATATGGCATCATGATGTAGCTTGAACTTGTTCTTTAAATGTTCTGTTGCAATCCAAGCAGCTTCCTTCTCTGTTTAGTCTCACACTGTTTAGTCGCTCTGATGCATTGGCCCACAGCCACTGAAGGCACTTTCTAGTTGGTGTCTTTCTGTTGAGTGTGATAGGTGCTGGATGAAGCCACCTCCTTGTGCATGATGGTCATTCAGGCAAGTAAGCTTGAAAGTAAGCCAGCTAGGGACTGACAGAGAGGTCTGGGTGTGCATTTGAGTTTGATTAGATTATCCACAAAGTTCATGGGATTTCCTATTTTAGGGTCAAGCATCAGACATTTAGGCCTGTGTTCTCGTCTTTTTGTTAACTATAATACAACAAACTAGTATCATAGGGTCTAAGGATAGCCCTTTCCTCTAATGTAATCTTTAAAAAATGATCCTCTCATATTTTTGAAAATTTTCACTTACTATAACTGCTATTGTTGGCTGAATTTCAGAATTAAGTCTGTGGATCTGTGAATATGACTTTGAGCATTTACACTTATCTTGAAATTTTCTCTAACCCTTAATGTAAAAGGAGAATTAAGAAGCTATAAATTAAGTAGAACCCTGGAGTATCTTGGCAATTAGAATGAACAAGATTTCAGCTGCTCTCTTTCATCTATTTCTCACACTCTTGGATAGACAGGGTATTTTTAATTTACAACCTGTATTCAATTAGTCATAGAAGTTTCTTTCTGGAAGTTCTTGCTTATGCAGTTACAGAATAAAATTAAACTGCTTTTTAGCTAAGTTTTTATAGCTAACGTTTAGCTGTACTGTAAACAGGGTTTAGATGAGAGAACTACTGAATAAAGTAGCTGATAAGTGAGATGTTGTTCATGTATTTGTAAATGTTGCTACCATTATAAAAATATTATTATTTAACACACGTGTGTACTCAAAGAAATATTAAGCTATGTCTATGAAAGAATATGATAATAAGCAGGTATTTTTTCAATTGTTTGGGGGAAAATGTACATTGGTCTTTATTTTACATGATCTTTATTTTTCACCGTGAGTAACAATATTCTGTGTTCTGCTTCTAAGAGCACAGACTGGAGGAAGTGGTGGCTGCAGATCAGCGCTGTGCTGCTGTGACAGCAGGTGCTCCACAGCATCTGATGTAGCTCAAGCTTTAGCATCAGGACTTATTCTGTCCTAAATATGCGAGGCAGCAGTGTATGCTTGTGCTGTGCGTCATGGGGTGACTTGTGTCTTTGCAGTGGTATCTTGTGCACTGATTTTAGGTAGGGCTTTTATAGCTCACAAATTGTTGGCAGCACACTTAGGATATGACAGGAGCTTGGAATTAGATTCTCAGGATTGTCTGAACATCAGTGTCGCAGATGCTCCTTTTCTGCACTGTTTTGGTTTTTAATTCCAACAGTAGTTCTTGCCTTTGTTTTTAAACACGGTCCTCCTTTTCACTAATGCAAGAAGCTTTGATTCTGCACTGGTCCTGAGCAGTTCAGTTCTCGTGTCTGCTTCAGGGGAAAAAAAAATAAAGTTGTAATTTCATTTGCATTTGTAAGAACTGCTACGAGTATCCCAGCAGCCAGCCTCACAGCAATGAGAATGAGATGATCATGGGTTCAGACAAGGGCCTGCAAATCTCCAGGTGCTTCAGGCACACACTACCCAGCTGCGTGCAGCAGAGAGCAGCTCCTGCATCAGTGAGGTGAGCAGCGAGGGCTGTGATCAAATCACTCGGCAGTATTCTCAAGGCCATGTTCTTGCAGAAGTCTAGAGAGTCTCTGACACAGGACAAATGGGCGGTGATTGCTGTTCTACAAGGGAGATATTGTTAGCGATTGCACTCTGTGAGCTTCCAGCCGTAGGTTGTTATTACAAGCGAGCAGTTGCTTCAGTGGGGGAAGTTATTAGGTGGGTGTGCCAGGACATTCAATGTGTGCATTATGGAAGAAATAGTGCTGGAAGCAGTAAAATTCCAAAGTTGCAGTGGGTCATGTATAGGATGTGCATCCTGATTCCATCGTTCCTTCCTTTTGAGTGAGCAGTAAAGAAATACGGCTTAGCAACGATGCACGTGCTGGTGGGTTGCAGGGAATGTGTCACTCATGTTATATTGCTCAAGGGGCAAGTCCCAGAGCATGCCACTTGCACATTTAATAAGGTGCAACTTTTACAGAGGTAAGTCAGATCTTTTCCCTGCATCAATTTGGGGTGTTTTAAGTGCCAGGAGTAATTCCGGGGACCTGACCCACACTTTACTTCTTTTGAATCACACAGCTACACAAGTGCCACTGGAGAGCAGCAGGGAGGGGTTCTAGCACAGGCTGCCAAGCCTCAGGGTGGCTGTATGATGTGTGTTTGGTGTATTGAAAGGATATTGCATGGGCTGCTTGAATCTCACTGATCTAAATACCCTTATTTTTATTTTTAAGTGTCCAGTTTTGCCTAATATTTATGAATCAGAGTAGAAAACATCTACATGAGGAAACTGGAAGAACTGGTGATTTTGGGTAGCTTGGCACCAGCCTAATCCCCGGAGTGCACTGAGTGTTGTACAGTTAGGGGAATGCTTTTCAGCTTGCTTTAATGGCGTGCCTCAGTATTGCTCTGTGTTGCTCTTATGTGGTTAAACTTGGCTTGAACATGAATGTTAAATAATTTATAAATAACTTATAAATTTGGTGGAGAGGATGCTGATTTGGGCTGTGGGTTTCATTATGGCTATAAATCATACTTCACGGAGCAAATACTTTTAACAGAAATAAATAACAAACACACTTATTGTTAGCAAAAGCTTTGAACGTCGTTCAGAGTAGGGAATGTTGGCTCCCTCTACAGAAATTAAGGGTTGGGGGGGGAGGTACACATGCGTACATATGTACGTACCCACTTCACGGTTCTTTCAAACACCTTTCTCAAGTGTCGCTGCTGAGCCTGGAAAATGTTTTTCTATTGTTTGTCTGTTACTGCTACTATTGTAAGCTGAAGCTTAGCAGAGATGGGGGACTTGCGATCTCAGTGGAAAAGAGGAATCTTGAGCTTGTAAATATTTTTGCACAGAGGTCTTACTAAAAGTATGCAGACTTGGTTAGAGTCAGACTCAGTTAGGGCAGCGTGCTTCCGAAACCGTTGTGCAGGTCTGTGACGTATAATTATCACGGAGAACTAACTACCTGTGCAGGTGATGCTGTTAAAGACATGAAGCCACAATCAGGGAGGTGGGAGGACAGCATTGATGATTCCGGGTCTGAGTGTAGGGACAGAGCAGTTAATGTTGCTGAACTTATTACAGGCAGTGGTGATTATGGCAGATATATCACTTCTGCGGGTGACAAAGTCCAGAGAAGGCAACTTTCCAAGACCACCGTGGTTCATATTCTGCCAGGCTGTCCACTGCTGGGATGACCACAGAGCTTATCAGAGATTGACACTGGAAAATCTCCTGTCAGAATGGGGAAATTTTGAAATGCCTGGGAAAGGACCAGCGATGTCTTCTTGAAACTCTATCAGGAATGTCCCCGAGGGCAGAAGATGATAAGAAAATACCCTGAAAGAGAAGAAGGGTTGTTGTCACAGCTTGCTCATGAGTCAAAGCAAACCGAGCCCTACTGCTCCACCGAGCACTGCCTGTGTGGTAACTTCCCCCAGCCTCTGTTGAAACACAGCACACGTGTGGCGTGTTCTGGACTTGGACGGTTGGATCTGGAAACTCAAACCATTGATTTTTGCTAGGTTTGCATTACATGTTAATGTGAGAAGTAGTCTCCCCACAGTCATGCAGCCTGACCAGACATTTACTAGATTGCTTACAAGGATTATTATAAATTTCCTGTTTAGATTTCTTTTTTTCTCAATAAGGTATTGATTTTAATATATTTCTGTTCATACTTACAGTTAATTGATTTATGGTGGTAGAAATTCTGTTTTGCTGCCAAAATCTGATGGGTATTAACTGATTCAATTTTACCTTCTTCTTCTTCTTCTTCTTCTTCTTTTTTTTTTTAACCAGTAGTTCATTTTCAAAAATGAACTGGCTGCTCCAGAAGTTGGTTCCTTTGTTTGCCTGACATTTCAAATGGGGCGAGGAAGGGCAGCAGAGGGAAGCAAATGTGGGCATCCCAGAGGTGGTGTGCTCCAGCACGACATATGTCGTGCATCTCCTCCCAGCCCCACGTGTTGTGTCGCTCTGAGCCCTGCCACCCCCAGCCCTCCCTGGGTATCAGGGTAAAGTGGCTCCATTCCATGCTTTTTCTGCCAAGGTTTTTCTCCTCTCTTGGCTAGAGGATTTAGGGCTATTTTAAATTAGCCATTCTCTTTTGTCTGGTGTAAGACATCCAGAACTTGATTGAAATCTCTCGTGTCATATATGTAAATGTTTTGTATAATGCTTTTGACTGCTCTTTAATAAATAAGTGAATGTTTTAAAAGATATAAGCTGGTGTTTCTGGTCACTGAATTTAGTCCGTTTTATATGTAACACATTACATCAGAGATTTAACTTTATGTAGTATTTTGTGCTTCTTAACCCTATCATGTCCTCTGACATTCATTTTTCAGATAATTATTATTGAACAATTTTAGTTTTCATATGCCTGAATTTGGAATTGAGCAGTCTGGGAACTGTGGAGAACAGCCATGCACTTTAAAGTTTATGTACATACTCCTACACTGCTCTTTTTTTTTTTTTTAACAGATGCTTTAGGAACCATGAGCATGGTTACCCAGTATATTAGTATCTCTTGACTGAGTGGCCAGAAATGAATCTTTCTGCAGGTTCACTGTGTGTTATGCCATCAGCCCACACCATGGCTTTGTATTAGAATATACAGGAACAAAAGGGGAAGTATTGTAAGAAACATTTTAAACAATTTATTTTCATGGGTCAGCAGAAAGTTTTAAGAACTGCACGTTTTATTTCACTGTTTGTGAGCATTTTGGAGCCCGCATTATTGCTGGACAAGGCACATTTCAGTGCTTGTGTTTCACTTTTGATGTGGGTCTTTGAGTGCAAAGTGCTGCAAGTGTCAATCTGTGGAGTATAATTCTTGCTGCTTTTTGGTGTGATAAATGATCCCGTGTTTAATAGGTATGTATTATAATAAGATACTGTGTGATAGATATGTGTTATCCTCTCAGCCTTAAGGAGACAGAAAATGGTCATGTAGACTTGGGCTATATTTAGAGTGTGTTTAGTTTGCTCTATACAAAAGTCGTTCCTATCAGAGAAGATCTGAAATGCCTTACAAATGCACAAAATTTTGTCCTAATAATAGCTAAATATCTCAAATGCCAGACTGTGCTCTCCCTGAAAGTCTAAAAAAAATGCAGTGGAATGTGCAAATATGGAACAAACATAAAATGCTTGAAACACAGCCTGTAAAGGGGGAGAGAGGTAAAAGATGCGAGATATTGCCACTGGGCTGGCAATACCCCGCTGCATCTGGGGCAGCCTGGCCAGCACCATCCTTCTGCTCTCGCTGATTGCACCGAACTCCCTTGGGGGAAGAGTCATGGGTAACAAAGTTAAAAACAAACAAAAAAAAACACTTGGTGGTAAAAAAGAATGAATTTCTGTTTTGGATGTTGTCCATTGGATGGTGAAACTGCTTTGTGGGGAGGGTGTGGAGGGTGGTACTGCTTGTAGGGTAGTTGTTGGGCATACAGCTGGGTGTTTCTTTGCAGTTCATATGTGAAAGCCTTCACTTAATGTAAACTTGATTTGCATTCTTTGGCAGTGTTAGTGTTAAATAATTTCTAAAACATTGCTTGACCATGTATTTAAGAATAGTGACACAAAACTCCTGGCAGAAATCAAGAATGTGGCACTATAACTTTTTTGGTTTGTTCTGTTCTTTAGTGAGGAATTCTGTAAACTTTTAAGAGGAGTGAAGAAAAAAAATGAACAACTTATGCAAAAAAAAAAAAAAAAAAGAAAAAAAACACGAAAGCAGCCTGTAAAGATTAATAATTGAAATTCTGAGGTCTTTGTGCTTTCCCTTCCTGGTTTTCAAGCAGCCTTTCTTGGAGGATTTTTTTTGTCTTAGGAAAAGGAAAATACAGTTGTGTTCATTTCACAAGTTAGATTCTTTTTTTGTGTGTTATTAACAGGTTTGGCAAACATCGCAAAGATGACAAGAGTGAGAAAACGGGTAAAATAAAAGTGCAGGAAGCTCTTACTTCAGAAGAGGAGAGAATACGAATGAAGCAAGAACAGGAGAGGTAGACTTCAGTATTTGCTTAAACCTTGATAGAGAGAGTTTGTTTTTTAAACTAAATAACCGAAGTTCAATTTTCACTGATGAAATTTCCCAAATGTTGATATGTTTATATATTTTAAATAACAAGACAAAGCTGGATTTATTTTGGACACTAGTATCCACAGCTTTTTTGGCTGCAGTAAGCATCTTTTATAGACCAAAGCTCCTTTCCTTATTGAGGAGACTGGAGTAATAACATTAAATGTTTTCTCTATACATTCTATAATTGATTTTATTGACTTTTTCAGAAAAGAAATATTTATATAGAATGAAGTATGTTTTGTATTTTTCTTCAAAGTCTTGCATATCTAGTTTTTTCACTGATATATTTAGAAACAACATAAAAATTATAATTTTCAGTGTATTTGTCACTGGGGTTCAGTCTATTTATGTGTTATGCAGTCTGTTTATGGAATGATATGTATATTAAACTGCTAATTGTAAAAATGAGTGGTGAGTACCTCTATTTTTCCTTGTCAGCTTCCTTTACCATTAAAACCTATTAAATGTATATGTCATATGCTCTTCTCAATATTTCCATTCTACTTTTCATCCTGTCTCTTGTAGCCCTAAGTTATTTGGGGCCTAACCTCTGGTATCTCTCATATCAATTTAGTTAAAATCTCAGAGTCTAGGTTGTAAATTAACTAGTATACAGGGTTGTGTGTGGAGACTCTTTGAATAGATATCTCTTCAGTAAGGAGACCAACTTTAAAGGGCTACATAGCTTGAATGCTGAATGGTAAATAGATTCAGACACATTTAGCAGTGAAAGTGAACAATGAGTTGAGATGATTTATCTAAAAATTATCATATAGCTTAGCCATAAATTGTGGATTGAAGTAGGAACTATGGAGGGAAATTTTGTTGTCCTTGTACAGGAGGTGTGACTAGTTAGTCATAATGATCTCTTTGACCATCATCTCTATGCACCTTGGACTTCTGCAGGTAAGAACAGAAGTTTGCAAATGATGGCTTCATCATTCTGACAACTTACTGGAATAGCAGAGCCATGATATCTCTTGTGTAGTCTCCTCAGTTCAATGTAAAATGGTTAGCTCTCAGTTGTTTTAAGGCTGAGTGATTTACATTACAGTTAAGGCAGGCTATACATTGATGAGTTACTGAAGATCAACAGCAACTTGTTAAACTGCAGAAACTTTATCATATGAGACCATCTGTTTGGATTACATTATGGGATATTTTTTTTCTCTTTAACAGATATACTAGCATAAATCTATGTAAAAAGTTATTCATGTCTTTCTCCATCCATTCTGACAGTAGAGGGTGGCTGGATCACAGTGTTTGGTTGGTTTTTACTTGACAGATTATTTTTTATTTTCTCTTTTAACAAAAGTGAAACAGGATCACTAAATCTGTTCCTGTTTTTAAGAGTAATCTGCTTTCAGATTAAACGGTAAAGGGAAATAATGAAAATGAAGGAAATAAGTTAATTTGGAAATAAGTGTGTTTGTGCAGTCAGCTTTCCTTTATGCATGGGCAGACCATCCAATTTGGGGATAAACTTATACTGGGGGTGCAGAGACACTGAAAGCTTCCATAGCTCCAGCCAGCTCAGGGTTGCAGAAGACATAGCCACATGTGCACAGTGCTGATCCCTGGCTTAATGGGCTCTGCTGAACCCAAGGTTGCTCAGCACTTAGAGCTTGTTAGCAACTGTAGGTCCCCAGGTAATCAGCCATGTACATTTATGCAAAGAAGGAAGACTGGGTGTTGAGTTAGTAATGTTTTCTCTCTCTTCATTCTCTCCTTTCTCTGTCTCTCTGTCTCTCTCTGTCTCTCTCAGTAAGAATGGTGAGAGTATAGACTGTCCATGTGATGATATGAGAGAGGTTGCAATAGTCACGCTGGGTACCAAGGTAGAATTATGAAATTATTTGTATAGCCCCCCATGCATGGAGCAAATTCCTAATCCCTGTCCATCAAGTTATGCTAACCATTTTGACTCTTTCCTGGAATCTCACTCCTTGTGTGCCGTAAAACAATTTTATGTCTCCACTGAAACTGCAGAAAATGCATGTGCCAGAACTTCATAACAGCTTGATGTTATCATAACACGGGTCCTCTTCCTCCCGTTATTCTTTTTCCCTAACTGTGTATTTGCTTTCCTTTGTGTTATGTCTATAAGAGAATGCAAGTTCTTTGGGGTAGTGGCATGTACAACTAATAAAAAATAATAAAATAGCAACCAAATGTGTGAGGTGCTTCCTTATGTTTATGAAAAATTCAGATGTTGATTTGATCCATAGAGACTTTAAATCTTTGTGCAGTTAGATTGCAGAGTTTCCTTTTGATCCCGTAAAATAATGCTGCTAGATACATGCTATTAATGAAGAGTACTCTTGCGAATTAACTGAACAATCCCTCAAAGTGCTTGTGAGGAGACAGAGTGAAATATTACTGTGTTAACAAGTGTTGGTTCATAATGGCTGCTATTCTAACTTTGTTTTCTGTGGGTTTTTCCCCCCTCAATGTTTTTAGCGTTACAATTCACTTGCTCTGTTTTACTTGGTATTTGATGCTATATACCTCTGAAATGATGCAATACTTTGGGGAAATAGGCTGGATTTAATGAATTTACTATGTATGAAAGGCTTGGAAGAAAAATCCTTAGGGGGTCAGAGAACAAGTGAATGGTCCATTAAAAAATCAATCATGCCCACAATTTTATAAAATTATTATGCTTTGACTTGATAATTTAAGATATTGTGCTTACAATAGATTTTCTTTAATCTTAAAAATAGTATTCATATTGACTATAAGCAAATAAGTAAATTAATGTTCTTCAATTTACCATGATTAAAATAGTAAAATTGCCTTGTATAAATATATTATTAGCAATAATTTCTTACTAAGGAGGATATCTCTTCTGCTGTATATGGTACGTGTTTACTGACAATCTTTACAAAGGAATTTTGAACAGGAAAATAAATTATCTAGTCACAAATACAGGCAGCTTTCAATGAAATAAAATATTGGACCAATTAGGCGTGTCATCTGATGAGACCACCCACCAGTCTTACCAAAATTGCTGTAAGATGCTTGCTACTTGTAAATTCTTACAAGTTCAGACTAATGGTTCTTTCAAGGGCATAGGACATTGTCCACTTGAATCACTATTCTTTAACATTGGTTTGCTCCAGAAAAAGAAGTCTACTTGTATTATCCTTGAGTATCTGTCAAGCACTTCTGAAAATCCAGTTGGTTTCTAGTGTGCTGTTGGGAAGGTTGTTTCTCTCCAAAAATAGACACCAATCAAAACCGTAAGACAAAACTAAGCAATAGATTTTCTGAACTTGGCTTTGTATCTCCTAAAAAAACGACTGTACTGCAGAGTCTTGCGGAATTTGAGTAAGGTATGAATTGAACTACCTCTATTCTTGTGCCAGATCACAGCCATTTTAAATATACGCTAACTTGGAGCTCCTCTTTGCCATCCTGTTATCCAGTCCATCACTCGACCACTAGAACTGGATAACACTGAGATCCTACATTGGCTGGGGTAGACTGGGAAAACAGCCCCGGGTGCTTCTTAGTCTTGTTATATATAGTAGATAGTCTGCCAATTCCAGACTTTCCTGATGAACCTGTAATTGGCCCATCTTCCTCAGAGTATTGCCTTGAATTGTACAGATTGGAGATGTATGGGATATCTTGAGCTTTCAGAGATGCTTCAATCTGCTTACAGTCTCACACAAGCATTGCTATGTAGGGTAGACTTAAAATTAGATTCTGAAACTTTTGTCAATGGCCATCATGCATTAGAGTTACAACCCACTTGTTTTCATATGGATGGTCACCTTCTGCTGTCCTACTGGACCTAAGCCTTGGGAAGCCCACAGACCTTTTCACTTTAGAAACAAACTCTATATATCTGGTCTTTGAGGGCCTCCCAGGTGAGGGTTTTCTCACCATGTAGCCAATGTGTCCATGGGGTGCCCTGCAGTCTGATTGTCCTGAAATGTTTTCTGACTCTTTCAAGACCCTGTAGACCCTTTTTCTTAGGAGATGTGAAGACAGAAACGTTCAGAAAACTCACTGCTTAGATTTGTCTTCTGGTTTTGGTTGGTGGCTTGTGCTGAAGGGAGACATCTCCCTAACAGCAGGTTCTGATACCTCCCTCCTTCACCCTTGGATTTTTCTTTGCATATTATTTCCCTGCAGCTCTGGGTTCAGTGCAAAAGAAAATAAATCTTTAGCAAAATCAAAGCCCTTTGCCTGTGTTCTGCCCATCCTCAGCTCAGGCACCTTCTGTTCATGACACCTGCATGGCCCAGCCATGTGTGCTTGGCCTGTCTGAGGCCTTGGACTCCCCCTAGCAAAACAAACACTCCCCAACCCAAACAACTTTCCTCTTTGTGCCCAGGTAGTGGATAACAGAACAAAATAAATATTCTTTGTGAAGTTTTCAACAAGTTCAGCTGTATCCAGCACGTTTCACTGCTAGATAACACTTAAAAAGATGAAAGCTGCAATTCTAATGTAATCTCATGATTCAGAGTATGTGATCCCAGCTATGGGTGAATGCTGCTTATGCTTCAATCCACCTCTAGAGCCACTGCTTCCTCAGGAAAAAAAACACTACAGGATATTTTCTCCATTTTGCTAATACACTGAGTAAAGAGCTTTACTCGTGTTCTGCAAATCTGTCTGTTACCATACAGATATGTTAATCTTAGCTTTGTATTCTTCCTCAACTTCCACAGAAATGAATGCAAAATCAGGTGCTTAAACACCTGTATGGTGAGGATCAGTAGTGAGGCGATAAGGAGAAACCTTTTGGAAAAGAATTAAATAGCTGTATCACTGGAAGTGCTATGGCAGAGTAGTCAGGTGCTTTTGGAGCCAGGGAGCCAGCAGGGTATGCCTTCCTTTGCTCTGAAAAAGAAGCCATACATTGCCAGTCTTGGCTGGACTTGGAGGAAGATTAACACACAGCAAAGCAGTGCCATGCTTCATGCATACATGTGTATGTATAGTTGTCATCTGCAAAATAAACCTCTTTCCTTTCTAGTTTTCCCACGTTACGTTATGGAAAATCCAACCTTTTGTTCCTGTGGGCTATGAAGAGAATTACATTTACATCGTTCTGCTGTTATTTTTATCCTTGCCTGTGCAAATGGCATCACTGTCGTGGCAGTGTCGCCTGTGGGCTGCAGAGCCAGGAGGGGGAGCTCCCAACGAGGCTTTGTGCGGGGCTGCCCGGGCTGGGGCTGCCCTGGGCTGGGGAAGCAGCAGCAGGCTGTGGCTCTGCGATGGTGCTCATGGCTCAACAGGGTTTTGTGTGGCAGAGTATATCTTAATGCCTTGCTATCAGCCGTGGAAAACTCTTTTAGAATGGGAACTGGGGGGAGTTTATAAATTGGAGGTAGGACATGGTGCTCTTACAACTTCAACGGAGTATGGCCAAAAAAAAGTGGGAGAAATGGCTGAGAATCTTTGTCGTGCAGAGATGCTGTCTGGGAGAGGTGGGTCAGGCATTTATCTCTGTATCGGCTGTTTTGCTGTTACTTTTGTAGATCAATCAATGGGCTGACAATGTTTTTTGGTGCTAACATAAACGAGCACAATTTTGGTGTGTGTTTTTCACGTAATGATTTTTCCTAAACTTAGAGCGAAGCATTCTGTATGTTCATTAGTAACTAAAATAACACCAATATCTTTTCCTGAATGTTTTGGTCATTCCATAAATTGTTTCCTAAGGGTATAAGAGTCTTTATCTCCAACATATAATAAACTTCTCTTCATCTTTCTCTAGTGCCATTAAAGCCACAAGCCTTTTGTTGTAAAAGTATACTAATGAATAGAAATGTTACAACAAGAACAGAAGTCTTGTGTTTTCCCTTCATCATGCATCATCCATTTTAATTAGACGAAAGGGTGGTGAGTACTGTGACAAGAGTCTGGAATTAAAATCATTAATTGATGTCAAGCTGACGAGAGACTGCTAACATGAATTTACTGACAGCAGGAAAGAAATTAACCTTATTACTTTACTTAGTACATTGGGACTATTTATTATATTTTCCTATGCAAGTTCAGTGAGTTCCATTTATGATTATAGAGAAAGACAAATAATTAATAAACACTGTATAAAGTTTTATTACCTCCTATCAATGAAGTTTACATGAAAACCACATCAATAACTTAAAAAAACACAACATAACAAGCCACCACGTCCCTTTAATCAACATAACTCATCAAAGCAATTACAGCAATATTTTTTATATTTTAAATGAGTATAATATACTGTGCTATACTCTCTAGCCAAGTACAATTACAAAAGTGATCTGATTTAAAACTATGCCTTAGTTTCTCAATGTCAGTATTGCAAAAAATGAAACATATTTTCTCCAGCAGTGACGTTGATTGGAATAACTGTCTGTTTTGATCATCATTGGAAGGTCAGCCTAACAAAGATGTGTTTTAATGTTAAGCATCTTTATCCTTTAGATGAAAGATATAATAGTGTCTTACAGAATGACAGCAGCATCCTATAGATAATTTGTGACCCAAAGGTCATAATAAAAGAATAGAGGGGAGGTCATCCTGTAGTAAAGGCCATCTGGAACTGTTAAAGTATCAGATGGAGTAGGGGGCTGAACAGCAGGACACTCTTGGCGTCTTTCCAGATTTCCCAGAGAGACCATAATATTTTTATTGGAAAATCCCAACTTTTTCCCCTTAAGCAAAATATTTTCATGAAGCCGTTTCATCTTACTTTTAGGAAAAAAGACAACATACTGTGATATGAAGAGAATTTTTGCTTCATATATAACCTAAGTGCTATCTGTCTTTAAAATAATGCAAAGATTCAACTTTAGTTTTTCTGCTACTGTATTTTGATGCCATTTTACAGCTTTCATGAGAAACATTAACTCTAAATGCATAATTATTGCAAACATTCAGAATATAAATGTTTTCTAAAGTGACTTGCATATAATCCTTTCTGATAAAACTTCTGCCCCCTTCCCAGCTCACAGGAGAGGAGAGGAAAAAAAAATTCCTCTGTGAATCAGAAAATCAAAGCAATGTGTTTCTCATTCTCACTTATTTTGAGATGGGGTCTGCTTGTCAAGGGATATTCCAGTTTCACTGAGACTTGCAGCATTGTTTTTGGCATTTGTTTTTTACATAAAGGATGAGGGTGCAGAATGTGAATAACAAATCAACAGCAGTATTTTTTGTAAAACACAGAAGTGAAGCATGAGAACATTGAGCTTTGGAAAAATATTTCAGAGCAGTTCCACTTCATAAAAGCGCAGACTTCCAGAGATATGTAAATTGTAGCTTTTGTGGAATAATAGTTGCCGAGATGTTTTTTAAGCAAAGCTCCTTACATTCTCTAAGTACATTTTGTAAGTATACAGATTGCGATTATAAGATATCACACTAAAAATGTATTTTCACTGTTATTCTTCTACAGAGATTCAAGACATTGTACTGAGCATGGTCTGGCCAAGTCCCTTGCCATAAATCTAAAAATATCATTTATTTGGTCTTTATAATCTGAGTTATAAATTTGGTTAAGGTGTCTTGCAGATCATACAAGTTCAGCACTCTGTTAGTTCTAAGTAATGACACTAGTTTGTAGCATTCCACTTTTGAATGCCAAGAATTTTAGGTAGGACAACAGTCTGCCCTCTGTTGACTGATAAACCATGCTGTTAGTGGTAGAGTCTGTGTAGCAAATACTTATTTAAGAATGAAACAAATTGTAGCATAATTACTGACTTATTGAATATGGCTGTGTATTGTTGCTGAGTTGAACATAACTGAAAACCCTTTAGATTTTCCAGGCTGAACTACAGGAGTTAAGTAGCTTACTATAGTAACCTATAGTAGGTTAGTAACCTATAGTACAGTGACTATTATAGGTTATTACAGTAAGCTACTGCACTAAAACCTCTCTTTGTTCTAATTTTTAGATACAGCAGCAATTATCTGAGTAATCACAAAGATACCTAATGACACATTCACAACAGGCAGACAGGTCTCCTCTCCACACCACGTCTCACCTTTTATTTTGCAACCAGTTACTTACAAAACCTTACAATACAAACCTCTTAATGGGTTATAAGAAACCTAGTTCAGTGTCTGGCCATGCTGTAGATATATGCTGTCACTCAGTACTGTGAGCCAGCAGGGTTTTAGAAGTGAATTCTGAGAGGTGTTGTGGATGCTAATTTTTGGTCCTAAGCAAAAGATACTGACATAAAAGCTATATTCTCCATTTGTGGTGTTTTCCCTCCCCTCCCCTCTCCCTCTCCCTCTCCCTCTCCCTCTCCCTCTCCCTCTCCCTCTCCCTCTCCCTCTCCCTCTCCCTCTCCCTCTCCCTCTCCCTCTCCCTCTCCCTCTCCCTCTCCCTCTCCCTCTCCCTCTCCCTCTCCCTCTGTATGAGATTCACATAATCCCTTGTTGTGTTGTAAGGGTTTTCATTGTAATTTTTTGTCACTTCACACTGTTTCATTTTCCAACTTTAGGACTAGGCTACTTCATACATAGCACTCTAGAAACAGAATAACAGACCTGAAATTGAGCTAGTGGCAATATTTCATACCCACTTATGTTACTGGGCTGGCTGGAGGAGGGTGGTGCTGGAAAGGGTCATCTCAACTGACTGATGACAGTATTGTAACTGGACCTCCAGTTACTGCCTGTAGCATCTGTGAATGACTGATTTGATAATGTGGTATGATATATGGTAGCAGTTGATATATGGTATGTCTTTGTCATTAGCTTCTTGAACATACAAGTACAGCTGCTCCTTACATATTTAACTACAGCATTCAGGTGTTAGTGCTGCTTACTGGCTTTGTTCTCCAGTTGGAAAAATATTGTTGGGGAAGAAATTGCCCAGCAAAGCCTCCCTGAGAGAGAAAATCAGCAGTCTTAAGTGAGTAGGGTTTGAAGCAGGAGCTCTTCCAAGTCATGTTTTAGCAATAGCTGAATCTCATGATCTGCTTTGTACTACTTCAGTCCAGCAAAAGGGCTAATAGGAGATCAGAGCTAGATTAATCTAATGACCAGGGGTCTGTCTCATAGGTGTAAATATCAGCTAATCTGGCTGGTTTTATAAAGCAGAAGAAAAAAATCCATTTTCCTCACAGAGAGCAATGATGTTCTTTGATGCACCCTGGTTCCGAGCAGGAACTGGGCTACTGCTCCAGTTGCCCATTTGGGGGATCTCCGCTGCTGGGGCCGCTGACCCCAGGACCAGACATGAAAATTATACAAAAAAAAAAAAATTAGAATGAAAATTACAAAATTTCAGTCCTTGTAACATTTGTTTTGGGGATGGGAGGACCTGCTATCCTGCCTACAAACCTGATAAATTTGGCTTTGGTTGAAACATATCCTTAAAGACACCACAGCAGGTATACCCCCCACTCCCAAATCCCCAAATGCTGCAGACTATTAACTGTGTAAAGTAGTCTAAAGGCTCCATTGAAATGCAAGTAAGGTGGTAATTTACAGATTATTATTATTTTTTTTTTTTCAAAATAGCAGGGATTTTCACTTATTTACTCCAAGATCCAAGAAAGCAGGATTGAGATACTCTGCTGAGGGAAAATGCATCTTCACTTTGAAAAACTTCAGTGAATCGAGAAAGTCAGAGATTTTAAAAAAATAAATAAATAAAAAAGTTGGGGTGAGATATCACCAGGTTAGAGAATTTAGATATTAGACAATTATGGCGTCTCCTTTAGTTTCATCAGTGTCACTTGGTCTCAAATTTCTGTTTGCACTTTAGCTACTTATACAAATAATATTTATCTTCTGCTTTTTTTCATTTCTTCACATCTTCATTTTTACTTTGTTACCTTCTTTATCAGCATTATTTATGACTCCTTACAAAAATGAGCATGCTGTTCTCTTCTGAATATAGTAGGGCACTTATAGTAATCACTTTTTTTTTTTTTAACTACATCCTTCCTCAGTTGTAGCTCATTAAAGGTTTTTGAAATTCTCATGGATCTCTTCTTCATGTAGGATTTAAGGAGGGAGAACTGCAGGGAGAACCTAGGCACTATCACATTTTCTAATTGGCAAATATTGGTGATTGTTGGAGGAGGAAAAAAATAAGACTGATTGTGTAGACCTCTTTCTATAATTTCAAGGTGGTGGACACTGTTTTTGTTAGTTTGTTATTTATAAATATTTACTCTCTGTTATGTTTGTCTGTTCTTGTAGAAATATTACATGGGAAATACATATGTATAAAATTTCAGTGAAAGTGTAGCATTATAGACCCAGAGGAGAGGGTATGTCAGTTTTCCAAGACTGGATCTCCATTGTATGTCATTCCTGCAAGATGTTTGTTTCATCCTTTTTTTTATGCATCTTTTTATTTTTTTTTTTTCTTAATGGCATAGGCTCGATAACTTCCCTTAGTTAGAAAGTTCCGCTGCCTACAGTATCTAGGCTCAGTCACTATTGCTGGAGTTTAAATACCTAATACTTGTATTAGAGATGGAAAACATTATAATTTTCCTCCTTATGTATTAGGAGACTGCTATTATGTCCCCACTGTCTTTTTTCTTTTCCACAGCAGCTTGACATTGCTAACCTGTGTATATCTGTCATCCAGTAGAATTTCCAGATCCATTCCTGAAAAAGCAGCTCACAGGTTTTTTCCTACTTCTAATTGATATGCTTAATTATTCTATGTAAATTACCTTCTACTTGTTGTTATTGAAGTTAATTCTATTTTTGAAGTCCACTCTGTCCTTCAGGAGCATTTGAAATTTTAATCCTTTCCTCTATTGTTCATTTTGTTCATCTGGGCTTTGTGCAGATTCAATAGCATCCTAATTTATAATGAAACCCTGAGCAAATTCAGAGAGGGATCCTGTAGAAAATGCCACAATTCGTCCTCCTGGTGTGACTGAATTACTGAAACCTACACTTTAGATACTCTGTAGGAACTGCCCAGTTCAACCTATTGCATCCATCCTGTTGTCATTTTTGTCTTAGCCTTAGATCTACTGTTTGTCCTCTATTCACAAGGCCTTTTACTGTGTTACAGAACGAAATCAGATTGACGTGACCACATCTGTTCTTGATATGGTGGCTACTGCTTGTCCCATTATCTTCTCAGTGGTTACCAATAGTTGGGTTCAAAGTTTCTCAGGGGAGTGAAGTTAAACTGACTAGTTGATAATTCTCTTGCTCCTCCAAAGGGATGTTGACTTCTAGTCTTTCAGTATTTTAGCTGTCCTCAACAGCTTCTCATGATTACTGGAAAAGGTCTGAGACTACCTGAGACAGTGGTGTGTGTGGGATGTTCAAGTAGCTTAACTAGCTTAACCAGTTTCTAGCTACTTCTGTTGATGTTAGATTCGAGATATTTTTTGTTATTGGTGGCAATATCAATAGCGCTGGCCACCTGCTTGCAATCAACCATTTTAGTGAAGATAGATGAAGAGAAAAAAACAACAAATTAAGCCTTAGGTTTCCTCAGCATCATCTGTCAATATCGTTCCCTCACTACTGAGCAGGGAAGCAACCTTTTCTTTGCTCTTCCTTTTACTGCTAATGCAATTACACAATGATTTATTGTTATCTTTAAAGCTCCCTGCTACTTTTATCTCACATTATGCCTTGGCCTTTCTGATTTTGTCCCTGTATTCTTGTGCTTATCCATAGCAAACTGACCACATTTTGTGTACGTTTCATCATTTGCTTGAAGTCAAAGGACAGTCATATTTAAGGCAACTGGCTACATACGCATGTACACATCAAAGTGTTCTTTTTTTATTTATTAACTTGAAAAGGTTGTTTTCCAATTTAAAAATACTTAGCAGTATTTTATTTATTTATTAATTTATTAACATTCTTAAGTTTTGAATGAAATGGTGAGGGGCACATGAGGAAGAAAAGGTGTCTCTGTTTGCAGCTTGTTGCTGCTCATGATTACCCATTGCCCACAGCGATCCTTTAGAATGATTTCCCCAGGAAACCAGGCAGCTTTGCTGAGCTATAATGGTTATAACTATGATAACTGACTAGCTCTAATCACAATAAGAAAAGCTAAGTGTAATATGCAGGTTCAGAAGGAAATCACAATAATGTCCATAATCAAGGTACCCTCTTTAGAAGAGCAGTTGTCAGAAAATTCCTGCTTGGATCCAAAGGCCAAAGAAAAATACAGAAGAGGACAAACTCCCATATTGACTTGATTGCCAAAATTTAGGGAAAGGGCAATTAAAGCACTGAAGGCAGTCGGAGGGAGGGTGAGGAGGAGCAGTGAGACCTGGCTTATTGCTGGTGTGCTGTGCCCACAAGGTATTTTTCACTAGCAGGGGAAGAGGGGACATGACTGACAAAATCTGTCTACTGGCCAGTGCACCTCCAGACCTCTTTATTAGAAACGATATCTGGCAAAAACTGGACCAAGTGTTGTCATCCCATCAGACTAACTTAAGCAAGCTGACTAGTGTTATAAATGTGTCGTTGTTTTTCCTCTGTTCTTAATCCATCAGATAGAGGAATGCCAGTCTGGTGGCAGAAGAACTGAGAACTGGCAGTGTTGGATGGCTTGTCATTTAGCTTCTGTCCTTACACAATGCTGTTTCTATCCTTAATAAACATTGTCAGCCACCTCACATATGTGGAATTGCAAGTGTTCAATACTGATTTTGTAAATCAGCAAGCCTCGGTGGAAAAGACTAGGTTGTGGATAATCACTTGGGCAATCACTGAGTCCTGGCAGCAGCAGGATGATTAATTGGATTGACCAAGCAATTGCACACCAGAAACAGCAGCCAACTTCGTTTCTGCTCTTGTGGGAGGACATTGCTGCCATTGCAACAACAACTGTAATGTGTTAGCCATGAATATCCTTCCCATACTGTATTAATCAATTAAGATGAATAGTCATTTTTTTAAAGGATCTAAATTACTCGTGTGAAAAAGTCCTCCAAAGTGGACGGGTGCTTCCAAGGGACTGGGCATATATTTCTTATTTCACTCCTAATGCTACTTGAAATTAGGGTTGATTTCTTTTGCTAACTTTGCATGTTCACTTTTTCTCACAAGAGCTCTGCTAGCATCACAGTCTGGAGTTTTCCATTGATGGAAAAAGTTAAAATTTTGCTCCCACATAGCTGGTGTGAATGTTTGGCTGGTTATGAGATTTGACTAGCCCAATGAATTTGGTATCTACATGTGAGCTACCAGGGTAAATGCACTTTGTGGCTGAGGGAGGTGCACTTGGCACATCCATTAGAACCTAGGCCGCACAGGCAGCGGCTTGGTGTCTGAATCTAGACCAGCCCTACTGGCAGACCAAAACAAACGCTGACACCTAAATTTGGGTGTCTAAAATGGCAGTTGCCCTCATCTGACAGCTGAATCCCACTCACAGAGTTCTGAAAACGGAACAAGGTGTCTGCTCTTTGCTGAAGACAGCAGAGCAAAAGCTTTTCCTTTACATTTGTGACCACTGTTTCACATGCATAAGAATCGCTCTACAATGGGTATGTCTATCATTACTGGATTAGCTTGCAATGAAAAGCTCGTCTAACAATTATAGGAAGTTAGCAGCTAACAATATTGTCATTTGAAGCAGTTATCATTAGCTTTTGAATTGAATGCCACACAAATGCATGAGGATAGTTTATACTTTACTGAACATTATAATTTGAGTCTCAAAAGCACGACAGTACGTTGTTGACATTTTCAATATTAACACTTCAGCGAGAAGGGTTTAGAAACTTCTTGGGGTAGCTTTTGTATTTTTGAAAGTTCAGTTCCATTTAAACACTGCAAAATTGATTAGCAGTTTTTGCAAAATTCTTTCAAATGGAAAGAGTTACATAAATGCTAAGCATTATTATCATTGTTAAGCCCATACAGAATCTGTAGGAAGGCCATAAATCCTAAAAATTAGCTGATCTGAAATTTCAGACATATGCATTTTGATTGTGTCGTGTCATAAAGCAACACTGTTCAGTGAAGACAAGTTAATACGAATATCCACATTGTGAGACTGAAGCACTCTGGTCAAATGCTTCTCCAGATACTGGATTTCAATAGCAAGAGCACTGCTGATTACGGCTGAAGTACACAGCAAATTCCAGGTTCTCGTCTGTGCCACAGTGTGTTCACATAATCATTTTAATCTTTCCCACAGTAGTCTGCACTGACATTTTCCGTATGTGCACTTAATTCAGTATATGCTAATGGAGGAGTTAAGCCACACCATGTGTACACACATACACATGCACACAAGGAGGGGGCTCTATATAAAAAATAATGTAGCATTAAGTTCAAGTTACGTATATAAAAATATTTTCAGATTTTAAAACTATTACAAATGAGAAAGGGATAGAGCAATATTTAGCTGCTAGCTACTGTTCTTTTCAAGAGCATGTCTACATACTTTTCTTTGGTCATTTGGTTCTTCTGAGTTTAGAGACATAATGTTTAATATTAGTATTAAAGATAGCATATCCAGAAGAAGACAGAAACAAAGTTATATTTTAAACAATATTCAAAAATAAATAATCAAAATACCTGTATTTTTGTCATGTGAAGGGAATAAGACTTGCACAGCGGTTTAGACTTAACACATAGAAAATTAATTAAGAGAAAAAAATCACATTTTGGATGTCAATATAGTTGGAAGTCTTGTAAGTCTCATTTTTTGGTCTGATTTTGTAAATGTTACTTACTGTAACTGCTTACTGAGCACTTTGGTTATAATTAACAGGAAGATGTATAATGCATTTGGGCTCTGATTTTTAATACTGTGTATGTGTATTAACACATTTTATTAGCAATTGCAGAAAATGTTCTAAAAAAATTCCTGGTGGATACGAACATAATTATTTGCAAAACACTTCAACAATCAGTTCTCTCCCACTTGAATAGGAGTAAGTATGCTTCATTGAACCATGCATGGGAAAATCTTAATGTTATGCTGCAAACGGTGCTATTTAAGAGTTCAAATGTATTAAATAGCCAATAAGCAGATACATGAGAAAACTTGGTTAACATGAAACTGGGGACCCTAGTGTCTGCCCCTGTGGGAAGTGAAGTGATATTCATGGTCAGAAATGAGAACGATCACCAGCACATCTCATGGCAGTCTGTATAACACTGAGGCCAATATCACCAGTTATCACCAGATAATTCAGTTTTATAAGCATGTCAGGTAACAATGTTTTCTCCTGACTGTATTACTTGATGCCACGTTATTGCTGTACTGTCAAATTTCATGCACTAAAATACACAAATATACACAAATATTTTTTTTGCTCAAATTGATGTCAGCCAGTGTTCAAATATTTGATGATACATTTACCATTGAAATTAAAATTACATTCCAGAATCTAGCAATATTTAGAAAATTGCTGTTTTCTTTTGCTTTTCCCATTCAGTTGAGATTTATAAAGGGATAAATACATTCTGCCATGGGGTAATTAACACAGGGCTACAAATTGGAAGTGAAATCTGCAGAGAGATGAAATCAACAAGTACAGGTCATCTTCAGGCCTATTTTTCCTTCTGCACCTTCCAAGTGATTAAGGCTGTAATGTTTCTGAATTGCAGCTCTGGAATATAGGACTATGTAAATATATCTTTTATATTTTAAAAATAGACACAATTTAAATTTGAAATGGCTTTAGGATTTAAGCCTGAGTCCTTTGTCACTCTAAAAAAATAATTATCCTGTTGGAGGTTGCTGAAATTTCAGAAGAGTGTGCTGTCAGCTAAACACTGTTGCAGTTTTCTTGTCCATTTTTCCCCTCTTAAAATAAAAAGCAATCTGTAAAGAAAAATCTTGTCTACGAAGATTACATAATTAAAAAATTATGTTGGCTTAAGTTAATTTTTCTCAGATTACTCCTATTTACATTTTCTTTTTGTTTATATGGTTGTTTTTCTTTCCACTAGGCCTGAATATGAGTGAAACTTGTGGTTTACAGGCCACTAGTAGTGGACATAGAAAAGAAGAATTAGGCTGAGGTATAATTCAGGGCATTTACATTAATCACTGAACCATTGATGTAGATGTTGCTGCCTGTTGAAGGGAGTTCAGCTGGTCAATTTTACCCCCAGATCAGTACCCTTGGTCAATACTTGTGGTATTTTTAAGGAAAATAGGTCTGCCTGTCTGTGCCACCCTCCTATTCCCTCTTTTCTTACCAGGATCTCTGTTAGCACAGAAAGAACAATTTGCTTGGGGCTCAGTCTGATGAAGACACTTGAATTTAGACTTTCAAATTCAGGCTCAGAGCTGGATTCTCATGCTCATACACAGTTGTCTCATGTCATTTGAGTTGTCACAGTCTCTGAGATGCCAGCACAGGGCTGGCAGATGTGACAGGGACCTGTGGGAGACTTTGTCTTGCAGCTGGAGGTCCGGCAGTGTTTCCTGGGGCTGTTGGGTGGCTGTAGCTGCCCATGTTTGAGCAGCTGAATCGAAGCTGGCTATCCAAGCTCCCAAAGGAGGCCTAAACAGCAGTGTCACGACTGTCTGTAGAGCGACTCTTTTCATGCTAGGACACGGTGACTGGCACAGCAGCACCGTTAACTCTCTGGAGGCTGCTGAATTACAGCTCCCTTGGCTGTAACAGGAGCTTGCACATGTAGCTCATTTGAACTCACCTACTGCAGACACCTGCATTGTAGTGTCTTAAACTGTACTCTGAATCCTGCCCTTTGCATAGCCCCTTTACAAAGACTGCTCTTGAATGCCATGTGGCTAAGTGTAAAATTTCCAAAAATGTAAAAGTAACCTAACTTTGAGGCTTTTCTATTTTCGGAAGAAGCAAGGCTTGCTTTCAGAAGAGACAGAGGCTTTGAGTAGGCTGCTCTTGTTAACAGTCGGTGAGCAAGCTGTCTTTGGAAATGGCACATAGCAGGGGGGTGCACAGAGCTGCAGTTGGGATGGATAGATGTTGTCACACCATAGCCATGACTGTATTAGATGAAAAAGGAGCACATTTTACTAATGGAAGGGAGGAGACAGCTCAGTGCTTCATTTTGCGATGATGACAGAGCATTATATCGGTCTGGGGAGACTGATGGGGAGAAGGTTGTTTTTTTTTCAGTTCACTGTGTATGTGTGTGATACATCAAATTTTCTAAAATGCCAATGAAACTTTGAAGCCCAGATCAAATTTTAGTAATAGGTTTGTGTGCTTTTGAAAACATGACCTGTACTCAGTTTGTGTTTGTCAGATGGCTAAATGTCGCCTGTTTTTATCTGTCACTTTTAATCATAGAGCTAAACAAATGCACTTGGGTACAAAATCCCAATATAACATCACTTTTCATTTGTAACTTTAACATAATGCACATGTTGATACTTTCTGTGAAGAAACTGCCCACTTTTAGGAGGTGCCAGATTCAGTTTGTTTACATTTTAAACAAATCACACACATTTTAAACAATGTGTACAAGAAACTACTTCTACTGTTTACTGCATATATGCATACATAGCATACATATATACATGTGTGTTTTATTCTTGGGATTTTAAATTTTGAAAAAAGTATGATTTTTGTAGTATTGGGCCAAGAAAGTACATTAAAATTAATCTCTAAAGACAGCCATTAGAGCCACTAAATCTGTCAGGTTTTGATGGACTACAAGACGATATGAACCGTGTCTGGCCAGTCTCAGACAGGTCAGGTAATAGCACAAACATCCTAAGATGCATAAAACAACCAATAAACACTGAGAACTACGGCTAGTCCTTTATTTCACTTAATAATGAAAGAAAAGACTGTGGATAATCAGACTTCTGCCTTAAAGACCACTGTTGATCATGGTGTTGCTTAGATCTAGTCTTCAATATCCAATGTGCACCTGAGACTCCATGACAAACTGAAACTGGAAACACGTCAGTGGTTTTCATTAAGATGGGCTGCCCAAAGTGTCTGTTAACTGCTGCTTTCAGATGAAAGGGGGGAAAAGTTAGTTTCAGCCTTCTTTTAATTTTTCAGAATTCAAGCAAAAACTAGAGAATTTCGAGAGAGACAAGCTCGTGAACGGGACTATGCAGAGATACAGGACTTTAACCGGACGTTTGGCTGTGATGCGGACCCAATGTATGCAGGGATTGCTTCCTATGACTCTTCTTCAAATAGCGGCACGATAACGCTGACCACCAGACCGCAGAGCCCGAGGGAAGGGCAGACAGTTGAAGCCTTGTACGCCCAAGTGAAGAAACCACGGAATTCAAAGTCTTCACCTGTAGACAGGTAGGCACCAGACAGCAATCAATATGCTCTTTCGAAATCCACCCTCCTAATGCTTGTGTCGTGGGAGATGACTGTATGTCAATTGGCAAGTCAGAACTCCATTTTTATTAATGGCTTTTAAAAAGCCTTTATGTAGAAAAGTATTGAGCTCACACAAATCAAACTGTGGCAGAGTGGGATCTGAAAGTTTATCCTACAGAGCCACAGATTTTCTTCTCATTCTTCAGATGGTTTCGAGTTTTAGAGCCCCTGTTTGTTGTAATTTAATTTAAATTCAAACTTGTGACATCATCTAATTTATTTATCAGAGCTCTAACTAATATAACTCTTGAATACCACATTTCCAACCTATTCACAGAAGTTACAAAATCTTTGGAAAGTTCTTACTGTTAAAGCAGAAGTGGGTTAAAGCTTACCTGGATTTTAGTCCTATCACAGTCCTGAACTTCTGTCTAGTGGGTGGAACTTTGTGATAAAATACAGACCAAGTGAGTAAACTCCAAGCTTGACTTATGAGTTACGTTCTCTTCTCAGGCTGTAGCTTATGATTTATACTTTTCCTGGGGTTACATTATCTGAACTATGTCATGCTAGGTTTTATGTTGAAATCCAGCAAAATTCTGGTTTCTGTTGATGGAGTTTTGAGTTCATTCAAAAACCTGAAGCTAAAAAACAGGCATGCAAACTAACATAAAGTAGAAATAACCAAAGGCAAAATTCATAGCTTTTTTGCACTGTAACGATGGAAATACATCTGTTTTCTTGGCTGACATCTATGACGTTGAAGTTCTGCATTTTCTCAGCTTTACAAAAATGAACATTGAAATCCTAGTACAGGAGGTATTGTTAACTCATTCCGAGGGTATTAATTTAGCTCATAGTAAAATAACTTGTAGTTTTGTTTTCTACCCCATTCTTTCCAGAAGAAAAATACTGGACATTCGCTTAAATGAGCAGAACAGTATCATTGGTTACAGTGTTGGAGGTCTGTACAACTGTCCATATGGAGTGGCATTGATCTTGCCTATTCTGTTTTGAGTGTTAAATGGAGTCATTTGTTCTTAAGGAAAGCAGCTGTCATGCAGAGTCCAGTTAATTGTCTAAAAGTTTTTTAATGAGGACTGGTTGGTGTATTTAACCTTCTGCTATATCTATTTTTTTTAAAGTTTCTTTGCATAATATTGGAAAAAAAAATGTTGTCTGACATGACAAATAAGGACATTTCAGATGCATACATTTTTACTAAAAATGAGTAGCACAGCTGCCTTTTAATTTTCTCACACAGTTATTCTGTATTGCACTGTGTAAAAGGTCTATTTTACGTATTAAATAAACATAGTTTATATATTGTAGATATGTATGTTTATATATTGTAGATATGTATGTTATTTCAGTGGAGGAAGCAAAATGATTTGGAAAAAGACAGCTTCATCTGTGCCCTTAAAATTTTATGTTACGTAGCCTTATATTGACCAGCCCTGGTATGCCCAAATGCCTGACATTTCAGCACTTTTGTTATTTTGGAAATCAAGATAGCTTGGTTGGATACGGCAGCCACGTGGTGCCTCTCGCGGCTGTTTTTGTTAGACCAAAGGCAGTGTTTCATGCCTGAGTTGAACGGCATCAATGTCACATCAACAAAAAAAAAAGTTCTTTGATGCAAACCTGGCACGGGGAAATATAAGACCTGTGTGACCTAGCTAACTCTGTGTGATTGCTGATAAAAGAGCAAGAAGAGAGTGAGTAAAACTGAAGATAACGGTGTACTGAGGGAACCTGATGTTAATGATAAGGGTGGGATTGAAGAGCAGTGTGACAGTTTCGCACATTCAAGCTGCTCTGCCAGAGCCCGGGAGCACAGAAGGCCCCGACTCACTCAGCTGGATCATGCTGGGAAAAAAGGCCAGGTCTGGCATGCATAACGGGCTGGAGCAGAGGCAGGAAATGCAAGTCGGGTATGAGAGCAAGAATCATAGAATAATTTGGGTTGGAAGAGGCCGTAAAGATCATCCAGTTCCAACCCCCCTGCCACGGGCAGGAACACCTGCCACTAGAAAAGAAAAGCCATCCCTGGTTTAGTGATAAGCGGATGATATAGGACATTCAGCAAGAAATACCTGGAAAGAAATACATAGGTCAGATGGAAAAAGATTATTACTTACTACCAATGTCCTCTGATGTATCTGTTTGGGGGAACCCAGGTATGAGCTTGTGGCTGAGCATCCCAAGGCTGCTCTGCATTCTACACATTTCATCTTAGATGTATTAAGGAAATATCATCTGAACATCATTTTTTAGGAATAGTTCTGTCTGTGTGGGCCTGAGATGCCTGTTAGATGAGATGTCACCCTGTCTGTAGGATATCTGGCTTCTAACCCAGTGTACATCACCACTTGTTTCTTGCTGTCCCTTTCCAGCACTGAGACCTTCCCCCTTCACGTGGCATCTCTTGTGATGTCCCTTGCTACAGCAAGTATCCAAGTGCCTCTTCATGAGGCTTTTCTCCAGGGAGCTCTTTCCTCTGCAGGCTGATTTATCCTCATACTGCTACAAGAAATCTGAGGAGAAATAGTCGGTTACAGCTCTGCGTTCTTAACATAGCATTTATGTTAGCGTTCACCTGCACCAAGTGTTACTTTCCCTGTTTTACCGCTTTGCCCTGCCATCCTTTTCTTCCTTTGTGAGTTTCAGAGGTTACCTAAATAGAAGCCGTCCCTTCCAGCCCTTGTGGATGGGAAGAGAAATCACTAACACACGCTGCCCGCGCGCTGAACTGCCAGGAGCTGGTAACGGCCAGGCTGTCTCAAATCTTTAGCACATACATATTAAAAGCAGAGTTGTTTACATGGGAAATGTTATTTCTATTCAGTTTGGTGCTTAGTGCCAAACACAATCTGACATTTAAATGTGTCCAAAAGGTTATTTAAAAGTCTCTTACAAAGAAGCCCATAACAAAATGTCCCATAATAGTTTGCATACCATTGTTGAACACATGACAAATTTTTCCTTAACTTGCAAGTGAATTACTGCATCTGTGTGTGAGGCCTTGTCAGGGTTTGTTTTTCTTTAATATTCCTCAAGCTTCTCTCTTATTTTCATGAACACATGCCACCAACTGATGCAAATTTAACTGTGTCATGGTGTGTGAACGATAGCAAAGTGAAGGACAAGTATGTGAACTGCTTTGTCAGAATAATGTGTTTTGTTTTGTTTGGTTTTGTTTTTTAAATTTTTATTTATTTTTTACAAGTTTGAGGATATTATGAGGGCAACTACAACTAACTAAGCTTTACCCAAAGGTGGTACTGTCAAGTTGTCAGGCAGAGATCCCCAAGATATTTTATAACCTAACTTGAAACCAGGGTTAAAAGCAAGCCTGTGCTTTTGTTCTCCTTCTTCGGTGTATTTAATATTTGTCCATATCCCAAGCGCACTTTAATTGGCAGATAGAACAAAACAATAAAGAGATGAAAAAAATGTTTATTCCCTAATCATTTTGTCCATTTATTTCTCTAAATTAGAAAATGGATTGTACAATGCCAAAACACAGCAAAGGAGAAAGAATTGTTAACTTACTCAGTGGAAACTTGCACATCAGTGTATGTGTGGAAGTAACATTGCTTCAAACATCTTACCAACAAGAGCTATTAGAAAAAAAGCCTATAAATAGTAAATTTTTACTCAAAATTCTTTACAGGACTTGAAACTATTTTAGAATTGCTTTAATGCAGATTTATGTTGGATCAGAGTTAAATAAATCATTGATGGATATTGGTGGCTTTCTTTTTTACTTCTTCCAGTGCTAGTTATTATCTGTTAAATATGTAGTTGAAATTAAAAGCTCAAAATAAAGAACCTTCCATATGTAATCCATATGCAAGTGTAGATCCTGTAAATCTTGAAATACATTTTAAATTCCAGTTATACTAGTCATAGCAATTCTCTCTAGTAGCACTAAGAAAGTGTTTTCTGATCCTGATCCTAAAGAATTAAAGCAGAATCTTTTCCTTAACAGAAAAGCAATTTATTGCTTAGAGGAAATGAAACTCTAGCAATAAATAAACAAATAAGATCTGTTGGGGGTGATTGGTGATCAGGATAGCTGCTTATCCATCAGCTGGCCTTGCTACATTAGCTCCATCCTACGTATCAATAGCTTACAGAGATAGGCTGCTAAGCATTTTTTTCACTTAGCAACTTTTAATGTTAGCCATTACTGGAGCAAAATCTAGGTGGAATGTATAATCCATGTTTATTTTACAGTACTGGAAAGAAATGTCTTGAGAATTGTGTTCTTGTGGATAAAGCTTTTACTTTAACTGAGAAATGTCTCTAGTATGTTTTGCATCACAAGGAAGAGAAGCTGCACTACTGATCAATAGTATTTTTCATGTAGATGACAATGATGCTATACAATGGGGTTTTATGGCGATCACCTGACACCCATAGTTGAGCAGTATGTAGAAAGACAAGTCCTAATGGACGTTTACTGGCTGTCACTGTGTAATCATTTCCCACCAAGAGTGCATTGTCCTGAAATATAATTGAAATAAAATAGGCACTGAGCTGCTGTAAATCTAAATAGCTTGAAAATAGTAGGCTAGACTCCCACAGCTTGCTGAGGACATTTTAATGGAAACATAAATACCATAATCATATGCTTTTTGCATGCATTTTACCATTAAAAAGAAAAAAAAATGTTCATTTTAGAAAGGGAGACCTTTATGAACTGGTTTCTTTTCTATCAGAAGTGGAATCAAGTTATGTCAACGGAATATTTGGGAACTGAAAATCAACCCATTTGCTTTAACTGTCATCTGCTCTGTGCTAAGAGGCAAAAATGCTGTTTTTAAGGTCAGGCCGCATACTTTGCTTACTGCTTTTCCAAAAAGAAAAGGAGAACATTTTATTTAGATGTTAACTTTTATTCACTCAGTAGTATCTTTGTGCTTAAATTGGCACGAGAGTAATGAATCCTGGAAGCTGGAAAGAAACAGTCTAATATAACATAGGAATATGTTAAAAGCAGACCCTGGCTTTCTAGTGTGTGTAAAATGATTCTTAGCAATAGCAGAATGGGTCATAAAAGCTATGAAATGCTATATTGCAATGCCTGGATAAATATTTGTTAAAAAAACAAGACACTTGTGCAGCTATATTAAACTTCTTTATTAGTAGTGTCAGTCATAGGAGTGTGCCTAAAGTCTATGGAATCATTTATGCATAGAAATCTGAGCTTATTGCCAGTCCCATAGTAGATGAAGATATGAGTTATTACTCAGGGCAATGCATCCCATAAGTGCTAGGAAATTTCTTTTTTCTTAAATGAAGAGAGTTTTAGACAGAAGTTGACTTGAGGAACACCACACAAAGGGGAAGGCTGTGGTGCCATAACCCATCTAACCAATGACATAGAAAAACTATAGAGCTGTGCAAAAGGCTAACAGCCTGGGTTGAACAAGATTATGAGTAAGCTCTTCCCTCCTACCTTTGTTTACTTCTGTTCACTGATGTGGAAGTGTTTTCGGATGTCCTGAATCCTTGTTCTTCCTTCTGTTTATCACTCTCTACCATCAGAGTCCTACGGATGGCATACTTGCAGAGGAAGGCACTGTTCATGTGGGTGGATATACCATAAATTCTTGATTAGCTTGCAGCCATTTCAGAGCAGTCACCCCTTCATTATCCAGGCACCCTAAACAATTGGTAATATTTCAGAAATTAGTAGTAATAGGTTTAAAATCCTTATCTTCCGCAGAGTATCACCCTTTCAAGGCATAATGAAGCTTCATTCCTATGAGAATCTGGCTTCTGTAAAGACTTCCCTGCCCTAGAATATGGCACATATGCCATTATGGGATCATCAAACAGACTTTCCAAAGCAACCCTGTGGAGAGCCATGGGTTAATGAACTATTTGCAGTTCTCTCCCAAGTAAAACTGAAAGTCATTGTGGTATTTTCTTCCTTTCTGTGATAACCTGGAGAAGGATTAGTTAGAGCCTCTGTGAGACTCTTCATGGGGTTTAATTTCACGTTAGCACTAACACATTGGGGTTTTTTTTTGTTCCTCTACCCTTCATCCTATAAGCCAGTAATCCTTACCCCCAGGACTGTCTAAAAATTAGCTTGGTCTCTCATAGACCCATGCATTTAGAACCCAATAGACACTATTAGCATTGGTATTTTATTATCTTAGGTTGGTTGTTTTCTTTTGTTCTTCCATCTTGATAGAATATAAGACAAATTTAATATAAATTCATGAGGATTTATGTAGACTCCCTATTGTGAAAGTATGCAGTTGCACTCCCTGTTTGGGTTACTGCTTTGGTGAAATAAGTGGCAGACTCACAGTGAACTCTATTCAGACTCCCATTTTAATTACTTGAAAGTCTTAGGTTTGCTTTTTTTTTTTTTTTTTAAATAGATACCAAACACTGATACTGTTGTGAGAACCACGACTCTCCATTTACCACAGCCACAGCCTCACTTAAGCCCTGGTATTTTTGCTTCCTCTCACTTCAAGTTGACTTGCTGCCTAATCTAAAGCATGAGAGCTATTTGTTTTTACAAAAGCAGAAGAAGTTGGTATCCTACAAATGGCAGCAGTGGGAAAATGCACAGAAAGATAAGAGAGAAATGAACTTTTACTCGGGTTACAAAACACAGAGGTGAAACAGGGCCCAGTGAAGGCAGACTGTCCTTATTGCCCTTATTCTGAGACATTGCTAACTAGCACCCTTTGCTGTAATTAGTAGTATCAATTTGGTTTTGTAATTTTCAATTCTGTAATTCTTTAATTCTTTGCATCTACCACTTATGATGAGCCAAGGTAGTTACAAAGGTAGATCAAAACCAGACACATTTCTTCAGTTTAAGAGTATTTTGGTATTTAAAGTATATTGTAACTGAATTATATATGTATTTTTAATATTGGGATATTAGTGCAATTTACACACAGATACAGATCAGTTATGCATTTTGTTGCTTGGATAAAAAAGAATGGCCTTTAAATTTCTTCAGATGGTAGGAAGCAGCATTTAATTAAAAATAAAGGAAGGAAACCTAAATGATAAATCCTAGTATAAAACTAAACATGATGTAAAAACTAGAAAAGCCAATGTCTGATACTGAATGGTTATGTATACCTTGAGATTGTATTAAAAAAAAAAAAGAAAAAAGAAAGAGCTTACATGCACATCTTTATTTCCCACTAATACCATCAATAAAATGTGGAGTTCTTCATCCTGAGAAAATTATAGGGAATATCTGAGAATGCAAAGCTGAAAAAGCAAAGGCTTACCAAGTCCTTAAATGAAGTGCTTCAATCCTACCAGTCTAAACTGTTTAAATCTGTCCTTTGCTAGTCTGGTTAACCAAAATTTGGATGGTGAACTGATGTTATGCAGCACTTGAATGCCATAATTTAATTGATTAAATTTGTTGTTGCTGTTGAACATGGCCCTTTTAAAGTGGAATACAAATTTATGATTCTTCTGTCTTTTATGTCCCTCCAGTCAACCCATCTGTTCCTCTTTGGTGAAAGATTCTGGCTTCTGCTCTCCATGTATTTAAAAAGCTGAGGTTTTGCATTTTTGAGTTGTCTGATTATAGGAGAGGATTGCAGAGGCTGAACTTGTAGGATGTGTTGTGCATTCACAAAATCCTCTCTCTCCTCTTGCTAAAACAAAATACCCAAACTGGAGTTAGCTCTTTAAATTAATACAGCTTATCAGTTGAAAAGTAAAGTAAGAATTAATTTTACATATGTTCTTCTAATCTAGAATACTAGATTTGGAGGTTTTTGGAGATTTCTGTGTTCTGTTATTTTCTTATGAATGATATCTCTTTCACAGATGAGACAAACTATATTTAACTACATTGTTTATCTTTATGGACAGTCTTGTTTGTTTACGTGACTGAGAAAGCATCCTGCGGATGGTCTTAAGTGGTTTGTCACTAGAGGAAGTTGTGGAATCCAACTGTGGGAAGGAATCCTCTGCAGTAAACTTTAGGAAGGAAAATAACATCGTTATATATAGGTTAGCATGTGTGTTCGTGTTAATTCCTTTTATCATCTTGTAAACTCATTGAATGAGTGCTTATGAAACATACCACGTTGACAACCCCAGAAACTGAGAAGTTGCTCAAAGACCTCATTTCATTTTGTTCCTAGTCAGAAAGTTGAAGGCTAATTCTTTTACACTGTTCCCTCAGCAAACAGCACTTATTACTCAAATATTATATGTTGTAGCTTATTTTAAAAAATTGTTCCTTAAGGCTCAAACACTATGATATGAGATGTTAAAAGCTTCTTGCACAACCTATTTTATATGATTATGCATTTCTGAAAAATGTTGTTCTAACATCAGACTTATTTACTTGCCATAGATATATATATATAATATATACATATATATATTTTTTTCACTCCTTAAAATACTGGTGACATTTAAACAGCTTTTCAGTTTGATGCATTTATAGAAATCTTTCTTATGTATATGGAATATTTTTACAGTAAATAGATCATGTATTTGTAACGGACAGGTAATTTCATCTGCCTTGAGTTTAGACAGTGATATAGCATATAGGGCTTAATTTATGAAAGCAAAAGCAAAAGAACAGATTTTGCTTAATTTTAATTTTTGTGTATAGTTTTGTGACAATAACACATGGCACACCTGAGTTGCATCGCATGCTATGATATGTCTTCTGTGTGCAGCAGTTCAGTCTTGATTATAGCTTTCTCTCATTCCTAGGTTTCCCTTTAAAGGAAAGTACACTACAAACTAGGATGAAAAGAAAAGGCAGTATTACTACTACTAACATTTTAAAAAGCAATTAGAACCTGTGCCACACAAGGAATATGAGAAGTAAAGTCCCTCACACTTCTAATTTCCACTTATCTTGGGGAAGGAAATTTATTTGCAGAAGACCGCAGTACCACAGTATCAGGCCTCCTAGGCAGTAGGAGTAATTGTCCTAAAAGCTCTCTGACCTGGCAAACAAAGGAGACAGAAGATAGTAACATGGGTCTTTATTTCCTGAGATGTAGTTCATGGCTCATTAATAGTTGCGGTATATACCATGGGGTATTGTATGCTGCAGATGAAACAAGCAGAAGTTGCCCCTGTCATTATTTTGTAATTGTAATAATAGATATAGTGTAAAAAAAATAGAGGAAAAAGAAACAGAACATTATGTGATGCATTTTTTTTGCACATCTTCTTAAACTGTGCTGCGTCTGCTTGCTTAAGATAAACTCTGTGCATATTTGCTAAAATGTTGTCAAATTAACCCACCCGTTTCAGAGGATTGCTAAATGCCCATCAAGGAATGGAGGGATGCACTGAAGCTATTTTAATTAGCAAAGTGTGATTTAAAGGTTGCTAAAATCAAAAAGAGCTTATTCATTTTTCATCAATAATCATTTTCCTTAATATTTCATCAAAACCTGCTGATTCGGAGACCACCTTCTGGGCTTTGATTCATTATGACTGCAGACATAATTTAATTTTTCCCCCATTCCTCATTCTGTGATACGCTCTTTCATCTTTGAGACATTGTTAAGATGTTTCTAGCATTCACAGATTGCTAATTGATCCAACTTTTTTAAAACTGTACTTAAGACAGAGGCTTCTTTTCTGTAGAAGCAATTTTTCATACATTTGCTTTTACTAATGTTTCTTTCCATCTTTGTATCTGATAAAATATGAATTCTCATACAGACGTGAAAAATTGAGAACACGTGGCTTTCCTTTTTTGGCCCTAGTATGGTCTAGTATGGCCTAGTATTTGTGTTTCAGAATACTTTTTGGAAACACTTTTAATATTAAGGTTAAAGATGATACACAAATGTTTTCATACCAATGGTGTCTGCATCCCAGTAGTACTACTGCATCCAGGGATGTGCTAGATTCTTCTGATTACGAATTTGACGTGGTCCCCCGTTTAGTTTTACTTTGCATATATGACAAGTGAGGCAAAAATACTACAGAGATGATTGAGTGAAATTTAAAGGGTTGTTATGGTCAGTAAGATTGAGGAGTTACTGAATTAGGCCTTTAGTTCATCTAAAACAAACTTGGAATTAAAACAGAGCTGTAAGTAATGTTTTTATCTAGGTCTTTGGGGGATCATGAAGAAAAGCAATTATGAGAATTTATGCAAAGCATTTTGTGAAAGGATGTACACTTAAAAGAAATTGCTCCTTTCACTCCAGCAGGGCTGTTCATCTAAGTTTTATCTACATTATTGTACTCTGGTAATATTTTAGTCCCAAAATGCTGTTCTGTTACTATTTTAACTCGAGTTTCATAACCTGTTTCTTCTTGGAAGGTCTCCCTGTAGAGTAGTACCCAGGAAACTTTTAATTCAGATAGTGTATTAAACAACAAATTATTGATTGCTCGGCATCAACAAAATTTAGTGGATTGAAACAGTCTCACTGCAGTGAAGTGTACCCTGAACTTTTTCTGTGGGTGGTTGGAGAAAATTCACAATCCTCATTTTTCTTCAATCACCTCTCACTGATGAAAAGCCTGTCACACTTTGTGGATGCAGTTGATGTCCAAACTGTGCACCCATTGTGATTGTGGGCAGGACCGTCTTTTTCTCTTAATATTCATAGCAATTTTCCTCAATCCGGTCTAGTTAGAATTTCAGAAAATGTCCTTTACGTCTTGTGTAGATCATCAGAGCTAAATTGTTGCTTCTCTTCTAAAGTTCATAGAGACTGAATTTCATTAGCTTTCATTAGTTACACTATTTTTGATATAGTTAAAATTGCTGCAGCTTAAGATGTCAGAATTTCACAGGAAAATAGATAAAACTGAGACAGCATTTAGTGTCAGGAATAATCCTACTATATTGGACCTCATGCTTACCTTTTTAAATATTCCTTCTCACACTCACATACCTCCATCGTCTATGCAGCATGTTATCTGTGAGTGTGTATCCATATTCAGTAGAGCACATACACATGTGCAGAATAAGATGCAGACACATGAATGTGTCTTGCTGGCAGATTTTTTATGTGTGTATTTATCTATGTTAGTATGTGTATAAAAAATAATCTCTAAAAATTCCTTCGCTCCAGAGGAAGTGACTTCCAGAGCTCATCTAGTCCAAGCCCCTGCTCAAAGCAGGTTTGATCAGGTCAGGTTGCTCAGGGCTGTAGTCATATCTCTCAGGATGGAGATTTCATCAACTCCCTGGGTGCCTGTTCCAGCATTTGACTATCTTCTTCATACTAACTATATGAAACAAACAAACAACAAAAAAAAAAGACCTCACAGAATTTTCTGTGCTTCAGTTTGTGTCTATTGCTTCTCATCCTGTTGCTGTGCAGCTCTGAAAAGTCTGGTGTGTATGTAAAAAAAAATAAAAAGTAATCACATTCTGTAAGATTAGGAATATTGTAACAACTGACTCAAAATTTTCAGGCATTGAAAAAATTTTCTAAAACAATCAGGATAATAAGGTTTGCCTTGCAAAATAATGCTTCTTTGTTAACATTTAGCTTTTCCTAATGATTTGGAAGTTTTTAATCATATATCACCTGTTGTATTTCCATATTTCAGAGGTACACTCAGGTATGTGGCTTGTTTCTCCCAAATTATTTTCAATATAGCTGTTGTCTTTTTCTCCGCTACACTAAGCTTAGTATGAACAGGAAGCTTGAGGACAAATCATAACTCTTCATTGCTCTTAAAATATAGGAAGCTGCCTTTTGTCCTTTATTTCACAGCTTTTGTATTATGGGTACAGCATTCAATTCCACCAAAACCTCTCAAAGTACTTTCCAAAAACCACTCAGAGCTCTGTCTGCTATTGGATTGCATATGCTCCTTAGGTGTACTTATACATACTTTTACATGTACCTTTGAGTTGATCCTGTTCTGCCAGAGGATTAGTGTATTGCTCTCCTGCTCAGGCATGGTTACTGCCGTGCTGGACCTGCTGCTGCTGTGACAGCCTCTATTCTTCTGCAAAAGGACTTTCAGCATTTCTCTGAACTGAGGTTCTACATCTCATCTGCACAGTTTTCTGGTCAAAAATAAATCATAGGTCCCAGAGAAATGGTAGTGTATTGGCAAGGAATTGTGAAACAAAGGTTTCCAAGCAGTTCTCGAAACCCTGCTCACCTACGTTTGTTTGTGAGCTAAAACTTGCAGATGGCAAGTGCTGTGGCGTTGCAGGAACTGAGCCTCAGGAGACGTGGGTGCCTCCTGCAGAGCTGAAGGGCTCCACCGGAGGAGAGGGAGGGGAGGAAATGAAGCAACACTCCTGCAGAGATCAGGAGCACTGCAGGATGGTGATCGGGGAGAGGAAGCTGCCTGCTGAGCTTGCTATGGCAAAAGGGAGCCAGCTATCCTCTCACCCTCAGAAAAAAAGAAGAAAAAAAAAATCAGCTGCACAGATGAGGTATAAGATGATCTGTGCAGGATTGTCTTTCATCCATATAGTGCGTTTGCAAGGACTTAAAGAACTTTGTAAACTTTGATGGGGACTCGTAGTCAATATAAAGACCATTTCATTCCACGCCTGATCCCCTCACTGCTCCCTGCACTGACAAGCAGCCACCTGTGCAGTAAAACACTGCTGCTGTTTAATTGCATATAAATCAGGGTCAGGGAGTGGAGACAAGCCAGGAGAGTCTGGAAGGAGAATGTAAGTGAAAAAGGTAATTACCTGAGCTGGAATATGGCCAGGGCACCAAGGTTAACACCTGTATGCTTGCAAGAAGTGCCTGGTGATGTTCTTCCAGAAGCCATTTTCTACTGAATTATAGAAAAGACCTTGTTAGTCACTTGATCTGAGTCCCTTCTTACACTGAATTGGTTCCTACTGTGGTTTATTCCATCACTTGTGTGGTGCACACTCAGTCACTCTGAAATGGGGTTTCTCTACCCATTTTATGTCGAGAGATAGACTACTCTTTGTCTTTTATAGATCTTGGTTGAGAAGGCAATTGCCTGCATCTAACCCAAATTTTGATTTTATCAGGTCCATGTTCTCTTGATTGTATTAGTTTCTAGGGCAGAAATATATAAAGTGTCTGGAATTCCCAGTACTTGTCTGAGGGTGTCCGATGAGATCTTAAGGAGAGAGAAAAAATTGGTTTTGATGTGTGCTCCTCAGTCACAAAACAGGGCAAAAGAGCTGCTGCTGAGACCTTCATTGCTGTGCTTAGAATGCTGTGAAAACAAAAGCTAGCTCAGTCACCGCCCCATCACATCACAGAAGATCCATACCCTTGCCATTTTCATTTTCTCCTCTGTTTGGAGACAAATTTAATGTCTTTTTTTTTTTTTTTAACATAGTTTAATCATATTTATCTTTTATATTTCACACTCTTAGTTCATTACTCCATCTTTCATCAACTTGAGTTCTCTGTGTAGAGTGCAGGAGTATGTTCTGAAGCAACTCAACAGTTTTATCCTCCCAGGTTACTCACACTGTCTCTTTACAGAGGAGTTACAGAGGACAGAGCTGCATGCTCCCTCCAGTCATACAAGAAAAGTGTTTCTCACTTTATTTCTCAGTTAGATATTTATCTGAACTTAAAATCCCTAAAACTTTCACCCAAAGATGGCTAGTTTATGATTTACTCTCTCTCTAGGGTAGGTAAAATAAATTAGGGGTTGCTTTTGACCCTTTTATTGATGGATGCTTTTCATGTTTAAGAAACCTACAGTGTTTCACAAAGTTACGCAGAGACTAATTGCATGTTGTGCCTCTCAGTATTACCTGAGCAGGTCTTTAGAGGGGGTGGGCAAGACATCGTGTCTGTTGGCTCATATGAGAATGAATGTGGACATTGAGAACTAAAACTTGATTTCCTACAGGTTGAGCTCAGTCTCAGTAATTGGCTCTAATATTTGCATTCCACACAGATGGGCACTGGAAAAGACTTCTGCGTATTCAGCAGTTAGTTACACCATCTCTACACAAGCAAGGAAGTTAAAGATATGATTTTTTTTTTGTTGCTATTACATTTTATAGTTGATAGCACAGTGATCATAAATATTTCACTGACATTTATTATGAAAGAGAAGTATATTGCTATATTAGAGGGAGAAGTTGAAACTTGCATGTGATTTTAAACTTTGCTGTGTACACAGACTGACAAATTGTGCTGGCACACAGAAAATAAAAGGAGCTAAGAGAAGTTTAAAATCATGTGAGCAATTTTCAATTCACGTGAGGATGGCAATTTTATATAGTGAATAAATAAGATATTAGGAGCGATGACATTAGGGAAGTGGTTGATATGAGAGGAACATGTCAAAATAGGAGGAAATGAAGGTTAGAAGCATCAGGCTGAGTAATGAGTAAGAATGAGTAAAGAGTCAGAATGAAATTGTGTGTGTGTCCAAGGCAAAAAGAGCTCCCAGACTGAAACTCAGGGGTGATGAGGAGTAGGGATGAAGACAGTTGTAGGGGAAAAAGAAAGGTAGTTACATTTCAGCACTCTGTAGTCTGTTAGTAATCTCCTTCGCTATGATATAATTCATACACAGTTCACCAGAATGCAACCAAAAAAAAAAATGCACTGTAGTAGTTTTCCTGCCCTATAAGAGCCTTCCTCCAGTATTAATTTAAGATTAGACAAAAACATCTCAGCTCTGTTCATTCCTGCCCTGCAACTTCAGCAATGCTGCAGATACAAAAATGAAGCCCCGACTGCTGCATCCCATCATCTAAACTCAGCTGCTCTTCCCTTTGGTATTACATCAGAACAATTTAAAGAGGCATGAAACAGCAGGAGCCACAATGTAGGTGTTTAGGTTCTTGCTGCTTGGTCACATTACTATCTTGCTGTATCTGCAAGAGTGTTGCAGACTTGATTAAAAAAATTAATGATGAGAAACAAAGGGATGAGCAAAGAGAACAAAAGAAAAAAGTGAAGGGAGCGTGGAAGAAGTTTATTGCATGCAAGTCATCCAATTATCCCTGAGAGCCCAAATCCCTTGTCTAATTGCCTAAGTTGATCCTTCAGGACTGAACGGATTAAATGAAATAGCAGGGTTGGTGGAAAGCAGCCTATGGGAGGCATTTTGTGAATAGGCTTGCATGAACAGCAGAATGGTTTCTATTTGTTTCTGTGTGTCTCAGCCTTCTGTTATCAAAAGTGTAGCAAAGAATGAAAAATATGAGGGCTTTTGATTAGAAAACAGTCCCTTTGGCACAGAGTCGAGGCACTGGGGGTGCTGGGAAACCTATCCCGATGCTTTTTATGCTGTGCTAGTCTGTGTATTCTGTATCTCTCGCTGGGATCATAAACTCTCACTTTACATTATATTAAGTTCATTTGAAAAACTGAGGGAAAAGACAAACTTCTTTCAAATATCTCTCTGCAAAATCACTAGACACTGGCAAACGTCTGAATTGGGCTGGCACAAAAATGGGAGCAAGCTGCATCTGAAATCATTGTCTTGCGTCAATTGTGCCAACAGCAACTGAACTTGCAATGGAGGAGAGAAGACTGTCAGGCTTAATGTACCTTAAAGGACGTCTGTTTAATACATTCTTCTGCATATGCACTGGATAAGGAAGTGTCCTCTCTAATAGCCTAGCAGATCATTCTGTCATGGAAACTATCTCCTGTAATTACCCCTTTTTAGACAACCTCAATCCTCCCAACGTTAGGGGTCAGGAAGGGAAAGAAAACAAGAATCTCCTGTAAAAGAGGGGAAAGCAGGGGAAAACAAATATTCTTCCAGCCTTGTTTCCTCTTAGCCAAAACCTTCAGTTTTTCCCAAAAGACTGCCCTGTGAAAGAGGGCTTGCAGGACATAAACAAATACTCAAGCAGCGATGCTATCTTATTTTTATTTATAGAGTGCTATAGAGTGTGGTGCAGCACTTTATAGAGTTTATAATAAAATCAGGTTGTATCCCATAAAGATCTTGCAGTTGTTATGTGAAATGTTAAGATGTAAGACAGCATTAGAAGGAAAAGAGGCTACAAAAATGTTAGATGGTTCATTTGGATGTCCTCAGGTGACATCGAGCTAAGAAATTAATTTCCTGAGAGAAACCTGCAGCAGAATGGAAACATTATCTGAAGTGAAAGGAGCTTAGCAGAGAGGAAAGAAAAAGGAGTGCTTTCTAAGCACTCCTAAACTTGACTTATTCTTACGTACACCTTTCTTCCTTATACCTCTAACTGTAGTTAAGAATAATAATTTTTTTTTAGAATCCCACTCAGTTATTTCCATCAAATCCTTTTTCCAGACCCGCTCTGTGGTGAACACTGAAATGATTCATGCAGTCATACCTTTCTGACTGAATAATTGATACATTTTGACAGGCTGAATGTTCAATGCATTACATTTGCTTCTCAATATATATGTGATGATTAACATAACTAGGTCTTATGTGTGCTCATCAAGGGGAGAGAATGCCCCAATGAGAATATTATTTGATGGTTCGATGAACTGAACTTTGATACTGCACTTAGACTGTTGATAGCATTAAGATAGTCATGATGGTTTATGGATCTAACTGTCAAATTAGAAAATTTCACTGAGTTACAGAGAAAAGCTGGCGAAATGTAGAGAATGTAAAAAAAAAAAATCATTAACTTGTTTGGATCCAAAATTTCTCATTCTAAATTCTAGTCTTAGCTCCTGGAGGATGAATGGATATCTCTGAAATACTCTGACTGAATGTGATTCCATTGGATCTAAATCTGTCAGGATCTTTCCTCGCCAAAGCCACTGAGGTTTCATGAAAAATAATTTGAAGCTCTAAAAAGGTGCTTATTCCTGCCTAAATCAGAGAGCCAAGCTATCTATATAGTCAAAGGAGAGAACTAGTGGCCTCAGGAGGGCAATTCAGAGCATCCAAGTGAGATAGCTCTAGGCAGAGTTGTAAATGCTCCCTCCCCATACATATTAATCTTACCCTGAGGTGATTTAGTTACCAAGTTGGTATGAACTCATTAAGTCCAAAGTCAACCAAGCTTCTCTGTGCATGCTGCAAATGGGTGTCCGTTCATGAACGCTTGTCCATCCATAGCTCTCCAGGTATTGTCTGTTTTGAGCTTATATTATTGTATACTCCTGCAGTCATAGTGGATGAATGTCACTTTTGCATCTAGCTTCGCCATATCAGAATAAGGTTTGGAAGTGCTGTGATTCTCATAAAATGGAGGCACTGAGAAGGATGTTCACACATGGTTAGTGTATTAGGCTATTAGGAGAGAGAAATCCATACATAGTCCACGGATAGAGATGATATCTCCAAAAGGTAAACCAAAGCACTTGAGAAACATGGCCTTCTCTAATGTCTGTGCAGGAAATCTGGTTTTCATAATGTAGGTACTGAAAATCAGGTGTGTCTTCTGAATAACAAATGTAATGCCTAAATGTGAATGTTCAGAGCAATTCTGGATGTCCTGGAGAATGCTACCGAGCCTCTAGCACCAATCAAGAAGGATGTGGGACTGCTTTAAAACCTTTTCATATTTTCCATTCGTATGAAAGTAAGTCTTCCCTGTCCTCCTTCTGGTGTATAAGAAGGCAAAGTATTACGTCTGAATATGGCAATGCCTGGACGACTCTCATAAGTACTCAAATGCACTCAAATATTGCAGCATTTAAATATATTTAAATATTAAATGTTTATATGTCAAATGAATACTATTTAAAGGATTTCATTAAGAGGATTTTCATCAAGTATTTGGACCTTGCATTCACTTCTCTCTTTGCTCCTATCTCTCTCCATTATTTGGAAAAGGAAATCTAGATTCCCAAACTGCCTTCATAAGCTGTTATTTGGGACAGGAAAAAATTCAAAAGGAAAAGCAGTAAATATTCAGTGTGTGGAATGTGGCTAGTTTCAGAATGTTTCTGGGCTTGTATTCTTCTGGAGAGTCAGAAATTGTTAACTAAATACTGCTAATTTCACTAAATTCAAAACTTGTTCTTTCTTTTAAAGTGACTTAAATAAATCTTAATCAGCCATTTCTTTTCTATGGCTATTTAAAAATTACAGAGCATAAACCTGGTTACCAAATTGGTAATTAACTGTTTTTTGTTTTGTTTTAAGAAAGATACTGTTTTCATATTGTACTATGAAAGTTGATATCCTTCTGTGAAAATAATGCCTTAATTGTAGAATAATGTCTACTGGCAGTTTTTGAGTAAACTGTGCTGTGCAGTCCCTACCTACTGAAAGCTGAGTTTGAAAACCTGCACACTGTTTACAGACTTTCTCAACAGTTTCATTTGTATATGGCATCCCTGTTCTGTGTCTGAACCTCTGAATATCTTCTAGAAATGAATTTGTCTTTCAAGGGGTATTGCTTGGGACATGGGTTGATAGCCAGCTGAACATGAGCCAGCAGTGTGCTCAGGTGGCCAAGAAGGCCAACGGCACCCTGGCTTGTATCAGAAATACAGTGGACAGAAATGTGGTTGTCCCCCTGTACTCGGCTCTGGTGAATACTGTGTTGTTTTGGGCCCCTCACTACAAGAAGGACATCAAGATGCTGGAGCGTGTCCAATGAATAGCAACAAAGCTGGTGAAGGGTCTAGAGAACAAGTCTTATCAGGAACGGTTGAAGGAACTAGGGCTATTTATCCTAAAGAAGAGGAGGCTAAGGGAGACCTTATCTTTCTATAACTACCTCAAAGGAGGTTGATGGATGGAGGTTGTAGTGGGATGGGGTTTGGTCTCATCTCCCAAGCACCAAGCAATAGGACAAGAGGGAATGGTCTCAACTTGTGCCAGGTGAGGTTTAGGTTGGATATTAAGAATTTTTTTTTTCACTGAAAGGGTTGTGAAGGATTGGAACAGGCTGCCCAGGGAAGTGGGTGCGTCACCATCCCTGGAGGGATTTAGAAGATGTGTAGGTGTGGTGCTTAGGGACATGGTTTAGTGGTAGACTTGGCAGTGCTAGGTTAACGGTTGGACCTGATGATCTCAGAGGTCTTTTCCAACCGAAATTATTCTATGGTTCTATGAAGGGCAAAATAGCAATTGTATTCAGTCCCTTATTCCTACAAGTTCCAGCAATAGCATTTACTCAAGCAAGAGGAGAGCCTATGTTAATAAGTATTTTGAGAATTTGTAAGACCATAACAGTTCTGGCTTTATGTAGACAATATAGTATACAATAGACTGGCGGAGACATTGTTCAAAGAATAATTTGAAACATCATAGAAGAATTCTGATATCTCAGCACTTGTCATATTGCTAAAGAAGTCATGGTATAATGTAGTTGATCCCTTAAAATGCAATAAGAGATTATTTTAAGATTGGTAATGGCATTTTTCTCTCCTGTTAATTATAATTGGCTCTATAAGTAAAACATTTTAAATATTTGTTGGCAATGCCAGAATAACAAAGGATTTAACATTAGAGAAATACAAATGGACTTTGTTTTAGTTCATGTCCAATAATTATTGGTGGAAAATGGGTTCATATGTGATTTTCAAAAGGATACACATTTTTTTTCAAGACCTGTTTTCTCCTACTGTCGAACTCTAAGGGCCACCCCAATATGATGTAATAGGTTTCTCAAAAGAAGGGAATAATCTATTCTCCCTGTTGTCCAGCTGCATGGCACAAAAGCAGTAGATTACACTGCAAGTTAAAAAAGGCATTCAGAAAAAATGTCTAGTGATAAGGAGAGTGAAGTGCTGTAAGGATATTACATGTAGAGGTTGTGGTTTTCTCCAGAATCAGAAATTTTTGTGGCTGGATGTGGCTGGTATAACCAGGTATAGGTGATTGTCCTCAGAGTAGAAGACCTTCAGGTCCCTTCCAGCTCTGTTCAGCCAGGGAAAAGCATCTCAATTCATTGAGCATTTTTGTGTTGACTATTATGTGCTATTGTGTAGACTCTCTGATGGAAAGTTACTGATTTGACTTCAGTATTTTTCTGCAAGCATTTTTTTTATTTCTCTGCTAGTCATGTAGGATTAGGTGATTTTTTAGGAATCTTTGCCCCAGTAAAATCAGTGTGTGTGTGTGTCATGCTAACATATTTACCTCATAAGCTTTGGAGAATTTTTGCTTAGGCTAACAGGGAATAAAAAGAAAAAGAAAGCTGATAGAGGTGATAGCATGTATTGCAAAGACATTTTGTCTTAAGTACTTAAAAATGGGGTAAACTCTTACCCTTTACATAAACTAAGTAAGTTACCGAAAGTTGCAGCCTAGAGCTAATGCTCTGAAAATTTTTAAAGAAGTAACTTTACCAGAGAAGCAAATGTTTGTATTTTTTCTTCACGTCTCAAAAATAAAAACTGTAACTACTATGTTACTATGTTTAAAATGCTGTTATAATAAATATTTTTAAATAAGTATATTGCTTTGGGTTCTTTAAGAAACACCTCATTATTGCTGCAGTAGTCTTCAGGGTGCTTTTAATCAGAAAATCATGTAAATTGTTAGACTGGTTGGCAGCTAATAGAGTTCAAGCTTTGGATGAATTATTTTATACTCATACAAGTAATAGCCATATTAAATATGAGCATTTCATCATCAAATCTCTAATACAAGTGAAATATATTGAATAGTGATTCTTGGCACTTTTAAAGTGCTTTACCACTCTGAAGCATTGCACAGACAATTGTTATTGAAACCCTACGAGGGCTAAGTTGTTATCTCTGCTTAAAAACAAAATATCAACATAGCTAAAGAAGTCTGTAATGCAAATTGCATTGACTGGAAGTGCGTATGAGAGAGGTTTCTTTATATGCTTACACTCTTCCCTGAATATTTACTGTTGGTTACTGACAAGTAGATGGACCTTTTCTGTGATCCAGTCCAGCTGTTCTTGTTTCTTTTAAGATGGAAAAATTAAGTTAGAATAAAGAAAAAAATATATGCACAAATAAAGAGTCTATAGTTTAGTGAACTTAATTACATACATAAGTTACTGTCTACTTGGATCCCACTTGCAGACACTTTGCAAAGTGAATAAGATTCATCCAATTAGACGCAAACACGAGCAAAACTGAGCAAGTCACCCATGTTTTTCCTACAGAAAATGAAAATCTAATTAATACAGTCAAAGAGATCTGCGATGAGATTTACCTCATCCTAAAAATGTCTAAATAGGTCAGTTAAATATGTCCTAACAGTCTTATTTATGTTTATTGACTAAGATGAATAACTTAGATACATATGTCTTTATTTTATTAGTTGAATCCCATTCCCTGTCTGGCTCCATGTAGGATAATATATGCATGAGGTGTCCATTTATACCTGTGACAATGTGGCTTTTACTGACGGTAGGGAATAATAGTGCCCTGAAGCTATAGGTAGCTATCATGCAGCTACCCAAATTTTATTTTGGGTGGTGGTGGTGGAAGGGGTTTTGTTATTGTTTTACCAGTTCCACCACTAATGGAGGCAGGTTGTAGAAGATGAAGACAGGCTTGGCATGGCTCTGAGGACTGTCACTTCCAGCAGCCACACTGGAAGTTGCACCCACTCACAGGCCATCTACTATTTTTCAGTACCTCACCTGCTACTTACTGTGGCAGTTTAGGGCTGTGGGTAGGAATGGGAATTATACAGCTTGTGAACTAAAGTTGTCTGCTTTAGCATTGTTTGCCAGAGTTTTTTGACTGCTTTGTATTAAACTTCTCTACCATAATTTTCAACTGCTTGCACCCTTTGACTGCTGTAGAATACTGTATCCAAAAAATGTTCTTGAGTCAAACATATGTGAATCTTTTCTTTCCTCTGAATTGGCTGTCAGAATCACACACTGAGGTGCTGCATTAGGAACCCAGTACCATACGCATCCCCACATGTAAACAGTAGCTTTGGGTCGGGTGTGCTGCAGTTCGTGCTTCTGGATTACACTGAAAGATCAGGCCTTGTGTCACACACATATTTTGTGGAAGAACCTGAGTGGTTTGGGCTGGTTTAGATTAAATGAGATTCCATCAGTGCTCTAGATTTTATTATCACCAAAAGAAACATTCAATTCACCTGCCATTTAATCTCTCCTCTTCCTCCTTTTCTGTTCAAGACAGAACAAATGTTGAATAAAATTACTTTAAACCCACACATTTGAAACTTATTAAATTTAATCTTTCTTGTCCTGGTATGTTTGAAGTTGTCTGCTTTGTCAGTTATCAACACCCTGGCTCCTTCTGGACTTTATTCAGTACTTTTCTGTTTCATTATAAGAAAGTAAATTAGAATTGTGGGTTTAGCATATAATTTCTCCTTTTTTATCCACTCTCTGAAAATGTGTTATTTTTTCAAGTATTCAGATTTTTAGTCTTCAACCTAAAATTCATCTTTAGAATACAGTTACAAGATACATTTGCTTATAGAACTCTGTAATGTCTGTTCAGTAAAATACAGCCTATATACTAATTAGTTTCTCTTGATATCTATCTATTAGATTTCTCATTTATTATTATTTACTGCTTAGGAATCATTTGGGCATTCACTTTGTGTTTTGTTGTTGTTTTTAAATAATGCATCTAACAACAGACGGTGTTATTTTTCTTTTTCTTTCATGAGCCTTGTGCACCCACCCACTTCCTTTTTGCTGTGATGAATTTCCTTTGTACTTGATTATAGTGATTTTTTTCAGGTTTGACATCCCTCAGGCTCTGCCTACTAAATCAATATCATCTTTCAGTGAATGTTGGTGTTGTGATGAGCATTTTTCCCCATTTAAAGAATACTTTAGAATAAACCCAAGCAGAGATTTTTTATGATGTGTCAATTTACTTTTTCTTCATATGCCTGTTTCTCAGTCAAATCTAAATCAATTGTTGTCTAAAGGTTTCTCATTTTCTACTCTTTTAAATTACTACAGTCCAATTTTTTGTTTCCCAGGCCAGCATTTATCTTTGTCGTGTAGCAGTCCACATTTTGAAGTATACAAATGCCATAGACCTCTGACATTCTTTCATTAAATGTATTTGAGGTGTTGACCAGATTATGGAACTCATCAATTACTTCTTAAGACATCAAATGCATCCTGAGTTCTGTGGAAAGAGGTGAAAAAAAATTGTTGTTTGCCTACTCATCTGGGAAGCTACAAACTGTTGCCAAAGCCAGTTATCATGAGCTTTGATTAGAAATCAGGACAGGCAGCTGCTGAAAAACATAGTAAGAAAAATTGTATCCAGTTAAAGAAGAGTTTCTTTGACTTTCGAAGAGCCGAGGGACACCACCAAGGGAATATTAAAACAGGAATATTTCTTTTAATATATAGATATCTATGGATGTAGATATTCTAGCTTGGTGTGTCTGTTGTTGTTGTTGTTACTACAGTGTCACTCATTATTTCTCTATATGACTTGAGGGTCTATTTTTCTTTAAATTTAATTTCTACTATTTGTCTTGCATCTAAATGTATAGGCTTTCAGTAAATCAAATTTTCTAAAATCTGCCCATGAATGCATTTTGCTTTAGTTTAGTGATCACTAGTTTACTAGTATAAAGTCTTGCCAGCAGAATGGAGGTGGGATTCTGTACTGTTTTAGAAGCGGGTAGTTAGTTGCTACACCCCTGAACATTTTTCTCCTTGCCATTCCAGTTATCGGGCAGTCCCCCTTTCTCAAAATAAAACTTCAACAGCAAATTGTTTAATTCATGATTTCAAAAAGTTAACTGAAAAAAAACTCATTATCCTTTGAAGCTTCTTGACTGCAGTGACTTTGGAGGTTCCCTTGCTTTTGTAGTTTTTCCAGCTCACTGAAGGACTTTGTATACAGAGATGTCTGTCGTGGTGCAAGTCAACCTGAGGCCATCACCACTGGTGTTAACATCTCTGTATAGAACTGGTTCCCATTCCCGTTAGCAGTAATGCTCTGCTTCCATAAATAACTGAGCTGCTGTGGTGTTTCACAGACACTAAAAACCAGGACTGTTTCATTGCCTTGCCCAGCTTCCTCAGTTTCGGATAATTGGCCTTCTCCCAGCACCATTCACAGGCCATTCACTGAGCAAGGCCTGCTCACTTACTATGCAGAAAGATATCTTTTCTACCCAGGTTAGATTTCTGCTGAGCTAATGACATTGCTGGTCTCACAAAAAGCCTGATGATTATGAGATCTGGTGTTAGATGAACATGGTGTTAGGTTATGAGCATGGAGGTGGGAGTGGGAAGAAGAGGTCCTGGAAGGGGCACAACTGGGTTTTTCTAAACACTTTCATTGCCACCCTTTTTTGCAGCCTAAAAAGGTGCATTCATGTGCCTTTCCCACTTTATCCTAGTGTAATATACAGATCTTCAAAGTAGGGAATCAGACCTGGCTTCTTTCTGTATTATTTCCATGATATTTTTATTTATTTTTTTATGTTAATAGTTGGTCATTAAGTAAAATACAGGGTAATGCTGTTTTAAATCCTTTAAGTTCCTCTTATATTAAGGGTTTTATAGCTTTTAGATAAGATTTTAATTTTCTATCATTACTGTAATTGTATAAGGCTTACTTCAGCATTTAAATTTAGGAAGTCCATACTGAGGGCATTATTTTTCACTTTAGGTACTTTTATTTTTTCTGCCATCCATTTTCTGGAATCCGGTAAAATTTATTTTCAATGACATAATATCCATGGTTTTGAAACATGAATTTGGAGGTTGCTGCACTGAATTAACCCATTTTAACTTTGGTACCTAAGAGGAGGTCTCAGCATTGGAAAATATTGATCATATGTTAAGCAAACATTGCTAGACTAACATTAATCGACATGGGCATTAGGTGTGTTTAGCATTTGTGAAAGTGGATGACCTGCAAAGAAAAAATAAAGATGACATGAGGAGAAATGCTGTAGCAACTAATCAAAAATCTTCTGATATTACAAGTACATGATATAATGTGACAGCAGTAAATTGAAAATATGAGGATCAGCTTTGACAGAATAACTAGTAGAAAGCTATTAACATGAAAGAGAGTTTGCTTGATGCTCCAGACCAAGAAGGGCATCCCAAGCAATGTCAGTGACCCCAGTGGGAAGATACAAAGGGAAGCTTTTGGGATCCTGAATCTGAGCTGGTGTGGCAGAGCAGATGGTTCTTAGCTGGCTTCTGCTCAGGATTGGCAGTGCCCACGGTATAGATGCACACAAAAATACTAAGTGGGTGTAGTTGATGTTTTCCTTTTTTTTTTCTTTTCTTTTTTTTTTTTTTAAACTGTAATTGTTCTATATTCCTTATTCTCCTATTTGTTGTTTAGAGTAGAGCTGCAGTAGCTCAAATTCCATTTTTAATTTGAAAACAATGGTATTAAGCTACCTGGCAAGAATTCAGTGGTCAGAGTCACGACAACTACTTACTATAGTATATTTTGAAGGATTAGATATTTGTTTTTCATCTCTAGTGGTTGAAACAATTAAGCAAATTCCTTGCAGTAATAGGAAAAAAAAAAAAAAAAAGAATAAAGAGACTATTTAAGTAATTCTTCATCTTTTTCATGTTATCTTGTAATTTTGTAGATAGGAAATTTTGATCCACACTAAAAAAAAAAAAAAAAAACTTTTCTAATATAATAGTTTCTCACACAAAATGTATTTCTATTCCAATTCATTTGCATTCTGTCATGCAATGTCATTGGTAAGAGGGAACATAAAATAGATGTCTTGCATGGTACTGAACAGAATGGTGTATGGGATGCTGCAACACAGCCGCGAATGCAATGCCAATGTATTTCAAAGGTGAGACAGCATATCAGCTAAAACTGTGAGTCAGGAGGTCCCTCATGGCAGATAAGTTTATCAAAACACAGAAAGAGCTTTTGGAGAGAAAAAAATGCTGTGAAAGGGAGCAGTACATGCACCATACTGCTCCTTGAGTAGCACATCCTACTCCTCGAACTTCTCTATTCAGGGAATGCCCGGTGAGAGCTGAATTATCCTTTTTTTTTTTTTTTAATGCCTTTGCCTAGACTGTTATTGCTGTTTGATCTTTGATTTAGCATGCATATTGGAGAAGCAACATGTAGTTCAGGCCCCACCATGCTGGGTGTGACTGTATAGCATGCAGCCCATCGTGACCCTGTGCTGTATATAGTTGCGGTACAGAAGCTGCCAATAGATGAGACAAACAGATGCAGGAGTAGAGCCAGAATGAGAGAAATGCAAAAAATACCAGTGTTACAATTTTTAGCAAAGTTCATGTAGCAGAATATTATACAGCATATTTTGTACCAAAGTATGTACATATATAAATAAGGATTATATGTATTTTGTAATTATGGGGTGTGATTATGTGATGCGTTTTCTTCCTTACAAGGACACATAAGGCATTAGATAATTATACAGCAGTGATACCAATTCTGACATTAAAATTATTGCTTTGAGATTTATGTGTTTTTTTTAAAAAGGCCCTAAACAGTAAGGCCTTCAGGTATGCTCAGTGTTTACTAACTTGTAAGACATTAAGATGTTGCTATGTCCTTCCCTGAATCTGCTCATTTGAAAGCTTAACCCTTTAAAGTATTCTGTTCTGCTCATTACTGCAGCAAGCTGTGACATTTAAACACAACAAAGATAACATTCACATATGAGCAACGGATCACAAAAAAATACTTTCATCTTTGCTGTGACCATCTGTTTAAAAAAGCCGCAGAAAGCCGGTCTGTACGTAGTCTGCAGTTAAGAGTTTAAAATCACACGCGTTTTTTGTGACACATGCATGTAGAGTGCTGTACCAGAGTTTGTATTAGCTGCAAAGGTTGGGGGATTTGACCTCGGCATCTGTCAGACATGCCCACTCTTCTCACAAAAAAAAAAAAAAAAAAAAAAAAAGCAAGCTTTTTTCTGTTTGAAACTCACATATGTGTGTATGATTTAACTTCCCTTAAAACTACCTTCCCCTGGTGTACTATTTATTTTTAACTGCAGGGTTTTTTAACCATTCACATATATTTCAGTGTTATTTTCTTAAGTGATAAAACCGTTGCACATAACCTATGTGCATATTCTTTTCTTTCTGAATATTTTTGGTCTTCTAATGCCTTGTCAGTAGTCTTCAAATCTACAATGATGCTTTACAAGGAATTAACTGCTATCTTCTAGATTGAGGTTCATCACATCTCAAGCAAAAATTTCATATGAAATCCTGAAACATGTGGCAAGGCAGAGAGAAAACTTGTACAAACTAGGCTGCAATACCTAAACAAAAAAAATGCAACAGGCTTATATTAGCTTCTGTGACAGATTGATGTTGTCTCTACAGAATTTTTCTCTATGGCATAATCACCAGGGTAACTTTACTAACCCAGTGTTAAATGCCTCAAATAATGGAATGCCCATTCTCATCCTAGGAAAATTTTCTGTACTAAAACTCAGGTGAGCCACATGATTTATTTATTTTTTTTTTGCTGAAAGTCACTGTGTTTTAAAAGCCTGGAAAAAATCTGCAAATCTGCACCAAGCAAAGTAAAATTATTTCTGGGATTCAGTAGTTAGGCTTTTATATTCTCTTCACTTTAGCCTTTTACTATTTGGGAACCATTGATTTCAACTTACTTTAAGAGATAGAGGGAGAGGGAAAGACGTATGAAAATATTCTACGCATATTCCGGGCGATCTGAAGACAGCATCTTAACCCTGGAAAATGTTCATTTAAAATCTCTGGTTTTCAACTGCTCCTTTAGCCACTTGTACTTCAAGAATACTTAGTTTCTGTGAATTAGGTGCTTATGGAAACTTTACTGATGGACTATGGTGACCCAGAAATCATTCGGTAGTTTTTGTTGTCGTGTTTTGTTTTGTTTTCTAAATGTACAATCATAGTTAAAAGAAATACAACAAATCTAAGAAATTTCAAAAAGAAAATGCATTAAAAGAAAGAGACTGACTCAACAGCACTATGATTTATATATAACCAGTGGGAGGTGGCATGTTTAATAGTGTGTGGAAGCATAAAGCTCTTATTGTCAGTGGTGTTTCGTGAAGTGTATTTTTCCTTTCTAAATTTGTAATCCATAGCTATAGCAACAAATAAATATAGCAGTCACATTTACAACACAGTTATTGTGTTTTGCATTTGCTATAAAAGGTATGTTTTAAAATAATTCTCAGAAGATAGATTACAAGAGTTTTGCATTGGGGTTAGCTTCCTAATAGGTCCTCAGAGTGAGAATGTGCAGCATTTGCTGTTTGCTAAAATGAATCGCGAAGTTTTCTAGACCTGGTGTTAATGCTGTGAATTGCATTAGGAATTAGGTTTTCAGAGCATGCATGTGACTGTATTTCAAAATACTCCATTCTTTTTTTATATCAATCATCTCAGGAATTCCACAGTTAACTACAGTTTGCCACAGTTATAAAGTAGGAGCTCCTATTTATTGGTCAAGTACTATTTTTATGTTTGAACAAAACACCTATTGTTTTGCTTTGCTTATCAACAAGCACCACTGTTTTCAGCTAAGGTTACATTTAATAATTAGGTTTTCTAGGGCCAAGAAGTCAACTATATCTTTAATGAGTTCAGTGACATCACTAGGGCTGCTTATGCTCCTTGGCAATAGTCTGCTTTGTGTGAGCAGATCACATTAGCTTTAGGAGGAGTAGCGCAGATGCCAAGGTCAGGGCATTGGTAAGGAAGAGATCTTTGAGTAAAATAAAGACCTAAAGCTAAAACTATCCAAGGCAGGAGAACAATGAACCGCTGTTTAGGAATATGGTAGAAGTTCTCTTAAGAATTGGTGTTTATTGTTATTTTTATTTTTTACCATGTTAAGTGTTTACTGTATGTTCTCTCCCAGGGAAAGTTGTGTGAGGAGAAAGGAGGATTCTGAAGGTCTGGTCTAGGAGTAATAGAAAGAAAAAAATATATGCTGAAAGCATGGCTGTATTGTCCTTTCTGCCATTTTTCGTTGGAGCACATTGAACATGATGGCACCTTAAGTAAAGTGACCCTCATAATTAGTTGGAAAAGTAACCTTTGCAGGAAAACTGAAGGCAAATTTTTATTTTTCAATATCTCATTGAGAAAGCCTACTTTCTGAAGTTGACCTGTGGTTTGGCATTGATAGACAGAAGTATAATGCAAAAAGTCTGTTGCTTTATCTCTTCTCAGCAAGTGAATTAGTCAAATTCTCACCCACTCTTGCTTCAGAGTATTCCTTTAAGTGGTGTGCAGAGAAAGACCAGGACCTGCTTCTCACCTTGAATCAGGGAGAAGACCAGGAGAGGACAGTATTAATACAAACAAAATGGGAAGGGAGGCAGTGAAATGAGTCATTTACTGAAGAGAGTGAGCGCCGGTAATGGATGTTACAGCAGATAGAGAAGCTGAGAGAAAAGGCTGAAGAAAAATAGTTTTAACTGAAAATAGCTTTCAACAAAAGCCACAGAGTGTTCAGAGGGAAGTGGTGGAATAACATGCAGATGTTAGTGAGAGATTTAAAAATTGTGCATCTGATCGAGGTGAGTAACATTCATCAGTGTGTTGCATACTGCTGCAAATGTTAGTTTTTTTATGTGCGTACACATTCACACCACTTGCCAGCTTACTCTCATAGATTCAAAATGTAGCTTCCTCCGGTTGTGCTAGAACTATACAGGGAATAAAAATGCCTGATTACTGAAATAGTTTAGACAAAAAAGATTCTCTACGTAGTACGAGTTGATGGTGAAGATTGCTTTTCCCTCAAGGGGACTGGCAACAATAAAAGTATAAAGTTAACTCTGTGTATGTGTTCCAGGTGATTTGAAAACTTAAAACATCATATCTCGTTTTTTTTAAGTGATATATTTGCCTCATCGCCAGGACAATATACCTTTACTACTGGGATGTAGACCTGTGAAAGCATTTAAACCTGCAAGGCCTTTCAGCTCGGAGGCTCCTTACCCTGAAATTATTACCTGAGAACTTTGCTTGACTGCTGCCTAACCGTCGCGGTGCCTACACTGGGGAGGGTACCTCATGTTTAATTTAGGATTCCTTGGGTGCCCTCAGCTCTGCTTCAGTGCGTGACCAAAACCGTGCTAATCCAAGTAGCTTGACATTTCCCTGCCTACTCCCATCTGTGTGCGCAGAGCACAGCGAGCGTGCACTGACTCAGCTGGAGGCCCCTCGCAATGTGTCGAGGTGGCTGTTAACACAAAGAGGAGCCAAACTCATCAGCTAGCACCAGAACGAGTAAAGCACTTTTTAGCAAATGAAAGGCAGGAATTCACTTCTCACCTTGGTGTGGTTGAGGAGATACCACTTCGCAGAAGGTGCTCTAATAGCCAGTCTGCAGCTGGTTGGAGAGGGGTGATTTGTGCTGCATTTCTCCCTTTGTCGCAACTGTGCCACTGCAGAGTGAAAAATTTCCTTGGCCAGAGAAAGAGACAATGAATCTTCCCCTGAAGCTTATGGTATCTTGAGGAGTCCTGGATATTTATGTCTTTGACTTTCTGTATTCTGGTCAGTGACTCTTGATGCATATTGTATAAACAGATCTCCAAATCATTTATACTTTATCTTTTATTAGATATGTCCCAATTCTACAATGCAATGGGGTGGCAGAACGGAAATGATTTCTCCTGTCATTTAATGTCATACTCATTTTTTTCAGATGCTGCTGCCTTGCATATTTACAGAAACAACTGCTTTCTAGGGAATGGGTTGGAGGGCTGAGGAGGAAAATGTTTTCCTCTAAGCAGGTTTATGGGAGCTACTTTGCTCTGATTGATTGTGAGAGTCTAAGTGTCTGAACACCAAAACAAAGGCAGGAAGAAAAAGGTGGGGGAGAAAGAAGACAAACTGAGATCTGAGAAAACAAATTGTTCAATAAATACAAGCTGCACGAGCTTCCTCATTCTGTATGCAGCTTGCTCAGGTTTCCACAAGAAGCATTGCTGCATCGCTTTAGGTAGGAAATGGCAATACAGATTTTAATGCATCAGGGGAAAAATGAGAGTGCTAGATTGGGTATGCCACAAATGCCAACAGGTTGCTGTCTTCTGGCTCAGGGCTTTGCTTGTCCCCATCACTTTTTTCAGCCACTGCTCCTGGGTTAGTCCCATCCGTCCACCACAGAAGCACGTGCCTTCCCATGGAAAGTTTGCTGTCAGCACTTTCAGGTCTGACTGAGGAGATGCATTTCCTCTTTATGAAATATAAAGTGCAACAGGTACCTTAAATCCTAAATAAAGAAAATGGAAAACCAAGCATTATCTCTGAGACCTTCTCATGAAGAGGTCTTTCTTGTTTAGCATTATTAAATTAAATACAGTCTCTTTTGTAGTCACTTCAGTCATTCTCCATGAGCACTTGAGATGCCTTCCTCAATCTTGGTGTGCACGAATATTTTCCTGCTCAGCTTTTTCTCTGTACTTTGTGGCTGACCTTATTCATGACAGAAGCACTGCACATATCACATGTTGTGTGATTAGGATGTAGCTATTCTGTGCTTTTGGCTCTTAGTATGGTATCCAAATACTCAGTTTAGAACTGTGATGATCAGCTTACAGGACACCTTGCTGATGTTGTTGTACTTGAATATATCAATGGGACAAATGAGAAATCTGGCCCAGCAGACAGTGCTGCCTTTTAATGAGAGCTCAGTGCTTCTCTGTAATGTCATTATCTCCATAATGAATGTGTTATCAGACATTAATATGTTATCAGATGCTAAATACTATGGTATTAGCACCGTAGGGTTTCTTCAGGGCCTGCTCATGGTTCAAGCTGATGTTTAAACTCTAATCCAGGAATTCCACTACTGGAAAAATGAACCTCTTAGCACTCTGGCATATGTGTAGTAACTTTGTGCCAACCTAGCAGACCGTAAATGTGCAGCAGCAACAAAATCCAATGAAAACTGAAATGCAGCAGTTTGCTTGGTTTACTCTGTTTTGGAGTATCAGGAGCTCAGATCTTGAAAACTTGGTGATGGATCATCCTATACTCTGCCACTGAAAAGCAGCGTTAAGAAGGGTGTTGTTTGCCAACTTTTCAGAAATATACTGTCAAATAAACCCCTATCTTAGATAAGATAGGCATTACATCAAAAAGCTCACAAAAAATGTAAATTAGGATTTGGCTTCCTTCTAGACAGAGTTCATTCCTTAAAGATGTATCTTCTTCCTCAGAAGTATTTGGTATAGGATTTTATTAGACCCCTGGATCATGGTTTACCACGTCTTCTGTTTATGTTTCCAACTACTCAGCTCTCTGGTGAGTGATCTGGTGCTGAGTTTGATGAATAATCTTAGCAAACCTGTGAGCTATACAGACCTGAGCTGAGAGAAGTTCAGATTTGTCCAGACTAGCTGTGTGTCAGAGCATATTACGCCTGCATATAATGCACCAAATGCAGTCATGCAATGGAGGGAAATATCAAAGATGTTTTGAAGGTTGCAAATGGGTTTTATGAGTGAGAATCATCCTTTTTGTTGCTTCCAGAGATGAAAGTGCTCAATTTTCACACACAGGGAAAAAGGGAAAAAAAAAAGTACAAGAAGAAAAAAAAAAAGTAAAGAAAAAAAAAGACTGTCAGATGTTTTAAATGTAAAAACTGCATAATGTGGCTTCTTGTCATATCTGTTTCCCTTGTGGATGAAAATTTTAATCAGATGGTTTTGTACTTTAAAGATTTTTCATTTGATTTACAACTTGTAGGAGTGGAGTAGCAGTAAGCAATCAGGGAGAATGCCATGAGGAGGACAAAAGGAAGGTGAAACACAACGTTAATAATTTAGTTTCAATAACCTTAAAAGGTTTACCAGTCACTTTTAACCTTGTATCAGAAAAGAGAAAAGCACAAAAAGCAAGCTACTGCAGTGAATCATAAAAACGTTTCTTTTAATTTGTAACTCATTTATCTAAGTCCAGATACGAAAGCAACTGATGCATTTGTTAAACAAAAGGGTCAAAAAGACAACTACCCATCAATTTGACTTAGTCCTTTCAGCATGACTGCCTGCAGTTTCTCCTGGCTCAGGAAAGTCGTAAAGTAATGATGATTGTAGCTGTGTTATTAGTATTACAGACTAACCAGAGCAAGATTTTAAGCATGCAATTGGGCTTTCAAAAGTGCTTAAGCAGGTTAGGCATCTAAATGTTAATGATCTCAGTGGTAATTAGATTCCAATGCAAAGGCTCACACATTTTAAAAAACAAAACAACAGCAAAACAAAACAAGGAACTGGTAAGTACCTGTGTTCAGGTTTCTTACCTGCTGGTTTGCAGGTCTGTATCTGGTCTCCTATAAGCCAGGGTGGTAACAAAAAGTGCCATCTTCAAGATGGTGGTGTGGGAATTTTAGAAGAAGAATCTATTTATTTATTTGTTTGGGATCAGGACATCATAACAATTCATGTGGTATTTGTATACATAGCTCCTCAGCTGAACAGTTGTGTTTCTCTGTTTCGAACATGCACATTTTAAATTTTGCCCCAAATGAGCTACATGTATTTTAAATTTTGGCAAAATACTTTGAATCCATCTTCATAATTCTCTGTCCTCATGGTATCAGGAGCTTGTACAACACTAACTGTGGAAACTGAAGGTGTTCATAAGTAAAGAAATTAAATGACTGAGATCTGAACTTCAGGATCAGCTATGATCTAGTTTCATTAATTAAAAAAAAAAAAAAAATCATCTAATTAGATCTAAAGTTCTAATGCTGAGTATCTAATATTCAGAGGCTAAAACACCTGAGTTGTACAATGGGTTATAGAGATTTTTTGTATGCATACAGAATATGTAGTAATAATAATAATTTCTCAATAAAGTTCTCCAAAAGTTTTATACAATTACATACAACAAACCTTCAGTGCCCATTTCTATATCTTATGAACAATTCTTCTTTATGTGACCAAGACTTAAATTCTTAGAGTATTTATCACTCCACTCAAAACTGCAAGTCAATCTCTCCCTTTTTTTTTTATAGTACTGTTACCATTTGCTAATCAGATGCTGTACATGATTTGTCTTTGCACTTTTATGTTAGATTTGAGAAGTTTTTGAGTTCCCAGTGTCCTTTTCTGTTCCATATCAGAGGACATAAACATTTGCTTGCATTGCAAAAATGACCAATGACTCCACTTGCTGTAGGTATAAAACAATTGTATGTGAAAAGAGAACCCCTCCTCTGCAGGCTTTACTTCTTCATTTATACTCAGAAATATCACGTAACTGTGGCAAATAGTAAGGAGCATGTGAGTGATGATTATATCATTTTCAGTGTTGCACAACCTGATGAATGTAAAGAATTATTTTTTATTTTTTTTTAAATATATGAGGTGGTAAAATGGATTACTTCCAGCTTGTGGCATTGTTGACTGACTAATTACTGTTTAGCAGTATACCAAAATGTTTTATCTGAGAAGAAGTTAAATGAAATCTGAGGGCAGAAAATTCACAGTTTAATCCAGAGAATGGGCAGGTTGCTTTAAAATAAAGTTGAAATTACAAGCACTGAAACCTCCTCAAATGAAGACCTCTGTGAATGGGTCACAATGGATTTCATTGGTCTTAGAAATATGTTCATATGCTTAGCTGTTCTTTGGTGTAGGTATTTTGCTGAGATAGAGCAGTATGCTTGTTCTAATATTGGTTTATGAGAGATTAAAGTGAGGCCTTTCTGATTTGTTTGCATTTTAATGAGAATGTAATTTCTTAGTTTTACATCCATGTAAAACCCCCACACTGTCAGATTTGTAGGGATATACATGAATTTAGAAAGAATGGCAGTTAATTAGCATTTTGAATATACTATGTCTTTGACCAGGGGTGGGACAAATCTGAAACTGAAATAGAGTGGTACGCCATAAGTTTCTATTTGAAGTGAACTAATTGAACTAAATTAGTGCTTTTGGTATTCGTGGGTAGTCTGTCTCCTCTGATTTTTATTATTTCTACTAAATTGCTCCTTATTAGAAATGGCTGTAGTTGAGTCCGTGAATTGTTGACAAAAGAATCTCTTCAGCTCTGTCTTTGATTTGTGGTATGCTGTTGATCTTTAGAATAATGTTCTATAGTTTCAGCTTTTAGAGAAGAGGAGTAAAACTTTTCTAAACAGAAAGAAGGGAAGTTGGAAGAGATTTTAGACCAGCTATGCAAACTCTTTCCATTTGAGTCTTAGTCCAAGAGGGTTTTTTTCACGTTAAAAGAACAAATAAGCTCATAGGTATCAACTGAGTTTTTAAATTTTTCTCCAAGGAATATCTGTCCATACTTTGTTACAAAATTTCATCATGTGAAGCATGCAGTGTGTTGCAAGACTTTCAGTAGTAAGCAGCTTGCTTGTTAAGTAATGCACAAGTATCTAAATTGAAATTGTGTCTTTACTATTTCTTAATCTTAGTCTTGACTGTATTTTTCTTGGAATCTTTGCTAAATTTATTTCCAAGGCACTGGCATATGGGAGCAGTCCCATGATTTCAAGCTGAGGTTTGAAAAGGCCTTTTGTAACATTTATGGAGTTCATTTATTGACTTTTCTGTGAGGCTCAGTGCTGTTGTGTCTGAGCACTGCTTGGACACTAATGCGTCAAGCATCTCAGCACTTTGGTGCAGTTAGGGAAGTTTTATGTTATGGATGGGGAGTTAAAGGTCTTAAGAAATGGCTGGCACAAGTTCACTGGCACCTTGTGGCAGAGTAGAGGAAAGAACCTGCGTCGTTTAATTCCCACACCAGTATCTTGAGTAAAAGACCATCTTTCCTCTCGAAACAAGTTTTTGCTTGTTTTCCAGTGACAAATAGACTGTCAAAGGAGTTTAAAGGTCTGTCATGGTTGGAAGCCATCAACTGTGATTCCAAAGTTAACCAGGAGCTTAAATTTCCTCTCTTGTTGACAATGGCCACTGCCCTTTGAATTGCGTGGTACCATAACACCCTGAGGGATGCAATGTGATTTTGTTGTAGTTCAGATGAAATTGAAAACTCTGAACATTTTGGGACATGGGACAGGCACCAGTGAACTGCAAGTTATATATATATATCTGTATGTCTGTATTTTCACTGTGAAATCATTGATAACGGTGTGACAGGCACACGGCTGGAGGGGTCTCGTGGGATGACTTGGAGCTGAACCGTGCTATGCCTGTGACAGCAGAGCTCCCATCTGCCCAGGTGCTTTGCTGAGGCTTTCCATGGCTGGCTCTGACATTTGGGGCAAAGCCCTGCATTTGTAGATTTTTTTCCATCAAAAGGGAACATAGTTGTGCTGTCAGGGCTGTAGGAAGATAGGAGAAAAATGTCATCAGTTTAGTTTCTTCCTGCTTGCTTTCTGAAGGAGAGCCTGTGTCAGAGTTTCCTATTACCCAGTCCTAATTTATTGTTGGATATTACGTGCAAAGAAACATGCCATTTGTGTGTGTGTAAGAAAATAATAAAAAAAAAGGAGGACAGAACAATATGATTGCCAATAAAGAAGTGTTTGCATGTGGGAATATCATCAACATGGGGGAGGGGTGGCTGGGAAAATTTTCTGATCTTCCAAGTTTATTTGAGTTTGGTACATCTGTACAAATGCAATTTACCTCTAAGCATAATTGGCTGTAGTGTTAAGCTCCCTGTCCAGTGTGAGGAAATCACCATTATAGCTTTCAGATGCGAAGGAATTCAGGAGAGCCTTGTTTACATTGCTGCCATTTATAAAACATTTAAAGCAGTTATTCTTCTGAATAAACATTCAAGGGCCTGAAGGATAAGCATATCGCTTAAACTTCTTAAGACTAAACTTTCCAAACCATTTCCTGCCAGAGGGACCTAGCAGTAAAATTGCAAACTCTGTGCTCCAAGATGAGATAGGCAGAATTAGATTAAGCAGCTTACTGTTGACATGTCTATTGATCTGGGTTCAGTGCCGTTTCCTGTCTCTGCTAGCAGTTAGATTGCTGTGTACAATAACGTAGTGGCCTGGTTTATGTGAAATTGGGGGACTCCGAGCATCAATTACTCCAGGAAGGCAGTGGCACTGGGAGATAAGGTTAAGCTGCTCACAGTGTTTAAGACTGCTGAAACCCGAGCAACATATTTGCTGTCTAAATTGCTGCTTATAAATTTGACAGTGTTCCATTTACGTTGTTGATTTTTTCCCCCTCTCCAAAGAAAGATCATCCTGTATTATTCTCTGCAGGTAGCACTTCGGTTCTCATTATAAGCACGCATTGTTAGTTAGTCTTCCCTTTCCATCATCCCTTTGTTAAAAGTTCTAAGCATCACCTGGATATTTGCATAGAAAATAGTTAGACATGAGGGAGAAATGCATGAAATGTTACATAAACTACCCATAATAAACTAAAAAAATTTTCACGGTTGTATGGATTCTGGTACTGCATTAAAGGAATTCTTTCATTTATTTTTTTTTCCTTGCTGTCTGGGAACGTGGCACTGAGTAACAGTGACAAAGCGGAAAGAAATCTGGTACCCTTGAATTTCTCGCTTAGTCTTCTGTTTTCTTCATAAGCAGTTCTCTCTTATGCCGTGTTACTTTTTTATCTTTCTCAAAGACTGTTATCAGAGTCAGTTGAAAGCAAAATGATGCCTTTCACATTCAAAGAAGCCTGGAGAGAATTGTTTCAGGGGTCTGCTTGTGATGAACCCAACCTCATTTTTTTTTTTTTCCCTCTGGAAGAGGGTCACGCAGAAGAGTTTGTCTCCAGGGGGTACCTTTTAAACTACTTTACAGGTGGCTATCTCAGTTAGATGCCACATGCATTGCCATTGTCTTAAATTCAACCTTCAAAGAGCAATTCGATATTCTCACAGAAATATTAGCAAAGTTGAGTCAGTTCTGGCATTGCAATGGGAGATCTGTGCTGTGAAACTTATGAAAGGAAATATTTTAATAGTGACATTTGAGTTCGTTTATCATGACATTTTAGGGACTTTGTGGTATGTATTTTTATCTTTGAACAATCTCTCAGCAGTCTGCTGCCGTTGAGGTGGGGGAGGGCACTCCTTTCACACAGACTACAATGCTGTAGTCTAAATAAAAGCCCAGTAAAGCCCACACTGCCAAACACAAGTAGGAATTTTAGCTGGTACGCTACAAAAATGAAATTAGGTCTCCTTTCATTAATTTAATTTTAAAATATCTTGCTATGCTGCAATTAACATTACCCTATGCTAAAATTACAACAACATCTGAGCTTCAGTAGATTGGCTCATACCTTGGTACTAACTGAATATAGGAATATTGGAAAGCTAGCAGAACATATTTCAAATATGTTTTAGCATTTCACTGGTATGGTTTTGAGTGTCATTTTAATGAGTTGCTGATTGATGTTATTGTTGGCTTTTGTGTAAGTGGCACTAAAGTATCAGCAGCAGGTGGGCACTAATAAATACTTTATATTGCTTATGATTACAACTATCAATACAAAACCTATTCCAATTATTGCAAGAAGGCTGAACCCACAAAGTCCATTGTCACCGAGATTTATAAATCCATCTTCATCTAATGCTATTGTGCAGGTATGTGTGTGATCTTTACGGGAAGTATCCACTTTCAGACGCTGCACTATCTTATCACAATAGGATTCTGTTATTTAGTGATTTAAATTACATCCTTTTATTTTGTTAACTCCTTTAATAAGTGTTTTAAACTGCCACCTTCTGCTCTGTCTTTCTTGCACCTTCTCCCCCCTGCAGAGTCTCCTTGCAGGCTTGCTAATTTGTAGGGGGTTTCCCGACACCTTCCTGTCCGTCAGTCCTGTACCATTAATCAAGGGAACCAGTGAGCATGCAGGGGTTAGCCTGGAGAGGAGTTAATCGGGTTTGCTTTGGCTTAATTGTGCCTATTGTTATAGGGGAAATAAGCACATAGTGCAGGAGGCCTGTGCTGCTGATTGCTTGAGAGGCTCAGCTTGCTGTAGGATGTACAATATGGTGTGCAACCCTCGAGTTGCTGCCAGTAGTTCAGAACCACTTCTAACATTTTTAGCCTTGAAATATGCCAAAGTAATAGCTATAAAGAAAGTAACCTTTTACCCTGCGAAGCGAAATAAAGAGCAAATTAATAATACCCAATGCGGGTATTGTTTTGGACTGCTGGAAATGTATTAGAAGTGAGTTGGTTGCAGCACATTCATCATTTAACTATGAGAACTCTCTGGCATACCTATACACACTCTAGCGTATCCATATAGGAAGAATGAACTGTAAGAAAGTGATGTGGAGCTGCACAAATCAGTGCAGCTGAAGAGATCAAAACCCCATGCATTTTAAAGAACTAACACAACTTTATCACCAAATGCCATTGATTATAATTTGACTCTTTGTCCACAAAAATCCAGGAAAGTCAGTTCTATTCTAAGTTTAAATGCTAAATTTCCACTGAAAATGATCTTGTGTTACATGCAGAATAGTTGTATTATTTTTTACTTTCATTAAAAAGCAAGCTAAGAATAAGCAGATAAGGACAAAATTAAATCTTATGACTGTTGACTTGTATATGCTTACACATTTAAAGCTTGGGTGACTACAAACCACTCTGGCTCTGCAGTTGTCTCTTCGATGGTGTTGATGTTACAAAATGAACTCCTACAAAGTGAAAAATGAAAATAGGATATAACAAACCATTAGAATCCAGCAAAAAGCCATACAAAAATCACATGAATTGAGAAATAGAAAGGGTTCTGCAGATTCTGTCAGATGAGCTGTTACCCAATTGTACATCCGTCAAAAGAAAACTAGCAGTTCAGCCTCATAGACTTCCACATTTTTTTCATAATCTCTAAGTCTCTCTGTCTTTGGAAGATCCAGAAGCTACAACATCTTCAGCAATATGTGAAATACCTGTAATAGTGTGATAAACAGGTCATGTATGCCATGGGGTAGATGCAGTTTCCCATTTCATATCAGCAGTATATGCATTGATAGCATTTCAACATAATAGTAAGGAAAACAAAATCCCATGACATTATTATTTTTTGTTATTTAACATTGTTTTCCCAGCTCAGTATGAAAAGAATGAAATCTTTTTGAGGTTTTCCAGATGATAAACTCCCCAGCGGTGCCAGGGCTCTCAGCATTCAAAGGAATGTTTTGTAAAAAGGTAAACACTGTGTTAGTAAATCACTGGAATTTATGAAATTCATTCTAAAAATGAATTTATAATTTCCTAAATAATGAAAAGAAAAATTACTAAAATTGTTTACATTTTCTTCTTATTGGTTTCATGTGACCAGAGCTTTGAACTGAAAACAGAAATAAAACCTTTGTCCTTCTCCTCAACCTTGATCTCTCCTGTATGTTTTAATAGGTTGTTGTTTTATGACATGTAAGGTTTCAAATACAGTGGCTATTTTCCCAGTCTTAAATAAACATTTTATTTTATTTAATATATTAGTTTTTAGATCTTTACTTGGGACATTCTATTTTATTTTATTTTTTTTAAAATCCGTAATAAGTATTTTTTAGCATTTTGTTTTTTATCAATTTGAATTGTTTCTCAAGAGGAGAATTTGCTATGTTTGGAGTAATCTGACATAGATGGAAAAATAGCTCATGTAAGTCCAGTTCATGCTAGCTTTTCACCTGGAGCTCTCAAGATGCAGTCATTTAAAATTTCCCTTTGCGAATAAATGATTATCTGTACACTTTCTAAAACTACAGGGTTTTGCACTTTGCCACAGAACAGTAGCACTGAGTTCAGTGCAGCCTGCTCTATCTGCTGTCCTTTGTTTCCCTAATTTGTCCATAACACACCATGACCTTTCACAGGGTGGTGTTTCTTTGTGGTAATTTAAAGAGGAAGAAAAATAAGAGTTTGCACTTTCTAACAAGTGGAACAATATTTGATTTTAAAGGTAGTGCTACCTTTTTAATGTAGTATTTAAAGGCATCATTTCTTTATTCCTTTGTTCTATTGAGTTCTCCAATACTCTGGAACATAGCATAACTGCAAGCTAAAGCTTATACATGGAATTTATGATTACTCAGACCTTAATCACGTCACTGTGCTTGCAAGTAATAGCATTTTTATTGTTTAGTCCAATACAGAGTAACGATTACAGTTATTGTTTATTAATTTGTTTTCCAAAATGTATTTTAACATTTTCTTCTTTAAAAATGACCTACAGGAGGAAGAGGAGAATTTAAAACCATATATTAACAAAGAATGGAAAAAAAATTGTACCAAATGACTTTTAATTTTAAAAATAAATAAAATTCTAGGAGTAAAAATGAAATAGGCTATAAGAAAAAATTTTGGTTCTTGTGTTTTCATAAGCAAGACTTGTTTTTTTAAAATGTCCTCAGGAAGATTTGTGAGCTGGATTGTACAAGCAGTGATAAAGTCAAATTCAATGATGAAATAAAAGAGCTTTGTGTTTAGTGATTCCTCACTCAAGACATATATTTTAACATGCATGGGGTCTGTTTTTCTATAAGGATGGAGAAACAGTAAAAGAAAATATTCTCATATATGTGCACAGCAGAATCTAAATTCATCCCTTTCTGTACATAAATTTGCTATCTTCCAAGTAGGAACGGAAGGTTCCCTGTGATGTTGCAGAAGCCGCTGCGCAGAAGGCATCATCATACACTGGATAGACAGGCATTCTCCATACGTCAGACTTCTCCATGCTCAATTGGAAAAGCTATTAAGCAGTGACTGCAGGGCAGTGTTTTTACTTTTTCCATGTCTTGGCTTGTTTATGTTAAATCAGACTGCAGGAGGTCTGTTGCGTTTCTTTGGCAGTTATTGCAAGGCTTGCTGTGGCAAATTCTATTTATGACACTTTCTGTATCCTAGGTGCAGTGAGTCTTGGCAGACAATCTGGAAAATTTCCCATCTTCGTACTTGCAGAATGTAATATCTCAGTAATGGTCTGACTGTGGTGACTAACTGTGAAGGTCCTAAGTTCAACTGCCACAGTAGCCAAAAAATCTAGACACGCTTTAATTGCTGGCATGACATTTGAAGTATTTGTTCAACCACTGGACGTAAAATATTAATTTAAAACTCCCCCAGTTTTGACTATATTCAAATTGCAGATAATTTCCAAAAGAAGCATTTCAAAGGTGTAGGAGAATGGATTCCAGCCTGCATTTAGTTATTTATTTATTTGTTTTATTTTTACCAATGCAGTGGTCATAGCTATTAAGAGAGAAAATTATCTTACATATGTCTATTTTAGTACTGCAGCTATTTTCACTGATGTGTACACTGTCAATCACGCAATTATCCTACACAAATAACGTATTGGTGATTACAGAGCTCTGTGATTCCATTATGGTTCTGTATAAGTGCAAACATGTTCTCCATAATCATTTATTCGTACACTAAATGTCCTTGTTTATTCCGTTAAGTCTCACTTTAAAACTGGTGAGCAACTTTTCTTTACACAGAAGTATATCATACTGGAGTTATATGTTATTTATAAAGAAAAAGACCATTACAACTTTTTTGGAAGCTATTTCATATACATTTGCAGAATCTTCACTTCTGAGAATAAAAGCAGTTTATCTGTGGAGTGTATAAAACTTAAGCAAGATTAAACTGTTAAGCTATCCTGAATAACTTTCTTGTGGGAACTTTTCTGTAAAATTAGCCCACCTAGTTATAAAACAAACCAATGCGGGGTCTCAGAACCCTATAATCTGAATGAAAATTATGATTATGTAGCTGGTCATTGAAAGACATATGACTGCTGGGTGAATAATAATACTTCTGTGGGGGTTTTGGTGCCTTGGCATTACAATGGGCTTCTGATGTGTTTTGATAAATGTGCACAGCTAGAGGATCCATGGGATAATTGGCAAACTCCCCCCTGATCTCTGGGAGGTTGCCTGGAGCATCTGCCCATCGGGCATGGCCCTCAGGCTGAGCCCCAGCCCTGGCAGCACCATGGACTTCCCGGCCACCTTGCCATTAGCTTCAACATAATGACAGAGCACATGGGTCTGCTCGGTTGCTCTGTGGAGGCTGCAGCAGCATGGACTAACCTTTTCCTGGTTTCTCTCCTTTTCTGTGCCATATCACATTTCCAAATTCTCATGCAGCTTCACGTGTCTGTCATTGGCATGGAAGAGTTGACAGCTGCTACATGATGGCAAGGCAAATGTATCCTTGCCTCCTTGCAGTCCTCCTACTCGTGAATCATATAGCATTTCTGAAGGAGAGTAAAAAGGCTTCAAAGACAAAGAATTTCTTTTGACACTTTTGGGTGGCTTTTTCTTTCTCATGAGGAACCATCAGAGTAAGGTATTTTGGGATGGGGGACATGTCTGCTTTTTAAGAATGATACCTGTGGAGTAACATAACTAACGTGTGAACCTGAAAGTGATAACAGAAGACAGAGGAAATGAAACAGAGCTCAGGCTTGTGCTTTCCAGCTGCTGATGCTGGTGACTTCAGTAACAAATGCCTATCATACCAGAAATACGAACAGCATGTGGATGAGGTTTGTTTCCATTGTAAAGAGATAGCATACTTAATTAATTTCACGAGCCCTCTAGGCTGCCGTTGACAAAATGTGCTTATGCCACGAAGTTAGGTTGTGGGTTAAGGGTAGGGGTAGGGAAGGTTTGAAGTGCTGATCCCTAGACTCAAATTACTTTTAACATTTTCTTTAATGATACAGATACAAGAGTTTTGCTTAATTACACTTTGCTGTCTCAAGCAATCTTTCCCTTGAGCCACTGAAAGTTTTATTACAACGCCTTAATATGATTATGAAAATTAATGGACTTGTACTATCTTTTAATTTGCAAGTACAAAATCTCCCTTTTTTTATTTAAACCAAATTAAAAGTATTTAGTAGAGATGTGAAAAGTCTAGTAGTGTGAGGTGATCATATAAAGGGTTGAGTGAAATTTATAGAATAGAAATAGCAACATGCTAATGACCTGGTGCAAATCAGCACAAAAATCTTTTTCAAAATATTTAACATTTGCTATAATTTAAGTAAAATTTAGAAAAATGTATATTGTATCGCACAGGATAGATATATCTCATTTAGCGGATATGTAGGAAAGTACACGCGTAAGAAAAAAAGGGTAGTGGAGTGAAACACAAAATGCTGGTGAAAGCCTGAAGACACACATTTTGTTTCGTACAAATTTGGCTTAGTTGAAGCAGAAGGTAACTTCCCTTTTTACAGTTAACTCTGGGCAGCCCTGCTTTTAGGGCCCCAGGCTGCATCCACAGTAATCCCGGGCTTTTATCTACATTGTGTACACCCTGTAGAGAACCATGAGTTGTGCTGAAGTCCTTCAGTCATTAGCTCTCTCTGATACTGTGAGTTACTGACACCAATGATATGATGAAAGCCAGATAAAATTATCGCTGTGGCAGACTGCAGGAATTCATGCATGTTTTAGCAAAATACAGCCACGATTATTTCCTGACACCCTGCAGAATTTCCTAATGCGCTTCCTTAGAAAGCTCAACTGTAGCACAGCATCTGTTCTGCATTTTTTTTTTAATCTTTCTTTGCCTTTCTAGCGAGTTCCTGATTTTACATGTATGTTATAGAGGCATGGGGATGTAATGTGAGACAGTTTGGATGTGATGAAGAAATAAATGAAGAAAGTTAAACTATATGTTATTTCTAAGGAATGAGAAGCCATTGGCCACTTCAGTGTTGAGAACAGGCATGTTTTAGTACCAGTTTCTTAGAAATACAGCTAGTGGCTAGGAGGAATATTGCTACATATGAAAATCACAGCAAGCTTTAAAAGATTAAGAAAATATGCTGAATGTAGGTGCTAAAAATACTGAGAATTTATTTGAACATATTTTAATGTCATCTAAGAAACAGTGCACAGATAGCACAGGACCCAAAAATGGTAGCAGAAACACTTAAATTTGTAACCACATTACATTTTTCATTACTGGACCCATGATTCCTCCCCATTACTTGTCAACGACTGGGGTCTATAAAAATTGGGAAAATATAAATTTAGACAAGAACAAGAACATATCAAGATGGTGATTCAACTTGCTAGGAATTTAGAGAGAGAATAACACGGAATAACACAGGTTGTATTTTATATCTGTATATGTGAAAAATATTGTTGGATTTAAAAAAAAATTCTACTAGATGGAAAAAATTGCTATTTCTGAGAAGAGCCATTCAATACTTATGCAGATAATAAAAGTAATTTCCTAACTAAAGTCAGAAAACAAACATTCAATATGTTTTTTACAGAAATGATATTTTCATTTAAAGTCAAAATGATGGATTTCCTTGCTACCGTTTTTTCAGCTTTTCCTGCAAATTGTATGTAAATGAATGCAAATAAGCAGTCCTCACTGCTAAGTTGCTTAGAAGTGTAAAAATGCATACAATTAAGATGCTCAGACAGAGATGTGAATCTCATTTATGTAAAGAATGTTTAAATTTAAATTAGATATTTCAGATAAAAGTGTTATTGTTTCAGGTCCTAAAATGTTTCCGTGCATTTCAGAGAAGGTGCATAGAAATTTTGTTATCTTCTGAAGACCTGGTAGTGTGTGTGCGTTTGTCCTGTGTCAGCCAACATAAAGAAAAGAAAATTAAAAATCTAGAAAATAGCTTTAAGGTCAGTCAGTGCTTCTGTTTTGACCATGTTCCACCAGCATGTGGCCTAAGCTCCACCAGACATCATGCCATGTTGTTTGCCAGTCTACTCAACACTTCTGCAGTGAATAAACCTGAAACTCAGTGGAAATAAAGCCATGAAAACCACAGAGATGTTCTTTTTGGTTCAGACTTGTTTAAAACCTGGTGCTACAGCCAGCAGCCTCTCAACCCAACTTTAATGGTGTCATACATCACAAGAAAGGGAAATTCTTTTTGATATTCGCTAAGATACCAGGCTTGAGTAATGCCAATGGTGCCATAAGGGATTAATGAACTCTGTGCTATTTATAATCTCACAAACTAAATTGTAATTTTTTTTCATAGAATTACCAGAGTTTTACTGTGCTGCTCAGACTAATTCAATGAGTAGGACTCATTAGTGTGTAAAATGGAGTTAATTTATACTGAGTATCCCCTGTCTTTGGTTAGGTGGCTCTATGTAAATCATCTGTTCTGGTCATTAGTTTAGGCTGTTTGCATTTCCTTTGCTGCATGACTGTAAGTATGAAATATTAATGAAACTTTCTTGGCAAAAGTGCCCCCTCGTGCCTCATACTTGTTGTAGAAAACATTTGCTCTTCTTGCAGATCTCCCATGTAATTGAGGGGTGAGAGTGGTATTATGTAGTTAAAACGCCTAGTGATAATTGGTATTTAAAACAAATTTCTGTAGCTCTAGAAACAGGAAACCAAGGTATCTCAGGAAAGCCATTTGATGTGCACTTCTGAAATATTGGCAAAAGTGCAGTGAATCTTTCAATGGCTGATTCCATCATGATTGATCTTACAGATTTTTGAAGTAATTTATGGTATTGCTTTAGTTCAGTCCGTTAGTGCAAATAATTATTAATCAATATGCACTCAGCCCTTACTTTAGAAGATAATTTTAACACATGATTTATTCTGAACATTTCAATTGAGCTACCTTTACAAGGAGAAAATCAATTGGCTAGTGGTCTAAAGCACTTTAATTATCTGAAGAGCTATGCTCTTTTTTTTAGGCTTTTTTTTTTTTTTTTTTAATCATTTTTCCCTATTCATAAGACACCCTTCTGCTGGGCAGTACCCCGTGGTCTAATGCACTAATTCTCTCTTTCAGGTTATTTGGAAATTAAATAATATATAAAATGGAGAAAAAAAATAATCTCATTTTGTGTGTTTGTGTGTTTTCGTGTGTGTTTGTGAATGTGTCAGCACATTTGTAATGTCTTTGAATGTTTGCTCATTCGTAACAAGTGTAGCAGTGGAAAATTACAGTTAACATGAAAGGATAACATGATGATGGAACTTAGCAAGTGGTTTAAAACATTATAGGACAAAAGGTGAAATCATTAATTCATTTGCAGTGGATGTTAAATTCCTGAAATATGCATTGCTCCCATTATATTTATATTCACCTGTTTTAATATGCCTGTAAATATTATGGTGAGTCTTTGAAGCAGCATTTGCACAGTGTCCATGAGCATGTCAATATATCCTCTCAAAGCAATTTGCACTTGGACTGAGGCATAAGGTTATGGAACCATCTGTCATCATGAAAAGTCATTAGAATAAAGAGTGTGACATAATTTATCTCATGTTCATGATATGTTTTCTTTCAACTACATGAGAACAAACTCTACTCTCAGGTGCCTTTAATAGGCTTAACACTGAAACTTGAAAAAAATTGTGTGCCCACAAAAATCCAATGCCAACAGCTTCACACCAAAATAAGATTTGAGTCCTGAGGCTATTTTTCAGGTTGTAGGGTGGAATTCCCAGCAAGTAAATGGATAAGAATTTCATTTTATAATAACAAAAGGAGCTCATATTCTTGAAATGACCTAAATTTAATATTAGGCTTAATATTCATTCTATATCTTGTATTTATCCCAAATTAGACAAGGAATGTATAATCATAAATGTCCAGTTTTCTGTTTAATGGGATTATAGTCAATATTGTTTCTGAGTTCTCATGGGTTTCCACCATACAGCAAGGGATGAATCAATTTTTCCTTTGGAACAGTACAGGAAATATTTAGAATTTTCATCTAGCAAATAAAGCTGTATATCTTCAAGGTAAAAAAGTTCAGATTTTAGGACTGTATTGTGCTGGAAAGATTCTTTAAGGAGCTTCCTTAGAGGATGTTAGTAATGTACTTGTAAGATTTTTAACGAGTCAAATAATAAAGAGACAGCACTACAGTCTAAGGACCCAATTACTGAAACACTTCTATGTATGTTTATTTTAAAGTCATTAAGTACTGTGCATATGGAAAACGTCATGTCCTTAATTTCTGAGCCTTGATCTTCAAATGTAAGTGTTGTAAAACAGGGCTTTTGAGCCCTATCCTATTAGATGCCAAGTGCCTTATTTTCTGTCTGAGCTAGTGGGAGTTCTGCCTGCTTGATAGCTTGTAGCAGCTAACTCTCTTATCCAGACAATTAGAAAAGAAGGTGTGGTTTTGCTTTAGGGTGTTTTGCTTTTAGGGTTTTACTTGATATTAATTCTTACAGCTGACTAAAAACTGCCTCTGAATAACCTCCCAGAGGATGTCCTGGAAGGAAGCGTTATGGTGTTGTGTGTTTTCCGGACAAGAGGCTGTGACTGATGACCATACTTTAAATTCTGTTTTAGATGAGATAGAAGCAATAACAATGTTGAAATAAAATTCAGAATAATAAGATTAGAATAATAATATTAATAGAACAAATTTCTGTTCATTTCAAGAGGGTAGTTGAGGTTTGTGAGTGGCTTCATTTGGGATCAAAATTTCTATAGGATCAAGAGAGAGGGGTCAGTCCTTAGATATATTTTCTGCTCTTGCTTGGTGTCTGGGCGTCTGTGTGCTATCTCCCCTTCTGCAGAAATAACAGCTCTTTTGTTTTCCTCAGTGATGATGCTTGCAGTCTAAACTTTTACCTTAGTATATATAGCTAAAGTTATTAATGGGAATCCTGACCTGGTTTAAATCAACTGGATTTTTTCCATTCAATTCATTTAATGGCCTTTCTATTTTTACTCAAAGTCTTTCTGAAGAACTGCTTTAAAATACCCAGGATTGAAAGCAATGCTGTATCCTCTGGTTTATGAGAAAACATAGATGAAGAAAACATGTTCATGTAGATAATACTTTTTTTTTTTTTTTTTTAACTTGGCTGTTTTAACTGTATCTATTTTTGGAGGTGATTATCTCCATCACCAGATAGTATGTCTAATGAGTATAACAAAGGTGATCTCTTTTAGCTTATTTAGTTCAACTTCCAACAGAAGTGAGCTATTCAGGAAGTGTATTTAGAAAAGTCTATTTTTAAAGAGTTCTAACAGTAGAACAAAGGACAGGAGATCACGATATTATGCTGGCAGGACTGCCACATGCAGAAGTACAATAGTGAGCACCTCTGACTGTGGAGGAGCTGTTGAAGCACTGTAAAATCTAGTTGGTATGTGTGAAAGATAAAGCAGGTTAACTCCTGGGATTTTTTCTATCAAGATACTTTCTTCCTTCCATTCTGTTGCCTGCTGTCTTCAGAGCACAGCAGTATCGAGGCTCTGCAGATTTAAAACATCTGTCTTTCCATCTCCGGTGTGCTACAGAAGGATAGCTCTGAAATTTAGCAGTGTCATAAAAGCTTTAGCTGTTGTGTTAGGCTGCCCTTGTTTATAGGAATTTTTGTCATCAGTAAGGCTACACACTAAGTGCCAATACTGCCAATAGTTTGTATCATAGTATTACGTTAAAAAGAAGTTGGAAATAGATTAGTTTTACTAACGGTAAATAGTCAATAATATACTTCTATAAATATTGGAATGTTCATATTGCAATGAATTTGATGGATTTTGCTCATGGATACTAAAAAAAACTACTAAAACACTACAACTACTAATTCATATACACTTAGGTCATATGAAGAAGCATGCATTGAAACTAAGTCTTGAGAATAAATGATAAAGTTTATGTATTTAGGTTTTTAGGTTATGCATGGCAAATATAATTGTAATATCTTTATTAACACTCACCGTGGGCTTAATCTTTCAGGTCTGAACTCACATAAAGCTGTCTTAATTTATAAGCTATGTCATGTTAGTATTGGATAACTAGGTAGAAGATAAATCTGTACTTAATACAAATCTGTTTGTGTTGATGATGTTGGATATAATTTATCTAGAAAACCTAGTTTTGTTATGAGAAAAAGAGCAGTTTTTATATGACAGTAAGGTTATTAATCTTGGATTGTTGCATATATTCTCAGGATTTTTTTTTTTTTGCACTTTACTTAGTATATGAGGATTTTATTTATTTTATTTTATTTTATTTTATTTTATTTTTACATTCTATGATTATTCACAGCAAAAGTGCCTTGTGCTAAAATTTGGAGGTTTCTATTTTCTACAACTATTTTAATTTTCCATAATCTCTGTTAAGAACTAATTCTGTCACATTCAATAAAAGCACATCAGTGGGGGATTGGTCTCAGGTCTTAGTTTCTGCCTTCTGATGTTGTCCAGTGTGGTTGAAAAAGGAGAATGGTGTTCACCATGTCTGGTGATTGTATTGTACAAAGGCAGTTATAGATGTCTCCTTTGTATTGTGTTTTGGGAGTACTGGTCCAGAAGTAGTAAGTCAGAAGTGGTTTCCTTGTACTTTATTTACTGGATGTAACACAAACCAGCCTCATAACTGATTAGTGTGGTATGCTATGCATAAACATGCAATTAGCATATACTAATAATAAGCAATATTTAGCTGAAATGTCAGCGTCCAAGCAGCTTAGGCAACATCTGCTTGAACAAAACATGCAATACACATTATATCCCTATTTTAGAGAAAACCACTTCACCAAAATTCTTGGTTAGCTGGAGTTTGCTTATATCCCTCAGGGCTGTACAGCGTGCAGACGCTAGTCAGCTTAGCTGAGCATAGTCCCTGTAAAGCTGGCATTTTAGAAGCCAGCTGGCATCTTTCTACTGTATTCTGGGATTGAGAATATGAAACACAGCCTGTTTGAAAGCAGAGGAGTCCTGCGAGCATTGGAAAAGCTGAGAAAATCTTTTCCTTTCTGATAAAATAAATGGGATTTCAGCTGAAGGTTTTTACGGTCCCTCAAGACATTTGACTAAGCATGAAGATGGAGGTGTAGAAATGTGTCACTATGGCATATCTGTGGCATATACGATGCATGTGTATGTTTCCATATAAATACTGATGTGTGGGAGAAGATAACACAAGAAACTAAGAATACATTTCTAAATATACTATTCTGCCCGAATATTAAGTCTCTTTTTCAAGAAGATCATAATATGCTTTGCACTGAGAATTTCCTTGAAAGGTTTTATTACTCTGCTCTGTGTTTGTGGTCCTACATGGAATATCCATTTTTTGTAGGGTCTGACTGTATGAGTCAGCTTGAGGTTCTGATTTCAGTCCCTCTTCCTATGTAGTGGTCAGTGTCCAAAGTAATTTGTCTTTGTTCTTATTGTTCATGTGGTGGTTCTAAGGAGTGATAGTTCAAATGCAGTCAATAAAACAATTCCTCTTATTATCAAGCCCATTTTCCCCACTATTACCGACTTGAAGACTGAATTTGCTTCATTGTATTAGAGAGAATATTTTCTGACAGCTTTTGAGTACAGATCATTAAAAAATTACCAGTTTGAAATGTTGACTTTTGTCTCTTTCTTTGTCTCCTTCTATCTCAAAAATAGCTTATCACATCTTTCAACTTTCTAAATAATTAAATCTGCTTGAAAACTCATGCATATTCTGTGTTGAATAGAACAGGTTGTAATTAAGCAGAGTTATTAAGGATTTTGTTGTTGATAAATTTGGACCCATCTCTGCTCTTGCACATATTAGTTGACTATTGGTTTGATCTTTCTCCATAGAGGTTACTGTTGTAAAACTGGAGCAACAGAATAGAAAACCACCGAAATTGTGTGTTTGCTGTATGCATGGTGGAAAATTTACCGTATCTCTAACTGTCCACGTCTTTACATTTCACAGCTCCTACCCTGTGAAGAATGAGATAGAATAGTGCTTTGTTGTCACTTAACAAATGTCAGCTGATTTATGAAATTAATTGGATTTACTGTTTTGGAATAAAACAGAAATGTTGTACACTCTGGATTTGTATCCAAGTCCAAGTCATGCTAACACCATGACCAAAGTTCTGTTTAAGTACTGTCTTTGTTGAGCAAAGGTTATTTTAAGATATGTTATCATAACTATCAGCATCCAAAAAGAGCCTTACCATTCCCTAGTTGCATTTTTAATAGTACATTTTTAGTAAAGGTCTTCCAAGTAAACCCAATGCATGTTGTTTTCAGATTTACTAATCAGCTACCTAAAACAAACAAACAAACAAACAAAACACAGAGATTTCCATTTTTAATTAGTTCATTTTAATTCTTCTTTCATACCTATCCTTCCTGCATCTGATTTGTCTGAGTTTCCTTGTCCATAGTTGAAATTACTGAGTGCTATTTTCCTGTGATAGAAAATATTGTAAAAGAGCACTAGTGTTAATTTTTCCTTCAGTGACATTTCTCAGTTATATCTCTCACTTTTAAGAGGATGTAACACAACACAAAACACTTCACTAGAGCTTTGCCTGCTACCCTCTTAGAGCCTAAAATGATGCTCTCCTAACAGACAGGATATAAGAAATTACAAAGGTTTCAGCCCCTCATGTTGACGTTCTTACCCTTTGTCTTTCTGACAAGGTAGATTCAGGCTACAAACCAGAACAATTTTACTCTTTTTGACAGGAGAGCTTTTATGCAATAGCAATGTGTGCTGTGATTAGAAGTGCACGCTTATCTTGCAGATTAAAAAGGTAAGCAGAGCTTCACTACAACACTTTGGGGCAATTTTTTACATCCTTAACTTTCCGTATCAAACACTGATGCACAAGTTAATTTTCCCTAGCTGTTTACTCAGTGGAGAGAAAGATGGTCTCAATTTAGCTTTCTGAAAAGTCTGTTCCCCTCTATTGAGGGTAGCCTATTAAGGAACCTGAAGTGCCTGACCTGTGCCACAAGTACGTGTCTCTCTCCTGCATCATGCTCTCCTTAACCTGGCCAGTAAAAATGCTGTCAGTTTAGCCCAAGCCAGTAAAGTAAATGCTCTAGCTTATCACTGTCAGGGAAAAAATAGGCTATCAAAGCACCTCTGATGTTCATTTGAAAAGACTGACTTCCCACAATTTTAGAGGGATCTTGTTGATCATGAGTTGCTATTAAGGAGGGAATAGTTGGACTTCAGTGCTTGGGGTCAGTTTAATGCGTACTGGAGTAAAGCTTGCAGAAGATAAATGAAAGGGAGAAGAAAGGTCGTGATTAGGGAGGAAAAGAAGAGACTGTGGAATCTTCTAATCATTTTACATAAATTAAATTCCATCTGGTATTTTTAATTTCTTGAAATACATTAGACAAAAAAAAATCTGTTTCTACTTTTGCGAATTTATTTTTCTGCTGCAGTGACCCATAGGCTTGTATTCAATTATTTATAATGATGTATCAATAGCCGTGGAGGGTTCAGATCTACTATGCTAATGGAAGTATTGTATCAGCATATGAACTTAAAAATGAGGTAGAATGAAACATTTTAGAGTAATGTTTTAGTCTCTGCTATTAACCTTTAATAACTTCAACTCTTCTATGCTGATGTATTTTTTTAAGGAACAGCTGAATATGACTTTTTAGAGGTTAATTCTTTCCATGGATGTCTTATAAGTTTATTATAAACAAATTCATGAAAATGGCAAAATATTTCCATCAAATGGTTACATGTAAACATGCAAGTCTGTGTCCTGTCTGTAACCAGCAGCACACCACTTACCTTTCTGATGATTCCCAGTGTATTTTGCAGTGAATCAAGACATAGTAAAACAGGGTGATTCAGCCCCTGTCCTGAACTCCTTGTTTGTATTTCCTTTGTGGAAATTCCTCTTCTGTATTTCTATGAGCATCACATCTCAGATGTGTTTCACTTTTAAACAAGGATTTTGCCCTGGCATCTTTTTCTTGTAGCCTCTTACAGTATTATCAATGTTGGTCATCCCAAGATCATAAGGGTGCTTAAAGAAGTCTTGAGATTAAAATTCTTCTGTTCTTTTGACTCAGTTTATTGATTTTTGAGCCTTTAGAGATTTAGTGACTTGTGCTTTCAGGTTTTTCTGCAGCAAGCATGTGAGTAGGTCTTACTTTAAAAGGGAATATATTGCGTTTTTTTTGAGCAGCAGAACTGAAAGTCTTTTGTCCTTCGGATTTTAGTCCTGTATTTTCTAAACTCTTTGTCTCCAGCAAGACAGCATGAGCTGTCTTCCTATTACATTCCCACAGGAAAAGAAGCAGCAGTTGTTCAAAGTTCAGCGTGTCTAAGGCTGTGTGCATGCCAAGTGTGTAGCCAGGACAGTACCTGTTGATTAACCAGCTGCCAGCTCCAAAGCAGTGTCTTAGGACTGAGTTATGACTGTGTTTCCAATGGAGGGGCCAGCAATTTCAATTTCTGTCCTAGACCAATCCAGTGACTTGAACTCTTAGGAACTTAATTATCATTGAGAATTCCATCCTTAATTTTAACTTAAATCAGCCTGTAGGTTCAAAAGTTATTGGAAGGCTCTTCATGGATTGAAATATAGTGCAGTATAATCATAAAAGCTTCCTTTTCTTAGGAAACTAGATTAAAAATGTAAGGGATGTGTAACTCCCATCAGTTGGAGCTTTGGGAAAATACATAAATGTCATAAAACTAGGGATTAAATCATGAGACTTGGATAACAGAACGGTTCTATGCTGCTCATAAACTGATCTAATATCTCAGATATAAAATGTGCGAGTGGGCTGCGCAGTTTTAAGCACATTTTTCCTATTTACCATGGCAAACTATTGGCAGGAGGAAGCAAAACTGCCTATTGCATAGTCATGATAAAACTATAGCAGCTAAATGGAAACTGAGGTGGAAACCCAGACAGAGGGCTTTCGTTAAGAGAATAAGAGCCTATGTTCTCCACCAGCATTGCTAATCACTTCCTACTGGTGATTTTATAACCACAGAAAGCTCTGTGAATTTAATTGCTGGAAGTTACCTTTTAATTTCTTTTAACAGCATCTAAAATTCATGCTCAGGGACACCAATCAATCAGAAAACAAGTCTCTGCTCTGAGTTAGCCTTTGCAGGTGCTTTAAAGAAAATTTAATTCTTTCCCATTTGGGTATGTGCAACACCTTCATCCTCTCAATGAGGTCAATGTGAAAAACCTCCTCTGAGCCCATTGTCAGTGCTGCTGTAGTTGACTGGTGAGCCTGAGGTGCTAAAAAGTTGTGCAGGTGGCAAGCTTTGCCCCTGAGATGAAGCACATCACCTCTGTGCCTATTATTTTGCATGAAAATAAGTAAGTGAACCTTTCCCAGAAGTGGCAGCAATAAACAATTGTACCACTTCCAGCTTCAACAACTTTAAATGCTAATTGTGTGTGTTGTATGTGCTAACGGATAAGCATGGGGGCTCTTCTAAAAAAATTGTTATCCTTTTTTCTTTTTTTCTCCCACCCTTTATCATTGTGTTCACAGTCCTCTCATTATTATGGCTTACTGAATATCTATTGTGCAACTTCTTAGCAATACTTTCCTAGTTTTTCTGCTTGTTTCCTCCTGAACATGTGTCATGCCATTTGTCAAGTGGTTTAGTAGTGACCCCTGACCTTCAGAATAAAATAAAGCTAAATTAGGTTTTTACCTGAAATACTTTAAAAGTGGCCTCCACTGTACCTTTTCCAAGTCCATCCAAGAATGATCATTCATTACTCAGTGTTCCTGAAGTAGATGAAACAACATGGTATATGTCTCCTTCTTTCTAATAACATTTGTTTTAAATCATGAAAGATTTAATTTTTGGTAAAGAGATGTTATTAAATAAATGTACAAAGAGAATGATTTGTTACTGACTTATTTATGATATACTGAGTGTTAGCCAGAAACACGGACTTATTTGTCCATTTCAAGCACCTGTAGCAGTATTTTTGTGAAGGGCATTCTTTATCACTGAACTAACTGAGATCACATTTACATTAGTGCTTAAATTCAGTGGAAGAAAACAATGTGGCATGAATATGACAGATGTACCATAAGAGCTTAAACACCTGTTTTCTGTTTAGTAATTTAAGAGACTTGGAAAGCACAAGTACAATGTAGACTTAGTGCTTGTGTGATGAATATAATTTCTCTTTAAGGTCCTTGGTCATCTCATAAAGGCGATTGTTTTAAATGTGTTGTTGTTTTCTTTGTTTGTTTGTTTTTACAATATCACTACTTCTATTTTCTGCTATTGTGAAACTGGCAGTTGTTATTAATCTCTTTTAAAATTTGGGGAATTCCTCTATCATAGGGAGTGAAATATTGCGGTGCTTGAAGGCTGTATTTTCCCAACTGGAAACAGATAATTTGTGGAGAGAGGCTGCTCTAGCCACTCTTCAAAGGGAAAATTCCTGAGGCTTATTTGCAAGTGTGAATCTGGAGTGGTGTCGCAGAGGTCAATGTATTGCCACATGGAAGCATATTTCAGTTTAACTTTCATCCTTTGTGTTTGTCCTAGTGTGTTCTTTATATGAGAAATGAGCACCGGAAGAGTTAAGTGGAAAGGGAGAAATAATGTATTTATCATATCACTGGTGTAACAAGAGATTGTAATGTTATCATCGTTTTAAAAAGGATACTCTGCTTCGAGTGCTAAACTGACTGTTGCTTAGCATCAGAGGGACCTTAAAGTAAAGCTTGCTTAAATTCTCTATATTCTTCAATTACAATGCAACCTTCACTGCAAAACTCAGTTTTTAGAGACAAGACTATGTGACTAAGTTAAGCTAGTTTCCAACATTCTGTGGGTTATCTTTCTATTTTTCTAAGATTGCAGCCAGAAAAAAAGGAGACAAAGAGTGGCCAGATGTAATCTCTGAGCCCCTGAGATAGCCAAACTGCTGTCATCTCATCCCTCCTCCCCTCTCAGTGGCATATTCCCTTAAAGAAGGATGCTCAAGGGAAGTGACAGATGAAAGTTTGCCTTACCATGAAGTCTCCCACATGAAATGAAATTTTCAATTTATTAACCTCCAACACAAAGTGGAATAGAGCTAAAGTTCTGCCCCACATCAGTTAGAAAGTTCTCTAAACTCTATCTGGGACTCCAAAGTACTGCTTCAATTGCATAGACGTCATTGTGTTTACACACATATTCAGGCAAACACTTGGAGGAAAGCAATTATACCACATAATGAACAAAACATTTTAATGTATATTTTTTAAAGGATTTCTCCTTTCCGCTGTCTTGTGCATTTGTTCATCAAAAATAATACATACATTTCTTTTTGTAATTAGTGTATATTGTCATGCAAGTTCCACAGTTATTAGCAAATCTTTCAATCAGGAGAAAAAATTTAATTCTTACTTAACTTGCTACTACTACTGGTTGATATATAGATAAAATAAATAAATAAAGAGAGGCCTTGCGCAGCCAAGTGCTAAAGTGTATTTGTCTATAATAACTATTGTCTATAATAACTATTTGTCTATAATAACTGGGAACTCTGGGAGTATTCCAAAACAGCTCATTTTCAGCAGGTAGAAGTGGAGGGTGCACATTATTTCTCTGTTTTACAGAGCTGACAGGCTTATAACTATCGTTTTAATCTTGTTTGCTACTTGGGTTTCAGTATCCTGTTGACGATGTAGGCTGAGATGATCCCTGATGGTGTCAGATACTGTTTGAGCACAGTCTCATTTGAAACTCAACAGAACTAATGAATAATACTGAAATGCAGAAGACAGAATCAGTAAACACAGAAGAACACATGTTTATTCCCTTATTTCTAGCATCAAAATAATTTCACAAAAAGCATTGAATTCAATTTCAGTTCCACAGCTCCTCTGTGAGCCAAGGAAATGTCCATGCTGAAGGATTAGCCTGGATGATATTTCACCTTTGTGCCAAAATGTGTTCTCTATGAGAATAAATAAATAAATAAAGGTTTATTGGTCTTTTGAAATTACTTCATACTTTTAGTCTGGAATTTCTTCATCAATTCCTCTTTCCCTTGTTCAGTTTAGTATTTTGAGTCCAGCCAATCTCAATTTAAATTCTCAAGTAAGGGAAAAATAAACCACATATACTGTAAGTTGTTCTAGAGGTTAATCACCCTTTTTGTGACAATATACAGTTTTCTTTTAATAGACATTCATTTGAAAGTGTGCTAACCAGAACTGCAGATTACATTATTTTAATGAGATCAATGTCCTGTGCAGAAATATGTGACTTTTCTGTTCCTACATTCCACATGCATGTGCTTGAATTCACAAAATACACAAGTTCTGAGAGGCAATGTGCTATAGTAAGAATCCATGTTAAGTTGGTTATTTGCTAGGATTCCTAAGATATTTTTAATTATCATGGCTGTCCACAATTTTGTTCTGAGCTATTTAGATGTTCAAATGTGTCTTGAGACTGCTGCTCAGTCCTTTATAGTACATTTTTTTGCAGCATCACTGAAGATACTCCCTTTAGATGTTGGTTCCTCATTTACAATCTATTTTTCAGATACTCAGTGTTTTTAACATGTTTAACATGTTAAGCTGTGTTGATTTTGTGCAATGCTACTTTTTCATCTGAGAGATAATAGGGAGAGATATTTATACAGAAATTGAAGTGAGTATTTTCAAAAGTTATCTTTATCTACTGAATTTGTAATACCATCACAAAATGATATGAAATTTCCTAAGAAGACCTGTTTTCTACTACAGTGTTGATTGGTATTAATCATGCTACTACTCTATCTAACTGATTGCCTCTTTTAACATTATTTTCACAAATTTTCCTTACAATGATGTCATGTTGAGATGATCCCACTTACTTCCTCAAAATGTTGACACATCATCTTTTTTTTTTAGATTTTAGAATTTCCTCTGTGTTACAATAGATACACTTCAAAATCAGTGTCCAGAGTAAATCCCGAGGCCATTCCTTAGAAATTATAAGGCACAAATAATCTGGTCTTTCAGATTAGAAAAGAGTTCGTTACAGATGCATTTTAGTAGTTTCCTTATTTACTATTTGGTTTGACAGCACTTTTTCTCCCCTAATATAAGAAAAAATTTTGCATTATTACAAATCATTTTTACCTAGTAAGGGACGTGAAAGTATTTTCTATTTTAATATGTTCAATATTTTTTCTCATTAGAAAGAAGTATCTGCTACATTCTTTAAAGCAAAAATGAAACGTATGGATCATAGAATTCCAATTTTCTATGCTTTTCTAAGTTTTGAATGTGGGGATCACTGTTACGGGCTATTCTGAGAGTAGAAAGGCATATGTGTATTGGAAACTTAAAGTTAATGCTACTTTACCATATTTTTTTCTCTATTTAGTATCAATCATTAATGCAAAAGTGATCCAAACAGTTATTAGTTCATATCTTTAATAAAATTATACATACATTAGGATGTTTCAAATGATTTTTTAAATCGTGCAGCTGAATATTTGGTACCAGTAAAAACTCAATTATTTCTAACATATGTGCCTTACATCTTGGATATTGTTGGTTTTATTTTATTTCAAAATCCATTTAAGTGCATAGTTCTGCTTCTCTGCTTCCTTATATCTTTAAAATTTTATTTTGGCATTGCCAAACTGAATGTACAAATGCCAACAGAATCCTCAAGCTGTGTCGAGAAGCTTTCTAGTAGTCCAGGCAACTGTATAATGGGAGCTTGAAATGCTGCAGGCTCTTTTTTTTTTTTTTTTTTTTTTTTTTTTTTCCTATCGAGCAGGGTTACTTTTGAAAAAGTAGAACATAATTCTTGCTTAGTTTTAAATAACAGTCTAACAGATTTGAAGTTTGCATCATAAATTAAATTTACTTTCTCTAACAAAAAGGTCAACATGAAATTTTCTTATTGCCAAGGTTAGAAAAGAATAAGTTATCTAACACATGCTTTCACTGACGAGCTCTCTTGATTTTGAAAAGGCAACGCTTCCGGACTGCCTGATTTGAAATAAAGGGCTGTATGATCTTGCAGAATTGAAAAAAACAATCAAGGGAATAGTAGTACTTATATTATTCCAGGGTTTGTTACTTAAAAGAGAATCCTATCCATACTTTGCAACAATTTGCTTCCTTAAGGAGTGGTCTCCTTAAGGCTTTCTACAACATGCATTGATTGGTGCTGCTAATTGGCAAAGTAATTGAAACATGCCTGCCTATTGTGTTTTACAACCATGCATTGTCATTAGAAAAAAACTATGCCCTCTGACCCTTATTGCTCTCAGGGGTCAAAATATATCATTATACTGGAGCACAGTATTTCATAACAAAGGCAGGAGTATAGCTTAAACATTTTGTTTGTTTATTTATTTTAGTGAAAAGAATAGTTTATCAAGGAAAAGAATGACCTGCTAACTATATTTATCTTATACTTTGAGTAACTGCTGGTAAAATACAAAGTCCTTAGATGTGTTGTGTAAATATTTTATGAAGGAAGCTTCTCCAGCAGAGATGTTAATAATTTAAAATATGATGTACTACATACTGAGCTTTAGGCATAGACATTTAGTAATAAATTTGTATTTTGTATGAAAGTCTAGTAAATGACTCCCTTGCCACATATTTTGTGTTACAATTGTGTTTGGAAGTCTTCCTTCATAAATTATGCCCATGTATATACATGTCATAATAAACTTTGATTTTAAAACCAGACATGATTCCAGGATCCATTCAGAAAGGATTATAGGTCAGACCTAAAAAAGATGTATGCTCCAAGTCAATAGTCTATGCCTTCAAGAAACCAATATTTTGTTGTAGTCGTACAACCATTCTTTTCCATCGGAATATGCCTGGGCAGCTGATAGGGTGATTCAAGGGCCTCAGAAGTATAGTTCTGCAAGTATTGTTTTCATATCATGTTTTATTCTATTAAGCAGGGTTGCAGTGAGGGTAGCATTCATCTTTTGGTTAGAGAAGTTGGCCAGGAAACACGGAACCAACGTTGTAGATGCTTTTCTGTCCACATCCCAGTCTAGACACGTAAATCTTCTGGATTCATCTTTAAATGCCCTTTATTTAGAAAGCTAATTTATGATATCATGCATACTACTTGAACTCTTTGGATTGTTTCAGAATCATGTTGTTGTGATAAGTACTCACACTATAATTCTGATTTTCACAGGATTCATGCTGGGGAAACAAAGTTGGTAGACCACACAACAATAAATCAATAAAAGGATGAGCTTATATATGTGTCACTCAGAACATCTTTTAATTCTTCAGGTTTAAAGTTTTGTTTGGCAATTCTGCTGTTTGTGTTGCTCTCTTATCTTTTTGTCCTTAGTTGCACTTGCTGTTTAATTATTTTATTTATTTATTTATTTATTTTTAAATAGGGATTTAAGACTGCTCTATGTAGAATTAACCAGAGAGAGCATCCAGAACAAGCTGCTATGTTCCAGTATATCAGCATAGCTTTGCCATTTCATACATGTGAAATTTGGTATTTTTGTCTGTAATATAATAAAATATTTAAAGTTCAGATTAAATCTCTTCTGTACTAAAAATTCAGAACAATTTCTGTCAGGTAGGACTATTATATCTCAGTATTAACTCTGTCTCTCTGCATCAGACAATGCTCTCTATTTATATTTGTTAATGAGTGCAGACATTCATATTTTAGTACCTGATGGGGCTGTAAGAGACAGAATATAGATTTTTCCCCCTAAATTAGAAAATTATCTGAATGGATGGTTGATTAATAATCATTCTAAATTAAAGTGCTTTCATAAGCTACCATACAGAACCTCACTTTTAAAAAATCAATCTTTCAAAGCTGTCACTTTTGTCATTTGTTAAGCATTTGTTGAGGAGGAAAGAGAATATTTGTCCTAATTCTGAGCTCCCTAAGCTGTGCCAAGAAAAAGCTGGAAAAAGAAAGTCATCCAGCTAATGCACTGTATTGCAACAGAGATTAAATTGGTCAGTCTGCTTAGGTATTTCCAGAGTGCCCCTTGCTGTAATATTTGGGCTCTGTACTGATGTGCCGTATACTGCACTAATAGGTAATAGAAAATATTTGAGTAGCTAGCAATGTATCTAGTTCCACAAATGACTTTACCACGGTGGATTATTGTAGTCCTAAGCCTGATGTTTGAAAAGCTTGAGACTCTGAGACTTTGGTGAAATGCTAAGAAGAAAGGAGGAGCAAATTTCTCAAGTAGCATTAGCCTTTTTTGAGGACATGATGGCTCGGAGCCTGCTCAGGGAACTTTCCCACAGAAGTTTATTGCAGGACTGGGACTGAGACTGAGAGTGAGAAACACTAATTTATAAGTACTGATCCTGGATCTGTCATCTCCACTCTGAGTGGTTTTAACACAGAATTCTGCCACAATTTCCTCTTCTTAATGAGCCAGTGAGGATGAATCAGTTAATGTTTCAACATATCTTTGAAAATGTTACAGGCTGTTCTTGTGTGACTTTCATTAAGCTTTTATTTTAATTGAAAAAGACAAGTCATATACAAAAGATTTGCAAAGTACTTCATATTTTGGCCAAAGCCTATTTAGGAATACTATACTGTAAAAGGGGGGTGGGGAATAAGAAGAGAGAAAGAGAGAAACTGGATAAAACCTTCAGTGCATTTACTAAGCATGTCTCCCCGAATGACTGACCTGGAATACCTCATGCTGAAGCTTTTCGCAGACAATCCTGGGTCTTGCGTAAAACCAAGCACACACTGAGGAAGGAATTTGCAGTTTTGCTGCAGGTAAACTTCCTGTCATAATGGATGTGTTCAATAAGCTTTAGTTATTGAATTTAAACACAGAGTCTCAGTTCTTAGAGTAATTCAAGGAGTTTTGGACACTGAGACCCAACAAATGCCATTTTTGACCTCTTAATAAATTATAAATACATGACTCAAGGGCTCAGAGTGTGGATGCATTACATTTCCTCTGTTTGAAAACAGTGAAGCCAACTCAAGAAAGGAGCGCTCGGTTGGGCAGCATTGTTCTTTGTTTCCTTCTTGCTCTGTAGTTTCTTTTATTGCCTTTGGACATGCTGTAAACAAACACCAATCTCTCTCCTATATCACATTAACACACAGACTACTCAACAATCCTCAAAGTCTCGCAAAGGTCATAGCATTTCTTTAACTATATACAGTTTACTTTTCCTGTGGCTGTCCAGTTTCCATGCTGTTGTCTAGAAAATAAAGCAAGTGATATTATCCTTTGGGTGTTCTATTTGTTTGTATCCCTAAGAGGAATTTGAAAGCAGACAAGATCACAGGTTCTTGACTGTTGTTCTGAATTTATATTGTATTTAATTAATTCCACACTTCATGTCATCTATTATTCACCTGAAAGGGCCAGAAATATCTTTTAACTTAGGAAGCCAAGTAGTTGGAGAACAGGGTCTTCGTCTGAGGTTTCAGATGTCACATTTTGGGAAGTGCTGATGCTTCACATTGTACGGAAGAGGGCTGCTTGTATACTTCACACTCAAACTCAGGGATAAGGTGGACACCCCTTTTGAAGTCATGATACATTTTCCTCAGGTCACACTGATAGAGACCTTTATATGAAGGAGAAAGGTGTGTTTTCTTTTTTAAGTATTTTGAAGCTTTTGAGGGGTTCCTGGCAAGAGAGTAGAAAAGGAGGGCTCTTCTGAAATGCAGTTATGTTAAGCCTCAGGCTATAGGGAAGAGGAATCGGTGGGTTTTGCTGACCTTCCACTCCTGTGCCATAGTGAGACATTCAGCTTCTGGAAGGACAAAGCTACATGCACCTAATAAGTTTTCAGACTAGAAACAAAAGGACACCATGTATAAAGGTTATGATCTCAGAGGTCAAACTTTGTTATTTCACTGTGTACTCAAAAGTTGAATGAAACAAATTTTCTGTTAGCACTCCACTCCCCAGGTTTTTATTGCCTCTGTAGAGTTTTCCATTTCCTACACACTTGTGGGATTTGTTCAGGCTTTCTTCTCATTCTGGTGTGGTTTTATCTCCTTTCTACTTCTGTCTTCACTTGCCTGAGTCTAGTCTTCCCTCAGTTAAAACATCAATTTGTCTTCACCTTCCTAGTCTCAGAGTCAGCATGGGAGTCCTTTCTGTATATAGGTTTGATTTCCATTTAAGTCCCCTTACATTCAATAGAAAGAAAGAAGCCTCTCCAGAGGGCATTTCCTCTGGGATCCATAGGTGTCTAAGGCAAGTGTTACAGCTATTAGTCATTGTGTCTACATACTGATTTCTTTCCTTAGATTAAAAACTGACAAGCTTTCATTCCGACATTTAAGTGTCTAAAATTTAAGTGAGGTGATCCTCACTGTTATTTTCTAGTTTTCATTGCCTCTTGGAAAGTCTTTGTTTCCTTACAGATTTTCTAAACCCCATTTGTCTATTTCATCTTTTCCCAGTATTTTCTCCAGTACTACTGTCACATCTTTATTATCATATTATCCATTTCCCCTTCAAATTTGTGTGTAAATACTTCATCATTCTTTAAATCTCTTGGCATCTCCATAAACATCGTGTTTGTTCCTCGCTCTTCTTTCCCCCTTGAAGCTCCCTTAGCTCTTCTCTAAATCAAATTTACTTTTCCAAAAATCACTTTCTCCCACATGAGTTATCTACAATCCTCTTCTTTTAATTTCCTTCCTAGCTGATATGTAGAAGAAAATAAGAGCTTAAATAAGTCAGAAATTTCTTGGATAATCTCTTTCCTGCATTTATACCAGCTAAAACATGACCAAGGAGTTCTGAGCCTATTTTCACTGCCATGCTTGCTTTCTTCCCATTCCCTCTCCCCAGCATCCTACAGCACTGCTAAGAATTATCCAGCTTCACTGACTTTCTTCCTGCAGAAGGCAGGTGGTCGGATGCCATGGAAGGCAAAAACATGGATCTAACTCATGAAGAGCAGATGTGTGCATTGGCCTGCAGTAAATAGCCAAAAAACCCTAGTAATCCTCTCCTTTTACTCAGAAAAAGCTATTTCATACTACTGTCATTAACATTTCCCTCCTGCAGCGGCCTATTATTGTTTAAAGTCTCTGACACATAAAACCGAAGTCTTTATTTGAGAGGGAGTAAGCAAGGGAAAAATACGCATACCATCCAGCGAATTTGCTCTATTACCATATGTTCTTACTCTGCAGCTCCTTTTCCTGACTTTCAACACTGTTGTAACAGCAGCAGCACCACCACCTGCCTCTCTGAGGCTTCCCGTGAGCACCCTTAATCGGTTTTCTCTCAACTCCCCCTCTCCATCAGAGCTGCCCTTAGCTTGCTGCTGGAGAGAGAGGGGGGACTCGTAGCATTTCTTTCTTGTTTCTCATCTCCCTTACATGCGTTGTACTTGTACTAAACTCGCCTCATTAGAACAGGGAAGTAAAAAGTCCTCATGAATGGATCAGACCTTAAACAAGTTTCTTTTTAAAATTCTGCTTACCAGGCCTCATGGTATTTCATGCCATTTAAAATGAGGGTTGTAGTAATTTAATCGCAACACTCCTCTTACCAACTTGGTCAATAACTGAGTGATACGAAGGGTCAAGGTTTACAAACCAGTGAACTCTGCTCTTGGATACTGTTGTACTCCTACTTGCTTTTCCCATTGAAAAGCAATTGCTTTGAGCACCAGAAATGATTGCAGAAGATTACACCTTTTAAAGCAATCTCAGGATCTCATTCAGAGGAAGAACACAGTCTGTAAAATGTTGTATGGCTCGCCCAGCAATTACTCACTTTGTTGTAGCTAATTTCAGAAAGCATAAATTGCCTATTATTTCTGAAGAGGGTTTCTTTTTGAACAGCAATACTTAAAATGTATGCGTTCCCCATAGATTTTCATATGGCTTCCACACAGTTGTACAAATGAGAAATAATATATATATATATAATTTCATTTCTCACAATTTTTTTAGATTTTAATTATTATTTGACAGGGTAATATTTTTATGGTAGAATTTGTTGATGAGCAAAGTTTAATAAAGCACTGGAACTACCTGAAATATACATTTTAATTTTGCCATGTTAAAAATATTTCATTGGGAAGATGTAAGCACAACATATTACTTCACGTCAGACAATTCAATCCAAAAATTCAATATTTTAATTTGTTAAGCTTTTTTTATTTTTTATTTTTATTTTTTTTTCATGTCAGTATCAACACTGTATGTTGATATTGTCTTCTGTGAGAACTCATTACTGGACATTCATGAGGCAGTAAATGCTCACTTCTGGTTGAATTTTTGTGGCAGATGTCATAAAATGCCTAGTTTCAGTAAGAAAATCCAACCTGTTTTGGAGCATAGCTGCACAGAATACTTGAACTGCCATCCATGCTTGTTTAGATATGAGGTATCATTGAGTCTTTCTGGATGGAGCTTGAGTAGTTGTGATTATATTTATTTTAACTTTGAAAGGGGTCGGTCTGTCTTTCATGGACTATTAAAGGGAAAAGACGATCAATCAATTTTAAAACCAGATATATTTGGACAGTGAAAAGACACAGCACAGTCAGATCCAGCATACTAGAAGAAAAAGAAAATTAAATTACAGCTATCTCTAAGAGACCACTGTGTTAACAGTGGTCTATGAAAAAAACAGTGGTCTAAGAAAAAAAAAAAAAAAAAGCACTGTCTGAAATGCATTTAGGAATAGGAAGTTCTAGGATGTCTGAATATCTAAACAGATGAGCAGTTTGAGCAAATAACTTGGTGTTCTACACATCAAAGGCTGATTTTATTTTGAAATGTAGGCCGAAAAAATTGTCCAAGACTCAACTGTCTTCCTGTGTTGCAGGGTGTGTGTGCATGCATATGCTCACACATCTGTGGAATTGTGCATTTACCACTTAATAGCTGATATCATCCCATTTTCTGGATCTGTAAACCCACACTCCAACATAATAAAAGTGGAGTAGTAATGCTTGAGTTTCTGGAGGAAAGAAAAAAGTAATGATAAAAATAGTTTATTCATCTGTTCATAAAAATTAACCTGCCTAAGCCTAATAGCTTTTTCATAACAGGCATTATTAGGAACTGGCTGATCAGCAATACTTCCCACTTACATCTAGCACCAAATTTTCCAAAGATACAAATTTTTTATCATCTTAAAACAAACAAACACTGTGTGTTTATAGGGTAAATCCTACTCCTTTAGTGCCCTGCTCAATATTTAAACTTCTTTCTTGGCTCTTACTGTAGGGAATATCTGTATTCTGTACAGTATCAGATGGCATGGATCTAAAAAGTAATTGTCCAAACCCAGAGTAATGGTGAACTGAAAAAGATACCTTCAAGTGTAGCCAGTGCCTCACAGAATAATTCAGTTTTCAATTAGTACGAAGAAGCAAAAGACAGCTGGGCAAAAAATGACTAGATTTAGAATTGTGTGTGCCACAATGACCATGCAATCCGGGGGACTGCTGACTGACAGCAGATCACATCTGATTTAGCAAGTAAGGTATATTAAACAGATGCATTCAGAAACTGGGAGGGACAATGATTCCTGATTATGGAAAGAAGCAGTAAAATAAGTGCTGCTTTTCTCCTGGTTCTCTTGTGGAAAAGGGAAGAAGAAAACCAAACCTGCAAAAGGTGACAGCTCATATGAAGTCTAACCCTGCTGGTTTACCACTGAGAATAATTTTAATTTCCAACTGCCATTGGCATTTACAATTCTTTATATAAAATCACCCTTAGTGGGTATTCTTTGACTGCTGATGAGCTTTATTCCATTACTTGCTGGATACTCCCAGCTCCTGTTGACTGTCAGGGGCACTGGGGACAGAGCAGCAGTGACAAAGCTCTCCTCCAAACATGTAAATTTAGGGGTGTGAGTACTGGTTCCCCTGCACTGCTTGAAGTCAACTTCTAGCTATGTTGGTTACCTGGGAAACAGCTGTCAGCAGAGTGGAAAGGATTCTATTTAGTATGGTGGATGGGTGATGTTTTTTTTAAAAAAGCAAGAAACAACAACAAAGAAGCCATTGCTTCATAATTTAGCTTTTTATTTGTATCATGAAAGAAACATTAGGTAGGGTGTACTTTTTAAAAAGTTTGTTAAGAATTAATTATTCTCTGAGTAAATTGTCTGAAACTGCAGAAATGGTTTAATTTATAAGAAGAGTCTTTTTATAAGGGATTTAAATGTCAATAGTAGCTCAAAATTTGTTTATAACAATAATAATGAATATAACAATTTTTTGCCAGTTATTTTCAATTTCTATGCTACAAACATGCTCTAACTGAGAATATTTAAGCTGTTGTCAGTTTTTCATCTTCAGGGTTCTTGCAGAACCATTAGTCTTTAGAGCACCCCTGTAATATTGTTGGATTTTTCAGATAGCAATTCCTAAAGCTGCCACAGGGAGAGGTTAAGAATAGCTTTTCCAGAGTTGTCAGAATTGAAAATTCTTGACTTCTGCTCTGTGCTCAGATTCACTGACCTGTGTCACATCTCAGAGACAAAAGCAGAAATGACAGTGAAATGAAAAATCTTGTTATCCTGGCATCGAGTTATCATGCATTTCTGATGACAGAATGATAATGGCAACATCAAAGCTCAAGTTGTTACCTATTTTGCTGTGCAGTTTCCCTCTTTTCAGAGTGGGTTTCATGCTGCTGTTTTGGCAAGGAAAAATAACTGCACTGTAATTTATATAAAATACATATGTAAAGTAGATGCCTGCCAATCTTCCTACTTCATAAATTTCAGTTTTAATTGTTGTTAAGGATTTCAATTTTAAATGAACTCTGAACACCTCAGCACTGATTTGTTGACTTCATACCACCAAGTGTGCTTCCAGAGTTTCCTCTTTCCTTTAAGTGCAGAGTTACTCTAGTAGGTTCCTCTTCTGCTTTAACCCTGTCTTCCTTAAGGCTGCCAGAGGAGTGTAACATCCCCTTCTGTTGATGTACAGAAGGTGTGTAATACCACAGAGAGCAGTTCCTGTGGAGGAAAAAAGAAAAAAAAAATCTCTGCTTTTTCCTGTGTCCCATGTGCCTTCTGATGCTATTGCTCACGGTCAGAGGGAACAGATCTTTCTGAAAACAAATCCTGTAAAAGAAGAAGAGTAAAGAAAATAAGTAATATTTTTCATTCAGCTCCTTGATTTGGATAGCCATGAGATTTCATGGGTGCTTTGTAGCTCAAGGTTGAGATGGGAACATTGAGCTGTGGAAGGCAGCACTTCCCTATAGCAGCGAACACTTAGATCAGCTCCAACCTAGGATGAAACACAGTAGTTATCTGAAACATTTTTGAGAATCCTAGCCTAAAAAAGTCATGCTGCTATTTTACAACACTAATCTCCCAGTCATTTGATTTAGTCTTCTAAATAAAGATTTAAGAAATGACTCTTGAAAGGTGCATCACACCAGTCAGCCAATAGGTTTGCACATAAATGCAAGCATAGTATGAATGTACTAAAATGGAGGATGAGTGTGATGTATAGTATAAGGTACATGTGTTTGTTCATGAGTAAATGTGTTGAAATCAGGCAAGGAACAACTTTGAACTATTAAATAAACAGGAAGTCTCTTAGGAATTTTTGAAGTAAAAGCAAATAATACATTTGTACCTCCACATATTATGATTTTTTTTTTCAGAACTTTCTTTTGGAAAATTCCATTTAGTCTAATCGGTACTAAATATTTAGCCATCAACTGGAAAATTATTGTCTCAATTATCCACTTATCCACAGAATCATAGAGTCTTTCAGGTTGGAAGAGACCTCAAAGATCATCTAGTCCAACCTTTAACCTTGTACTAAAGTCCACCACTAAACCATGCTACTAAGTTCTAAATCTACATGTTTCTTGAAGACCTCCAGGGACTCAGTCACTTCCCTGGGCAGCCTATTCCAATGCTGCAAAACTCTTTCAGTAAAGAAATTTTCCTAATATCCAACCTAAACCTCCCCAGATGCAACTTGAGGCCATATATCTTTGTCTTATCACTTGATGCTTGGGAGAAGAGCCTGATCCCCACCTCGCTATACCCTCTTTTAAGGTAATTGTAGAATGAAATGTTTCAATATCTAACATATCCCAAGCTTCCAAGATTAGGAAAGGTGTCATATACCATTAGTCTGGAACACAACTGCTCCATAATGCTCAGTTTCCATTTCTAGTCTTCCTGATCAATATTCTCAAAACCACAGTCCTTGGCTTAAGTTAAACACAATTATCTTGTGGGGAAGATAGGAAGGCAGGAAAAATATCCTGAAGGCTATTTGATGGCAACTAAATGTAGCAGAGAGCACATGATGAGAGGAAATGGTGCTGGATGGCTGCAGGTTTTTTCATGAGATCATACTCTATTGTTCTAGAAGTAAAGGTGCTTATTCTGAACACTGTATATGGTTTTACTTTTGCATTTTTTAAACCAATCTGATGACAACACTGTTTTCTTCATTATCCTTTGTGTGAAAATAAATAAATAAATTAATTAAGCCTACCTAAAGGAACCAGACCATATCTATTCCTGCAGATGTAGAAGCCAAATATAGCACAGAGGTGTCCAGGGGTAAAATGACATGTCATGAAAAGCTTTCTCCACAGAGAATTTCACATGACTATAAGAATACATTTTTATTAATTAAGAGCACATCTAGGGTGGAGAGGCTGGAGAAGTGAATATTACTGTACAGAATATATATGATCAATCTTAAATATGTTGTGCCTGTAACTGCATATTACTATATGCTACACACTATACTTAGCAAGTCTGTCTGTCAGAAAGCTCTAATTGCTTTATGTGTGAGAACATTAAGCTGCAATAAATTTATATACACAGCTGTTCCATTACTGCAGAACAAGTTTTATCTCCTAATAGATTGATGTTTCTTTTTAGTGTCAACTCAACCCAAAATTTACACCCAAGAAGGTGAACCTTAACATCACATAATTAGTTCAGTGACACCAGTGGTAATAGAGGGTGCACGCTGTACATCTCTTCAACATATTGATGGAGAAAAGTTTTGACTACTGTTAATTGTTTCTTGAAAGCTTAATTGTGATTAAGAGCAGCTTTAATTGGAAAGGGAAAAGAAATCATGACCTTTAAAATACACACTGCAAATAGCATGTCTGCGTTTACAAGGAGGTGCACCATAATGGGAAAAAAAAAAATCTAAAAATCTTCTTTAAAATAAGGTGCAGAAAAAAATAAAGTCATTGTGGTTCTGTATAGAGTCACATTTAGGTTAATGGAACAGAAGAATAGACTGCCCTGGACTTTTGATTAATATTTAATTAATCTTCCGTAGAAGACTCTGATTTGAATTAAACTGGGTACTAATAAAGGAACCAATTCACCAAAGAGTTCACATAAATTTGACCTGCCATTATGAGGATTTAAATTAAAATGGCCAAAATTTTGTTTTCTGCACATTTTATGGCTCCTCTACATCAAGTGCAAGTAATTTACTAGGAGTGATAGAGTCAGGAAAAATGTGACCTGAATTGTGCACTAGTAATAGAGCCATAGCTGCAAAATAAGACATGCCATTTGGTTTATTTTACCATGAGCTAATGAGTTGTATTGTTCTCTCAAAACAGGCTTTTACAATCCTTGCAAAGGAAGCAATTACCTGTACACAACCTGGGGAAATATAGTTGCTTATATGTAATCAGATAACCAGATTTGTGTCTCTGTCCTTGATTGTCTTGGGTTCAGATGACAGGAGAATGAAAGGAGGAGGCCTTATGTAAGTCTTGGGGCTATTATTATTTTATTTGTACCATTGGCTTGAAAATTATATTGCTTGATTAGGAGGGAAAAAAAAAAAGCTCCTTTGATCCTTATTTTTCCGTCACTGTCATACCTTCATATCTTCATGCTGAAGGATAAAGACTTTTCCCCTGCAAGAAGATAGTCTTTTATCTTGTGCTCAGAAACTCATATTTTGTGTTTGGGAGAGCGGTTTTGGGGATCTGCTCATGCTTCTACATTGCTTCAAAGTGGCAACAAAAATGATGGAAAAGAAGGCTGTCCTGAACTGCTGTGACTTCCTTGACTTTCCATCCTCTGTAGGGGTGTCTGAAGTCAGTATTGCCTGCTGCGAAGATAGGGAGGGGCTGAAGGGCTCTAGCACGATCCTCCTTTATATCCACCTGATACATATTTGAAGGGCAAAAAAAGATCAGATCTTTGTTGGTCCTGCTTCCTAAGGATATATATCATTCTTGTCTTACGTAACCTTAAATTCCTGGGTTTGGTTTCCCTGAAAAGCAAATCACTGTGCAGTTCAAATGGGAAAATTCATGGGAACTGAACTTTATCTGAGTTAGCATCATAGCAATACAAATTGCTCTCTGGAACTTGTGTCTTGCCTAGTTCATTTTGAAAATTCCCATAGATACTCATGGAGTTCTGTTACCTGTAGGGGAGAAGACATTTTCAGTGAAAGCTAGTGCTTACACAAGCTTTCTTATACCATTTGTAAGTCAGGTGTCTTATACTACTGACCTCTTTACAACATCATGGCAGTCACATGTGACAAAAATATACAATGTGAGCTGTTACAATACAACCCTTGGACTACAGAGACAGTACTACACCATGACTTTATTTCAGAGATTAATCATAAATACCAGTGAAGTTTTGTGTTGGTATTTCACTAGTCTTTCATGTAACACCTCATTGCATTAATAAAGCTCATTATATTAAAAAAAAATATATATATTTAAGCAAACAAACAAACAAACAAACAATTTAATTCCTATTTTTTAAGGTAATTGAAGAATACCCACTGAGCTTTTAAACTCAAGAGGTAGAAAAAATATTTTATACATTTTTTTTAATAAATACAAACATTTGTTAAAAGACCCATATTCTTCTATATAGGCATCTCAGACAGTTCAGCCTATTTGTTTTTTGCTGGTGAAGAATGGTCAATGCCAGTAGAAACAAGTCTATAATTTGCATGAAATGGAACTGGCTCTGCAGTATTGCTTATGTTAATAGCTGCTGTTACTTGCCTGTAATATTTCATCTTGTCTTTTGGGATCATGAAAGAGCATTTTGTAGGTATGTAGCAAATTCTTCGGGTCAACTGGGTTCACAGTTACACATGCTCCCATTTCTGTAGCTTCATTTTGTTCTGCTGGCAGGAGTTCTTCTTCCCTGGAAGTACCCCAAGGAATCTCTTAAAGAAGATGTGGAGCGTATTATAATGTCAGAGTACAACATAGCCTTCTGTCATTCATTTAATAATTATACAGTTTTTGGTGTTGTAACAATTAATTCCTTTTACAGGAAAGTCATTATGTATGAACTTTATATGGACTTATTAGTTGTTTCCCTGGAATATACATTGCTGCTATCAACTGTTTGAGAAATTCTATTTTCATCTCAATGTGGTTCTGTCATCCTGGCAATGCCTTTAGAGTCTTAATCCTGAAATAAAAGATGAAGGGAAAATATCTTAAATAATGAGTAGCAATGGCAAACTTTTATTCTGGGGGGTTGTTTTTCACAGACATTTGTTTACTGTGTAGATCAAATGCTTATTGTGTCCTTTGACAAGTACAGTCCATTAAATGCTTTATTCATGATCTGGGATCAAGGGATTGTCTCAGTTCTAGCCTGATGTCTGAAATACGATAATACAAGCAATTTCTATTAAGTATTATGCTTTAGGAGAGTGGGGGGAAAAGGAGAAATTCTTTAATCCCTTTGATCAGATTTGAATGGTAGAGAAATCTAATGCATTAATGTTTAAAATTAGAGATTTTATCAGCAATCATTTTGGTAAGTAGAACTTGGGCTGCGGTACTGAATAAATATACTCAGTACATGTAATGTGTTGATTTCCCTGGAGTTCCTCTTTAATTCATTGTAGAGAAGATTCAAGAAATAGTAAATAGCAGAACGAAGAAACTGGGGGATACTGCTGTATGTGGACTTGTTCAAACTGGTGTGATATGCATCCTTAGCCCAGGGATAACTTACCAGATCATTTTTGTAGCAAATTGTTTCAAAATCAATCCCTGAATTTAGTATTGGTAACAAGAAGCCCCAAACTCACAATTATTCATAATTTCTTCCCTTAAAACCTTTTCAAAACTCTTGGTCAGATCTGGAGATGCCTGTAAACTCTCAAGTCTTCATTGGATTCGATGGGACTAGACAGGTTTGTGCTAGTTAAGGCTCAACTCTGACGTTGCATTTCAGAGCACTGTATTGGAACTGGCGTTGCTGTTCTTCAGTTAGAATTACGTATGTAGCAATTTCCATTTCAGTGAAGCTTATGAGTTAGGAATCTCACATTTTAATAGCATGCACGAAATAATTTCTGGTTTCTATAGAGGGAATCATGAAGTGTGCGCACGTCAGACACTCCAACGGCAACAGAAGGTTCTGGTTTGTGGCAGCATGTCAGCTGCTGGGCCTCCTGCCTGAAGTGTCTGAAATAGAATTACAGTACCATTTATTAAATTTATTATCAAGCTCTAGAAGAAAAAACATTTTCATGTTTTTATGATCTGACTGTTGATCTGTATTATGTGACTAATCTGTTATATTTTGGGATATCTGGCCTGTACAAGTTTCAACAGCAGCAATGCATGCTGTGCAGCTGTGCTTAGCATTTTCAAAACTTTTTTTTTTTTTTTTTAGCTCTTGCCACTAGGGCTAAAATCTTCCTAATTAATGGTGTCAGAATAAAGCAGTATCTTAGAAATCCAACTGAAACTATGTAAAGATGACAAAATAAAGTGATATCAGTTTGGATATATTTTAACATGATGTCAAAACATATTGTCATCAAAATCCCCAGAGACACCATTATGGTGTCAAAGTGAAACTATCAACTGAAGACTGTAAGAATAACAACATGAAATGATACCATTGTAACTTTGTAACATAACATCAATATCATGCAAAATAAATCTGAATTACTAAGTAGAATTACTTATTATACATATTTCATTTCTTTCTGTTTACTAAAAAAAAAAAGGCAATTATGTTACTGGAAAAAACCTTGTAGCATTTGTTGATGTAATATGAAAGTTGAAATACAAATGATCTGTACCAAGGAGATCCTAACCACAGAAGCTGTTATGTTGCAATCCTTGGCTTATCTCAGACAAGACTGATATGTCTGTATGTTTCAGAAACTAAAACTCTTTGTGTTTTTTTGTTTGTTTGTTTTTGTTTTTTTTTTTTTCCCTATAAATGAATAGAATAGAGTATAGAATAGAGTAGAGTAGAGTAGAGTAGAGTAGAGTAGAGTAGAGTAGAATAGAACAGAATAGAATAGAATAGAACAGAATAGAATAGACTAGAATAAAGGAGTAGTTCAGTTGAAAGGGACCTTCTAGTCCAACTGCCTGACCACTTCAGGGCTAACCAAAAGCTAAAGTATATTAAATATATAATGAAATATAAATTTGAATTACAAAGAGTAGCATTGTATACTCTGTAAAAATCAGTAAAATTGTAGTAAAGTAAATAGAACAAAAACATTAAATCAACTAGGCTGAAAAAGACCTTCAAATCATCAGGTCCCACAGTCAGCCTGACTTTCCGAGTCCCATCACTAAACCATGTCCTTTGGTCCCACTTTATGCAGGCTCTCAGAATCGCTTTGCCCATTTATAGATATGTGAACTCAAATACAGAGAGGCTGAGTGACCATGGATCACAGACGGGGAGAAAATTTTATTCTAATTTTTTCTCCTGCCTAATGACTAAGTGGTTAGATTATACTGCCATGCCAGTTGACTATCACCTTCCACCAGGAGTTGCTGGCGCTAGACTTTCTCAGGAGAATTCATTTTTCATCTACCTTGAGTCCAAATTAGTCATCTAGGGTACGATTCATCTGCTCTCATATAGTTGTCTAAATCTACCTATTGAAGTCTGAGCTCGTCATTCTACACTTCTTCGTCAATGAAGAGAACTAATGAGCTCTCAAGGGTGAGTAATTGCATCCTAAGACAGGTGCTGTGAATTTCCACCCTGGAGTAATTTATTCCTGTATATTTCCCTCACAAAGGGCCTAGATATCTAGTTTTAACATCACACCTACCTTTTAGTTGAATAAAATTGGTTGACAAAAATCCTGCCTTTACCTTTTCCTGGTAAATAATTTAGCTTTCCTATAGCCTTTATCAGGCTAATTGTCTTGGTAAACCAATAAAATGGTATTACAAGTAAATACTGTATTTATTCTACACTGAAATACACACATTTGGGTATCTGAAATCAGTGCTTGGGATGAGACTAAGCTGCCCAAGAATAATAAAGATAAGACTTCAGTATTTCTTATCCAGCGTTTCAAAACATAGCAAACCATCGGCAATTACTGAGCATCCTGCACAGTACATCTGAAAAAATAATTCCAGAGGAACAGATGCTTTCAGCACTTCCAAGAGGAAAAATAAGTGAAATATTTTACAAATATATTATGTAGTATAAGCTGAATCCTAGATGATTTCCTGAGTAACCTAGTGAATTTTTGGATAAAAGGCAAGTGCTTTTCTTGTCTGTCCTTGCTTAGAATTGAATTTTTTTTTAATAGCTCTCAGACCATCACTTTATGGCAATTTCTAGTTTTAAGTTAATCAAGAATGTGTGGTGGTAATGCATGATTAAAATTTATTAAAATCTTTAAAATCATCTTTACAGTAAAATGCTGTAAAGAATTTATCCAAAAATCAGTTGTTTTACAAGATATCATAAAGATTTTTTATCTCCAGATATGAATATTACTTAATTAAAACTCTTAATTATTTTTTTTGTTAGTCAGTGTAAATCTTAGTGATCAACTTCATAAGAAGGCACCAGCCATGTGAATTTAAGCACCAGTTGAATTAATCAATCTTAGCTTTGATTTTCATTTTTTCATACTTGAGTCATAGGGGAAACTGCACGCACAGACACTAACTGATGAAATTCTTACCAATAAGCTCAGATTTAAAGTTTTATTTAGAGGTTGCAGATTATTTATCACCAAAAATAAAACAGTGATTCCACATTTCTCTGTGTTTTATGTAGATTTTCTCATCAGCTACTGATGCTCCTAGCAGAGGGAGTTTTCCCAAGTTTCAGAGTTCTGAAACCTCACGAAGCTTTGACCTAGCCCTGGCATTCTTAGGCCAGTCATTTTTGTTTGTTTGTTTTTAATGGACAACTTCTCATTTTGCACTTGGAAATTAGTCTATCGTTAGAGTAAGATGTAATGTAAAATCAATCACAATATTATTTGGAGATTTATAATGCAATAGCCTCTCTGTCAAAGAACAGAAATAATTATGCCATAACTATATTAGCTGCTGCTAGGGACTGTGGATGCCACGTGAACTTTGTGTAATGTATGATCTTTTTAAATGTTCAGGCATTTTAAAGAGATGTCTTTGCCTATACATCACGGTTTCTCTAGTGATGTACTGCTTGATACTGTAGTTCTATTTGTACTTAAAAATAAAAATGTCATTTTTAGTGAGGGCAAATGCTTATGAGTCAAAAACATTCTGTTGCATTTTGCTAGTTACAACACCCTGAAATCTATTTCCTAAGGTTTTATCTGTAGTTAAAGAGAAGTAAAACAACGTAATATATATATATATATTTATTTCAAGTATAGCTTATGTCAGTGTGTTAAGCAAGACCTAAATACCTTTTAAAGATTTTTTTTGGCATTGGAATGAAACTAAATTTCGCCATTTACAAAGATAGTATATTAGTCACTCAGTTTCAGTGCATCCTTCACATCAAAAGGTGCAATCAGGATCCACCCATGAAAAGACACAGGCTTTTTTTCCGCTTGATAATGTTGGATAGAATTTGGCTGTCAAGCAAATTTTATACTGTAAACTGTCACCACGTTTCCATAGCTGAAGTCATGTAAGGTGTGCTGGAGTAAGCTGGGTTGTCCCTGTGTAACAACATTCACACTATCCAGGTGGTGTTGGCTACAGGCAGATGTCTCTTTTTGCAAATAGCTGGTGTGCTTTAAGAAGTTACCGCTCCCTGACTGCCTACTGCAGCTCCACTGATGAAAATTTCTGCCCTACGTCTCATCTGGAGAGGTGATCAGAGGGAACGCTCCCTAAATAGCTTCCAGCAAAGCAGCTGGATTATCTTGGAGACGATGGCCGACGTCACCTGAAGCTTGCTTGGGATCACTCCGATGATCCCTTCTGTTGGCACAGGAATGGTCAGCTAGGCCAGGAGACGATTTATACTCTGTGGTCTTTGTTAAATGTATTTGTATTACTGGGCCAGGCAAGCCTCCTCGTATTGACACAAAATATTCTGTGATGACTAATTGTGGATGTTTATCAGACATTACAGCACTGGAACCAGCATTGTCTGTTCCAGTTAGGATGAGAAGAAATTTATAAGATCAGAGCCTGCTTCTTTGCCTGCCTCTGATGGAACTTTTTATTTCAGATAGAATCAAAAATACTAATTTTTCCTTAGCTTGATCAGAGTTTAAACATTATTTTCTTTTCCCATAATTTATTAAATCTTTGTAGGTGTGGTTTTGCTATTTCCCTAATATTTTGATATGAAATTCTCAGTTAGATGTCACATTTTTGTTTAGGTTATATGTGGTGTTCTCTTTTTTCTTTTTTCCTTTTTTTTTTTTTTAATTTTGTTAACTTCAAAAATGCAATACCCTATAACAACAGCTGTAACAAGTTTTATGTAGTTGAAAATTGCCTTAGCTTGTATCTGCAAAGTCTAACAGCTCTGAAGGAAGGTTCAGACTGCGTGATAACCCAGCAGCTGAGTGTCTGTTTTCAGATGTTTATAGCAAACTCCTAAAATCTCTGCTTTTCTTTTTAGTAGAAGAATTCCCCTGAAAAGTAAGACTGGATTTCTGTCTCCGGTGTGCAGGCTCTGACAGGCTAATAAGGAAGAGTGATGGTGGCAATAAAAAGGGTCTTGGGTGCATTCTTCAAATTTCACTGTTTGTAAAATGATGTCCCTGCTACAGAATGGCCACATAGGGACTTGAAGTGAAATCTTGTCTGGAGAGTTTGAAGAAACTGTTGTAGTGAAGTGACCTCCCCATCAGCTCCATCCCTCTGCGTTGTTTATGGCTATCACATCTGAATCGAGTGCTGAATTAACAGCATTTGAGACTACCTTTTTAGCCCTGAGAATAGACACATATGTTTTTGACTTTTAATGATATACTCTCTTGAAATTAGTGTGAAGTTATCAACCAATCTCAATGTCAAAATCTGAAACGACATTTCAGCCACTGAAGGAAGCAACTGCATATGGGCGCTTGCAGAGCTTCTTTGTAGTGTGTTTGCTATTGGAGCTGATGACTACCGCTGTGAAAGTAAACTGGAAATGACATAAAACTTCCTAAAGAGCTGATTTCACATTCATATATGTTGACATATATCCTAGGCTTTAAATCTTTGTTTTGATGGAATTAATATGCTAAAGTGTGTAGGTATATGTGCAGGTAATGTGTTAGATCTCGTCTGTCACATTAAGCCAATCCCTGAATTTAGCTGCATTTAAGACTTGCAGACTTTAAGAGATATATAATGCTCTGTATTCATTCATATTTCAGCAAGTATGCAGTGGCAGGAGAGAAGGGTTTTTATAACCTCCTGAACGGTAGAAATAAGCCAAGATTGAAAAAGATCTGGAAAAAAAAAAATCAGATAGGATGTATACCCTTCAGCATGCAAGAAGCTGCCCTTGTTAGAAGCTAACTTTGCATGCATAATTAATTTGAGCAGCACATTCAGTTTCTTACAACTAGAAGAGAAATTGAATTCAGGTGTTTGGTGAACATATGGGGGATTTACTGTGAATTTATGACCTGTGGTTTGAGTGTAAAACCCCAAGATACTAGCTGATAAAACTTAATGAAGCTTGTTCAGAGAAGCTATTTTTATTTGCAGTTCTGTAATTGATACATTTTCTTTTCTTTTTTCTTTTTCTTTTTTTTTCACACTTCTCTTCCACCTTTTAATTCCTTATTCCCAATAAGTTTTTTGACACTTAAGAAAAACAAAAGTAGTTTAGGATAAACCTTTCTGTGCCTCCTTTCATGTTACAAGTACAATTGCACCATGTTACAGTTGTAGTCTTAACGAATTTCATCTCTTGCTCAACTGATTTTTTCTCAAACTGACTGTAGTGAGTCTGTAGTCACGCAACAGCTCTTCTATATGACGCTGGCTGTGGTCAGTCCTGTCTGTGTGTCGTGCCCATACGTGTTAATACCGGTGTGTTCACACAAAATTGATTCCCTGGTGTCTCAGAGAAGCATTGTATGTAGCACACTGGAAGGAGACAACCAACAATAGTTTAAGCTTGAGGACTGGTATTTAGCTGTCAGAAAATAAGCCATAGAACAAAATTGTAGGAAAAGGCCAACCTGCTCTGCCAATGTGCTGGCAGGAAGGAGACAGTGCGACGTCCATCACTGCTCAGCCATCATTAACACTGCAGTGTGTGGGCACAGTCGTCTGTGTCAGCACTGATTAACAAGTCTGTTTAAGGTGAACAGACCAGCAGACTGTGCAGTACAGTAAAGTGCTAACTTTAAGCCTGGTAAAGGGCATACTTTCATTTTATTTTACATTCACGGCTTTTTGCAACAACTTGACAGTTTCTGTTTATCCGCCCTCAAGGGCCATCTGAAACAGAGAAATCCATCTGCTTGGAGTAAGCACCATGGCGAGAGGGTGCTCGAGTTTCATTAAATGTAGCAGGAGCCTTTGTATTAGATTATCACCACTCTGCTTTCTGTTGTGCTGTTTTCATCCTGCTCAAGCCAGAAGGAAGGGGCCCATTTTGTAGGCAGTCAACTGGTTCCACACTTTGGTAAGTGTGCACGGTGCCAGCTAATGGACAGCCACCAGAGTAAGGACAGTGTTAGTCCTCCTTGGGTTGGAAATAAGCTCTTTTTCTGCTGCTTTGTAGCTGTAGATATGGGTAGATTCGCATTCGGCTCTTGATTTTTAATGTGACGCAAGTTATCTGTCCAAAGAGAAAGAAATTTATTTTATACAAACAGGTGATATTTGTTTGCTAGCTTGAAGTAAATAAGAACCCATCTGTGTTTTATAACTGCTATCCAGAGATCTAAGCAGCCCGTCAGACCAGAGAGTCCCTGACAGCTCAAATCTGTGTTAGAAGATTTCAAGGTGTAAAGAACGCTGTTTGTTTAGTAACCTTTTGGTTATTCTAGTCATGTTGTAACTGCCTGGTGATGTTGTTAAAACCCTGTTCTATGCTTTTTCAGGCCAATAAATTTTTTTCCAAAGCTTTAGTCATCCCTGTTCAGTAGCATGTTTGTATCTACTTTATCACACTGAAAATCTGTCTGTTTTGAAAGCATTACAACTCTGTACATCAGTGCATGACATCACACTGAGACATTGCTTAATGATCTGAAACTCTGATGGTCATTGCTACAGCTGCTTGTTTCTGGAAATATGTGACAGCCCTTGCCTATCTAAGCCTTGCTTACAGTTGCATTTTTAGCCCATGCTGGTGGTTGTATGTTTTAAAGCACACGATGTAGCTGATTGTAAAATGTGCCATCTGCAGATGGAAGGCAATGGGGTGCTGAACAGAGAAGTGGTGCAATAACACCCAGCTCCTTTGCCACCCCATCTACTTTGCCCCTTAACGCCGTTCCTTGTTTTTTGTTTCTTTTAAGAACACTTAATTATGACAACATGTTGAAGAAAAACATAGCTTATATCTCATGCCAGGAGGTGCTAACTGTCTTCTCTAAGTTCATAGACATCCTAAGTAATCTTAGGGGAAGGTTCATAACTGAAGTACTGTTTAGGCAAGCTGTGGTTACTGTAGACAGCTGTAATTTCAGTTTTGCTGAAGTTTTTAACATTACCATAGGTCAAATCTTCAATAAACTTTGGATGGATTTCAAGTTAACCTCCTTCCTTCCCACTTGTAGTCCAGCAATCTTTGAAGTGGATTTGCCTTCAGATTTTCAGTTCCTTTGAATGAAAAGCTCAAACAAATCAGAACATCTCAAACGAAACAGAACATCTCAAAACCTAAATAAATAAATAAATAAATAAAGTTTAGGTTTTCACTTTTTTTTTTTAAATGTGCCTGCTTCTTATTATAATTATCTTATTATAATTATGATAACTTTATTTCCCTCCCTTTGAAAATAGTAAGTGTTGACTGGGGTTTGAATGAATTATCAAGGTGCTGTACCACGTGTTTCCTGAGTGGAGAAGACCTCAAAAGTTGCAGTAGGAGACAGACAGTACATTAAAAAAAAAAAAAAAAAAAAAAAAAAAGGCGTTAATGATAAAATTAACTGGATGAAGAAATATGGAAAGAAATGGAAAGAAATGGAAAAGAAAATGGAAAGAAATAGGAGACAACATGGTAGGCCAGGATAGTGATGTGCAAACCTTCACTGGTAGGAAAGAGTGAAAAAAGAAAGAGTGGGAAAGAGTGGGAAAAGTGTTCACAGGTGAACAGTTTAACCAAGAGAATGAGGACATGATTGAGAAGAAAATGGAAATGAAAGACAACTAACCTTAACTAAAGTCTAAGACTTAAATAATCTTTTTTCTTAAAGGTATCTCAGACCCTAGTTGACTTCCTTTTCCCTTTTTCTCTACTAAATAAAATGTTTTAAACTTTTTTTGTTATTTATTATTATTATGCAACTGCTCACTTGACCTCACTTCATGTGTCTCAGACTTTTTGAGTGAAAAGAAATTTGAGTAGATACAGAAGTGGCTTTGTCCTTTAATTTAGCTCTTTCTTTTCTGTGAAATATTCCTTTTTATTATTCACTTCTTTTGCAATTTTCTAAATTTGGGTCAAGTCCTTTGCTTTTGTGATAAAATAGAACTATTGTTAAAAGATTTATCTTCTATTATCAAGCCTTTTTAATAACTCTGAATAACTTTTCTTACATCAGCTTGACTTTTTTTTTTTAATGTCATTAGAATAAGTTGTTCTTAGGTCTGGAGACAAGTTAATCATAAATCCCAGGACCCTTCTTGTCCGTCCTATTTCTGCCTCACCACTGTAAAGGGTGTTAAATTCATGCATTTGGTTATCTACAAGAGACATACATTTTAGCTTCATGGCATGGACACTATCCACTTTCTTGCTATTTCTGTTGATGTAATTATTTTCATTAATAACAATTACAAAAGGTACAGAAGTCACCATTTCTGTAATAACCCTTCCAATAGCCCTTTTTGGAGCGGGTAGAATATGTCTGTTCCTTATGATGCATAGGCTTTTGTTCAGTACTTTTTAGGGTTTTCCTTGAGATTTTTCTTTGCCATGGAATGCCATGTGACACTCCAGTGTCACATTTGCATTGTGATCCCTTAGAGTGTGAAATAAACATGATTGAAAGACTGATTACTTACCGATCAGCTTGAGTACTTCAAGGTGTCTATGTACAGTGCTTTGCTAGTAATTTCACACTGAAGTTCAAGGGCATTTCTCCTTCAAACATGTTCTTATGCCTCAAATACTAACACTTAATTTTAAATGCAATGTAGCTTATAAAAAACACCGTGTGTATAGAATGTATTGGACTATTTGTTTGTTAGATTAACAATACTATTTTTAAAAATCAACAAACCATTGTGAAATATTTTGCACATCTTGGATTGGATTGTGATGATTGCATTTTTAAAAGTGCTGTGTATAGCAGTGCATGGGGAAAAACAAATGCTTATATAGAAAAGCTGGGCAGAATTTGACAATAAAGAATGAATTTACATGACATACAACTGCAAAGAGAGATAAGCTGTTCCACAAAATTAAGTTGAATTAAGGAAATAGAATTAGCTAAACACCTACAATGAAGGGGAAATTTTGAAAGTGCCATAATGTCTCATTTCCACCTGTTCTAAATAAAGCTTTCTTAGCTGTACTTTTCAAAATGGCAATCTGAACATAGAATTGACCTAACCTATAAATAAAACATTTCTTGAGGCTCAAAAAAATAAATAAAAAGCACTTACCAAAATTCCTTTCTTCACTTACCCAAATTCCTTTCTTTTGTTTTTTTTTTTTCATAGGAAAAAAAATCTTTAAAAATTCTTCTTTGCTAGAACCATGCTAATTTTTCTGTTCGGCTAACCAAGCAATGATAAGCTCAATTTAATGTCACTGAAAAGAGTGGAAGGTAATGTTTCAAACGTCTATGTCCTCCAATCTACTGTACCCATCAGTCTGGAAAGATGTGTCAAACAGTCACAAATGGACTCCAGAATTGTCTCTTTTCATGTGACAGAAAACCTGGGATATTAATTCTCTGTTTTATTGTGCCCTGTATCTCAGAACAAGGATCTATGGAATTGTTTTCCATTGCATCCCTGTAGATTTCTCTTTCGAAAGAACGTAATAGCTGACCATTCCTCATCATCTCTTTTGAAATAAACACTAAAATGTGGGGGTTAAAAAGACCATAATAAGAGACTAAAATGTTTCTGGTTAGTCTTGATATAACATTACCTGTTTGTCAGAGTTCCTGTGATTCCCACATTAACGTTTGAAATACGGTGTGGTTTGTAGGGGTCAGGTGAGAGCTGCACAGATGGAAAAATGGCAATGAGATTAATAAAAATCCCTTTTCCCTCTGCCCCATGAGATAAACCACTCCTGTGCATATTTCACCATAGTTTCACATAAACCTGAGCTATGGAAAAAGGATTACCTGTGATAGGCATCGGGGAAAAAATTATGTTTTTGAAGAGTTGAGGATTCACCTGTACTTTTCCATAAGGGTAACTCTGGGGCTGAGCCCTCCCCAGCACACCAGCGGCTGCAGAACAGGAGCCAGCAGCCAGTCTGATACTGAATGCAGTCCTGTGCACAGTGCTGCCAGGGGGATGGCTTCTCACTGGCCCAGGAGCCTTCTGATGCTTTCAGGCTGATCAGCTTAAAAGACTTGTTAAAAACAGAGCTATGGGATGACAAGCTCTTATTGATTGGGAAAAATAATCAAATTTTGTATAGGTAAGGCCTTCAGACGTTGTAATGAATTTGATGTGAATAAAGATGTGGCAGTGCTACAGTTTATTGATAGGAAAGAAATATCTTTCATGTTTATTCAGTAGCAGAGATCATTAGCACTTTTCTTGTAATTTTCCTCTTTGTTAAGGCTGACAGTAACATGTATTCCTCTTCATTTCAAGGAGTAACATGTACTGAAAAGATGCCAGTAACTTTTGTTGATTTTTAGCAATAGGCTCGTTCATCCTATCCTTACACTGTCTGAAGTTTATAAGTCAAATGACATTAATCATAATAAAAAAAAAAATAAAGGTTTTTATATTGAATGCCTGGAAATTATTTTTAAGTCTGTACCCCCATACAGTAGTGGTGTCTGGCTAGGAAACTACAGTAACAGGTGGCAGTTCCTAAGTACATTGATCAGTTCTATCTTCCCTCTTTTAGCAACAGATCAACTCCTAACAATCATGACCGGATACAGCGCCTGAGACAAGAATTTCAGCAAGCAAAACAAGATGAGGACGTAGAAGACAGGAGACGTACTTACAGTTTTGAGCAGCCGTGGGTAAGTGTACAGAGTGTGCCTAATCTGGAAACTTGCACCAACCACCTCTCTCCCTGCTCTGGTTGGGAACAAGGCAGTGTGGACCCACAGTCCTCTGCCTCCAGACTTCTGCCTATTCTGCTGGCCACATTTTTGTTCCATTGATGTTTATTTCACTTTTAAGTTTCTTCAGCCATCTGTTCTCTGTGCATATAGTGTTATTTGCTCTGTGTTTAGACCCTTGAATCTGTGAGTTACTACATGTTTTTTTTGCCTCAAAAGCAATATCAATTATTCTGAAATTTTCTAGGAAAATAAAAATAAAACACATACCAATGATAAATAATTTAGAAAGATCATGTAAACTTGCAGATGGTATTTTCTTTGAAGAAATATCTCTGTGATTAGTTCTTTTCCTTAGGAGGAAGAGGTATCTATTTTCACAGCAAAAAAGAAGAGAGATGCATGCCTCACAATAACACCACTTTGCCACTTACATTAGCTGAGACTCTTCTGTCTTGAGATATATGTCCTAATTGATCATTTAAATCCTGTTCAATCTGATCTAGCAAAGTGATACAATTATGTAAATCCATGCTGCTTATCTTGTTTAACATAATTGAATGAATCACTGTTGCTTTTTAATCAATTACGTATCCTAAATTAGGATCCTTTAAATGCGGGATAAATATTGTATTGTATTTTTGTTTCAAAATTCTGCAGTAAAGATGGTGAACAAATTGCTCACATTCCCAAGTAAACAGAAGCTGTATCATGACAGCTGTAGAATTTCTCGCATCTCCAAAATGAGTGTAGGTGATGTTAGAGCTACTTAGCATTACAATGCACATGAGACTAAGGTGGAAACATCCAAAGATCCACATCTCTGTGTCTGAAGGCACTGTGAACAACGCAGGTAACATTATCATGCATATGCATCTTTGCCTGCTGTTATGGTGGATATAGAAGATTTTTTGACCTGTTGAGTGTTTGCGTCTTTGTCCATCTTAAACTCACAAACTTGAAACTGTGGTATTTTTAACTTGCAGCACGGAGAGGAACAAAGGTAAATATATCCCTAAATGACCTAACATGCTGTATCGGAATATAGGCTTCTTGCTTCCCGTGTTAGAAAACCCTTAACCTTCTCTGAAATTGAATAAATAAAATAAACATTTTCTTTATGACCAGATGTTTTTGATTTGATGTGGTGAACATAATGTGATAGCTCATCTTGGTTATAGTGTAACGGTTTTTGGAAGAAGGGGGGCTGGGTGTAGGAGGTACTTCCCATTATGCGTATCAACTGCTGTTTATTCTCCAAATGAGAGATTTGAGCTGTGTTCTTGGGAAAACTGTCTATGAGAAAAACTTGCACTCTTGAAGACTTGGGAACTTAACTACTGAAGGTCACGGGCCAAATTGTTGTATATCTAAATGCCATAGCAACTTTAGACAGGCAACTTAGCTTTTATTATAGTTTCTTGTAATGAGCGAGTAGGGAATTATTTGGATGACAGGCTGATTACCTTAGGAATGGAATAATTTCCTAAATTGTGGGTCAGAACACTGACCTTTCCTTTTTCTCTTATTCAAACAAATGGGATCTCTCTGTTTACTCCCCTTCTACAGATCATGCAAATGAGCTCAAAGTGACTAATTCAGCTTAATGTATTAATATTAATTCTGAAGCTCATTGTTGCTTTTGTAGGAGCTGCTGTTGTTAAGTATTTAGGTGACCAAATGTTTTATTTTAGATATGTACTCTAAAAAAATTGGCCCAGAGTACTTTTGAATTATAATTTTTTTTCCATCATGTACTCCAGGCTTTCAAGATCTCAGTGCTTGGAAAGGATAAAGCAATGATCTCATCCATTTCAACAGTTCACAGTCATTTCGGTGTTAAGGAACCATAACCCTCTCTCTTAAGGAGAATGTATTACTTTAACATATTAGTCTAAGATGACGGACTTTGTTAAGACACCCTCTCAAAATAGATCCAGATGTACTATTAAATAACAGTGACACACACACAAAAATGCAAAAGTAGTTAATAATACGTATGCAGGAAAATACTTATGTGCATTCATCAACCTCCTTTCAGTCTTCTCCATCTGTAAGCTGTTGGTTACAAACCACAGCAGAGACAAGTGCACCTGTATGTGGACCATTGTTGAAAAATATGCTTTCACCTGAGGGAGATGGCTTGTGCAGCCTACATAAACAAAAGGCTTTGCATCCAGAGATGCCTCTTTAGCCACTTGACAGCAGCCAACTCTGACCTGGTTTGGATAGAAGGAGGAAAAAAAAAAAAAGAACAATCTTTCATCCACTGAGAAGTGTGTGCTATGAGGTGATAAGTAGTTTGCATTTCTCATTAACAAGCTGATGGGAGGATTGAGGATAGGGAACAGAGTGCTGATGTGATGTGGGACTATTGGTTACTTTAAGGAAGTGTAAATGAACATAAAGTTTGCAGTGTAAGTAATGGATGCTGACGGAAATCTGGCAACTCTAAGGATATTCAGAGGAGCTCAATAGCTCAAGAACCTGCTAATATATTATCAAAATGATCATGTGAACATCATCAGCTCCAATCCATCCCGGACTATTAACGTCCTGTGACACAGCAGCTCAGTTATCTATGACAAATACATTCAGACTCCTCCAGAGTTTTGAGACAAATCTCTGTGCCGTAGAGCACTACATCATGCTGGCCCTGAGCGATACCCGTGGCAGAGAGACCCGTGCCTAACCCCAGCCATTTCTGGCTGTTCCTGTCAAGTGAAGGTTATTTCTCTGTAGATGAGTAATGTGACAGAGCTGGACTTTTTGCCCGCTGTATTTACCCTGCCTGTAAACAAAATACTTGACTGCCTACAAGAGCTCATACACCATGAGGCAGCTTAACAGACACAAGAAGTGATAGCGCTGGAATGAGACAACACCGTCTGTTAAACAGTGCAGCATTTCTGCTCAAGGCCATTTGAATGAGACACTGTTAAGGTTTAATAACTGACTAACTGTCACAACAGAGAGACATCTCTAAAATCCAGCAGTTCTGTGGTTGAGTCAAAGCTTTATGGAAAAGCTTTTTGTTTATAAGATAACTTTCTCAGGCTTCGTGATTTTTTTTCCTCTTACATGCCTTTTTTTTTTTTTAGTGTATCAAAAACAAGGTACAAGAAGACTTACAAGGGCAACACTGTGTGTCTGTTGCACAGCGAAAAAAAATGAAAAATAACATCAAGTATGATTTATCCATTTTAATGCTGCTGGTGTTAATTCCACTCAGGTTTGCAGAAATGTGTACTTGGGCATATAGAATTACATGGAGTCACAGTATGTCTGCTAGTGTTTAAGGCCCTTGCCGTTGCTATGGCAAATTTTTATACCAATGCAGGATTCTTTTGGAGTTGAGTTTTCTGTTCAGCAAGAAAGTTGAGTCTCTGTGTTTCTGTTTTTGTCTTTCTGTTTTTCTTTGTTTATTTGTTTTCTGGGTAGTGTTGGGTTTGCTGAGGTTTATCTTTGCTTGCACCAGTCCTGGGGTGAGGGAATTTTTATTGTAATTTGTTCCATACCTTGCACTTTTGCCTAGTCACATCTTAATTAACAGATCCCCACCTTCAATAACAAAACCACAGCATTATAGCCCTAAACGTCATGGGAGCGAACAATCCAATTAAAACAAAATAGTATATTTAATCAGTTGAAAACACTACAATTGCTTGCCAGTCCTGCTTGTGGAAGTGCACTGTCTATCAGAAAAACACAAAGACTCTGGAGAGACAAAAGTTGGCGGTTTAGTTCTTCATCTTTAATACAAAACTCAGTGCTAAAAATGGGAAGTGACAACTTCCATTCACAAATGCATTCTTCTCCAGTCATCTCAAATCTATTTGGGTGGTCGGAAAAAATTGGTATTAAGAAAGCAGCTGGGCAAACTCTACTTTAAATATTTAGGAGTCAAATAAAAAGATATTTTTATTCTAAGGATAACAGCTAGCTGGATCAAAATAAATACACTACCTTACTCATTTGAGTATACCTTTAATTATGTGCATAGATTTGTGAAAGGTAAATAATTGCGTGATTTTGATAGCGGATTCCAGAAATCTTAATAACATGGCTTGATAGATAAATGCTAGGGAAATCTAGGGACTTGTTTTATTCTGCTTTTTGTTTGTGTATAGATCTTGTCTCTAAGAGAGATTTAAAGAAAAAAATATTCTTTATTTTTATCTGTGGTACTCATTTCTTATCCCTGTATTCAGGTCCTTAACATATTCAAAGCTGTAATGAATTCTAAATAATCTAAAATTCCTTTAGAAAAACAAAAGCCTGATTTTTATCACTGTAACTTCCACTCTAACATATTTATTTTATCTGGAAAATGAATAGCAATATATTTAGAACAAATATTGCAAAGTTTACATCAGGCTCTAAATTCTGGAGAATTACTCTACACATTAATGAGAAAGAAAAACAGTATAGCCTTTTTACTATTAATCAATTTTAAGAGTCTCATTCAGAAAATGTTATTCAAGATATTAGGTAATACCTGATGGAACATTACAGTGGACAAAGCGTAAGAGCTGAGTAGCTGTTCTTTCTATCTCAGTCTCTTTCAGAAAAGAAACCAGTTATGCTGGGCATCCTCTCCACACATAGTTTCTCATCAGTTGTGCAATTAATATCCATTGATTGTAAAACCTGGGAAAGTTTCATGAAATACCATGCATCTCTTGCCACATTTCAGACTTGGGCTTTAAAATTTTATATTTTTTTTTTTCCCCACCAGTTTCATTCTACTATGTTATATGAAGCATAAAATGAAGATAGAAGATTTTTAAAAAGAAATTAAATAATTTCGTTTTGTAAATAAACATATTTATAGCTCACAGCCATGCAGTGCATGTAAATAACCCAAGCAGAATTTCAAGGCTCTCTAAATGGTTCGTTTCTGCCTTAGTGGAGATTTTTTTTTTTTCTGTTGCTGCTATTACATAGAAAGGAAACCTTAGTCCCAAACCATGTCATTCGGCTTCCTACACATACGCCACAGAAAAATACATAAAGGGACGGGATTTTCTTATTATATGGTGTTTGAATTAATACACACCTGTTGGTATTTTTAAAAGAAGTAATGCTATATGTTCTGTTTACCATAGCAACGTAAACAAAAAGACGGAAATAAAAATAGCCTTCAAGGACATTTACAAGAACCATAGAATGTTTTTAATCATTCTGAATTTTGATATACAGTTACTGGATTGACTATCAGCTGTGCTAAGCACATACATAAAGCAGGCAATGTTGTTTAATCTTATCTATTTCTAATTAGTGCTGAACTAAAAGAAACACAGTTTTTTGGGGGGCCTCATGTCTACTGCCTTCGCAGGTGAACTTGAAACTTCTAGGTTAAACACAGAGCTTAATCTGGAAAAATTTCCTTTCCTTTCCTTTCCTTTCCTTTCCTTTCCTTTCCTTTCCTTTCCTTTCCTTTCCTTTCCTTTCCTTTCCTTTCCTTTCCTTTCCTTTCCTTTCCTTTCCTTTCCTTTCCTTTCCTTTCCTTTCCTTTCCTTTCCTTTCCTTTCCTTTCCTTTCCTTTCCTTTCCTTTCCTTTCCTTTCCTTTCCTTTCCTTTCCTTTCCTTTCCTTTCCTTTCCTTTCCTTTCCTTCCTTTCCCTTCCCTTCCCTTCCCTTCCCTTCCCTTCCCTTCCCTTCCCTTCCCTTCCCTTCCCTTCCCTTCCCTTCCCTTCCCTTCCCTTCCCTTCCCTTCCCTTCCCTTCCCTTCCCTTCCCTTCCCTTCCCTTCCCTTCCCTTCCCTTCCCTTCCCTTCCCTTCCCTTCCCTTCCCTTCCCTTCCCTTCCCTTCCCTTCCCTTCCCTTCCCTTCCCTCTTCCCCCTTCCCCCTTCCCCCTTCCCCCTTCCCCCTTCCCCCTTCCCCCTTCCCCCTTCCCCCTTCCCCCTTCCCTCTTCCCTCTTCCCTCTTCCCTCTTCCCTCTTCCCTCTTCCCTTTCCTTCCCAAGTTTAAGTATTTCTCCCAGTTTCTCACTATGATGGTAGGCTATGAGGTAAGTGTGTCAGTCGGACTGGTGGATCTGGCTCAAAATTCAGTTCTCTTGATTGCCCCCATGATCTCCTTTCTGTGACTGTGTGACAACTCTGATCTGTGCCAGTCCTGGGGGGTCCATCCTACCTTCTGTGGGCTGAAATGCCCACTCTGCAGTGAAAGAAACTGCAGAGGTTTAGCTAGGAAAGAGAAGAGGGACCTTTAGCCCTAAAACATGCTGTCCTTGACTTCTGAGAGTGGTCAGTGCAACATGACACATGGGTACATTCTGTTCAAAATGAAAAAAATATATATTGTTTGGATACAATGAGAAATCTGCAGAAACTTCTAACTTCACATCTCTAGTTTTAAATTAATGTCTCTTTGAGAAGAGAGCTGTCTAATTTCATGTATCTCAAAACACGGTTTTACAAGCTGAGTATTGCTTAACAATGCTGAATGCAATAACTATCATTGTCACTTAAAGGTATTGTGGAAGACATGAACATATATTTATTTGTATAATGCAGCCTTGGTTGTTATTGTGGCCTTGACTGCATCCTGATTTAAAAGGTCAATGCTTGTCATACATCTCATTGCAAACAAGGCCAGAGTTCTTATCAATCTTCACTGTGAAGACAGAGCTGTTGCCAGGTTTCTTGGATGGTTTCAAGTTGTTATAATTGTGCTTAGCCTTGTGTCACCCAGTTGATATCAGTGTTAAAATTATTTTGTTGTATTCCTTATGCATGTTTTTTGTTGTTGTTGCTGTTGAAAGATGTGCAAATGTCTCAACTTATTTTTAATTACCTCCATTTTGTGCTGACATAAATGGGGTGTGCATATATATAGATGCATTTTTGATATATATTGTAACACTGTTTACGTATATGTTGGTAAAACATACTAATTAGATTTTGCATATTAAGGTTACTAATTATTTAAATATTTTTAGTTCATATACTTTAATCAAAAGCTTATTGAAAAGATAAATCACTGTACAGGGATTTGCATTTTTTCTGAACAAGTTAAGGGACCAAAAACAAATATGTTACATTTTTATATTATCATAATCATATATGAAGGGCATTCACTATGGTATCACTGAGATTTTTAATGAAAAGACTTTAAAGAAATGCCTTTTCACTGATAAGATGACTGAATGTGCCTGTCTATGTGTATACAGGCTATATTATAGAACATGTGATTATGTATAGAGGGAATGTTTTTATGTCTTATTGCCGTAGTTTTGGAGGCCTGAAATCAGGCAGCAGAATTGATTATATGAACAGCATACTGCTGATATGGACAACATGTAGACTCAATAAGTATCCAACATGTACTCAATAAGTATCTTACTTTTCATGTTAGCTAAGTATTGCAGACAGGGCATACAGGTACTCGTACCTTCAGAAAATCAGTTAATTGATTTTAGATGCTTCCATTTAGACCCATCAAATTGTAAATCTTGTCCCTGTGACAGGGGAAAAAGCTTCTTCACCAAGAGAGGGGTCGGTCACTGAAACAGGCTCCCCAGGGCAGTGGTCACAGCACTGAGCTGCCAGAGTTCAAGAAGCATTTGGACACTGCTTTCAGACATATAGTTTGGTTTTTGGGTGGTCCTATGTAGAGCCAGGAGTGGACCTCGATGATCCCTGTGGGTTGCTTCCAACTCAGGATATTCTGTGATTCTGTGGTTAGATGAACTTTGTGAGCGGCTGAGATTCAAGACCTTTATCCTCCGAGACAGTAGTTCTGGACAGGTGCTACAGAGGGGAGACAGGCGTGGAAGCCCCTGTCTCTGTTTAACCATTAGTTCCTATGTGCATTAAAACAAAATCTCTCTGAAGCTAAGTTTTGATCTTAGTCCATTCATAGTCCAGTAGTGCTTTCAAAGCCTCTATTTCCTTAGTAAAGGCTTTTGTGGCAACTTCAGCTCTTACTTGCATCCATACCTTCTAGATCATGCAATTTAGTGTCTTACATAAACCTAAACTGAGTAGCAGCTCAATTCTAGTTCCACCTGTTTGATAACTTAACCATTCACTGTACTGTAAAATCCTTTTCTGTTATATTTACAGTGAACTGAGGCAAGTGAAACTGTTTTCAAATAAAGAGTAGCAATTATGATTTCATGTCTTGTTTGTGGTAACTATTTTCTCACATCTGACATAGATGCAGCTTTCCAGCTATATGCAAACATTCCAACATTGTTGAAATGAAATCAGTGAGATGATGAGATTGGCTCTAAAATCTTAGTTTAAATGCTTGTATTCCTTATGGAGATGTTGAGATGGGAACTTCTAAGTTTCCCCATGGTTCTCTGTAAGCTGCTTGTAACCACACTGGAGAGAATTCACAAATAAATCTTGTAATTTTCAGGTAATCACTTGCTTCCATAGCTGAGCCCTTCAATAAAATACCAAATGTCAGAAGACACTCAATAAAGTCAAGAAAGTTAGAAATGTTGACATATGTTGCAATAACTGAAATGCTGCTCCATATGGGTTGCCCTTATTTAATATAGTAGGAAATCTCTATGGGGGTTGTTGGTTTGGACATACATATGTACAGCTTATTCATCTCTCAGAAAATTTCCCACAAGGCTGACACAATTCTGTTTTCTGAACTTGTTGCCTCATCATGCCATTCCTAAAACATTTTTCTTTAGAAGTACTGTTTTGCTGAGGCTTTTACAGAGTGAATCTGATCTGAAGTGGACATCACTGTTGCATTAAGGATTCTCTTAAATAAGTTACTTATAGTTTATGCTTTCACGTTCTGATACTTTTACACAATAATCTTCAGCTAAAGGGAAAAGCAGTTGTTCACCAAATTGTAGCTGTTAACTTCTGAGCTGAGATCGATGTTCTGAAGTGTTAGTGAAGATGAAGTTTCTAAAAGTTGCACAGTTGTTTCAGCTTTGTTGTGTTTCTGGCTATCTGCAAGTACTTGACTCTATGATAAGACAAAGAAGACGTTTATGTCACAAATGACAATTTCTGGTTTCTAAAACTTGTCTTCAGTGTAAGAAGAATTTGAAAAGCCTTTTATCTTTCAGATGTTTGTCAGCCATTATAATATCTTTTTGCTGCTGAAATTATAAGGGTTGCGGGGGGGAGTTCATTATGAGGGAATGTGTGAGAGAATGCACAGATCACAAAGTAAAATGTGCTTTAACAAAAGCAGATCCAAGACAAGCTGTGTCAGTCCAGGGCTCAGTCAAGTGGCTGCACTCCTTAACCTCCCAGTGATCAGAAAATCATTCTATGGCTTTTGTGGCACACTGTTTTGCAACTAGAGTTCAAAAATATTAATAATATAGTAACATGAAAAGTGAAATATTCACAAAAGTAAACCTTTTTTCACATCCCAAGTTTGAATCCAGCCACCCTGCCTGATTTTGACTGGTAATGCTACGCATTCCCAGAATGGCCATCCATTTTCATGTGCTCTTGGCATTGTCCCCAAAGTTTCAAATGGCCACCTTACTAAGATGTTATCTAAATTCTTCTCTGTGGCAGAGGATTCCCTGTTGTCCACAACAGACTTGCTAAATGTGTCTATTTGAACATATCAAACCAGAAACTGTTTCCCTGTCTCAGAAAAATAAGTGGTGTATGCCTGGACCAACAGTGAAATAGGATGGCTCTGCTGAGGAACAACATTGCTTGAGAATTACAACATTGCTTCCTACTCCCTCAGGTCCCCAGTAGGGTGTAAAAGTTAGCATTAGCATGGCTAGGTTAGCTTATGGTGTCTAAAGATCTCTTCCACTGACTTCATTTAAATTTCAGTATTACTATAAGAGCACAATCCATTCTGGACAAATACTTTTCTGATACATCTCATAGTAGTTGTATCATCTTAGTCTGTAGAAGAGCTTATTTTCTACAGTTACATGAAAAGAAGTTGTAGGGAGCTGGGTGTTGGCCTCTTCTCACAGATAACTAGCAATAGAACAAGAGGGAATGGCCTCAAGTTGCACCAGGGGAGGTTCAGTTTGGAAATTAGGAGAAATTTCTTCTCAGAAAGAGTGGTTAGGCATTAGAATGGGTTGCCCAGGAAGGTGGAGGCATCACTGTCTCTGGGGGTGTTTAAGGAGGAAAGGTTGGACCTGGTGCTTAGGGACATGGTTTAGTGGGTAATATTGGTGGTAGGGGGATGGTTGGACCAGATGATCATGGAGGTCTTTTCCAACCTTAATGATTCTATGATTCTATAATTGGTAGGTCAGAAACAGAATCTGTAGCACAGGACGCAGAGTGATGGATCTGAGTTTAACATAATTGTTATGAATGAGCTACTTGAACCACATGTTGGTACAAATATGACTGTGTAATAGCAATTTAAATGATAGCTCTTTTGTGGGTATTTTTCTGCTTTGTTTAAGACATTTTTGTTTGCATTTTATAGCCAAGCTCCAAGACATACTCGCAGAGTGGCAGACACTCAGTATCAGTAGAGGTTCAAATGCAGCGGCAGCGACAAGAAGAAAGAGAGAGTTTCCAGCAAGCTCAGCGACAGTACAGCTCATTACCCAGGTATGGCAACTGTCTGAAGCTATTCAGTGTATATGAGCCTGGAGCTAATTTCGTTTGTAGAAGGAAAATGGTGTGCTTAGTGCAGGCACTTTTGTTTAGCGTTGATATAAGGTGGAATGTATTCAGCGTGGAAGAGGCATAAAATTTCTTAAGTGAGAGCATGTGGTAGCTGTTTATTTTAGTAGAATTACTTCAGAGCTGATTTCAGTGAGATTTGATGTCACTCAGCACCCAATAGAATTAAGACGTTAAAACAAAGCTATTCTTTGTGAGACACCATACAGTTTCACTTTCTGCAATTACAAAAATCTCCTGAGCATGACATGGGTTGCCCCCTTTTGACAGGTCAAACTTTTTTTTTTTTTTTTTTTCTGTCACATAATTCCTTACTGGGTAGAAATTCTCTTTGTGATGCTGATACAAAGCAAAAATTAAAAGAAAAAAGTAATCTCAAGACCTTGAAGAATAGAAAATGGAACTATCCAAAAAAAACAAGAGCCTCCAGTATATACTTTTCTTCTAAGTTACTGGATTATTAGCAATGGAATGCTGAAAATTGATACACTTTTTGTCTAAAAAACTGTATTTAAAAATTCTTAGGTTTTTTAAATTAGCTGATTGGGTAAGAAGTTTTTTACTTGATATTTATCTACCAGAATTATTAAATATTTACCCAACTGATATTGTAAATCAGATAACTATCATAGTTTAGCAATATGCAAATAGTATTTACATTTTCAAATATCAATGGCAATAGCTGAATGGAGAATCCTTTACTCCGAAGGTTGGTGTCAAATTTCCTGGTTTTTAACAACTCGTATTTTAGCAATTACATCATAGCTATTTTACTGAAACAAATAGTAGCTTCATGATCAACGTTATCTACCATGAACTCTTATCTTACCAACTTCTTTGAAAATAAAACAAATCTCAAATTTTCACATGCTATAGCACCTTTCAGTGTAAAATTTGTCTGTTAAGTTTGGAAGAAGGTGAGAAAGGAAAATGTAAAGTTATTGTGTTTTCTTAGAAAGAGTGTTGGTTTGTTATTTTGAAAGTCCTTATATTTCCTTTGCTTTTTACTTCTACCTTACTTCTGAAGTGATTACATGTATAAATGCCATGTTTGTTATCTTGATAAATTCTCTTTCAGTGTTACTAGTTCCAGCAATAGATTAAGTAGGAAAACATGAATGCTAGTGTTGTTTTTAAGTTAAGTTGGGGGGGGGGGGAGATTATTTTTAGTTTGAAAACTATGATTTGTAAAATTTGCTTCCCCTGTTCTGCTTAATCACTGGTAACATTTAAAAGGTAGAATTCAGTTTCAGTGCTGTTCCAGTGGTAGAAATTCGTAACTGTAAGGAGAAAATTCATCTACAAGAAATTTGAAAAATTATTCTTTGGGCCATAGAAACGCTTGTTTTGAAATGAGTGAGTGAGAACTTCACTCAATGTGGTTTTCAACATCAGAAATGACTAGCAAGCTGGTAACAATGCATGTTACTAAGTAATTAATGATTATTTAATGATTGTGATTGAGCACTCTGGGAGTGCAGCGCAGCACTCAGCTGCACTGGGAGCAGACAGAATTTTAGGATGTTGGGCTAAGGTTGAGTTCTGTGAATACCACGATACTTCTATAACAAGCTGGGATATCTGTTTCTCCAGCTTTACAATCTGTTTGTAACTCTAGGACCAATCTGTAAAGAAATCTTAATCTTACTCTGAAACTTAGGTCCCAAGGTTAATGTTGCAACTATGACTTTGTCATGCTTATAGTTTGTGTGCTTGATTAATTCTGGAGCTTTGTTGCTTTTCATCTTGTATAGTCTCTAGGAGCCTCTATTTTTTTTCCTTTGTACTTTTAAATCATCAGTACTGGAGGCAAATATACTCTTTAGTCAACTTTAAGGAATCTTCCCAGAAAGACAATGAAAGTGGGCCAAATTATTTTGAACAAGTACCAGAAAACAGTCAGTAAATTAAATCAGTTCAACTAGTCATTGTCTTGTCCCATGTGAAACTGTAAAAACAATGTTTAACTCCAAGTTAATTTTGTAGTACTTAAAATTTATCTTGCTCTAGATCAGAAACCTGACAGTTTCGTAGCCTACAGAGGTTCATTCAATTTCCTCTTGTTCCAGGGAGTGATAAAACATGGCTCAAAAACATTGTTTCTTTGCCAGAGTTGGATATGTTAATACCAAGAACAGCTATAAAAATTTGCATAAGAATTTACATTATGTTATAATTTATGCTGTAATAATTTACATTCATCCTGAATAACAGTTTTCATCCAGAGGTCTCAAAATACATTACAAAAAAAGGTGGATATGGTCATTTTCAAGTTATATGCATGGAAGGAATATTGCAAAAACGTCAGCAAGTGTTCTTACTTTTACTAATGGCAGTGAAATTTTCCAGGTCACCGTCTCTCCACTGCGTATTCATTGGAAGAAACCACATTGAGTCATGTGTGTTGACATGTAAAACCAAGCCATATATACACAACTAAATGATTTTCTTATTGATTAATGTCGCAATATATTTTGTTTTACTGCTTGATTCTCATACACCAATGTGAATCTCAAAGTGGGTATCTCTTTTGCTGCAACACAAAATTGTTTTACTTTATCATCACCAATCTTATTTTAAATTCATAAAAGTATCTAGCAGCTTGATAGTAAATTAAAGCTATTTCAAAGCCATAATCTGTCTTTAAAAAACGTAGTGATTTATTGTGAAAAGAGATAAGAATTTGTAATTCCTCTATGTATTTGATTTATTTATCTGCCCCCATGATGGAGGTTAAAAAAAAAAAAAAAGGTTCTATCTGCCTTTTCTCTTATGGAAGCCATAACAAAGTGGAAAACAGTCCTGATAGCACAAAATTCCTTCATTCTGGAACTGTGAAGAAGAAACGCTCATCCGTGTAACTACCTATCAATAATGTGCTTTATCTTCTGACTTGTGCAGTGTTAGAGCAAATGTTTTAAAGATCTGCCTCTTGCATTTTTAATCAAGTATGAGTCTAGATTCAAATCTTTCATGAGTGACTACAAGTGCTGGCTGCTATCTGGTTTCTTACGAAGCACAGCATTGTGTATGGTCTTTCCTAGTCTGCAGCTGAGTTGTTGCACTTTTCTCTTGGGAACATGATAATAGCCGTAGTACTGTATGGGTATTCACAACATATTACCGCTGGAGAGTCCTGGAAACATAGCTCAGCTCTATACGAAAAATTATCCCAGCAAAAGAGATAAGATACCTCTTTTGGGCAGAAGAAAACAAGGCTTCTTGAGAATTCTGTAGTTGGGGAAGCCTGCTGGCTTCGCAGAAGCACCCTTCTAGCACCCTTCTTTCTACACCCTTTTTTCTAGGGATTGTTGTCAATAACATTAATTGGGTACCAGAACATCTGTCTTAAAAGATTTTTTTATTTTTTTTTCCCCAGGCAAAGCAGAAAAAATGCCAGTTCTGTATCTCAAGACTCCTGGGAGCAGAGCTATTCTCCTGGTGAAGGGTTCCAGACTGCAAAGGAAAATCCCAGATATTCCAGCTACCAGGGATCAAGGAATGGCTATATGGGGGGACATGGGTTCAATGCCAGGGTGATGCTGGAAACACAAGAACTGCTCCGTCAAGAGCAGAGAAGGAAAGAACAACAACTGAAAAAAAAAACTTCCTCTGAAGGACCTAGCAACTATGACTCGTATAAGAAAATTCAGGACCCTAATTATACTCCGCCTAAAGGTCCTTTCAGGCAAGATGTACCACCTTCACCATCTCAGGTAGCCAGGCTGAACAGATTACAAACACCAGAAAAGGGAAGACCGTTTTATTCTTGAGGTGAAGAAAATGAAGATCAACTCATCATGCAATAAGGAACATTTTCATATAAAGACTTATATTTTGAAAACTTTTTGAATTGATGGTACTAAGGAATATATCCGTTGTCTGTTTCAGTGCCTTTAACAATAGGGGCAAAGAGTTGGTGGGCCTTATGTCTTTGCCATTCTTTCTCAAGTTTTCAATTCATGGAAGGATTTTCCACCATTTGACAATCATAGCGGAAGTGAGCAATGCAGCCCCTGCTTACCAAGCCCTGTAGCCCAGTTCAGTAGTTGTCAATGGCTTATTACTAGGATTTGTTGCAATGTGTTTTACTTTGCAGTGACTTCTTACACCAACATGCAGCTTTGTGGCATAAAATTAATGAATTTGAGGTTGAACAAAGCATTGACATGCCCTTTTTTTATTTCTCTCGGGTCAGGAGGGGGGTTGTATATCACTCTTGAGTGGATAAGGCTCAGCTCTACTCAGTATCCAGTCCTAGGATGTTTTGTGGTGGAGTCATTACCAGTCTTTGTTGATCAATATTGAAGTCTCTATATGCTGAAAAACTATCCCTCACCTGTTATGCACATATGCACTCTTTTCTGTCTTTCTCCCCACTCTGAGATTATTAAAAAAGCCCTTATCCTGATTCATGAGGAAAACAATATTAGGATCTCAGTTATCCTGAGGATCCTGTTACAATCGCCTTATATCTTAAGACATAGTCCATTATGAATGAAACAACTTGAGAGAGATTATTTATACGGTCACAGCCAAGCCCTTAATAAGCATATTTCATTCTTTCATTAAATATGGAGACTTAAGAACAAACAAACAAGTGGTTTCTGTTTTACTTTACTTCTAAACTCATGTGGTCATACGACAACTGTGTCTAGGAAGAGAACTCAGGAGGGAGTCATCCCGTGGTCATCTGATACAGAGTTGTCATAGTTTGGGGAGATAACTTAAAAAAAGAGTGAAAGAAAGAAAGAAAGAAAGAAAGAAAGAAAGAAAGAAAGAAAGAAAGAAAGAAAGAGAAAGAAAAGAAAGAAAGAAAGAAAGAAAGAAAAAGAAAGTTTTCTTTGGATTAAAAAAAAAAAAGAAAAGAAAAAGAAAACAATTTATTCTTTTTACAATTTGTGAAGCTTTGTGAACAGTTGCCTTGTGCTTCCATATACTGTACTGTTGCACCGTGATGCTACATTAAAAATAAACCTTTAAGTACATGAATGAGACGTAAGTGGAGACAAACTGTTACACATCATCCTGAAAACATGTCAGTATCCAAAAATAACTAAAATGAAAAAGATTGCTCTAGCAGTGAGTAATATTTGAATGTGCATATGGGATATGAGAGTTTCTTTTGCAACAGCTGTTTTTATGTTTGTTGGTCTGAACTTCATGTATTGTAAAAATATAGCTGGGTTGTTGAAGTGCCTGCAAATCCTGATGTGAAAAGGCTTGAGAATGGATCTCAGCTTATCATGTACAAAAAGGAAAGAATGAAAGCAAGAAAGAAAAATCATGTATTGTGTGATTTTAAAAATGCCTATTTTTTTTTACTGGCACATTTTATTTTTGCGCCAACTTGTTTCTAGAATATATGTGAAATATCAGCACACATATCTGTGTCTTTTATGCCTGTTTGTTAATGGTTTTTGTTGTTAATAATGTACTCCATGTTTAAAAGTTGTTACTAATGTAAGCACAGTGACATTGGATGACAATAGCTCTTTTACACAGAATTTCCAGAACTGTGTAAAACAGCTTTCCGTGTACATATGAAATTTAGAATAAAAGGCTGTTTCCATTCTCGTCTTGGTATTGACTGTAGACCCTTAGGAGAACTGCTGCAGACATTGAGTTTAAAAAACCCTTAACAGATGTTATTTTATCCTATTCCTAATGATTTGCGTGTGTCTTTGTGTGAGTGCTTATAAACATAGGCAAAAAAAAAAAAAAAAAGAAGATTCACAGCCCAGCTGAACACCTGAAGAATATCCTCAGACGGAAAAAATGCTCAGTTTAGCGTCTTATGTTATTTCAGGTCATACCTGTGACATTTGAAAGGTACATTTTTAAGACAAAACTCTGTGGCAAAACTCTTTCCAGTCTGCTGCGTGGAATGCTCTCCCTGAGGAGAGTGCCATCAGGATATGGGCACCCTCTGTGCTCTGACCAAAACTGGTCACGTGGGAGGAAGCCCCTTTGGTACCCAGTGTGTGTTTTGAGCTCTGATGTGAGCCCTTAACAGGAATGTTGACAATGGGAGAGGGCAGATTCATGAATAAAGTGATATTTACAGTGCCAGTAGTGATACTCAGTTTCCCCCATTAGTATTGAAGCTGTGGAGGGAGATTTTCTCCCTCTTCCCTTCATTTCTCCTTTTGTTGGATACTGCAGGAATGTCAATCATAATTCTGTATATGCATGACATCAGGCTGTTGCCATGGCAATAATAGTGTCAAATTATTCACTGTGACTTTAGTGTGGGATCTCAAGGGGAAGAGTAGCAGGAGACACAAGGTGGACAGGCAGCTTTTGGTGCCCAAATAAACCAAAGGCATGATTTTGCAAAAGACCTAAACTGCAGTGGCCTGCAGTTGAGAGAGAGAAAATAATGCTATTTGCAGTTTTCCAGGCCTTGCTGTCTCATCTGCTGTCTCTGCTCCTAGTATTCCATAGCTTGATGCTTCTATGGAATTATTTGGACAGGCAAATAGTGGCAAGCACTAAAAAAATGCATCCACAGGAAAGGAAAACAGGTTGAAGTCCTTTTCAAAATAAGGTCTTTGATAAACTGTTGATGGAAAAAGGGCATGTGTTTGAAACAGTACGAAGTATGGGATGTTTTACGTGTGAGGATGGCATATGTTAAAGTTTACCCTTGTATGAAACTCCTCTTCAAGGTGTTAACAATTTGCCATAATTAGATGTGTTCATGAAAGAAGGCAGATGTTCTCTCTGGGCCATGTCTGTGTTATGTTAGCAAAGAATAAGGTCTTTTTCTGGCTTCGTCATCCTGTCTTCTTCCTGACATAGCGTAGACAGGATTTCTAATATTAACTCCCATAAGTTGCAAAGGGCGATAAGGAAGTGGGAGGGAGATGTTTTAATAGAAAATGACCTTTAGTTCTGCATAGTGAATAGATCCAAAAGTTAATTGAGCTAACTGCATTACTGCAGTAATTTGTTTGTGGACGTATTACCATTATGAAATTAACTCTGTGACATTAGCGTGTTTAAGAATGGTCACAGGACAGACTGTAAGAGAGCTTACAACATCGAGGAGTGGGTGTAGAGCTTGCACATTTTTCTCTCCTGAAACCCTAAAAAATCCATCCACAAAGCCTGCTGGTATTTTATCAAAATAATTTGTTAATGCTATTGAAATTCCATGGGAAAGTTTAAAATTATTCATGTAGAAGACTGCTGCCTTTCTAAAAAAGCCTACTTCCCTTCTTGTTACAGGGCCTCCTTGGAAACAAGACTGCAGCCTTAGTGAGTTATTGCATGGGCCAGATATTTTAATATATGTCTTGGAGAACTCTGCCATCAAAAACAGCAAAAATGGCATAGAGCCCAGCTGAACATGGTCGGAAAGTACAACTGCCATTTATTTCTGGCAAACAGTGGGAAGAACAACAAAACAAAGTTTAAACCCAACATGATTGTGGATGTATGGCCTGTCTTTCAAAGCTGTGCTGATGTTTTGTTCACATTCAAGCTGTTTATGAGTGTCTGTAACATTACATTTCTCTGTGCTGGGTATGTTGAGAAAGGAAAGGAAGAAACATTGGCCAGACAAAGAAGAGATGCGCCAGATTAGCAGTGTTGGCTAAACACAGGATATTCTTGAGTAATTCAAACCTTTGAACTTGTGTTGTTGAGACTTAAAGTGAATTTGGCTATTGCTGGTCCTGGCTTGCAAGTCTATTTTCAAAATATTTCCTAATTCTATTTGCTCTGCCTGTTTCTACATCTTCTCTCCTGAGTCCTCAGTCTGGTTCATAGGCGTTGTGAGGAATCTGTCAGGAATGCAAATGTAGAAAAAAACTCATCTGTTCCTTGTGCTGCTTTTGTGCCACCACACCCTGGCCATCCAGACCTACTATAAAGGTCAGCCCTGACTTGGCAGAGGAAGAACAAGGGTCAGAATTCCAGGATGGGGAACTGACTTCGTGCAAGTGGGTTGTGTGCATGTGTGTGTGCATGCGGGAGAGTGAGAGAGGCACAGATTGGATTCATTTGCCTATAATTCATGTCCATCTTGAAACCCTCTTCAAGTATCTTGTAGCATTTCTTCAGAGCTCTTTCCATCTGTGCAGAAACCAAGATGATGATTTGATGCACATGGTTATTGTTTCATGCCCTCTCATACATATTTTCTATTTTGTATCACTATCACACTCTCTTTTACATCTGCTGATTAATTCTGTTGCATTTATTTGTTTCTCCAATTGGTGTGGAATTCATTCATATCCTGGGCTGCTTCTTGCAGTGATTGATATTTCTCCCAGCATTGCGAACTTATCTTAATATTTTCTGTCCTCAAGAGTAGTGTTATCTGTTGTAATTTACACTTTAATCACATTTTAAAAACTGAGACTGGAAGCTTGAGCTGGGATTACACAGAAACAAACTAAAGAATATGGCTCTCATTGCTATTCTGTGTGCAGTGCACACTTCCAGGCACTTGCAGGGACCATACAGAGTACTGTCTGAATGAGATGAAGAAAAGCATCAAGCCCAGGAGCTTTGGAGGAAAAAAAAAAAAAAAGAAAAAGTTAAGGAAAGTTTTGAAAATATTTATGCCCAGTACATCTACTGTGAAAAAAATAATTCCTTAGAAATATCAAAGTCTGTCTGAATGGCTGATGGTTTCAGGGTTCAGACTTGACTGGTTTAAAGACAGAGGGCTGGAAAAGGAAGCTGCTTGTGCCAATCTAAAGGGCACCAGAACCCTCTTACCTTGTAAATTAGCTCCTGAAATGCCATTTCCAGCTGCACATTTTACAGCAGCCAGACAGGAATGGGCTTACCTTCATGCACTGAGCTAAAAACTGCAGTGACATCTGTCAGAGAAGGAGGGGTAGCAGCCATGGGTGATAATAGCTTTGGTAGTCTGATTTTAATCTGCTTGTTTGTTTGTTTAAGTAATCTTTGTTTGTGTTAGGAAAATAGGAAAAGAAATGAAGGGTGAGGAAGAGGATTAAAATGTGAGCACGAGAGCTCCCCTTTCACCATCAACTGTCACCAGCACAGCCACTGGTTGTTTCTTGCCTTCTTTTTCTTTGTGCCCCAAAGGCACAGAAAAGGAGAAACTATCTGACAGTAACCTCATCACAAAACTCATGCCCTTCCTAGAGATTCACTCTGCTGTGTTACTTGTACAATATGAATTAACAATGCAACAAGTAAAAAGATTTACTAAACCTCCCTGTCTGTGGGTTTCCCTGGGGTGAGTAGAGATTGTCACCACTTAGGATTGGGGGCTGTGCTTTGTTTTTATCCTATATATAACAGAATATTGTCCTTGGCAGTAACAGCTAGTAAATGTTTGTTTTTAGCATGAAAGGAGCTTTGTCTAATATTAGTTTGTATATATGTTTGCAATAGGTGTTGCATGGTAGGCTGTCCCATTCTAGATGTATTCCTAGTCCTAGTGATAGTCTCATTTGAAAATACAGAGCATATTGCTGGAACCAGTCATAGCTTGGGAACTGCTACCTTGTCAGTTAAAATGAGTTCATCAGGTCTCTCCATTTAACTGAGGGTGCTACCCTTTTACAGGTTTTGTAGGGGGAGGGAGAGAGAGAGATGTCTTCCTCTTGGGATTAGGAAACATTCCTGTGGTCACTGTTTGAAACTGAAGAATTATCTATAGCAATTTAAAGAGATTTCAAGGAGCTGCAGCCTTTTGCCAGGATCCCAGAACAGTTATCGCCTTAGTGTTCAGCAAGCTGGAGAAGACATTAGTTTTCATTGCTCCACTGATGTAATTCTTATTCCCACTTAGAATTTGCTGAAGACAGAGACCCCATTCAGGGTATGCATCAGATTTTATATCTTCCTTAGGGGCAAGTGCAAAGCTTCGTAATACTTCAGCTGAGCCAGGTTATTAAAAGCCAGTGGGCTCTTAGGAGCAGGAATGTCTTGCCTAAAACTTCATGTCTAATGATGAAGTACATTTTGTTTCATTCTGCCAGCCATCTGTTGGTTCCTGTCGATGACACACAACTTCAATTTTCTCAGTGTATGGTACATTCAGGCTCTGCTCTGTTGTCCAACCCAAACTGCAAGAACCATTTCAATAAAAAAGTGTTTATAAATAATATTAAAGAAAATTTATTAATAGCCAATCAGTCATTTTGTGGGTAATTATGGGCTGTAAAGGAAGGGAAATTTATGCTACAGAAATGACTTTGCCATTTGCTAAGGAAGATTTAAGTCTAAGAAATATTTTTTCTCTTTAGGTTCCAAAACTCAACAAGGGTTAATCCAATCAACTGCAGCATAATAAGGACTGGAAATGGCAATGTCTAGTTTTAGTGCCTGCAAAAATCTGTTTTATAATCTGGACTGAGTTCGTTGTAATTTCACCCACATTGTTCCTTACTCTGAGAACTGTATAAAATCATATTAAAAACAGAAGCCACTAAATTACACAACCTGTTGCTTCCCATAAGCTCAGTTAATAGATAGAATATTTACATTATGATCGTGAAATAATTTGTGTTTTAATATCCCCTTCTTTATTTAAAAAATAGCTCACAATTTTTGCAAATAGTAGCATACAGAATTTTACAATTGTTCATTCTTGTTTTTTAAAGTCAGTTTGCATAAATAATTTTCTCATCTTTATGCAGAATTTTTCCACATTTTTGTTGACTAAAATATTGCTAATCTAATTTCCTATTAAAAAATTCATTTCCAGCATTGCAGAGCTGAAAGGTGCTACCAAGCATTTAGTCTTCAATTTACATACAACAAACCCTGTAATCTGATGGGGGATTTCACACAAGGATGGCTGGATGCAATTACATGGGCAAAGAAAAAAATTTGTCCAAGACTCTGTTCTACAGTAATTTCATCTGTTGGTCTCCCATTGAGAGTTCTCCTATTGCTAAATTGCTTATTGATGTGGACTTAAAAGTAGAAAAATCTACACAATATTGTCATACTAGTTTTTCAATGCTGTTTGCATTTTTTTTCCTTTTTAATTATGATTTGGGTTTGTTAGAAAGGGATGAAGTAAACAGATTGGAATAATTCATTTGAGTTAACACTCATTGACAAGAAAACATTAAGCATTCTCCAGATGAAGCACCAGTCATGAAAGGCAGAAGGATAATCCTAACATTACAACTCAAGTAAATTAGTTTTCTGATATATATTCCAGCATTGCATGAAGCTGTACCAATTCTTAATACTCGCATAATGCACTTTTAAACGATGCCAGAAATCATCATTACAACAGAGAGAGGGTTCACTGTTTGTGTTTATTAATGTGGGAATGTTGGAAGAGTATTAGATATTAAATTAGATATTAAATGTCACAGTCTAGCGTGATTGGAGATAAACAACTGTAAAACTGATTGAGAAGATTTGGGTAGATAAATGCAAATGGAAAAACAGACCTCCACGCTGCTGTGGTGGAAACACACCTCAATGTTATGCCCCTGCCATGACACAACAAGCGCAACCCGATGGACCAGACCCTTTAGAAAGGTGGTGAGTGAAGGCTGAAGACATGGGACTGGAGCAAGCATGAGTCTGAAACAAATTTGCTGCTTCTGAGTGCAGGGAACCATTTCTACATTAGCTGGCTCACGTCTTGCTTTCGAAGACTGGCCCAGTTCAGCTATGTTTGTCCATAGGTGGACAACTGAGGTAGTGGTTTTGTTTGTTACTGGGAGGTTAGATACAAGGTTCTGTCCCATCACACTGTGCCAACAAGCCCATTGTAGTTGCTGCTTAGAATCACACTGTGCCAACAAGCCCATTGTAGTTGCTGCTTAGAAGCTTTGACTCACAGCTGGTAAATCAGTCTGTGAATGCCAGGATACCTTCCTCCCCACAGAGGGTGGGAGGAAAGCAGGGCAGGGAACTGGCCCCTAACAAACAGTACCTCTGCATGCCGGGGGTGCTGGGGGGTGTCCTGTGGTTGGCTACAAATAATCGAAGCTGATTTTTCTACTCCCTGAGGTGAGGTGAGGCAGAGAGAAGAAGAAGAAGAAGAAGATTTTTTTTTCAAAAGCTTAACTGTTTTTGTTTGTTTCTTTGTGTAGTTTTTCTAAGAAAGCCACATTAAGCTACTTGAATGTATTACCTTGCACTCCTATTAGTAGGCTGCTATAGCCGCAGCAGAAGGTGCTGCAAAAACATTAATTTAACCTAACTGTTAAATTTCTTCTGAATTAGCTGGTATCCTGTGAATTCTTCCTCTACTGCAGAAGGATTGGGATGCAGTATTCAACCTGGGAAGGAGCACATGAAAAACTGCTTTGGTGCTCAGAAAAAGAAATAAAAGAAAAAAGAAAAAAAAAGAATGTACATTACAGAGCAGCTGATCGATCTCCTGGTTATACCACGTGTGTTCTTCTAGTCCACACTAGACCATAAATGAAATGTGGTTAAGGGTTTATCTCCCTATAAATATCATGTGCATTTATTAAATGGTGAGTGATTTGCATTATTATGATATTTGATCGGTGGTATTCAAATCCAGCTGGTAAGGTTTCAGCGAGGAGCTGGGAGAGCAGCAACAGTTCCTCTATTGTCTTCAGTTGGCGTTGTGAGGCAGCAATGGGAGCAACACAGCCAGCAGTGCAGTAATCTAACATAGAATACACACTGCTCTTTTTGTTAAATATCTTCTCCTAAAAATGCTGGCAAGTACACATTGTTTCCTTATCATTTTTTTTCCTCTTGAGAAATTTCAATTCCATTTACCCCACAGGCCCAAATCCTTCCTGAACACATGAGTTCGACAGCAAGGAGGATTACTAGAAATAGCGTAGACAATGACCAAAAGCCGTCTTGCATGGCTTTTCTTTCCAGCCAGCCACCCACCTTTCATTATCAAGGGGATGAATACCATATCTGACTGCATAATCAAAATCCAGTGACCTGTCAGAGCAGGCAGTAAAATAAAGCTCTCTTGCTGTTTCCCTTTGACTAGGCTTCAGTTCTGGAACCCTTTTAACCCAATTTTCTGAAATATTGTAACTTGTAGGCATTTAAGGATGCAACCACTGAGCTAATATGTTTTAGAGTGTGTCTTTATAATATATATGGTATATTTAGAGTCCTGATTCCTGGTAAAATTGGAGCACGCTGATGCCAAAATAATAGCCTTTAATTAAAAGAGCTACAGCAAAGAGAACTAAAAGCACATTGAACAATATAAATCCCTGACCATTTTTTCCAGCAATTTTTCTGCCTGTGATATTTGCCAGCACAGTCCTGACAAATGTCTAAAGTATAAATGAATGCTCATGTGGATCTTGAATGCCATTCAACATATGGGAAGAACTCCTTACTTCCCTTCAAACACAGTTCCATGTAGCCATCACCATCAATGAAAAAAGCTTTTTTTTTTTTTTTTTTTTTTTTTTTTTTTTTTTAACTACTTCATTACATTGCACTTAGTGTATTAATTCTGGGCAGAAGTTCAGAGAAGGTTATACAAGATGCCAAAGGGCCATATTCTCCTGTTGCAAAGTCTAATGCTAAACTCTGTAACTGAGAACCAGCTCTAGATTTTGTAGGGAATTGCAGAAAAGGACAAATTCTAAAATGTTTTTCTGTACAGTGTATTTGACTTGTTTACTCTTAACTAATTCAGAGAAACAGCAAAGGTCAACATGGGCATAATACTCTTTTTGGTGGAATGGTGAGGGAAAATGAAAGGCCTGATTTCACACCTCCAGTATAGCCATGCCACTAAAGGGGGTCCCAGAGTGAGTGCTTGGATAAGCCCCGCACCTCCCTCAGGTCTTTTTGTCCCCAGAAGGAGCTAGAAGGTAAGCAAGTTTTCACACAGACTCCTCTAAAGGTCTTCTCAGAAAGTCACAGTACATTGATCCTCATGGTTGTTCCAGACTTATAGTTTTCAGACTAAGTGTTAGGCTGCCAGTTATAACAATAGCTTGTCTGAATTTTTAGAGGGAACAACAGGGGAAAAACTTCTGGGATTCCTTTTTATTTTTTCCCTTCCTTTCCTTTCACAAAAATGTTAGGTTAGCCATTTTGCCCAAAGAGGATGAAAAACAGTTCCTTCTGTAACACATATTCTCTGAAAATGAGAAATATTGTTTGTCCTGTTCATTAGGAAAGTGTGCAAACTACAGAAGTCAACCTATGAGCCGTGGTACCATATACAGCATCAAGCAGCAGACTGCCTGATAGTACTGTGTTAACACTAGACCTAGATCTGTCTAATAGCACTTGACAAACTGTGTCTTGGCATCAAGCCCTGGTGCCTTATCTTTTTTTTTTTTTTTTTTAACTCTTAACTGAATAAAAATTTAAATTTTTAATACTGGTAGACTTCTAATTGGCTGATTCGTTGAGTATTTTCAGAGCTTTGCTCTTGTGCAAGTAGGCTTTTATAGACAAGACCTTCACAGCCAGAGATGCATGTCTCTACTTAGTGTGCAAAAGTGAAGGACTACTTCTGAGACATCTATTTTGTGTGACAGAGAAGAAGTATCATAACCTAGTGGAAGATATTAATTTTTAATATTTTATTTCAAATTTTAAGGTGTGCAGTTGCTGGATAATGAAAAATACTTGGAAGCAAGCATTTGGGGAGAAATGTACATGAATCAGAAGGATGCTTATTTTTTATTTTCACTTCCTATGATCTTCAGAAAATGCTGACTGCAGTCAGCAATGTTGGCAACAGACCTTTTTCATAGACCTCTTGAAGTATTGCAATACCTCATTGCCCACAACAGCCAGCCAGGCTTTTAATAAATTAGCCCTGAATATATAGATTCTGGAGAGATTCTGAGGTCAGAAGAAGCCATTACAATCATCTGGCATATTACCTAACTTCCCTTTAACACTGACTGTGGAATTTCACTCAATAATTCCTACATCAAACCCGGTGACTTGTGGCTGAAATAAAGAAAATCTTTCAGAAATACATCCAGTTTGTATTTAAGATGATAAAGGATGGAGAATTTACCACATCCTTTGGCAATCTCCTTCAGTTTTTAATTGCTTGCACTGATAAAAATTTATGTTATCTTCAGCCTGAAGTTTTCTAACTCATCTTTGATGATCTTGTTATGCCTTTTTGTGTGCTGAGTTATAAAGTGGTTACATAGATGAAATTTCACACACTGAGCATACCATGCCTCAGTAAGAGCTGGGGGCCAAATGAGAAACCATAGTCTTGATCTTCAGAAATTCTGAGCAAGGAAAACCGAAGGATCAAGACCAAGACTGGTTGAAGCCCAAAGCTGTCTTATGTACTGCATTTCCATCTGCAAACTGGACACAATCAAAAGTAGAGATCAGTTTTGAAAACATGACCTGTAAATATCACAATTTCAAGTTAGAAATCCATTTTCCCGACAGTGCCTGCTGTCGGGTTAACTTTTCCTTATTGCTTCAGTATCTCCTCTTTAATGTTGTTGTTGCTGTTGTAGTTGATGATGATGTTGTTTGTTTTGATGTTTCTGTAACTAAAACTGGCCTTGTGTTACAAAGAGTTGTTTTGCAGATTATTAGCCAGTACTGTGACCTAGAGATAATTCTTAATGCTACTTCTGTTTGGTAAAAAATCATGATGCTTTGTCATCTTGAACCTACAAACCTCTCATAAGGGACTTTAGTCTTATTCCTGCTATTGAACAGAGGGCATTCTCATATCCTTCTGTTGTCAAATCAGAGGTTATGACTGAAGCTGTTTTCAAGGAAAGGGATGCCCTTGAAAACTGAAAATTTAAATTTGGCTTGAAAAGCTAGGATAAATATTTTCTATTCTAACAGATTTTTATTTTTTTGTAGCAAGATGAGGACAAAAAGGAGAACAGGAAATTCAGCTTCAAGATAAATCAAACACAGTATTCCAAATCTGTCTCTCTTTTTTTTGTTTGTTTTTAACCTTTTTTTTCCCCCTCTATTTTTTTCTCTAAACACAAAGGGATATATGCCATTACAGTGATAAAACTGAGCAACTTGGTGTTCAGTCGTGCCAAGGAGAGAATATGATACTTTACGTGAATATGTCAAGGTAATGTCAATTAAAAAAAAAAAAAAAAAGAGGCACAGATTGACTTTTTAAATCTTTCACAAAGATCTTATCTATTCATAACCCAAATCAAAGCAACTCTGATTGCTCTATCAAGTCTAATATATAATTAAGGCAATTCAGTCCTAAGGTTTGGGGTTATCGTAGTTCTTTTGATTTGAGTTGCTGATTATCTTAGTGAAAGAGCTGGTTGGGAATTTTTTGACAGAGAGGTTTTCATCTTAAAGAAAAAACAATCTGTCAAAAGCAAAACTTATTAGTGAGGAAAAAGCATGCAGAATAATCAATAGCCCAGGAGTTTTGACACTTGCAAGTGTGTAGTGGTGCAAGTCCTTCCTCTCAGCCAGGTAAATACACAAACCACTGGGCTGCTAGCTAGTTCAGACTGCATCTCAGATCCTCTTTCCTGTTGTCTTCATGTAAATTGTATTGAAATAAATGCCCTAACTACTGGGCTGTATATTCAGTCCCTCTATATCTCTGGCAGGTTTTGATTTGGCCTTGATACTGTAGTGAGAAAGGTTGGAAACGCTAAGAAACACTCTCATACATTGCACATCTGAGCTCTGAGATCTTTGTCAACTGGCCTGCCATGAAGTCTGACCTGTGCAGTCTTTTTGGATGTTCATTATACCAAAGACCTGGATCGTACATGAATTTCAACTTTTGTGTAACACCTGTCAGACTGAAGGGCCATGCACATGCTTACACTTTTGTGTACTTATAACCACCTCCATAAACCGAGGTGTGAGCAGCAGGCTGATTTGGATACTATTTAATGGTGAGGTTGCAGACATTTTGAAGAAGGGACTGTGCATGTGCTTTTCTGTACATATGCAGACTGCACATAATGCTGCATGTTAGCAGAATACAGTTAGGCTGAGAGGTGTTAGTGGCTGCCAACAGGGACGTCCTTGCTCCAAAGAAAATAACAATCCTCATTAAAAATAATGGGTGTGCCAAGTAATCGGCCAGACTCAATGAACAAAGCAATCAAGCCCCTTTATGAGGTAAAAGCATCTGGTGGCTGAGGAAATACCAGCGGCACTTGGATGTAGTTTTACAACACAGGAGCTTCAGCAGCAAGGAGCTGAAGGAGTTCCTTCCTGCCTTTCTTCCTGGCCTTCCTCCAGCATCTTGCCCACAGACTGCTGCCCCTCAGCACAGTCTGCTCATGGTGAGCTCAGCTGGATGTAAATGGGAGAAGAAAAGGGGCGAGGGATGGCTAGGTGCAATGTGAACTCCCAAAGCTGTGGCTGCTACCCAAAAACCAACAACTGAAACAACACTGAAACTGCAAACGTATATTGTTTCACTGATTTGTGGATGAAACTAAGTTGTAAATAAAACCAAAATAATATAGTTTCCATATTTCCTTTAGAAGGAGAATTTAGTGCCTCATAACATATTCTACTGAATGTAAGACTTCATAAATTCCTACCCCAGCCATGCTGCTTGCTAGAATGCAAGTCTTCAACAAGTGCACTCCACTCAGGGTGGAATTTACTTTATCTAACTCGGGCTACTAAAAGTGAAGTGTCTAAGTTACTCATATAAACATATTTTTGAGCCAGCTGAGAGGGTACCACCTACACAAAGCAATCCTGCCTATCCTGAAAAAGGGCTCAAAACCAGCAGCTGAGCCTGGCCCTATGCTTTAAAGAAAGCCCAGATGATTGGCAGCTGATTTTTAGAGTGCTGAAGTATGATGAATTCCACCCTGAAAATCAAAATTTTGTCCCACTGAAATTTAAAACAAGACTTTCTGAGAGATTTCAATTCTTATCTTTTAAAAGGAAAGCACAGTAAAGTCCAAAAGAACTTAGATCTAACTGAATACCTCCCTTAATCTCCCATGACATGTTACACAGGGCAGTGCTATGCTGGGAAGAGATAAGTGTGAGAAAAAAAACAACTAATTTTATTTTTTGGTAAATCTGTTCTTGATCCTTACATACCTCACAAATCTGGTGTTTTGGAAATGTAGTTAATATTTGTAAAGTGCTTCCTAGGTGGAAGATGCGAAAGCCTGTTTGTTTATTAATAACAAATACTTCAAAAGCGAGCACTAAATACTTAGTCCTAATCCTAATACTACTGCATTATGGAGGAGATGAGAAATCCAACATAAGTAATGACAAACCACACAGCACCAATCACAGAAGTTACAAAATTCCAGCAGGGACCTGTCTTTTTAAAAACAACAACAACAGCAACAAAACCACTAAACATTAAATAATGGTTTTTGTTCCAAAAAGTTATTTTAAAATGCCCACCATCTGCTTTAAGCTTACAATAGCCAGGAAATTTAGAGTCTGAAAATCTCTTCTTAACTCATCCCATTGTGCCCTGTGGATGGAAAACCTATTTGCATCTAATAAAACAATACATGCCAATGGAAATGTCATCTCTTTTGGCAAGTTGCATAGTTCTTTATAGCTGTATATTAGATCCAGATGCTTTGGCAAAGGATATCTTCCTTCAGGAGTACTGCTTGAGGGTGGCTGTATTGATTGCTGTATTTGCAGTTATAGATTGGACCGTGGCAATCACTAAAGACAGGTAGGGAAACATTTTGATTCTGCATTGTACAGCCTCAGTCTTGCCTTTAAAAGCAAACCAAATAAATAAATAAATAATCTATTTTCATTATCTGTATATTTTTAGCAGTACATCATAAAAAAAGAGATTAAAGGGGTTATTAAGGAAGCTAGCCAGTATGTCCTGCAGACATTTCCAATCTTCACATGAGGCATTCAACAATTAAAGTAGTATATGATGGTCCAGCCCACAACTCCAATAAATAACTGCAGATCAAGACTGATTGTCATGAGACATTTCCCTCAGCACAGAACTTCCTAACAAATTTGTGCCTGTTGAAGGTACTCAGCAGCTCACTTGCCACTCCAGAGCATAGCAAGAAATCTGCAATGGCATTGATGGCTGTTGCTCCATCGCATACAGTCATCTTTGTACTCAGAGCCTGTGACTAGACAACAGTCAGACTAATTTGTCTTAATTCAATTTAGTTAGATAGGGGCAGCTTGTAGGTGGACTTATATTTAACATTAAGTAAATCAATTTAACTTGAGCAAGTGGCTTTACAGGCACATCTTAGGCTGACATAAGTAGTTTTCCACCAAAAGAAGGCCCATGCTCTGGTTTCTGGCATACCCAGCTCAAACTGTGTCACAGTATAAAGTCACATTTGGAGATATTTGTAATCATCCCTTACATTTTAGGTGGTGCCTATGATGTTTAACAGTCTTTAACCTAGAACAGGGTTTACAGTAAAGTATGTTTGGGGAGCTGGGAGTTTATCATGTCTCCAAAGAAGAGTTGAAAGAAACCAGCTGATCAACTGTGGAAATTTCTTATCTGTTACGTACTCATTCTGGGCTACTCCACTGATGATGTTATTTAGCCGGTTTAGCCCGGCTGGCAGCTAAACACCACACAGCCGTTCACTCACCCTCCCCCCTCCCTCTCTGGGATGGGGGAGAGAAACGGGAAAGTGAAGCCTGTGAGTTGAGATAAAGACAGTTTATTAAGACAGGAAAAATAATAACAATAATAATAATAGTATTACTAATAATAATGTGTACGAAATAAGTGATGCACAATGCAATTGCTCACCACCCGTTGACCGATGCCCAGCCTATCCCCGAGCAGCCGGGCCCCCCCCACCCCGGCTAGCCACCCCTATATATTGTTCAGCATGACGTCAGATGGTATGGAATACCCCTTTGGCCAGTTTGGGTCAGCTGTCCTGGCTCTGTCCCCTCCCAGCTCCTGCTGCATCCCTAGCCTGCTCGCTAGCAGGACAGGGCGAGAAGCTGAAAAGTCCTTGGCTTGGTGTAAGCACTGCTCTACAACAATTAAAACATCAGCATGTTATCAGCGCTCTTCTCATTCTAATCCAAAACATAGCACCCTACTAGCTACTAGGAGGAAAATTAACTCTGTCCTAACTGAAACCAGGACAGTTATTCATTAACTTGCATGTATTAATTGATGGCTCTAAATATAATGCACATGATTTCTTTAAATTTACCTGATGCTTATTTTTTTCAATAGTGTAATTAGCATAATATGTTAAAAAGCAATCAACACGACACTTCTGAGTTACTCGACCTGAGCGAGTATGAAGCTGGCACAAGACAGTTTGGTGACTATATTTGCTTTAACTTGTAGGTTTGGCAACAACAACAAAAAAATCTGAGGATAATATTCCCAGCTTCAAGAGAACATAGCCTTTGGAAAAAATGGTAGGAGGAAAAAACACAGGGGCCTTATCTTCTTGACTTAGATGAAGACTGACTGAGAAAATGTACTGTACCTTAGAGTTTTGCCCATACAGCATGAAAGATGAGGTCTTTCCCTTAGCTAAACTACACCTTCAAACAGAACCAACAATGTTGAAGAATTTTTTTCTCTGGGCAGCTTTTATATTTTGAGAAATTTTATATTTTGAGAAAGCTCAAGTTCTGTTATGACTTTCAGAAAGTGACAGTCTGTTCTAAGGAAAATATTGAATTCTACAAATAATCACAGAATATGCTGCATACTGTTTATTAGCTTGATCTTTCTTCCTTAATTGATGTTTGCTGTGAAAATACAGTTCAGCCAAGCAGAAGGGGGAAAAAAATGTGTTGTACCACATTAATTTCACTTGTACAAGCACATAAATGGTCATATAATGGTTCCATGGGTTAATTTCATCTTGAGAGAGGCTCAGTCTTTTTTTTTTTCCTTTCTAAAACATCCCATTCATAAATAAATTGAATTTTGTTTTGCTGGACCAATGAAAGACAGCTTCTATGGCTTGTCTTGTCCTCTCTGCCTTCATTTTCCCTTGGGCACCTTTTAGGCAAGGTGAAATATTGTGTCCTTGTGGCTTGAACCTCTGTTTGCTAAAATACAACAAAGGAAAGTAGTTTAGTCATAGAGATGATTGTTTTGCTGGGTTCCACAAAGAAGACAAAAAAACAAAACAAAACAAAACAAAACAAAAACACAAACAGCAGTACAGAATCACAAAAGAATAGATCCAACACCATTTGACATAAATGAAAATCTTTTAGTTCAGTTCAATAGGCTTTAATCGGACCAGTATAACCCTATTTCCTGGGTTTGTTTTGAAGTATCCTTTACACTTAAGAGATGAGAACTAAACCCTTCTCCCCCTCCCCCTTCGTGTTTATGATCCAGGCTTTTGTAATAGTCGCATTTTCCTGCAATGCCTGCAGAATACCAATGAAATGTTTCTTCCCATAGTGACACATACAATCATCCTCAAGTGGGAGGAACGGTATTTACAATACCCTACTAGACTCTAGCTTTAGCTGACTAAATTCCTTCAGCTGTGTCTTATGGGTTGCTATAAAGTGCTGTGAAAACACAAGGAGCACCTACGTGCACCAGAAATACAAACTGCAGGGCTTAAAATGCATAGCCTTCCAAAGACTGACTCACAGGTTTTCATTCGGAGAATATGGCCTTTATTGCCTCTACACTGCTGTGCTATCATGTGCCAAATTGTAGTTGACAAAGTGATATAATAGATGAGTTTAGATGAAGCTGTTGGCTGGTAGAGAAGCCAAGAAAAACTCATGGCTTGAATGTTTTGAACTCCTAGACCTTTTTCCAGCTTCATTTACTTTTTAAATGCACAGTGTGGCAAAGCTATCCAGCAGACAGCCCAGTTGTATGTAGGACTCTGTATTGTATCTTTGTTTTTAAGCATGTCTAACAGTGTTGCTCTCATAGCAGGCAGGGTTTCTGGAAATAATCAGTGAATCCAGAGTCAGAACAAAAGTGCTAATGTGGTACCAAGTTCCTGAGTAAATAAACAATTTCCAAGCAAAATCCTTTCAACAGCATTGCATGTCTGTGTCAACACTGTGCTTCCTCTATGATGATCTGGTCAGCGGCACTCCAGCTACACAGAGGAGGTCATACGCTTCCTACAGCTCTGTGCCGAAGATGTGATTTTTTTTACAGAATATACCACTCAGGGCTACCTGTGAGACACAGGAGCTGCATTTTCTGGCATGATTAGAGACAAAAAATCAGAAGGAAAGAAAATCCTGGTGGGCATATTTGAGAGGGAATAAAAGACATGAAACAAAGGCTGCTTTTGCCAGTGCAGTGGCCATTAGCTAGTCAGAGACATAAACATGTTTGTTGTTTATCACCCAACCATATAGATACAGAATTTTAATACATGAAAACAATGCCTCAGATACTTTATATGCTACAGATTAATAGGAAATAACTAACAGGAAAAACAAATAAACAAAAAACAAACAAACAAAAAACAAAAACAAAAACAAAAACAAAACCCTTGCAGGTACATTTGCTTATTTCAAATATACAGCATCTCAGTAAAAAACACTGATTTCATACCTATTGAGAACTGAATCCAGAAACGGGGTATCTACTTTACAGCTCAAATATAATGGAATAACCATTCTCCTGAGACTTTTTTTTTTTTGATCACATATGTGGGAAACCTCACGGGACTCCTTGATTTTGTGTGATTGCTACTAATTAAGAGATGTAGAAAGCTTACGATAATCAGTTCTTCTGATAGGATTTTTGCCAAGGCAGTTTGAAAGAGCTTCCAAGAATTGTGCAATCTATGTCTTGGTCCTGATTCAACTTGAACCTAAATGCTGGGGTCTGCTTTTTAATATCACCTCTACCCATGGCTTACTTAAGTTTCTTATCTCTTTTTGTGGTGTTTTTTGGAGTCCAAGGTGAAATATTTAGCCTTTTTCTAATACAAATATAATAAATCTCTGTCATCATAATGTAAGACTTCCGTGTGAATCACTTCACAAATTTCAAACTAATAACTTATTATTTTTCACCTATATAACATGTAGGTGGATAACATTCCATCACCAGTGACTGTAATCACCTTCAGCCCCGATTCAGCATCCTGAGTTCTTGATTAAGTATTTGCCACTTCCATTTCATCCTCTCCTGACAGAGATAACTTTGTTTTAATTCAAACTGTCACACTCTGGAGTTCAGGAAGGACATGAAAATGTCAGGTAATAATCCCTCCTCAATCTTGTGAGTAGTTAGCGCTGCTAATATGCAGAACCATTAGTATGTTGGCGTGATTCTAACTTAATCATTTGCAGAAGCCCAAGCTTTATTGAGATCCGTTAAAGCTGATCTGGATAAGCGTCGCCCATCTTTACACGCTTTACCATGTTTTCAGTGCTTAACAAAAGATGCACTTAATCTTGCAACTTTTCCTGTATCTTTGTACCTTTATTATTTAAATGAGTTTCATCAGTAATTCAAAGATTTCTTAAGAAAAAATATACTTTTTTTTTTTTTTATGGAAATAACCTTTTTGAAACCAGGGCTTCTATGTAGACATTTTTCTCTCTGGATTGTTGAGATTACCATGGGCTACCATAGTTAGTCATGAAATGAAGAGCAAAACTGCCTACATTAACAAATTAAACAGGCACTCAAAAGATAAACAACACATGAAAGAACAGATCAAACATTAGTAATAACTGTTTCTATGTCCCTAACATCCAGCTGTCTTTGTCTTTTGTAGGAGAGTATTTGGTACCTCATTCTTCAATTTTCTCTCAAAATGGAAGCACCAAGAAGGATAACATTCTTCCCAAGAGTTCAAACTACAGAGACAGGGAAGAGGCATTGTCTATTTAACAGTTAAATATCTGACATGTTTAGATTATTAATGAACCGAATGTAAAGCCTCCAGGCCGTTGTCCTGATGAAGATGAAATCAAGTTTCTATCTATGTCTTCTATTGGATGATAACATTTTTTTTTATGCTAGCAGGATGGGATTACTGATGTGCTATATCCACCATCCACCCACCTATCTTCTCTGACTTCTTTTATTCTTTGAATCATTGCTTTTTTGTTCTATATCTTGAAGTCAGAAGCAATATTCATCACCAGTTCACATTCTTATTAGCTGAATGTAGTTGTTTGAAGTGTATGACACCTGCCATCTCTGTACCTTTAGTAATGATGACTAAACAGAGCCAAAGGGTGGTTTTGTAGCTGATGAGTCAATTTATCAATAGGAGTAAATGACACACTTTTGTTCACAAATAAGTCTTTGTATAGAGTCAGAGTGAGCACTTCAGAGTTGAAGAAATTTTCTGGGCTGAGGACTGCAATTTGGTTTTTGTTAACCCTGTTCCTCCATAATGTGGCTATAAATATTATGTTGTTTCTATGCTTCTTCACAGAGCATCTACTTGTATTTCTAAAACCCTTTAATCTGAAATGGTTCTCTCCTGAAAATGTTGATCTCACTTCCGTTCATTATATTTGTAACCTCCCTAGAACATTAAAAGCAAATATTTTACTTTCAAGCTCACAACCCAGTAACAAACTAATGGTTGGTAACTCACAGCTTGCTTGAACTGTGTGTTTTCAAGAAATTATAAACTTTCCTTGTGGGAAAGTAAACCAAGGATATAACCGTATTTCTACTGACAACCTTTCAAGGTGACTGAGGGATTATTTTCAGTTTGTCATTTCTGAGTCTTTTGGCATAGTTATTTCGTTTCCCATTTTTGCATGCTCTCATAGTGTTTGCTGCATCTCTTGTACTTATGTGGTGCCCTTATGTAGACCAGCAGTTATTGCCCACTATTTATTTATTTTTAATCATTTCCTTTTTCTTTTTTTTTTTTTCTTCCCACTGTTGCAGCCACACCGGGTGATCCTCTTCAAAACTGCTGTCTTTTACCAAATAGCCACAATAGAACACGTGCTTAGTCTTTTACATCTCCTTATGGCATAGCTTCCGTTTCTCCTGACTGCAAGTACTTGAAATGTATGATGCACTGGAGCCTGTAAAAGCTGCCTCCAACAGAATTCTTGAACTCTCATTGCATTAAATAGGACCTCATAGTCAGGACTAATCTTCACAAGCATTAAATTCCCTATGCTAAGGAAAAAAAAATGAATATTTCAGAAGTAAGCTGAGGTCTGAGTGACTATCGTGACCAAAATGTCATTCTTTGCAAAGTATGTCTTTAATTTAAAAATCATTTTTCTGGCTATCACTTCGAACTTCTCCCTCGTATAGCAAGAGGGAAATCTCTCCTTCCAAATCAGGCAGGAGTCATGCATCCTCCTCAATTGTTAAAATTCAAAAGTTAGGCATCCTTGTAAAAGCCAGAATTCACTTATTTGGTGTTTCTAACACACATTTTTCCTTGCAAGAACATATTTTTTTCTATTTCCTTTTCTGGTGTCACAAAGTCATTAGTATTTACTCATGAAAAACCATTTAGCAAAGATTGATTTTTGGAATTCATAAAGGGTCTGGTTATGAGGGTTCAAATTCAATATCAACAAGATGAAAAGTTTTCCAACAACTGATTTTAGCTATTTCTACTCTAGCTTTGTAAAAGAAAGAAGATGAAATGACAGATTCCTAACTGGTATAAATTGGCATTGCTTCATAGAATGAAATAGAGATGTATTTCAATGAACACCAGCTGAATATATTGCTTTGAGATCATCAAAGCTAGTGTGTATTAACCCCATGTGGTTATATAATTAACTACTTATATTATTGAGAGACATATAATATAGGCAGTCTCCCTGATGGAGGCTAATATATATATATATATGGAGAGAGAGAGAGAGAGAGAGAGAGAGAGAGAGAGAGAGAGAGAGAGTTTGGGTGGTAGAAAGTATAGTAATAATCTAATAACCTAAAGTAATTTGTTCCAGATTTCTCCAAGTGGGAAGTACACTTAGCTAGATCAGTATATTAGCTAGATCAGTATATTTACCTTAACTGGGGGTAAAGTGTATGGATTTTATTCTATGAAGTAGTTTTCAGGAGGTTATCTGAAAGTTGGCTAAAATCAAACATGTCTTACATCACCCATTTCATAGCACCAGCAATCTACATGTACATTATCATACCCAATACCCAAACAAAAGCAGTTGAATCCTCAATGGTTAATGCCCTTGGAGGACTTTGAGTATGAGTATGAGATTCAACTATATTAAAAAACTTAGTGGCCTCCATGAGGGAAAATAAATGACAAGTGAAAAGAGAAATGGAAAAATAAAATGGGTGTATTTGTTTTTGCTAGTCTTCTTCCTTTTCTTTATTGCATTTCTATTTCCTGCTCAGATAATCAAAAGAAAACTATATATAGCTTAGAGGAAACTTTATAACAAAAGGAACTTGGTTTGAGGTTGTCTTTATTACCAGAAGCTTTTAAGAGTAGCCTTGAATATCATGGGCTGTTGTTACTAAAGATTTTGAAATAGAGCAGAGGACAGACATTTTCATATTGCTATCCAACTGATTTGTTATTTGTTTCATTATAATATTTGTTTTATTCTTCATGTTGTAATCTTGATATTCTTGATGTAATTCCTGATATCAGGTGAGCAGTGAGCTATAGGTTAAGAGAGCAGTGAGCAGTGAGCAGTGAGCTATAGGTTATAGTGAGCAGTGAGCTATAGCTCACCTATAGGTGAGCTATAGGTTCCTACATTACAGTGAAAACCCAAAATCACTTCAAGAGAACACTGGGTGAGCTGATAATTTAACAAGTCCTGATTGTTCCTTCCTGCCACTGATATATTTTAGAAGAAGAACAAGCAAGGAAGTCCTAGTAAGCGATGTGAAGCATTAGCACGTCTCTATGTGCAGTGGTTGGATGGTTCAGTCACTTTCATTTCACCCTGACTATCAAAGTTTCCTTTTTTTTCTTTCCCTTTTTTTTTTTTTTTTTTTGGGGGGGGGGCGGTGTAGGAGGCAATCTCAAAGATCATCTAGTTCCAACTCCCCTTCCATAGGCAGGGACACCACCCACTAGATCAGGTTGCTCAGGGCACCATCCAGCCTGGTCTTGAAAACCTCCAGGGATGGGGCATCCACAGCTTCTCTGGGCAACCTGTGCCTGTGCCTCACCACCCTCTGAGTGAAGAATTTCCTCCTAATCTCTAATCTAAATCTCCCCTCTTAAAGGGTGAATATGCACAGTTTGTTGCATATTTTAACAGTTAAGAGTGATGAAATGTCTGTTGGAAACATTTCAAAGAGAACTATCAATGGCTGCACAACTGGATTTCATTTCAGCATTCATTTAGGGGTAAATCCATGCAGCAACACAGTATTTCAAGTAGACAATTTCAGACTGCAGGTCACTAATATAATGATTTGGAGTGTCGTCTTATTTGGAGTGTCATCATGAAATGATAATGGAGCGTCATCTCCAAATTTGCAGATGACACCAATCTAAGTGGTGCAGTTGATACCAAAGGAAGAAGAGATGGCATTCAAAGGGACCTGGACAGGCTGGAGAAGTGGGCCCATGTGAACCACATGAGGCTCAACAAGTCCAAGTGCAAGGTGCTGCACCTGGGTCAGGGCAATCCTAGACGGGAATACAGACTGGGAGAAGAACTTATTGAGAGCAGCCCTGTAGAGAACGGCTTGGGGGTTCTGGTGGGCGAAAGGCTCGACATGAGCCAGCAGTGCATGCTTGCAGTCCAGAGGGCCAACTGTATCCTGGGCTGCATCAAAAGAGGCGTGACCAGCAGGTTGAGGGAGGTGATTGTGCCCCTCTGCTCTGCCCTTGTGAGGCCCTACTTGGAGTACTGCATCTAGGTCTGGGGCCCCCAGAACAAGAAAGATGTGGACCCATTAGAGTGAGTCCAGAGGAGGGCTACAAAGATGATGAGAGGGCTGGACCACCTCTCCTAGGAAGAAAGGCTGAGAGAGCTGGGCGTCTTTAGCCCGGAGAAGAGAAGGCTCCGGTGAGACCTCATTGCGTCCTTTCAATACTTAAAGGGTCTTATAAAAAAGATGGAGAAGGACTCTTTACTCAGGTAGATAATGTTAGGACAAGGGGGAATGGTCTTAAATTAGAAGAGCATAGATTTAGATTAGACATTAGGAGACAATTCTTCACTGTAAGGGTAGTGAGGCACTGGCACAGGTTGCCCAGAGAAGCTGTGGATGCCCCATCCCTGAAGGTGTTCAAGGCCAGGCTGGACGGAGCCATGGCCAACCTGATCTAGTGGGTGGCATCCCTGCATATGGCAGGGCGTTGGAGTTAGATGATCTTTAAGGTCCCTTCCAACCCAAGCCGTTCCATGATTCTATGATATGATTTTATGATGATAAAGTCTATAAAAGATCTAAACACCAGATTTCTGTCTACTGGCAGGTCCTGACAATTTAAAATGATCTATTTTGACCTGCAGCTAAAATATTTGGGGAATTTTCTGCAAAAAATCAAGAAAATAGGTTTGGGAATTTCCTTTTTAACGTTTCACTTAAACCATTGAACAGGTCTCTATCTCTCTCTCAATAGCACATCCCAGTTCATAGTTGTAGTGCTTGGATAGCACAGTAGTGCTCAAAACTAATGACATCACCTATTGGCAAGCTAGAATATCCCATAAATACAGTCTAATCCATAATGACTATAAGTCTATATTAATTTAATAGTCATGAAGTCAGAAGGAGAACACAAGCTTTGTGGTCAGGGCAATCACCTAAGAACATAAACTTGGGTTTCTGGCCCTGCTTCTCTTAACCCCAACTCTGTAGTTTCACAATTAGTCAAAGCAATCAAAGGCCACATTACTATCAAAAAGGATAGTTTTGGCCATTTATTCTGGCCCCTTCCCTCTTGCAGATCTTCTTTATCTGTCTGGCACATGACTATACTGTGGTGCAACTTTTCAGCTGACCTGACTTACTCTGTACAGCATGATTACAAGAGCCAAGACAGCAAGACTGCAGGGCCAAACATGGAACGAGGTCTTCAGAAGCCTCATTCACCTTGAACTAACAATGTCTTTAAAAATATTTAGTGTCTTTAGCTCTTCAGGAAATCTGAACTTGGGCATCCTGGCTTCTCAACCTGTGATATGGAACTGCTCAACTCCTTTCTCATTAAACTTAAGATATACATGATACCACTGCTTCTGTGTATTTTGGATTTTGCTCACTGATAGAGACAATAGTTTTAAAGTAGTGTTTGCATAGTCACCAAAAAGCATGAACCAACTTCCTGGACTCTGCTGATGTTGCTGCCCTTTCTAAAATGGTGATTTATGATAACAGAACCATGTTTTCACACTTAAACCTATTTTGAAAGTATAACAGATCCTAGCTGTTTACAGCAGATTTGTTTTTCAGCAAATGCCCCTTTTCATATATTTCCAGTAATTAATTTGGCAGACTTTGGAAGAATAAAAGATGTGTTAAATTATTGTCTTAGAGACTAAAACATTTAACTTGAAAGTCATATGAAAATTGTCACGGCCTGTGTTTGCAGGCACAGTGAAGGAAAAATTCATTTAGGAAAAACTGAGATTTTAATTATTGACTTCTAGGAAGACATGATTAACAAGGGCTTCTCATCCTCAGTTATCAAATCCCAAGTGTCTACTCCTGCATCTACTGTTTCTTAGTCAAATCCCCAAACTTCCTTCCAGTTCTCAGAGCAGCCTCATTAAATCAACTGTAGTTAAAACTTCAGTAGATTAGAACTTGTTAGGGGAATGTAGATGTAACACTTGATTACCTTTCGAAAGCTGATGACAAGAATTGATTTTTAAATATTGGTCAGGCCTGCTACAGCCAGCAAGCCATCTCCTCCCCAACCCCAGTTTTCTCAAGCATAGGAAGTTAACATGCATTTAACAGACCTCCAGTAAATGAGCTCTTCTGCTCATAGGTAATTGCTGAAGTTTTGTCTCAGAATAAGAAAGCTCCTCAAGTTCTGCAGTCCACAGATACCATGTGTTGTATTATCTTTAGTGAAGAATCACTACCAAGAAAGAGGTTGTATATCATCACAGCAGGAGGTTTGGAACCACTTAGCACTATGTAATTAGACCTAGGACTAGTCCTAATTTTTTTTTTTTGAGGTCAAAGGCAATTACAGCACTGCTGTTTACACCACAATAATTATAGACAAAAACCAGAAACTGTTTGCAATGGACTGGATGCATTTCAGTGTCAAGTATTACTTTTTAATATCCCTTTTGATTATTTTTTTTCTTTTCTTTTGGTCTATATATGTATGTTTTCTGTCACTAAAGCATAAAGTAATTCATTGAGAGTAATAAGTAGTAAATATGTCATAAAATAACCGTTTTACTTAACCATCATGTGTCTTAGATCAATTTTGTCATAGTCTACCCTGGCTATCTAACAGATGAATAAAAGGAATGCTTAAATTATTCTCTGCTGCTTTACTACAACGTAAAACTTTATCCACCAGAATTTACTATTGTACATCTTTCTTTAACTCTTCTTCTAGCCATTCTAGGATATTATTTTCAAGTAATTTAGAAGGAGTAGAGTATTATTCCTCCATGACTTATTGGCTGCAGGATTAATTAGCAGGTTGATTTTAACATTTAGTCACTAACAAGGCTTTATATAGCTTAATTCGTCCTTTCAAAATGATTTTTTTTTAATTGTTTATTCTCAGGTTTTCTTTGTTCAACTCCCAAACATTTTCATTTGTGTCATATGTAGGTTACAAATGTTTTATGTGGATCATACGCATTCACAAAGAATGTGCTCTTAGCAATGAAAGTTCACTGCAAATTCAATTGTTTCTGAACCAACTTCCCAATTTCTGCTCTGAAGACACACTTGAAAAATATTATTGGTATTTATTTCATTGTAAGAGCTTCAGATGCTTATTTGAATTGTCTGCTTAATAAAGGTTGCATTTAATCATCATGTCTGTGTTTTTTTATTATTATTTTTTAATTATTTTTCTTGTAAGCACACGTTTCAAACTAGAGAATTCTCAAACTATTTTTGTACAGGAGTTTTCTTCACCAACTCTTGAAATTCAGCTACATTGCTAAGAAGACCAATGAAAAGCATGCTGAAAGAGAATTATAATTATTTGAATTTGACCAAAAATTCCTGGAAAAATTCTTTTCTCTGATAAAATCATCGTGGCTCTCTAGCGTCTGTGAATTGCAAACACCACCCCAGTTTACAGAAGATCTTGTCTATAAAATATTCTGTCCTAAGCTTCATGGAACTCAATTTGTCTTACTTGGAAGAGTAAGAGTAGGGTTACTAGACTCTGCCAGTTTTGAACCTACAGTTCAAGGGAGTCCAGGTATTTCAAACCTAGCTCAGAGCACTAGAACAGCTCCTCCAGTTTTTGAAGTGTCAGCTTAATGAATCATTCCCCACAAAATAGTTGCTTCTGACATTTCAGCCAAAGCCCTGCTGCTTTTGCAGGAGCCTGTGTGCTTTTATCTTGCACATTGGTCTGAGCTGCAAAAAATGTTCCAGTTTATCACATACTGTTCTGTACTGTCACTTAGAAATATGCTCGTGCTTGCTGAGTGAATATTGATAAGATACCTTGAGACTGCGATAAAAATGGGGCAAAGAGAAGATATCTTTCAAATTTGATAAATAAAGTCTTTAAAACAGTGATAAAAGACTTCTGAGAGTCCATTATTGAGAATGAAATCTCAGAGGTGCATATGAAGTTGGGGGCTTATTGTTTGGCCACGCTCTTTCAAAGGTTTAGGGCTTTTGCTCTGTGTTTCTAAGAAAAAGCTCTTTGAAGGTCATGTTTGAATTCAAAGCTGTACTTATTGTCTGTTTTTCCATGCTATCTACATTACTGTTGCATATCACATTTGGGAGCCCAATAGCACCTGAAGGTAATATTTTATAATTCCACTTATCCTACCCTCTGGTGTAGCATTTGTCATTGCAGGTTTGTGTCTGCAGGTGTTGATAAGCTACCTGACTAACCTTATTATACTGCTTATTTTTTCCCAGGTAGTTTGAAACGATTATCGCCGCTGGACTATAGTTCTGTGTTAAAAGATAGCATACCCTCCTTCTGCAATACCACCCTCAGCACTCCAAAGCACTGGTAGTTGTCCAGATTACCACACAGTGAGAAATCTGTGATGGACAGTGGGTGGAGGGAAGAGAGTGAGAAGGAGGAGGACAGGGAGGAGCTGCTTTTCAATGCTAGTGTTATTCCTGTACTGAAGGCTGTGACTCTGTGGGAGATGCCATTGCTAACAGGAGTCAGGCAGGAGCAGGGAGCACCCCTGGTTCCTGGGAAAGCTACATATGGGCAAGGAGCAGGTTATCCCCTGGGACCCACCAGGCTGTGCTTCCTGGGACCAGCATGCTTCTGCACAGCCTCAGACAGAAAATGATATTTGTTCAAACAATATTTTTGTCTGAGTGTAAACCAAAATCTAAAAGAGCCCCACCAAACCAGGGATGGGAACAACCAGCCCTTTGACTGCTGCATGATCTTGACCTGGCACTTGTGTTTCTAGGTTCAAAAAATGGTCTGCGTGCTCAAACCATGAAAAAGCAGGAGATGTGCTCTGTTGTCTGTACAGACATTCAGCTCCATCATCTCCCCTGCAGCTCTCCATGCTTTCCTCAGCAGACCATCAGGCCGGTTGTAGGCATAAATAAAACTTGGCATGTCCAACCAGACCTGCCTTTCTGCCTTTCAACACCTCCTGTGTGACAAAACATTCCTCCTTTCTGTTTCTGTAACAGAAGCAAGCTCCCTAAAACACATTTAACTCTAATGGAGATAGTTTACTGCATTCTTTTAAATCCTTTTTTCCCCAAGCTCAGTAATAACACAGCACTGGGACCAAAACATAGGTAATAAGCACATTGGAAAAAGAGCATGTTTCTACACCATAGAAGAAAAGTTTCTGTAGTTTCAACATTTATATATTTGTCTTTTTGTGTGTGTGTGTTTTGAATTTTTTTTTTTTTTTTTTTTTTTACATAGGTCTGTAGCTAGCACAGCCCACATGGGTTCTCAGTCTATGCCATGAAAATCCAGCATCTCAGTCAGCTGTATGATTTTGAACAGGTTTCTTACACCAACGTTTTCTAACAAACTTATCTAAAATGTTATCCCTGGATCTGAGCTAAATACATGTTTATATGGATAAATACATGGATAACATTTTGGCAGCCAGTTTATGTATGTTGGCCTAATTCTTTCTGACTTAGTACCTGTAAGAGGATAATAATACATTAATAATAATTCTGGCCTGACCAAGTTGCTATGAAGATTCGTTACGTGACATGTCAAACTAATGGAGAAGTCTTTTCTGTGTCTCTCTCAGTCTTTTTCTGGAGTTTTGGAGCAAGAACTAATCCTCAGTGTGCTTATTCTCAAAACGTCCTTACAGTTTGGAAATTATTATTCTCATTCACATGTTTAAATTTCAATTAAATTGGGATTTAATGATACTTTAGTAACTCAGTGCCTAAGCAGATGCATCCAGTGCATGCTATCAGATTGCCACAGATGCGACACCTGTGGAAGACCTGTCATCCCTTTGGAGCAGCATCTGCGCACCAGATTGGGCACCCTTGGGCATCAGAAAAGGTGCTAGACAACTCTGTGAGAATAGCTCAAATGAAATCTCAAGATAAAAAATCAGTCTGCTCTCTAAAACTCTGCCTAAAGTCTGAAAGTGCCTGAGGTCACTAAATATCTTCACTTTGGAGCAAAAATATTCTTGGGTACCTTGGCAGAGGTTTCTACACAAGATCAGAAGCCCTGGCAAGACAAGTGAAGCACCATGCCTAAGCAACACTGCAGTCTGCAGAGGGTTTGAATGACAGGAGAGACCTTAAAAATGACTCATGTTGGATTTGTGTTGCTCTCTTTTGAATAATAAACCATTTTCCAGACTGGCTTGAGTGGTTGGCTCTCATGAGCACAAGGAGAGCTTGTTTCTACAGTTTACTGTGACCCAAAAGATTGTCCTTAATCTCTCACCAAACTAGGGCATAGTCTGCTGAGCACAGCCCAAAGCACTCACACAGAGCAGTGGGGGTCTTGCAGTAATCCTTCACCATTCAGAGGGTATCTGACTCTACCCCAGGGGCATGTGCCATCACGCTGGAGGCAGGTCTGCTTCCCCTGTTGAATCTGTCTGTCATGACACCAGTGATGTAAGATTAATTGGATCAAAGAAAAAGCAAGCATAAGGAGATAAGTAGTGCATTCTGCTACTGCAGTGCTGTAGGGCCCCTACACAGGGGAGGAAACCTCAGCTTGGGACCCATCTGTAGTGTCTACTTCTCCACGTATCACTGGATAAAAATGTCTATGTCTAACAGGGACCAGAAACTAGGACTCATCTTGTTTCCCAGAACCATCTCATTTAGTTACAGCTTCAGGCATCTTGGGTCTGTAGTATTTTTGGCTTCATGAATTTTCACATTACAATATCAGCAAATGGGAGTGATTTGAAGGGGCTAGAGGGATCTTTGGCCAGAAGGTAACATAAAGACAGCTGAGATAATTAAGATCTCAAGTATGTCAGGAGGTCTTCTGGACAAAAAGTGTCATTAGATGGGCTTTTAATGGATGGAATATTTTTGATGGACCAAATCAAACCATGGGCCATAGGCTGGACATTCTAACTCTAGGACATGGTACAAGAAGAACTGGAAACCTTTCCTTCCTGTAACCTCAAAAAATATCTACTTTAAAATAAACAAAATGTTTTGAATCTCTTATGGACAGAGGTATGGCTGGGAATACTTAAGATGATAGGTCCTTGGTCAGGCACCTGCTGGTGCCCAGCTACTTTGTTGGCTTTAGGCAGCTCTCCTGCTTGACATCTGGTTTTCCTGGGTGCTAATGAAGACAGATGGTTCTTTGAAGGTCCATCTGGTTGTCGGAGAGGTCACATGAGAAAATTAGGCTTTTCCTACCTTAGGGAATTTCCCTCACCATCTTCATATTCCTCGTGAAACCAGAAATTTTAACTGTTTTACTCTGAGATACAGTGCCTGAGGTGGGAGGCATGAATACAGACCCATGTCTCTCAAGATTATATCAAAAGTCTATGTCAGAAAGTGAAGCTGAGCTTGGGTCCTGGCCTGAGAATCTCGTAACCCACAGCTTTACTATTTAACTTCAGCTATGAATAAAACATCCCTCCCTCCCCTCCTCCCCTCCTCATTTATTTTTTTTTTTTAGCTATGGTGGTTTTTTATGATGGCAGCTATAGTTGTAATTATGAGTTTTGAAGTGAATTGGGCAGAAGAGAATAAAATGCTTTCCTTTTTTTTTTTTTTTTTGGTGAGTATTTATTTCATTTTGCTGTTTAAGGTTTCCTGTTTCCTAGTATTGTTCAAACTTTTATTTTTAAATCTCATTTTGGTAGCTTGCTAAGTTTTTGATTAATGACAAAGATTTCTAGAGTCCTGCTACTTCATTAGCATATCCAACATTTACACCCCTTATAATAAGCATAGATATAAATAGAAGTTGTGTTCATTTAAGCAAGACCTGGCAATTTATTTTTTCATAGTAATCATCACAATAATGAACAGTTGATTAAAATATTGGTCTTTCAGGGAAAACAACACCTTACAAAGATGTGGAACTCTGCTATTTAAAGCTGATGGAGACACCTTTTTACGTTAGTATAAGATCTAACCCATGAATGTAATATGCCCCATCTGCTGAAGTAGTGGCTGTGTACATACTACCCTCTTCCCCAACATTTTTTTCTTCAGAAATGAGGAAATGATCATTACTTTATGGCTACTATAAAACTAGAGTAATCATTTTCTTCTGCCTGGTATGGCCATCATTCATGCATGCCTCTTATTTTAGCAGAAACTGTATTTCATAAGATTGAAGGTCCATTTATTCTGAACATTCTTGGCACAATGTAGAAACCTCAAAGTGCATTGTTTTCATTTCTGATAAAACACCATGCATGACACTTTTTTTGTTTTTAATGTATTGAACATATGCAGTACCTACTCTGTAGTAAATTGTAAAAAATTAATAGTGTATAGCTGCTCGTTTGCATTCAGAACTGATGCATGGGCAAAACATATGCACTTAATCTATCAGTATGAGCCATTAAGATTAACCTATCCTGTACCTCATTCTTGGTGCAAAGAGGTTTTCTGCTGTGATAAGGTAAGTGAATTATCATGAAGTACTACTCTTGGTCCTAGAAAATGTAGTGGTGACTCAAATAATGGCAGCTTCTCTGCTTAAAGATCATGACTTTCCACTGTATTTTTACTGCAAATCTGTGTAAATCCATACTTTATTCCCGCTGCATGAATGTAGACTTATAGGGTAAACCACCATTGCCATGGCAATAATAGCAATCAAGGAGTGAAGGCAGTGCCTTGGTGATTTAGGTCATCCACAATAAGAGTACTTCCCCATTCATTCAAACTATTTGGTTTTGAGCATTTAAGAAAATGATTTTAGAATTATTTCAGATGATGACATGGTCTGCTTTTTCAATAAAGAACTCTAGTTGTCTAGAAGTCTTTATCATTTTATCACTATTAATTTTTTTGTCATGATTACCACCTTTGATCAAGTGAATGTCTGATGATATTCTTTTTCTTTCCACACCCATAAAGTCTGTTGGTACTTTAAAACATTCTTTCACTTTCTGGAGGTTGCTTAGAAAAAGTTTAACTTGCATTAGGGGTTGAAGTATAAAAGCAAATTGAAGCATTGATTTCTCCATTTCATCACCTCTAGAGAACAATTCATAAAGCACGGAAGTTCTAACTAGTGAATCAATAGTTGCTACTTAAATCAGAGACACTGCAGATAGCCTGTTGTTATTAAAAGTGTTCTTCAGAAGATGATAATAAATGGAAAGAGAGGAACCAATTCAACCTCTGAGTGGATTTCAAGATTGACACATCAAGGGAAGGAAAACTGTATGTGCAACTTGTCCTTTTTCCCACAGACAAATGGGAAAAGCATATTTCCCTAAAGGCTTCCCAACTCATATGAGCAAGGATGACCTGAAACACCAAAATGTTCTGTGGAAACATCCTGGCTACAGTGTAGTTTGGAGGGCTCTGTTAGATCCCTGACAGATTGTTTGGACCCTTCACTTCCCCACCTCAGTCCAAATGTTTGGGTCCTGCCTTGCAGTGTGCTCATGTCGGATATCCCAGTGCTCCTGCTGCAGAGCAGGGGCTTGAAAGTCTCAAGACCTATCAGACCTGTATGAAGAGACTAGCTGAGCTGGGAGTCAACAAGGAATCTCAGAGGCAGGAAGTTTGGGTGTTTGATGCTCCTGCATGATTTCTGGAACAGTCTGAGGAGACTTGGGAGTCAGGAGCAGCCATAACAGGAAAGCAAGACAAGGTTTTCATTTCCCTGGAAAGCTTAAAAGATCCTTATTTCATTCTGGATGAAATGCTGGGGTTGGGGTTTTAGTTCAATATATAAGTTTTCCATATATATGTGGAGTAGAATTTCAAGCTTTGAGCATTTCAAGTATAAAAGATTTCAAAATAGGCGTGCAAATGGTGCAGGTGACAAACACATTCCTCCACATGAAGGCAATGGAGAAAAACAAAATTACAGAAAAATATGCAATCCTGTGTGATCTCTTTCTGAAACTTAACTTTACAGTTGTGAATAATGCACACTTCAAATTAAGCTGGTTAGGCTGCTTATCAGCTATTGGAAGTCTTCACAGAAGAATCACAGAATCACAGAACAGTCTCGTTACTTTTACACATCTGTTATAAGCATGTACTTATATCAGCTGAGAACCTGTGCCCATAGACAAGTAATACCATAGTGGGCAAAATGTGATTTCATTGCCTTTCAGCCCACTGAAATGGAGTTGCCTGGGCCCATGGCTTAGGTTGTAGATAGCAAGGGCTGTGTTGGAGAGTTGTTGGAAAGGCCAGGAGGATCACCCTGGGACAGCTTACCCTGAGGCAGATGGAAACAATGGAGAAACCACACTTTGCAGCAAAATTCAGCCATTGCATGCCAAAGCTCTATCTTATCAGAGAAGCACATGGTGAATATTCTCAAACATATTTGAGGAAGAAAAAAAAATGATGGCCACACTCTTGGTCAGGGGTACTCAACACCAAAACCAGGGGCAGGAACACCCTCAAAGGACTGCAACCCATGGGTGACCCACAATGCAGGAGGGACACCCCCAAGTTCCCAAGACACTGTGGCCTGTGAGTCACCCATACAGAAGGAGGAACACCAAGGAATAGATCAGCAGAAACTTTGTAGTGTAGAACAACAGGAACAGTTAAACACCAGCTTGGCATGCTATATGGCTATCCTGTTTTTGGGGGAAATTGACAGAGCATACCCTGAGGTGAATATTAGCGAATCTGAGGTTAGGGAGGAGTTGAGACTGATGTTAATGCAAGCATCTGTGAAACTGTTTGTATCCTCCTCCCTCTAAATTCTTGAATCAGTGATTAGAAGTTATTACTGGTTGACAATAAATTAACTGATGTCAAATTTCCCACCTCTAGGCTGCTTTTCCCACAACAGTGACATGTCAAAGAGAAACTGTCTCGCATTCACAGCTGGACACTATGAAACAAGAAAGTGCACTCAGGGAGTTTCCTCCAGGTATCTAATACACTGCACACCCACACCTTTGCTTACACTGCAGCAATGCAGTCATGGGCCAGGATACTTGTGCCCTGACAGGGGCCAGATGGGTTTTCTCTGCAATAATGCTTTAACCATTAGGATGAAGTCCTTTTTTTTTTTTTTTTTCTGGTTAGGAAGAACTGGCAAGTGAGGAGAAGTGAGGAGGTTTTTTTTTGTTTTGTTTTTTGTTTTTTTTTCTGTGTGCATACTCTCATTTAAATTCACCATCCAGTAATGTTTGAACAAATAAAGAAGGGCTTTCTGTCTCTTTGTTCTTTAAGAAAGGGAAAAAAAACACCCTCTCTTAACCCATGGACAGCAAATTGCAAAATGAGATCTAGTGTTTAAAGATATTTCTATAGTTATTATGAGATTTATAGACCTCCAGCTATATCAGTACCCAGATATCAGTGGTAGGGTCAGTGCTGTGTTGATTATCCTGCTTAAGAAACGTTCTTTTTAGCTAATAAAGTTTTCTGCAGTTCTTTTATTGTTCATCCCTGTGCTCTTCTGTTCCATTTAAACCATACTAGATTTACAGTAAGATGCCATTGAAATGACATCCAGTGACCTATTTGCATTGGCTATCTCTCTCATGCTGATGTAATGGTGCATGACCTATCAGCAGGACATTCTAAAATGAATGATTGATTGAACTAAGTGTTAATTGTTCTATTAAAGGGGAGAAGAAATACCCCACAACCTCCTTCCCTTAACCTCAACTCTGATCCCTGATACTGTCTGTCATAACCCAACACATCCTTTCTACTTCCACACCTGTACAATTAACCCTAAATAGTTATAATCTCTAATGGACCTAACACGTCAAGTTAAAATCTGATTCTCCAAAGAGAATTGATAAAGTGGACTGAGGTAATTCTGTTTCAATGTGGCAAATGAAACATACATTACTACTAGAATATAAGAGATGATTCTGTACATTTATAAGGCCCCTCTGTCTGGGAGAAGTGGACATAATAAGTCACCAGGAATAAAAGCAGTGTGATAATACCTTTGATGTAAAAAAAAAAAATTAAAGTATGACTGTGAGACAGAACAATTGCCTAGCTCACAAGACATAATGAATTGGCAGCAGATGATGAGACCTTTGTGAAAGGCCTGTTGAGAAAGTGAGTTGCACTTAAAATACACCCAAACCTTTCCTCTGGTGGGTAGAAAAAACACTGTGTGTATGATTCTGCTTAGTAAAACACCAAAACTAGTATCAGAAGAAGCAGAAATGTTATGAAGTACATTGTGAAGTACTATATGTTATGAGAGAAAATCAGACAACTTGCAGAGTGAGAAGTGACAGTCTGCAATTTCTAATTGACTATCTGCTTTTCCTGAGTGTTCAGAAGTTGTCATGCTAAGCCTTGCAAGAGGTGTACAAAATAATAAATATCTACCCAAGTAGTTAAACACGGCAATAGTACTATGAATAACATGGGAGATCCTGAGCGAATAACCATGTAAACCTCTGATCACTTCCAAACTAAGCCAGAGATTTCCGGACACCTGATCATAGTCTCAGCTGAGCCTAGTATTCAAGTGGTTCACTTTACTGTAAAAACAAACAAAAACAAAACAACAACAAAAAAACTGTTTCCATGGCACTGTTCTCCAGATGTGCTTGGTGACTTTGCTGTTGAACAGTGGTCTATTCATAGGCACTAAATTTGGTGCAATTATATCGTCTGAAAACAGTGAAAGGCTCCTTAATAGTAGATACCAAAGGCGAGTAAAAGAAAATCTGTAAGTGGGTGTTGTGAGTGTTGGCATCAAAATGCATGTATAGCTAGAGTTCACATTATATGAATTTCAGTTCTTCTGCAAAAAGGAGCTGCAGAGGAGTTCCTTTCCTGTCTCCTAAATTTGAGTAATTTAAGGCTTTTACAGTGTCTCCCAGACTACAGTATCACTTGGTAAAGGGCAGGTGTAGGCAACTGTTAGCCACTCTTAACGAGTGTGTAACTGGTGCGTTCATTCACTTCCTAAATTACCCACTTGAATCTCATACTATTCAATAGATGTCAAAAATTCTCACAGATTCAGCCATACTGTTGACCACGAGTCCAGGAGTCTGGCATTATTTGTCATCTTTGTGCATCAGCTTTTGAAATAGCTTCAACATACACCAAAATTCCTGTCTGTGAATCTAAACAATAAGGTGTAACAGAAGTAAAAGTAGTTGCTTGAAGAGACATTTTGTGCAAGAGTAACATGAAATGTATCTTTGAAACTGTATCCAATTTTCTAAACTTTTCAATGGGATAAAGGTATGGGGACATGAATAATATTTTACCTTGGCATGTGCATGGTGGTAGTGTTGGTTTGTAATAGTGACTAATGTGCAACCTTTCTTAAATTAAATAGCTAAGTGATAGATCTTAAAAGATGTCCAGTAATCTTTAGGGGGATACTTTAACTCACTGACTTTATTCAGGATGTGAAGGGATGTGAGGGCTCCAGGAATAAAGTCTTAGTCACTGCTGCAATGATGTATCATGGAAAAGAATTTTTCAGAAGAATAAAACTTTAAAAGCACTAAAAGGACTCAGGATTATGAATTCCAATGTCTGTCAGTGGCACAGGTTCTTAAACACTTGACGACCCAATTTGCAAAAGTATTTAGAAATCTAAAACTTAGATAAGCACCTCCTGGCATTTCAAAAAACATCCATTCCACTGTCACTAAAATCTGCATCTTTAAGTGACAAAAACCTTTGAAAGCATGTCTGAAGTTGCTTTAGAAAGGATTAGACTCTTGCCAGATAGACACTTGAAGGGTTTACTGAATGATGCATCCTGAGAGTGAGGAAAGAAAGCCTCCCAATTCCTCACTGGCTCCTCCCAAAAATTAAAGGAAAATAAAATATTATTCCTAAGCCTTTTAAAGTCACTATCGAAAAGCACACTGTGCTCAGATCAAGTTCAAATGTGACTTTTTAATGTTGACAGTGTCTATTTAAGGTAAATACTTCCAAATGGAACAACTGCCTATTCACGGAATTTTTAATACTTAACAACCTTGACAGTGTCCCTTTGATTAGTGGGTAAAAATGAAGTTGCTTTGGATAGAAAAGTCCATTAACTTAATTAAAAGTCTCTACATATTAGCATGGACAATCTGAATATTAACATTTTTTTCACTAGAAATATTTGGTAGCACTTAAAATTTTGCACCAAAACTTGACCATGAGAAACAAATATCTAAGTTTTTTCTTTCTTATGCTATTTTAAAAGATGCGTAGAACCACATTAAGTTTTTTATGTTAACACAGCAAAAATTGAACAGAAAGATAAATGTGATGGCCCAGTTTGAATTGCAGGTAAATAACCTCTTGCAAGAAGGGAAGGATTCCATTGGTTTAAGGACATAAAATTAATTTCATTATGTTAAAATATGTATTTCATTAGGTCCTGTGATTCTAAACAAAATTATCCAAGTGTGAAAGTCACTAACTCTAAAACATTATATATACTTAGGCATAATTTGATTAAAATAAATGAACGATAATTACAGAGGGAGGATATAATAGCAGGAGAAACTGTTAAGATCTGATCTCCCTAACAAGTGAAGAGGTGTCTGGTGGATATGGAGAGATGATATGTGACAATAAAATAAATCCAAGATCAGTGTTCTGCCTTCACTGATTTATCTATTTATTTATTTATTTATTTATTTATTTTGTCAGCAGTTGCATTTAATACCTAAAATCTGATCTTTATGTTGGCTTGGCTGCCCAGGAGCTACCATAGGGAAATCTCAATCTTGTCAGGACCAGGGAGGTGAATATTGAGTGACTGTGAGAAAACAGGATTTTTTATCTGACATTTTAGGTTTTAGCTTGCTTCTTCTTTACTGACTTTGCTGACAAACTAGCTGTCTCACTTGAACAAGTGGTAGTTTGCAGGCTGGGACTCCAAGTCTGAATTCAAACCCTGCTAACAGATCATAGTGGGACATTGTAGAAGCATGGCTGGGACTAACAGAATAAGAACATTTCCTTCTACTTCTAGATCTCTTGCATTGTTCTCCACACTCCATACTCCATTAAAAATTAAAAAAAATAATAATCAGAATTTTGAGCAGAGTTTTGGCACCCCCAAGGAGAGGAGATATCACTTCCCCAGAGTGTAAGGGACTTGCTACAAGTCCTTCCACCTTGCTCTTGGAAGGTACTCTGGTGGTATGCATTAGGATGAAAACTTCATGTTCATTTCTGTTAACTTATCATCTCCCAGTTTCCTCTTTCTTTTCAGGAGAGCTGTTTCTATAGAATGAAGCAAAGACCACAGTCTTTCTTGTTCTTACTCTCCCACTTTTCTACTCTATTTACTTTCTACTCTATTTATTCCTTTGCTAGCACCTTCCTCTTGACAGTTATCTGCCCCTGTTGTCCTTTCCCTGTCCCATGTTTGTATGCAGCCCAGGGACATCACTGAGCACACCAGCAATGCAAGGCTATTTGTTATCATCACTGCAAGCTGTGCTGAGGGCCCATGGGACAAGAGGGACATTTGACCCAGAGGGCTGCAGCTGGACTTGTTTCTCTCAATGGTTAAGTTACACCTCTTTAACATGCACAAAGAACCACCAGAGGAGAAGGGAACCAAGGAAGAAAAGAAATAGAGAAGATAAAGCTATGGGTTGCAGGATTGTTTTTGCAGTTGCTAGTAGCTTGAAATGCTGCAGTGACTAACAGCAACAACAAAATAAGATGGATGGGCTACAATACCTAATGTCCAGATGTGAAGCATCCTCACAAAAATCTTTTGTAGGCTCCTGACCTGATCTTGGAGCCTGTTGGTAGGACAGAGGTGGCATCAAAATAGGTTATAGGTGCTGGAAACTGTATTATAGATAAGACTGTGACACTCTGATCCTTATCTAGCACTGTTAATACGAGATCTGATTTTTTAAGCTATTTTTCATGCTCTTTTCAAATATTTTTCTCCAGTTTGGATTCAAAGACTTATTTTTCTCATGATTGGCAATATGTCAAATTTAGAAGTCTTTGGATCTGCTGTTATTCTTTTATTGCTTCACCAATAGTAGCTTAAGTTAGGTTAAAACTGAAAAAAAAAACCACCATAATTTAAAAGAAAAGAAAGGATTTCTCCTTAAGAAAAAATGTTTTAATGTAAGCATAGAGATTATCAAGTCCATAGGGTCATTTTCCAAAAAAATTATGAATGAGGGAAAACAATAAATTATAATAGAGGCCTGACCGAAATATTAAGTACAAATTTTTTTTCTGCCATGAACACTATAAAATGAAACTGTGCACTTGTCTGCCTAGCATATATAGCTCTTTTCTGAATAACATTTTCAAGGAGAATAAAAGAAGTAACATTCACAAAGTGAGAGTACAAAAAACTTCTTAAGCTGACTGGAATTTCAAACTGAAACAAATCATTAAATATAAAGATGAAAATATGGTCAACGTGTAAAATTCTAGTGAAGAGAGTTAACCGTGCATTCAGCTGAGCACGTTTATCCTGCTCTGATGAGACAGGCTGGTAGGGTAGAAGATTTTCAGCATTTGTTCATTTAAAGATAAGGATAACTCTGTGCACAGAGCACTGCAAGCAGAATGCAAAGAGATTCCCTTCAAAGTCTGCTCAAGTCAGTAAACAGACTTCTTCAGCATTATAAGAATTCTTGCCCATCCTCTTGTAATTCCACGGGCAAACTCTGCCAAGGCAGCTACTTCTAATTTCTGTTAAATGAATGATGTCTTTTTCAACTCAGACTGATAAATAATTCTCTCAGCTATAGGTCTGAACTTGCTATCTCACAGACACTCTGATGCGTTTAGTATAAGAATCAACATTATGACTCATCTGAATTATGTTACAGTAAAAACCTCATCTGGTTGACACAGATTTTTTTCTACCAAAAAGAAACACAAAGTAGCTCTTCTGATTCCTCTCTCCCCCTCTGTCATTCATTTTCTCATCCACAATTTTAATACAAAAACTGATTTTCCGAGAATGATATGTTCTCCAAAGGCTCAAAAAGTGTCAGATGACCTTACCTGTTTTCATTATTTCCTTTTTGGAGTTTTTATCCAAATATTGTTTCAAAACATGTGCTCACGAAATAAACATAGCAATATCAATACTTACCATTAAGGCAATCATTTCAGATGGGAGGAAAATGAGGTCTAGGATCTAAGAAAACAAAGTGGAATATATTCTTTTTGCCTGTAGCTTTGAAAGCTTTGAAAGTCCTATTATCCTAAGAATTAAATTGGCTTACTCTAATGCATACAGATGGCAATGCCCTGTGCTAGGTACAGCTGCTTTTCTTTCTTTCTTTTTTTTTTCTTCCTTTTTTCTTTCTTTTTTTTTTTTTTTTTTTTGGTTAGGGAAATTAGGGAAATGTCTAATCTGTCCACCTGCAACAAACAATGAGTTTTCGTAACAGAAAGGTGAGCTTGAGGGTTTATTCTGCGTATGCATGTTCTGAGACATCTTTTTGTGCAACTAATAATATTTTCAACAAAGTTATTCTGGAAATGACATTTCTTGGAAGGAAAACAGAATTAAAATGTGATGCCTGCTGAAATGTTAAGGAAATAGCTGCTGAAACCTGTGGTCAACAAATAATATTTGCAAAGAAACCCAGCAAAATTATTTTTGGAACATATATATATATATATATATAATATAAAAAGAGAGTCATTGTAATCTTCATTAGGTAATCTTTGATAAGCCTTATACATCAAAACAGGAATTTTCATTTCAGGTCATTGACTATTCATGCAAATACATTTCTAACTTGTCTTTTTTTTTCTTTTTTTTCCTTTTTTTGTGCATGATAGTCAGTGATTTTGCTTAAATTCCTATTTTCCACTCTCAAGGCAAACTCAGCATCATTTTCAGGCTCAGCGTTGACTGCAAAAACTGCTTATGAATAAAAATTTCAGGCTTTCAACTCTGATACTCACAACCTTTATTTCCAGTGAAAATGTGTAGGCTAAAGTAAATACTCACAAGAATGATTGTAGAAAACAAAAGTTTTACGATACTTGTGAATAGCTGCCGACAAAATTGAACATCTGTCTGAAACTCCCATGACGTCTCTCTCAATTTTGGTAATATAAATAATTGTCATCCAGTTAGAGGGCTGAATTGGTGGGTGTGACTGAGGTGAAGGTATTTATTCTTAGAAAATGTGGGTATATGACTTGAGTAGCTCATAAACTACATTAAGATGGTGGTTGCAAAAAATATTGCACTATTTCAAATATAAACTGGTTTTATAATATGTATATATATTGTCTTATTTACATGAAACTTTAAAGCTTTGTACAATAAGGGAATGTCCTTATCCTAGTTCCATTTATGTACAATAAACATGTATCATCATTTCTTCCTCAGAAAACTTTGGAATTATCACACATATATATGTGATTCACTGGAAGAAAAACAACCCAAAGAGAAATAATAGAGTTTGATAAAATAAAATAAAATAAAATAAAATAAATGTTAAATAAGGAAAGATACTCTTTTCTTTAATGTGTAATGAATACCAAGATGAATTCCAAATCATGAATTGTCTGAGCCATGGGGTTCAAAGTTTGTTTGCTTGGGTAAGGTTTACTTAGAGCTCAATACTCAGAGAGTGGACTTTGGGAAACAAAACAAAAGAGGAACATTTTATTGTCACTGGACCTAGGAACATCAGGAGTCCTGAATGTCAAATTTCTTAGGATTGAAAGAGACTTCTTTCAACAATCTGTTGCTAGCCTGATTTTAAAACAACTTTGTATAATTTCTCCTGCCTTTTAAAGTGCGTACTCATACTTCCTACATGTTGTAAATGAACTAGCCATCCCCCAAACAAAGGTTACCCTCTGCTCTTAAATCTTTCTGGTCCCTTGACATTTCTGACTGATGGAAATTGGATGTAGAGGCAAGGCAAAGTACTCTGACTAAATGCTTCTGAATAGGATGATGGTCTGCTGCTACATAAATCCTCTGTGCTGTCAGGTCCCTGGAGCATTCTTTGTTCTGGCCTTGGAGAGATTTCATGTCAGCCCACCAGGCAGTAAGAAGAAAACTGCAGTTGATTCTGTCAGAACATCACACTAAATGAACAAAATGATGATTCTCCCTACGTGTACATTCAAAATTCTTTTTGCCTTTTTTTTTTTTCAGAGCTCCCCGCAGTTCTAGCTCAGTTACAACAGACTCCAGAACAAAGAAAAGTCACTTTTTAATTACCCAAATGTTCTTTTCAGAGAACATCTATGAGAATAATTTCCTTAAATGACATATAATTTTTCTCTGCAGAGTATTGCAAACAGGGAGAACATAGGACAGATGGGAAGAGGAAAAGGTGATAAAAGGAATAGAAATATTGTGCAATAATTCTTCTAAATCTTTCCTTCCTGATGTACTGTGTTGTAATCATACACAACTCATGCCACCTAACACTTGAAACTTCAAGCAGTAGGGATTAAACAATAAGCAGTTATTGTGAAAGTAAAGAATGGGGTGATAAGGCCTGTAGATGGGACTGTTATTCAGGGTAGTAGAAATGACAGCCAACATGGATAAAGTGTTGTAGAAGGGACTTATGATACTGAATGATTAGACAATAAAATGGCACGTGCTTTCAATATCTTTAATGCAAAGAAATACACAGAGAAAAAAATATTCTAACTTTATCTATAAAATGATGATCTCTGAGCTGATGAGGATTTTAGGAATGAAATTATAGGATTATGATAGACAGTTCTGTGAGAACATCAGCTTAGTGATCATTAGTAGTCAAGAAAAAAGAAAAAGAAAAAGATAAGAATCGAGTGTTAAGAATTGCCAGGAAAGAGATAGAAAATAAACCTGAAAATATTAACTGCTTTATAAATTCATGATTTATCTGCACCTTGAATAATATGGTCACAGCTCCTACATTAAAAAAAGAAAACACACAAAAAAAAAAAAAAACAATAGACCTGGAACAGATGCTGAGAAGGTGATAGGGACACCACATACACAGCCTATATGAAAAGCAACTAAGCATATAGTTCAAATAACTCTTTGGACTGAAATAAAACCAGGCAAGAAGGGCTATGACAAATGTGTACAAAACCATGAAAGGCATGGAGAAGGTGAGAATGGATCCCTTTCAGCAAAAGAACTAGGAGACCAGATATACCTACAAGTGAGTGGTCATAATTTCAACATAAAAGAAGACAAGGTGCTTCATGTGGCATGTAAGCAAGCCGGCGAATTTCTTGCTACCGGATATTGCAGATGCTAAAAGTTTATGGAGTTCAGAAAATAACTACAAAAATATATAGTATGAAGGCTAATAGGTTCAAAGACATCATCTTTAGCTAGGGAAGCTGTGCTGTAAATTGCTGAAGCTGGGATTGTATCTTGGGAAAGTGTCACTTTGTGCTTGCCTTCTTGTTACACTGCTAGAGAAAAGATGCTGAGCTAAAATGAACCACCAGTTTGGTCCAGCACAAACTTTTTATGACAAATGAGGGGTTACTAAAGTGAAAAAGAATGAAAAACCAACTCTGCTGAAACAAAAAAATCTATATTGCCTTCAGCAGGAGTATGAAAGAAGTTTCACTCAAAAGCTCTCTCTTCCCAAAAAGACCTAATTCAAATACAAATATATTTGCAACTGAAATCTACATGTGGTGGTCAATACGGATTTACATAGAGATCTCAGATCTCCCAGAAATGGAAGTACGGTTAAGTTGATTCATTGCATTATAGAGATGGAGGAGAAGTGTGTGAAGTCAGGCACAGATGTACTTTGATTCAGTGGCTTAAGGTCTGGAATGTCACTTAAACAAATTTGTTTCTGTTTTTGGCAGAACCAGGACCACGTTGTGAAATCAAGACCAGGTAATTTTAATTCCTTGCTATTGAAGTTGGGATATGGATTCAAATTGTCTGTAAAGAAAAGCATTTGTAGGTGTATGTATGTGTAACTACAGTTTACCACTTCTGTATTGTCCAGTCATATGCTCTCTCTGTTTTATTTCTTCAAGTTAATTTACTGCACCTCAGTAAGTCTAAGATATGTGGCGGGTTTTTATTTTTTATTTTTATTTTTTTTTCCTGACATTTTAGCAAGTAAAATGTGATTCTGAGAACTCTGAGAAAAATCATGACCTAACCTTTCCCAGCATAATGATAATAATGATACCATTTACAGGAAAAATTGCTTAAATTGGATTGAAAACACATTAAAAGACACCTTACCAATGCAAGAGAAGAAAACTCAGAGTACATTTTCATAGTTAATTTTGGTTAAATAGGCTAACGAATGCTTTCCACATGGCAGCCAATATTGCCATGTGTCTGCAATCAGAACAAGGCTGCTGGGAGCAAATGCTGTTGTTTTTTCACTTGGATTTTGTGTCTGTCTTTTTATGGATCCTGTGCATGATATCAACGAATTTGAAAATGACTTTTTTGATGCCTAAGAAATAGAAATCTTAATATGGTGGGTGCCATGATTCTGGCTTCTTGAGATGATATATTTGCATTTACTTCACAGACTTTTACATGCCATTTGAGCAGAGAGTTAAAGCACAACATCCCCTCATCCACCTAAGCAAATATTGGGTTCTGAACAACAAAGATCTGGGCTGAGATTAAACCTGGTGCTTCACCCAGAGTACCCAGTGCTGCCTCTGCTTTGCTGCTGGGCAGAAATTAAGCTCTGAGCAGGTTAAACAGTGCATCAATCTGCTGTGACTGCACCAGCACCTGTGCCAACACCTCTGTCTTCAGCACTAACGGGGTGACTCTCCCTGCTCTGAAACTCTTTTAGGCATGAAATTTATTCTTTATTTTGTTCCTTGTAGATGTCTATTTACAGTCCAAAGGCCTTCCAAACCCTTGAGTTTTGCTTAAAATCATGATTTCAGACAAATAACTGCTAAACTCTTGTCCCTTGCCTCCTTCTAGAGACCTGCAGAAAAACTTCCCTCATGTTTTCATGACTTTTCTCTGTACTTGCCAGCGCTAATAACTTTTTTTTAAAGAAAAAGTGAATCTGGTCTTTATAATCAATTGACAGCAGGAGCTGGGATTTCTGAAAAAGCACCAGAGACAATGAGATTCATGGCAAAAATCTGCCTCAGGAGAGCTGCTTTCATGTTTTACTCATTCCATTCCTTTCCTTGCTTACAGGTTTCAGCACTGGAGCTGGAGCCCTGAGTAAACCTCAACTAATGTATTAAAAAACAAAACAAAACAAAACTTTCAAATCATCCCATTATTATGGCAAATAATACTATTGGGGTGGCAGCCGTTTGTCTATTCTTGCTGCAGCACTTCCATATTTCAGCTATCCTGAAATACAAGCTGCACGTGGTGTGAAACAGACTTTGGTCTGAAACTACAGGGGCTGTAATTAAACTTAATTGAAACCATGTCTGTGAGACAGAGAGACTAATGTCTTTAGGAGCATCACCACAGCTGCATCTTTTCTGAGTAAAGACAGCACTAGTGAGGGGAAAATAAATATCAGATACTATGGCTGTATAACACTCCTGACTGTACTGCAAGAAGAATATCTGATAGAACACTTTTTATTTTCCCCTGTGAGTACAAAAAAATATGAATGTTATGTATGAATATTAGCTTGAAATACATGTATTTTCTTGCTGTTTGTTCTTTACGGGTTATTTCACTATATTTGTGTTGTTTGTGTCTGGACAGAGGGAAAACCTGATTAAGTGGTCTAATTTTTCCTTATCTTTTATCTTCCCTGCTTGACCTTCTTGTTTGAGGGTATTGGGTATTTCCAGCTGTGTTCTATTATAAAATCCAGATTATTTTCTGGAAGTATGTTGTTTTTGATGAACTACAACAGACACACAGGTGGGTTTCTGACAGCAACACTGAGTTCCTGCTAGCTCATTTTATGGACTTTTAGGGGCTTCAAAGCAATTGTGTTGTGTAGTATCTGCCATTTTGAGAAACCCTCAGGCTAAATTTTCTGCAGGTCTGCAGATTCCCTGCCGTATATGCATGAGCCAAGGGAGCTCTGGATCAGTTTTGCAGGTGGATCTGAAATTTTTGGGCTCATCTTCCTTTTCAACTGATATTCTTTAGTCTGCAGTGTCTTCTAACATGGAGTGGGGATGCAAGGAGCCCCAGAAGCATCACATCATCATCAGTGATGCTCTCCCATGCTAGACTGACAGTCAACAACCAAGCTCAGAGACATTGCATTGCCCATGGGATCTTCTGATATTCTTGTAGCCAGAGGGAAAAGATGAAAATGAGTCTAATGGGGAGAGTTTGCACAATTTTTGTGCAGACTTCATATGATGAGCAGGGAAAGGCAAACCTCACTGCTTTAGTCTCCTGCCTCTGCAGCAAAGAGCCTGGAAGCCCTAAGGACTTCAGCCTTGTTATTCAGCTTCTGGCTTTGTAACACTGTGTCTAGCATCCTTGGATGTCCTTTTCTGAGCCAGCAGTCTCAGGGCTTCAGACCCATTGCTGTGGCAAAGCAGAGAGAAGTTTTCCAAACTCAGCTGTAAATTTCCAGCACTCTTAACTTCCCTCATTCAAAGGAGCCATTTCTGGTACCTCACAGCTTGTGCTTGTATCAATCGAATGAAATATTTTGATTCTTTCAAACAGAATCTCACTAAACTTCATTTTCAAATGAAATTTCTACTTTCTACTAACCCTTTCATTCTGAAACCAAAGGTCATTTTTCTCAGAATTTCTGAAATTCTCATAAACTGGAAATGCTTCCTTTAGACCATGTAAGCTTTGGCTTTTGACCAAAAGGGACCTGGGTCTCTTCTGACTGCTTCAAACCTCTGCTGATAAAATCTCTTTCTTTGTTACTCCCAGAGCATCTCTCAGCATACTGATGCTCAAATACCGTGTCTCATACTCATTTAATGTGTTTCACTCCACAAATTATTGTAATATTGCCATTTTCATTCAAAAAGTATTATATTTAATTGTGCTAACACTGCAGCATTGGTTTTACTGATGATATCAGCTTCTATCTGATTCATTTGGATTAATTTCTCTCAAATACCATCCCAAGTTGTCTCTTTGGGATGAATGCCCTCAATGGTTCAGTCATCTCCTCTTGTCATTTACTTCGACCCTGCTGTTGCTCGCTTCCATTGCTTATCAACTTTTACCATAATTATCCTATAGTGTGTGCTTATAAAATACACATAAGGTCTCCAGTTGTGTAAATATTTGGCTAATTTAAATGCAAGTCATAACTACTGTTTTTTTTCCTTCTTTCTATTTCTTTGTGTCACACTTGTGCTGCTTCTAGGAGTAATTAGACTCCAGGTTTTTCAGGACAGGGAATGCATTTTCTGGGTTGGCACAGTGGGTGTCAATATTGACCAAAACCAGGAGACACTGGTATGACATAAATAAATAATAGCATCTCTACAAATCTTTTCATCACCTTAATGGCTATGCAATTTCTGTGCATTTTTGCTATTGCAGTAAGTAGCTGTAGAAAGCATTGTGATAAAGTCAATAGAAGCATGGTATGGTAATGTAAAATTAATGAGCTAGATGGTAATCTTTTTAGGCAAATCGTATTCTGTAATACAGCACACCCTCTCAATTAGTCTGTTCTCAGGAGCCAAGGAATCAGTGTATTTGAAGTGCACAGTAAAACTGACTGCGTTACTCGGGAAGATCAGTGTATCTGATAGTCAAAGTACAATAACCTCATGAAAACTAATCTTAAAGTGAAGAGCATTATAGAGGCAATTCATGGTACTTTCAGGTTTGTGTTTTTAATGTCTCACAGGTATTTGTTATTAAAGGAAAGGAGACATCAGTGATTTTTGTTATAAAAATCAACATAAGGAAGCTGGCTTGATCTCTTCTGCAAGCCTGCACAGTGCCAAAGCACTGATCAAGTCATTAAGGAAAGGTATCAGCAGGAGAGAGCATGAAGATCTGTTTCTTATTCTCCATGGCAATTACCCTTCAAATCACTAACACAAAGATTCAGACTTCCTCACCTTGTGCAATTGATAACTGAATCATATTTCCTCTCAGAAAGAGCAGTCAGGCATTGGAACTGGTTGCCCAGGGAAGCGGTGGAGTCACCGTCCCTGAGGGTTTTTAAGGAAAGGTTGGACGTGGTGCTTAGGGACATGGTTTAGTGGGTGACATTGGTAGTAGGGGGATGGTTGGACCAGATGATCTTGAAGGTCTTTTACAACCTTAATGATTCTATGATTCAGAGTCATTACTCTATAATAAATACTATGGAGCAGGATAGCACATAGAAAAGGGAGGTGACACGCAGTCATTGCAATTGCTCTTCCACAAGACTCTATCAGCACAAAAGAGCTGGAGAAAAAGGGTCCTTGGCAGAAGGAAACCAGGGGGTTGTGCAACCATGGCAAGGAAAAAATGGTTCTGCCTTATCTGATACTTGCTGGACACCAAGCACAGTTTCTTTCAGGTTTACATGTCATTTTTGCTTGTTTATGGTAGGCTCTGAACAACATGGCCATACACATATAATCAGTGCAGCTTAATTTATCACTAACACTGAGAGCTACAGGCTGATTTATAAAACTTGCTATAGTAGCAGTGATATAAAGAATATATTTGATGCTATAGTTCACTCAGAGAAACTTCCAATGTCTTTAATGAGCTCCATGAGAGTTTGATTAAAGATTGTCAGACTGGGTTCGTTATTTGTGATGAAGAGATAGGAAAGAAATTCATTAATGGAACAGTTTCTGGAGGCTAGGACTTAAATCTGGTTTACATCATGAGAGAGATTCATTTGGTCTCAAACTATAGCTCAGTGGACATTAATCTATATTACAGCTCCATAACCAGCAAAAGTAGCAATTTGTGTTTGGGATTAGAATACTGACAATGCAGCCAGCTGTGGGTCAAACAAGAACTAGTACAAAATTTTGCAGTTTTCAGAAAATTTTGACCAGATGTCAATTTTCTGAAGTGTTTAACTTAAAATAGCAACTCAAATTCGGAAAGAGGTTGAAGAAGTTGAAAGAAGTTCTATTTTATAAACAAACTTTAAATATGTCCTGATTCATTTGAATGTTTGGGGAAAGAAACTCAAAGTTAATGAAATGAGGGATTGATGTTGACTGTATAGGAAGATGCAGCTTATCTTGTTTTGTTTTGTTCTTTTTATACCACTGCCAGCTAAGATGTCATTTAAACTCTCACAGAAGAAGCAGTTCCAGAAAGCCAAAATAGCAATCATGATACAATAATGTTAAAGGCATTTCAATCCATATTTTTCATTCCATGTCCCCAAAAGGTTAAAAGAAAAAATACATGTTCTTATTGGAAATTGCCAAAGAGGCTAAAATAATATTTTATACTTTCCCTTCTACTCTTATGATTTTTATTGTTGTTATTCTGTTTTCTTTTGTGGTAGATGATTAACTCAAAACCTTGTGCTTCTACACTGATAAAATACAATTTAGTGCAGAGGCATTACTTGGAGAATATCCAGTATTGGCCATTCAGGAATGTGCTTTCATTCATTTCAAATAGCAGGCATCCCTTTACGTCATAAGCAATTGTAGTCTACAGTGTTAATAGTGTCTACATTAATAAAGTTCACTGTATGAAAAAGCTAGTGGAGTATGGTTTATTTTATTTATTAACAGTTTTGTGTAGTCTATTCTCATTCAGGTCTTCAGCAGTGGGCAAAAAAGGAGCTATTGATTATATACTAAAAAGTTTCTGACAAGTTCAATTAGATATATCCTCATTTGTTCAAATGGCAAAGCATATTCCTGGAAAATATCCTGCCTCTTTGAGTTTTGTCTCTAAGTTAATTTATCAGTTGGCATACCACTGGGTCCAAACCTGCTTTTACTGAAATAAGTGGGAACATTGCCATTGGCTTTGACAGGAGCAGGTGCACACCCCTAATGAGGTGTATAATGGAAACAGCGTACACAAAAAACCTGGACACAGTCAACATGAGAAACATTGGAGAAGGATTTCTCAGAATCCCAGAGCATGTGAACAACGTATTGCATTGACATTTAAGCACTGACAAGAAAAGTGAAGAGATCAAGTGGAAGAATAGAACTAGACAAGAAGATATTGTCACACTGGAACAGTTCACCTTGTGCTTGGAAAAGTTTATAAAAACCTTGAATAGGGAGGGAAAGGGCATCATGATAAATGAGAGCACCTAAACCACATTAGATCAGTTGAAAATGTAGTCATCTTCGCCAAAATCCCTGAGGACCTTGAAGCACTGATGAAAGAATTAATCATGAAGAGTATGGCTTGGGCAATTAGAACAGGAAGAGCTGAGTTATCCCCAGTGAAACATGACCCCAAGCCTTCACCCTGCATTGAAATCAAGAATGACCCAAACCTTTGCAGAAGTATGAAAAAAAAAAAAAAAAAAAAAAAGAAAAGGAAATTTTCTCGCCTCATTATTTCTCATTTTCTTTCACCAGAGCTAAGAGAGTGTGTTGTGGATAATCTCAGACTAGTAACAACCAAAATAGCACCAGACCAGCAAGACACTATGACTTTATCAGCCAGTATTGCATCTGTGGTAATTAGCCCTGCTTGTAAGCAGTGAAGGAGGGCTTGTTAATGAGGCTGAGCACAGTGCTGTGCTAATCCTATGGAACTGACTCTGTGAACCAACTGTGGCACTTGCTTTGTGCTAGTCTGTCATGGAGAAGTGCCAGATCCTATGGCATTAACTGGGGTGCCTCCAGCATAGCAAAGTCTAGCACACAGTAAGGCCAACGTGTGCATATCCTGGGCAATACATGTGCCAGGATGCTGCAAGAGAGGTTGAGCTTGGAGGAGCTCCATGGTATCCCTTGCTTAGGAGAAGATGGGCCAAGGCAGGGAGAAGACATTGTGTAGCTTCATGCTGCGGTCTTATTGCAATCTGCATGTTTCACTCTCAGATGAAAGAAAGACCTTATGTGGAAGACCCAGGAAGTTTACAGGGCGGAACTGCTGATGGGTGCTCCACTGTTTCTCCTGTTGATAGGCATTAAGTTTTTTTCCCATCCATGGTGAATGGATATAGCTTGTTTTGCCAAAAAGGGCTAATGACTTGTGTGATGAGTACAGGGAGTACTCATGTCCCGAATCCCTGTCTGTCTGAGTCACGGGTGGGTGTTTGTTCTCCCAGAGCCAGTCTTTGCTTTGTGCAAAGAAAAAAATAAGCATTCTGTGGTCTGGAGTTGGAAAGTTGTTTTTTTTGTTTGTTTGTTTGTTTTCATATGTTTGATGGTGTGTAGTTTTTTTGCCAAATCTGGCTCTGAGTCTGGAAGGAATCCTAAAGGGGCATCTTTGTTGGACATAACTACTGTTTTCCTATCCACTTTGTGTTTTATCTTGGCCACAAACTGAAGTACACATAAAGAGGAAAGGAACATCACTCATTATTTGTCTTCTTGATTGGCAGAGTTGTATGGGTGAAGGCAGACTTAGATCTCTTGGGATACTACAGCTATCATGGCAAGAAATTTTTCCAGTCAGATATTCGAATGAGATCTGAGAGACCAATGTAATTTGCCTGTAGTTTTATTTTTAGTGATTTCATTTTTCTGGCTTAAGTATTTCATTCCCTTTTACTGTCAAGATTTATTACCAGCACTGTTGTGAAGTGCAGCCAGTTCCAGTTTTCTGACTCCTTCCTAAACTTAATTTTTGTCAATGGAATAGTTTCCTGTAAAACGTCTAATTGTTGGCTTATAGACAGATTAAGTCCAAGAGCTTTTTTAAAACTAAGGCCAGCACCAATTAAGTGGCTCCTGCCAAGTCCCTTAGTTGCTGATGGAATAAATGAGAATTTCAGTTGTTTCAGAGCTGGCTGTGTTTTTTTTGGACAGTGACAAACTTAAGAAATTAAGTCCCTGGTTCCTAGCCACAGTATTGGTATTTGTGTTCCTATAGTGCCATTCTTTGATATCTTTAACACATTTATTTACACTATCTTTCTGTTGGGTGGGAAATGCTGTTAAAATTATTTTGCAAATGGTAAACCACAACCCCAAGAAACTACAGCCATGTAAATAGTAGAAAGTACCTTACATGCAACAGAAACAAGCTTCCCTAGAAGGTACAGTAGGCTATACGGGAGTGCTTTTTATGACAAAACTTATACTGGGTCCCCCAAGAGATAGGTTAGACTGAAAAAGAGAAGTCCATGCTGTATTTTTTTTGCATCTATACCTGGAGATTTTTTTCACAACAAATTCTTGGAGAAAATCATACTTCTAACTCCTTTGGCTTAAATGGCTTGCTCCAGCAATGTTATCTGAGATGGAGAATGAGGCAGAGCTTCCAGGGCTCTCTTGTGAGATGTGTTTAGATCTCACTTGAGGATCTCTGGTGCTGAGAGCTCTCTCCTGTAGCCCTACTGAACTAGCACTTCCCTTGCTGCGGGCAAAAAGAGCTGGAAAAACAATTACTGTAAGCAGTTTTTATGGGAGCAGTGACTTCCACTGAGTAGTATTTGGGTTCAAAATGATGATAGGAGCATTTCTCCTCCATTTTCTGCTTCACCAAAATAGCATTTCCAGCACCTCTGTATTTGGGTTTCTATCAGCTGCCATATAGTTCTTCTGCATGTTATCTTTGAAAGTAAATTAGGAAACACACCACACGGTGAATGAATGAGCTGTGGTGAACATCTTAACTCCAGACACATAGAGTTTCTCTGTAACAAAAAAAAATTATAAAAAAATCCCATATCCTAAACTATACCTTAGGGAGAGGTTCAGCTCCTTACCCATGCCTACAATTTATTGCTCAAATTTGTGTTTTATCTCAACTTTATTCTCTACTCTGAAAGAAAGGAATAAAGAATCAAGAAATAGGGAAAAACATATGGGTTATATTTTAGCTCTGAGTTACGTCACAAAGATAACTTCTGTGGATTATTTTCTTTGTGGAAAATGCCATCTACTTCTTTGATGAAAGTTAATTTTTAAGCATTTATTTTCCTTTATTTTTTTTTCTTCCCTTCCAAAATGCAAACAACAAGGTTAAGAAGTGCAGTTAGACTTCTGCATTCCTGAGTTTTCTTCGAAAGTCATGATACAGCTGCCAGGATGATGAGTTATTGGTTGTCAATACAGTAACTATTGATCATAATCTTCCAGAATTCATCCTTCATATGTGTGTAAAAACAGAATATGCTGTGAACTGCAGAACAGAATTAATTACTTTGTCCCTCAGGGAAGAGCATATAATTACCAAATGACATTTCTATCAAAGCTGTAGCTAAGTCCTGAGTGTTACGTGAGGTAAATTCCACACTCCTACAAAATGAATAAATTTGTCAGTACTTTCACACAAATTAAACCTTGTAACTTTTCAGTAAAAATCCTATTAGGAATGTCCTCATTTTTATAATTAATCTGAATTTCTTTAAGGGCAAAAGAAAAAAGATGTTGGAAAGAGTAAGCAAATATTCAGAAATCTTACGTTCACCTGTGGATGTTTTTAACAGATCGGATTTATAGTGTTAAGTTTTAAGGGTTATTTTAGCAATTGTTAATCAACATAGTTTCAAAGACTTTCATATTTGTGCAGTCTGTCTTAGAATGCTAAAAATACGCATTTTGGAAGCAGTATTGTAGTGAAAAGATAATTCATGCTTTCCATTAATCCCCTCCTACCTATTGACATAAATTACAGTTTTGAGACAAGGAAATGATTGAAGCCCTCATTATTTTATGTACCAGCCTATGCTCAAAAGCAGTGGAGATTTTGCAGCTAACAGTATTTTTGGAGGACATCCCAACTATTTTGGTGAAGATTATGTTACTCTCCAGAATTCAGTGGCTCTGATTCTGGATTCCATGAATGCACTCATTATTCAGAAGTCTTTTCCAATGAAATGAAATATTCTACTGTGAAAACTGTCTACTGGTTGCTTGTGGTACAGGACTGGTCATTCCATGCCACATGGCTTAATTACCACACCACTATAACTCCCTGAATGGGTGTGTAAATGCACTTTTCAATCCACCTATCTCAATGTGCCTAAATAATAGGAAATCAGACCCCTTGTCAAGAAAATCAAACTTCACTCACTCTTTCATAATATGAACTTTCATTTAAGTGCTTTAATGAACAGAGAAATTGGAATCATACAATATCCTGGGTTGGAAGGGACCCACAAGGATCATTGAGTCCCACTCCTGGCTTCACACAGGACCACCCAAAAATCAGACCCTATGTCTGAGAGCGTTGTCCAAACACTTGAACTCCGGCAGTCCCAGTGCCATGACCACTGCCCTGGGGAGCCTGGCCCAGTGCCATGACCACCCTCTTGGTGCAGAACCTTTTCCTAACACCCAGCCTGACCCTCCCCTGTCCCAGCTCCATGCCATCCCCTTGAGTCCTGTCGCTGTACCCAGAGAGCAAAGCTCAGTGCCTGCCCCCCCGCTCCCCTCGTGAGGGAGCTGCAGGCCGCCATGAGGCCTCCCCTCAGCCTGCTCTGCTCTGGGCTGAACAAACCCAGGGCCCTCAGCCGCTCCTCATACACCTTCCTCTCCAGACCCTTCACCACCTTTGTTGTTCTTCTTTGAAATCAGTCTAAAGGTTTTATATTTTTCTATATCATGGCACCCAAAAATTGCTAACAATGCAAACATCTGAAGTAGGAAAAGGCTTAAAGGAAAATGAGGAAAGGCTTAATTCCCTGTTTTCAGAGCCTTCCTCTTCCCTAAACCAGAGGACTCCAAGCACCCTGCAAGGGTCTTTCAAGCTCTGGGTGGTGGAAAAAGTGTCCTTTACAGGTCTAGAAATGAGTATGCTGTTAAGATATGAAGGGACCATACACACCATGCATACCAGGAGTGTGATGCTACTGGATTAACAGAAAAAGAAAACATTTGAAAGGGCGAAGAACATATATAGGCACAATTAAAGGTGCAGGAATCTCAGACTCCTGGGAATGGCAGAAGCTGAGGATGTGACAGACTTCTAAACAGGGGCTATAACTTCTTAGGGTTAGTTCCCTGCTTTTCTTTAAAAGAAAGGAAGAATGTGCCAGGAGTACACTGAGGCTATTGACACTGAAATGCTCTGAAATTCTCAGCACTGGTGCAGTTCCAGTGGGTAGTGGGTTTTATTTATTATATCTTACCTTGAGTGAGGAGATGCAGAAAGTCTTTGGACTTTCAAAAACCTATTTACTGTGGCATGGATTTGTACAGTGTCTGGGAAAAACAGTGGACTTGGAATCAGGGTCTCAGAACTTGGGAGGTTTCCCAATTGAAGGTTACGAAACTGTCAGGAAAAAAATAAAGACAGAGGAAAACAGCATGGGAGAATGAGTAGAACAGAAGGATATTTCCAAAATATCTTTTCCAAGTCCATGGGAATATGCTCTGCTTTTGCTCCAACATGACTATAAGCTTTGAGGATGTGGATAGTCCAGTGCTGAAGCCAAACAAATACATTCTGCTGTAAAAAAGACAGTAGCAGCAGCAGCTGTCTTGGAGTACAGACAGCATGAGCTCATATCTGATCTCAAAAGACTGCAGAAAAGGACCACGGGAGCAGTAACAGTGTCTCTACAGTGTATGCAGAGACTTAGATCTGAATGTGCTTTCCTGTGTGTGTGCTGGAAAGATGACCTTTCATACTGGATGAGAGAAAGAGGATCTAAGAGATGAAGATTGGCCCATTGTTTTTGAGATCTTAGAGAGGCTTGAGGAAGAGAACATCTTTTTAGTCCCCTGGATCCGACTCCTATGTTAGAATTGAATTATATTTCTGTACACACGTAGCCTTGGTGCAGAGGTCTCCAGAAGAATGAGAAAGGTCTAGCAGCTGGTTCTGTTGCCTCAATCAGAAGCATGAAAGTGCTGTTGAAACAAGAACAGTGGGTTATGGGATGGCATTAAGTGAAGGGAGGGATCCAGCAAAGGTTGCCTTCCTTTTTACTTTTGTCTTCTGGGTACAAGCGTGAGCCAACAAGAAAAAGCACTGTTTGCCCAGCTGAACATGGATGGTTCCTGGGAGAAGAAGGGGCAGAGGCTGCAGGAGTTTGCTGGAGGCAGTTTTCACAGTCAGTTCAACCAAACTGCTTGGAGCACAGCTCTGCAGTGAGAGTTTTTTGTGCAACCATCCTAATGCGACAGAATATGAGAAAGGAGCTATTTATAGGAAAGTATTCTTTTCCTATGGACAGCTTGGCAGCTGTTTCTTCTCGGAGTTAGTAATTGTTTAGCCATAATTCATGGTGCACTAACATAACGTAACCTAAAGGCATTGAGTTTTGTGACAACAGATATGTTTTAGACCTCTATGTCTTAGAGGGATTTGAGAAGGGGAGCATATAACCAAACAGACATATCCTCTGAAAGCTGCAGCAATGGTCAGATGTTGTAGTGTGGCCTTCTCAGGCCACTGTTCAGCCCAAGCTCAACCAAGAGTATATGGGATAGTTATTTTTGGCTGGGATTTTTGGCAATGAGGCACTTGTTTACTCGGTAGCACAGCTATAGTTAGGAAGACTAGGAAGACTGAAAGTATCTTTAGGCAACAAGGCATAATGTTGAGGAGTTTTATGTATCCCAGATGAAACGGTGGATGTTGAGCAAGCAGATCCTGGTGGCCTCCTGTTCTCTCTCAGGGTATTTGTGTACAGCAGATTACAGTCAAGTATCATGTGAGAGATCTTTGTAGCCAGGGTCTGCTAGCCAGGAATGTGTGAATGTGAGGGTGTTTAAGGGAATAAGGAAGGAAATAATTCCATGTTGAAGGAGAAAACTTGGAATTGGACAGATTTGCAAAAAAACTTGAAGACAAAAACAAGGGCATTCTTCTCTGCTGTACCTGAAGTGTGTAACAGAAAGCATCATGGAGGGGATATTGAAGCTAATGTGTGGCAAGAACACACCATTTCATGAAACCCAATAGGCCAGAGGGACCAAGCCAGAGAAAAGGGTGGTGAGCCTAGGCGGTAGCTAAACATGGAGATAATTTCCTTCCTTGTCTTAGAGCCCTGATCAGTGCTGCTGATACAGTATTGCTGATAGCATCAGTGGTCTGGCTGACCCACAGACTCTGTTGGAATGCGGAGGATGCTTTAGGATTATAACAGCAATATGTTTTAGGAGTAAACCAACTCAATTTTCCGCAACCATTTCTTGCAGTACCACAGGACTGACAGAGGATGAGGACTCCAGTGCATGATTGACAGAGATTCCTACAGCTCTCTTGTTGGTGAAGGACACAACTTCCCTTGGGGCAAACAATTGACAGCAGAATTACATTTTCAGGTTTATTGAGCCCCTCTGTATGGTTTTCAGTTATGTCTTGAGCAGTAGCTTCTTATCTTGAGTTTCTATTACGATATAATAATAGTTGATGTGACTTAGAAATGCTTCTTTGCTTAAACTCATAAAGAATGAGATTTTCATGGACTTTGACAGAATGAGACTCTATTTGCAGATTGATCAGAAACTATTGTAAAGCTCAGTGAGTATACATATAATTATTCACACTGTTTTTAACTGTCATTTGGAAAATCTCTACCTTATTCTAAACTAATAAATTAATTAAACAGGATTTTTATTATCATTAATATTATTGGTCGGTTTACAAATGGGAAATACAAATGCTCCCATTATATAAATCTTTGCCCATACAGTGGAGAACATAAACAAATGCTATCAGCCTCAGGTGATCATTCCTATTGTATAAATAATATGATAAATTCACTGGGTATGTTATCTCTAATAAATAATTCAGGCAGCTGAAGCTATAATGAAGAATGTAGTGGAAACTCATCTTCCAAGCATGTATTTTGGGGTGTCTATTACAACATCCTTTACCAATGAGGTTTTATTCCTGGGGGTTCTCTTTGATGTCATAGAATCTTCAGCATTTATTTATATGGGGAAGGTGGAAATGGATTTTTTTGTTGTTGTTTTCTTCAGTGTACATTACTCTGCTTCATTTACTTTGACAGTGCAACATTGTGAAGAAAGATACACTTGAAATATTAAACATTTGCTAGATGGCTGATCTTATTGTCCCTCTCTGCGCTGAACTAATTCACTTTGAAGTCCATGTGATTTTTGCACACAAAATAATTACATGATCCAGCCCTAAATTTTTAACAATTTGTTATACCAACAACAGAAAAAAGTACAGAGATAATTGACCTTGAGTTCTCATACATGCCTGCTTCTTTATCTTACCGCATATAACATGCAAGATGGTTAAGTCTGTTCTCTTGCAATACCAACAAGAACTGATACTCGAGCCGTGATGCTGGAAGCAAAGTGATTGCAGCACCAAACATGAGCTGTAAGTCATTTGATAATGAGCAACCTATGATAAGAAAGGCACGCTTGTCTTGTTAATTATTTATATATTTGGATTGTACTTACTCTAGTGGAGGCAAAGTTTGTAGGGACATATAATTGGGAATCAATTGGGATAATAAACAATACACCAAAATTATTTTTAATTAGATTTGAATATTATTCAGAGAAGCTGTATTAAAGAAGAAAATGAATAAACACACACCATCTCAACTATTCTTTTTCAGAATGTTAGGTAGATAATGGATAGTAAGTAGCTATTAGTGTCCACGTAGTAAGATGCTTCTACACAAACATGGATCTAACATTCAGGCTTTAGGAGAGCCCTTTGCAAATTCACAGCCTTGGAAAGTTTTAATACAAGTGAGAATCCTAAGTTATGTTTTGCGTGTCCAGTGTTTCCAGAAAAAAAAAATCTGTGCTAAGAAATGAATGAGAGAATAAAAACTGAAAACTTTTTTTTTTTCCCTACTACCATAGAAACATTGCAAAGTCCACTCCTGCTCATAATGGCATTCCAAAGCGGTCTAGAAAATGTGTGCTGGCTTCAACTGTCAATCACCGTTTAGAAATGTCACCAATAATTTGTACTCTGGAAGTACTCAATGTGCGGACCCCTGGCTCTAATTGGATCCACTGATTTCAGCTAAATCTTGTCCTGTCAGCAGCTCAGCAGTAGGTAGGATACTGGAGCTTTAATGAATCCGGTAATAACTTTACATTGCCAACCTGGATTATTATTATTATTATTATTATTATTATTATTATTATTATTTTATTATTTTTTTTTGCTGGTGAAAATAGTTGTGCTTTTCAGGCAAAAAAAAAAAAAGAAAAATCTTGAATTAGCTCTTAAATAACTATGCTAAATTACTGACCAAGCAGATGGGGCATATGCATTTTGTATGCATGTGTATCTGTATAGTTCCTTCAGTAGAGAAAAAGATTGGGGAGAATGATGTCCAGGTATGTTGGATCAGAGGAATATGGTTTCATACAACCATACTGTCTAGCAAGCACAGAAATAATTATGAAATAAAATCTTTCTTCTGATAAATAGGGATGAGAAAGGCAGAAATCTTCAGCAGCCTCCTGTATTGTTTCAGTAGCTGCTTCCATGAGGTAAAGGCAGTGCTGCTGTTTCATCTCCTGAATTTCTTACCCTCGTTGTCTAAGGAAACGAGGCTTATGTGACAGTGCTATTTGTCTATTTGTCTGTCTGTCTGACTGTCTGTTTATCTCTTCCCCCGGTAATTTTAGAAGCTGTGAGGAAAGCTTAGCAAATTTATCAATGCATTAAATGCTTCACACATATCAAGTGCCTGCAAATTTTATGATTATCAAAGTCTGTAGACAGATCCTATCTGGGAGAGAGCATTCACTCCCTGCTATACCAGTCATCCCAGTCAACATGCTCACAGCAATGCCATGGCAACCAGAAGACCAACCTGCCTGTCCAGGCCACTGACCACAGAGGTGGTGACAGTGAATGAGTATGACTGAATGTCCATCTCTCCATCCCCTGTCTGCTGGCTAGGTCTGGCAAAGGCCTTTTTGTGGGAACAAGAAATATCTCAGGCTGCTGTACTAGGGGTGACAAAAGTGATCCCCACTTGTGAAGAAGGGCAGAGAGACACAGCAACATCACAGGGGACAGAGAGGATGAGGAAAACTTGAGGAGAGCTCAGTGCGTGCTGGGAAGTGAAAGGCAGCTGCAGCTAATACAGGGACTTGATTTGAAGACACTGGGAGTACTACAGTACAGCACAGTAACCTTACAGTACTGGTTTGGGCTGGGACACATGGGGAAGATTTAGGGACCTGTGGATGGGTGATTACAATGAAATGTAGAGTTACTTGTGACGCTGGTGAATGTAGGATACAAATCCCAATGCAAACAGCCTTCACTAGCTCTGGAACACATGGAACAGTTGGGTCCAGTGTTTTTTTGTTTTGTTTTGTTTTTTAGATTTGACTCATATCTTTTTTGATGTATCTGTGCTGAAATGACACTGCCTTAATATCTAAAGCAGCAGGAGCTCTCACTCAGATGCAGCATGAATACTTGCAAAAGCACCTAAAAGAATGTGCTTGTGAAACTTTCTTAGCTAAAGTAAAAGGTGTTGTTCACAAATATGATGCATCTTTTTATTATTCAACTTACATAAGTGTATATTGAGTAACATAAAGCTGAATAAGGTTTACACAATCTATAGCTACAATATCATCATAGCTTCCTTGTCCTGGGAGCTGAACATATATATCTAAAAAATATATGCTCTGTCTGAAGACATGAGTCTCAGCTATTTTTGCCCCAACTATTATCCGGTCATAACAAAATCAATGAGCTAGAGCTAAGAACAACTTTTAAGACATTTACTTTGTCCTCGATTATGATTATGGACCTTATTCTGTATTGCATATGAAGTAGTCATTTACATGATCATTTTGACCTGTTGTACTTTTCCACCCTATCCTCTCTTTGTTCCAATAAAAACAATAATAATTGTAAAGTAATAGGAAATCCTGACATATTTTTAGTTCCATTTTTCCTATTTTAAACTTTTCTTTTTTAAATATTTTCATGACAAACTATAGCTTTGCTTGATGATTATCTCATTATTAAGATTTGTTTTTCCAGTATTCTCATGAGATATTTCTTTCCTTTAATCTAGCCCCAGCTATAAGTTCATTTATTACTTTCAATACTCATTCTCCCTGTTGAATGTCTGCAATATTCAAATGCCAATATACTTCATTCTCCTGTAGTCTCAAACAGTCTGAATTTGGTAACCTTCTGGCCATATTGAAGAAGACCTGCTTGACAGGATTTTTAAAGAGAGATAAGCACGTGCTTCCTAGACACCAGAGAAACAGAAGGAAGGTTTTGTATGTGCTTGGCTGACTGAACTACTCCCAAACCGATTGTTTGAGTGCATCTGTCATTCAGTTGTACTGCTTATAGCATGCTAAGACACCGAGAGCCTAGGATAGCATCTTTAATTACTGCTTCATGCCAAATAAATGTATAAAATGTTATTGGACTGATATCATATTCCTTATGTCATAATTTATCCGGATTTTAATGTGACTTCATTCAGACTCTCAATTCCTTTAGCTTGTTTTCTCTCAGTTCCCTTTGATTTGCCCACATCCTCCTGGTGTTGAAGTATCCAAAAGAGAGGAGAGGAAAGTGATTGCAGAAGCAAGATAAACTTGGAATGTAGGAAGCTGCGGTTGAATTATTTTATGTGTAAGCCGGGTCAGAAACTGCAAGCACAGTACAGAAAGAACATATTCAGATTCTGGCTTGCAAGAAAAGGAAGCAACTCATATGAAAAATGACCACAAAAGGAAATGGGTAGCTGAAGAACAGGAGGACATAAGTCTGCCACCTGCCTCCTTTGGAACGAAGTAGCTGCTGTATGCATGTTTTGCTTGGATTCATTTCAGTCCAGCTTTCTAAACTTCTGCTTTCCTTAATCTTGGCTCCTTTCATGGTGGGATCTCCCCAGAGATCTGTTGTTATTTTGCTTCAGGTAAGTTACTTTACACTGCTGCCTCAGCCAGAGCTGCACTCCTGTGAGCAAATGTTGCATAAATTATGAAGAGGGGAAAAGAGAAGGAGGAAAAAAAAATCCATTAGTAACACTTAGATTGTAAGTGTCTGATAACTGTTTTAATAACCGTACATTTGTCTTAGGGATCAAAGAGTCCAAAGGAAAGTATGTGGATTTCCAGCTTGTTTTCATTGCTTTGCATATCTGTAGGTGGAAAAACAAAAATAAACATAGATAAAACCAAATGGAATGAGTGATTGGGAAATGAAACTCCTTAGCCCCTTTGAGATATTTTATCCAGCTAGCAAAGTTTTGCTAGAGATATGCGGTAAATGGTAAAAAAGTGCTGTTATTTAATTAGCTAATATTTGCAATGTAAATATTGAGAAATTAGTTAATGGGCTGAATTCCTTCCCTGCGGAGGGCTGCCAAAAGGGACAGTGCATGGAGGAAAGGAGAGATTGCAGCAGAAGGTGCCTGCAGCTTCCCTCATGCCTTTGCTGGGGATCCAGGGGACAGCTGACACAGCAGCAGCACTGGCTGCAGGAAGAGCAAATGAGCAGAATCATCTGGTGCTCTACCTGGCTGCTGCTGTCAATTTTCCTACTGACTTACCCTAACAGGGAATTTAAGGAAAATGGGAAGGGAAAGTGGAGAGAGAGCTTCCTCAAGGTGTGCATGAGGTGCACGCACCTAGTCTTAACTAAGGATTTAGAAAGTGTAAAAAACATGTCAAGAGCTGGATTTTGTGAGCACACTACAAGGTTCTTCAGCTCAGGGGGATCTGGACACAAAACACTCCCACAGTCATGGCTGAGCTCTTGGCTGGGGATTTTGCTATCTGGGGAACAGGAGCAGGGAGGTAAGGCTGAAGGCAAGATCCTATTATGGCCATGGCAGAAAACCAAAGCAAAACAGCAGTTAGGACTAAGTGAATGATGACCCCGATATCTGCAGTCTCAATGGCTGTGTGTTTTTAGGGCCCATAAAAAATGTCTGACCTGATTTCTTCTGCTGTGCTATAGAAGAATTTCCATTTTAGAGCAAAACTTGTGCAGGTGCCTCATCCAAAATGCAAGTGCAAAAAAGCAAGGCCAACACTGCAACAGAGAAATGTTTGGGAAATACTAACTGGAACATTCATTACTAATTTTTCTAGGGTCAGATTTTCAGTATTGAATTTTCTTCTTGCAGATAAAATTTCAAATTTGTAAATAATTACAAACCATTTTTTCATATAAACATTCATGTTTTCATTCAAGTTCTAGAAGCTAAATACAAATGTTTACAACTGCAAATGAGAGGTCAAACCTACAGGTACTTTTACTGGACTTTCAGGTCTACTTTGCTTTGGTAAAGAATCAAACCCTAGGACATTTGCTTGTCCCATTTAAGTAGTGACAATAATTCCCACTGGTGACTAGGGTAGAAAAGATCACATAAATCATTTTCTGACTAAAAGTACCAATTATTTGAATACAAAGATCTAAGCCGGACAAAAATGAGAACAGTTTCATGAAAAGATAAGTTCTCCAAATATATATTTTTTGCAAGATTTTTGGCTTGTAGGCCTGCCTCAAAAGATTTGTCCTAACATTTAATTCAGTGTTCTTTCTTTCAAGCTTACTCCCCTGGTCTCACCTGTTCTTGACAAAGATTAATCTGAGACTCTTTGGTGCCCCTCATACACTCAGGAACAAATACTACGCTGTCTCTCCTACATATATTTCTTTTTTAGTGAGGGATAATTCTATACCCCACTTTTACACACATGCCATGATAAGACGGCATCATTTTTACCTCATGGTGAATACATAAGCATGTGAGAAACAGATTTTTGGATAGCTGATTGCTCAGTAAAGCCCTCTATAACTGGGGGTACTGTGATAACTTTTTTTTTTAAGTTCAGAGTCATAGAATCATAGAATGGCCTGGGTTGAAAAGGACCTTAAAGATCATCTAGTTTCAACCCCCCTGCTCTGGGCAGGGTTGCCAACCACTAGAGCAGGCTGCCCAGAGCCGCATCCAGCCTGGGAGTCCCCACCAAAGGTTAGCACCAACAACAAGCAATGTCAACAAGTTCACCACACCGAGCTGCAGAACCACATGCCTCAGCAAGACCTTTCTCTCCTTATAACCCTTTTGTAAGGTGAACAAAATTTCTCCTACGTGTTACGGTGTGGAGCTGAGGCTATAGCTCTTCTGTCATTTGAGCTATTACAGAACCCCAAACCTCCCCCCAGCTTTTCGGTCGCTGGAGTTTCAGAACCTACTTTTCCCCTGGACAGCTGCCTGAGGCAGCAGGGCTGTGCCGCTGGAAGGGCTAAGCTGTTTGTCGAGCTCTCGCTCTCCTTCCTTGCCTGGCTGCCTCGGCTGGGATTTTTCTCTGCTCTCCTGCCAGTTGCTTTTCCCTGTGGACAACAAGCAGTCCTCTGCATTAGCAGTGCTCACCTGCCACTTCACGCATTCACAAATGACTGCTCAAGCACTGGAGAAACCCAAAGCGGCTGCAGAGTTTTAATTCAAGTGTTCACAGGTAGCTGGCAATTAGCAATAACCTGCTTACCCCTGCCTGCACAAAGATGATGAGAACTAACACTCCTTCTGCTTGATTGTGATTGCTAAGAAAGGCTGGCTAAAAACTGTCCTGGCTGTTCCCTCCCTCTCCCTCACCCAGCTGGCTCTATAATCACCAGCCCTTGCCACTCAGCCTGCAAAACAGCAGTTAGTTGAAGAACAGAGGTTGAAAAATGCCATTCACTTTCATAACCATATGGTAACTACATTCACTGGGTAGTTGTGAAGGGTTGTGATGTTGCCACACATCTGTAATTTTTCTGTTACAATGTGGACAACACCAGGTACAAATTTAGCTTAAGCTATAAGCAGGTTAGAGCCCTTCCTCTGTCTTGGGTTGCACTGTGCAGCAGGGAAATGCAGATCTATTCTCACTTGTAAAGCAGTGTTGTGAGTACCTGCAGAAAGATGAGACTAATCTAGGAAAAGGTTCTGATATTCAAATCATACAAGGAGCCATCACAGAAGTTCTCATTTTCCCTGTTTCTTTTTAATTAATATGAAGTTTAGTATATACAGTAAGAAGAATAATGCATAAAAAGAGACAGAAGCATTCAGCTTTTCCTCTGGCCTTTCCCAAACCTCTCATCTTGGACTGACAAGTCAGACATCATCCATCATATAGGACTCCTTAGAAAACCAAGGATGCTGCTCTTGGCCTGAAAGGAAAGGTGTCCTCTGCCCCACTTCCCCCTAAGTTAGCACACTTACTCCTGCTGCTTGCCTCTTGTTGCTACCAGCACCTGTGTGGTGGCAAGGTGAGCTGAGCCATGAGAAAATTAACCCTGCAAGCAAGAGTCAGTTCTCAGGGTAGCTAAAAAGTTGTGCAGACAGGCACATGGGATGGGGCAGGAAGAGCTAGGACTCTGTGGGTCCTCTCCCTGCCAGCAGCAGCACAGCCCCAGGTGGCTTAACGCTGGTTCTGTACCCTGACCTCCCACACTGGACACAAGGAGCAGATGATTAGACATGAGAAGCAGGGAGTCTACAGAGGCATGATATTTTTAAGTCACCTCCTGTATTCAGTGACCTCGCAGTCATCAATAAGGTATCGCGGTTCAGAAAGAATATTTCAGCTGCCATGTTTCAGAAGTATTTATTGTTATGTGGGCATTCAAAGACAGTGTAATTAGTAAACAAAATGATTTCCAACTGTTAGACTTGAACAGAAGCAGTAGGCTGGACATATGATCCCTTCCCTTCCCTTCCCTTCCCTTCCCTTCCCTTCCCTTCCCTTCCCTTCCCTTCCCTTCCCTTCCCTTCCCTTCCCTTCCCTTCCCTTCCCTTCCCTGTTCTTTCTTTAAAAAAGAAATAGGTATGAACAATCTACTTTGCAATAGAAAACTGTATTGTTGTTGTGGTTAAACTGTCCACGATACATGTGAGTAGTAGAACAAAAAATGCTTGCCTATCCCTCATCCTGGACTAAACAGTTGAGGTTTTGGCAAAGTCAGTGGTTAGCTGGAAGCACAGAGATACATAAGCAGAGATTCTCAAGCTGATATGTGCAGCGTACGTGGTTTGGGAGGTTTTGGGAGAAAACACACTGTTTTAGAATTCTTTCTGGTTAAAAATGACTAACAATGAGGTAATGGTGGCTCAGAAACATGTTGTAGTTAAGGTTGCACTCTAGAGACTGTGGTTAGCTTCCCAGGCTCTGCAATGGGGCCAAGAAAAGTAATTACAGTGATTAATAATAATGTTTGATTTGCCAGTCACACAGTCCATTCCTCAGAGTGGGTTGGTCTGGGGGAGGGGGCGGTAAATTGGAGGAAGGAAATTAGAGCAACAAAGTACAGTTCTTGCAATCTATAATCCAAACACTGCTGGAGCCAGCACAGCCTGGCATCAGCTATTTTTATACAGCTGTATGCTACAGCTATGGTTTTGTGCTGTACAGCAGGAGTTAATTTATGGATCTGTATATTACTGCTCTGGATGTATGCAGTACAGTATGGGATAATTCACACACTGTACACTACAGCTGTGGTATTGTGCTGTGCAGAAGAGGCTGCTTTGTGTAACTGAACACCACGCAGATGATGCTGTGCTTTGTAGACTGCCTATTTTGTAGGTTTGGACACTACGGCGACGATAATGTTTTGGATTTCGGAGCTACAAGAACCTCACCTTACTGATGGAAATTTGCTGGGAATGTAGCAGCAGCCATTGATGTGCAGCAGGGCTCGAGAAGGGAGCTTTGGCTGCAGCAGCAATCATAAAAGCTTTATAGTGTCCCGTTGTGGGTTTCCTGCCCTTGCCTTGGGTGTGACAGCGGGGAAGGTTGGGCAGGCAGAAGGAAGCAGCGGTGCTGCCGGGGTCTGCCGCAGCAGAGCTGGAGGGAAAAAGGCAAAACCAATCCCTTGGCAAAGTTGGGCTTCCTGATTACAGGAGTCCTTGGTGGCACCACAATGAAGAGGAGTTGCCATGGAAACCATTGCAAAAGATTAAGCATATCAAGGAAACCTGATTGTGAGAGAATGGGTGGAAATAAGAGAATTAAATTAAAGTAGAAACGGTGTTTTTGTTTCATTCCACAAGTCATGGTAGAAACCTTTACATTCACAAACATCCAATTAAGAGAGAAGTTATAGTGAAATCTGCAAGCCCTGCTTCAGAGGAGCATGATTGCTCTATAATTAAAGGAAAATAAATAGTATTTTATTATCCAAAATGAAAATCCAGCGGTGCAGACTCTGTTATTCTTCACTTTCCCACTGTATAATCTGCCGAGTTTTTTTGACATTTTGAGGCAGACAGGCCACAGTGACCCCCTGGGATGTACTCACAGGTGCAGTGGCTTCCAGCCATGGAGTGGCCAAATGAATTTCAGATATTTGAGAGAGGAAAGGAACACTTAACTCCTCATTCTCTTTTGTCACATGCTGGCCAGGCTCCTGGACCAGCTAAGCTGTGCTCATTTGCAAGTTATGAGAACAGAATGGCAAAGGTCAGCAGTTTGTTCTGCCCATGCTGGGCACTGCCTACGCCAGTCCTTGGCGTAAAGGACTTCAGGCTGTTTTAGAGTGACGAGCAATAACTAGCACAGCTGGCTTGGGCAACAAGCAAGAAGGTGGGCATGACATCCACAGCCACTCCTCCCCCTTTTGGTAATGCACTGGGGTCAATCGGGGGTTGGTATCAGGACCATACAAAGGGGACATAAGCCAAATAAGCAGTTAAAGCTTTCATTCAGTGCCAAAATGACCCAGAATAGCGTCAATGCCTTGGAGAATCCAAACCACTGTTTGCTGTCCTTGGACCATTCATGCAAGCACCACATCCCTTGTCAAGAAAAAACAGTCAAATATTTCACAGTAACACCAGACACCCCAAGAATCACAGAGTAAGTGTGTGCAGAGGTTCTTTCTTAATTTGGAAAGGATGCTTTAGACAGACAGTGCAATTTGGGCAGTTTTGCACAGCTGAGTCTCTGAAATAATGACACTGGGACATCTTAGGAACACAGTTCCTCCATCTCCTACTTGGACTGGGTTGTATCCATGCATCTGTATAGCTGGCCACAGCCAGGGAGCTAAGGTTTTGTCCAATAGATCTTCATTCACTTTAAGCAGCTGTCCACTGACTAATCACAATCCCATTTATGTAAACACAGTTGAAATTGCTTAAACAGTGCTACTTTTAAATGAAAATGCATAGAGTGATAATGGAACCATTAAGCTGTCCTGTCATCAGTTGGGAAATATAGAGTTGCACTTCTTTTGTATTGAACCTATGTGATGACCAATGCCTACCTTTTCCATTTGCTTAAGAATTGCCTGACATGACAGAAACTCAAGCCAGACAAACACAATCCTTTCTGATTCATTTTTTGTTACTGAACCCCAAGAATTTTATCCAGACACAGTGTCCTGCACTGTACTGTCCCCTGTATCTTCAAGAAAAGTGCCCAAAGTCACTGCCATGAGGTGTTTATGGTAACCATACCATACCAGTAGGTGCTAGGTGATTCAACTTCATGAGGGTGTCAATGAATGACATATCAGGTCCCAAAGGTCACATGTTGAAGATGGTTTTGATGCTGCAGCTGACTTACTTTAAACTCTCATGTTATAAATGTTTCTCTGGGCAGCAGTTACCTTGATTTTGCACGACCCCAGAGCTGATTACTGCATGGTGCTTTTCCTGTGATACCTCTGAGAGCCCTCTGGAAACTTGAGTTGGTGCAGATGATTGCTTTAGGTGCCGTGAGTAGAGGTGCATTGATACCAGGGTGACAAATGTAGAATAAAACCCCAGATAAAGAAAATAACTACACCAGCAGATACAAACAGCTGTACTGGTTTCCTGTTTGCATCTGGCTTCAAGTCAAGCTGCTGAGATAGCTCTCTAAAATCCCGCATGGCTGAAGTCCTGCTCTGCTGTGACTGCCTCAACCTCACGGTAACACGTTTGCACTGATATTAAAAGCCAACAGAGAAACCTGTGCTTGTATCTTGTCGCTGGGGGCAGCCAGGCAGGGTGGAGGGCTTGCAGTCTCATCTTCGCTCTTCAACAACAACAAATAATATGTTTTTAGGATCTGGCATCCAATACAGCTTTCCTCCTAGGCTTTGTAAGAAAGGGCTTGGCATTTAGTTTATTGTCTTGGTGAGATTATACGCTGGCCCTGATCAATAGTGTGACATGTAGTTTTTGTCACTGCTGCACATGGATTCTGATTCTTGCACGTATCAGGAAAAAAATACAATGAAATTAATTCTTTAAAGTGTACTTTCTTTTTGATTATTATAGACAAGAGAAATGTATAGAAAAGAAGTAATTCTTTAATGTTATAGCTTGATGCAAATGTCTATGTCAAGAATATACAGTGCTGTAATTTTTTCTTTCTTCTGCCTTTTCCCACACTGTTGTAACTGCACACTTTATTATTGCTGTCACAATCTGCTCTCTGTCCAATATGATTGCTATCCCCAAAGGTTTATTCTACATAGCAAACATCCTGTAATAGTGACCTACTCTAATAACAGGAAATTTATTTTTAAACTGCATAATGCCTGCTCCATATTAATCTGTTTCTTTTCCAAAAAAAGTTTGACATGAAAATCTACTAATATTGCCCAGTGCCTCATTGGTCTTCACAAAACCTCACATCTTCCGGAGTCCACAGTGCTCACAAATCTGAGATGGCAACCATGCAAATTTTCTCTCATATTCTGATCAGTAATGCTAAATAATAAATATCAGCAAACAATACCAAATCAGTCAAACAACAAAGGTCAGTGCTCATCTGTCACAGTCTTTTGGAAGCAACTTCATTCTCCTTATTCCAACCAGTAGCTACAGAAAGAAGTTAACCCTTGATGGGCATAGATGATGGTCTAAAATGTCTTGTAACTATGTGTTCCAGAATGGGTTAATTTTTTTCCTAACCACATGCCTCTTTCTTCGTTTAAGTAGCTTTGCCTTTATGCTATCACTTTGGGGTCAATGACACTGTTATCTGGTGGGTGATAAGACATCAATGTTGATTTTTCTGTCTGTAAATGATTTTCTTGGGAAGGAAGAAAACTCATCATGTCCGATGCTTCTTCAAAGGGCCTGGTGAGTTTGCATTCATCACATCTGCTGGAATATCTAATGAATAGGTGTAAGCCTTTGGAGCTTGCTAACACAAAGAAGTAATACATCTTAGACCATATTTTAATACCCTTAAGCCTGAAGGGTCACATTATCAAATCTCTGTTCCATCAAACTACTTTCAATTGTATCTTTGTATTTTATTTTATTTTATTTTTTGAGTCGTTTAAGCTTGGTTTGACAATACTTCTTCCAGATCCATTATACTCTATATTGCCAGCCTCAAGGATATCATATGCATCTCTGTCTTAATGAGGTCGAGTTCTACATCTACTACCTGGCTATTTTCTCCCAGATAAATCATGTCTAGTTCTGTCAGTGCATCTAAAGTAATGCATAGATGAGAACACCAGCTGACTTCCACTGGTCTGTCTCTTTTCCCCCTCTATCACAGTACTCTGTACTGCATAACTAGCTCCTAGTGCTTCCAGCATCACCAATCTGACATAGATCACCTTCATGCTTCACGATTTTCCCTTTTAGGTCATTAGAAGGGCCTCATGAACTCAGACAGGTTTGCAGGAAAGAAAACTTGCTCTCTGTGCTAGGCCCCCTGAGAATTAAAATGAAAAATAAAACAAAATTTAGCAAAACTTCAACATAGTTTTCCTTCCCAGTTTGGCTAAGCCCTTCTTCAAATAAAATACTCACAAAGCTGTCATTGATTCTGACAGGAAGGATGTGCTTAATGCATCTCATTGGTGCTTTCCCATGTTAGTATTTCACTTGGACAACATTTAATAAAAAGCCTAACTAGTCAAGTCTTAATACTAGAACTGAGACAGAGTAGAGCGCAAAGCCATTAATTTTTGCATCTGGAGCCAAAATATCCTGGGGATGAGTACATTGTTACCAGATATATTTGCTAAAACATGTATGCTGTCCACTCTGTGATGGGATGCTCTATTTTTTTTAAGGGTTTTGGTTTATCAAAATAAAACAGTTACAAAATACATGATTCTTTGTGCTTCCAATCCTCTAGATGGGTAGTGATTTTATTTGACTTGTTTCTAATTAAACTTCTAGATGCATACCAAATGTCTTTTCCAGTTCTCTGGTGTATTTATTTTTGACATCTTGGTTGCATTTATGGAATCCTTGTTGTGGAGTGGATATGGCTGAAGTTGTGTTACATGTAAAGAGGATTCACAGCCTGTCCCTCCATGCTGTCATGGTCACAACTGGGAACCAGTGCATTAAGTCCTTCACACTAGAAAACAGTGCTTCTCACACTTCCATGGACACAAGCGATAATGCTAGGCAAGCTGATCTTTACCTAAGATCATCTTCATTACTTTTTCTCTTTTCCTTCTCTCTGGCTAGGTAGGATTAAAAAAAAATAATAATAAATCACATTTTACACTAATTTTAGTGGAAGGCACCTTTACTTTTTCTGTTTTATGGTTCAAAATTTCTACTAAATGTAATAAAAATGAAAAGTAGAAACACATCAGAACACTGTGTGCTTTCTAATCCATGTTGCATATGCACCCAAAAGGAGAATATCTGTATACATGGGTTCTGAGAAAGACAAAAAATGTATAAACTACAAAATTTCTCAGACTTCTGTAAACAATCAGGGACTGTAGAATTACTGCCACGTGGACTGCTGTGGCAATGTCCTATGCAATTTCTTTATGATATTTTCCAGATAAACAAGCTCTCTTTGATATTTTATTTAAAAAATAAAAATAAAAAAAACACACCAGTTCCATATATATTTGCAGTAGATGAGCAACTGAATGACTTCTAGAGAAAGACCTCTCCTGCTGGAATCACCACAATATTTGTGTAAAAATTCTGTTATAATCATTGGTTTACACCCTTTTTAAGTAACACAGCATTTTTCCTATTAGATCTAGTTTCTGCATTTGAAATCTTTACAAAGAAAGATAGCTGAATACTGGGGTCAAATTCAGTGGGGTGGAGCTTCCCACTTTCTGGCATGAGAGTGTTCTGAATTTTTATAATGAACAAGCCAAAGCTTGAAAAAGTAATTTATGTGCTTGGATAGGCATCTGTGCTTGAAGAGAAAACAGTGTGATTATGGACAATAATGAGAAAGGTGCCAGGATGTTCTTGAGTTTCCACTGAAAACTTATAATGAATGAGTAGAAAATGAAACTTCAAAGAGAACTTTCCTTGCCAATTTGCATTATCAAAACTGATTTGGCTTTTACTTGATACATCCAGCACCTTTGCCTGTATCTGGGGTATATTTTGCTAACAAGGATGACCCAGTATTAAAAGCAACTACACACTACAGCTTTCTCTTGACCAATATTTGGAGCACATAAAATATTAGAGAAATATATCAAAGAAAAAACTGTGGATTCCAAAGACAAATAATGTATTGTTAGAAGAGCAGCAATAATTGGGTGGAGGAAATAAAGGCAACCACAGCAGATTAGAGTCATAGAACAGTCTGGGTTGGAAGGGAGCTCTGGAGGTCATCTGGCCCCATTTTCCACTCAAAGCAGACAGCAGGGAGCATCCAGCTACAGATTAAGAAGACTGAAGTTCACTTGCAAAGCGAAAATTTGGAGAAGGTATTTTCGTATAGTAAACTGCTTGCTTTCTCTTTATCTGAGTCATAATGAGGTACACAAGACACACATAAACCCCTCTGTGATACTGCTCAATGCCCAGAACACCGCATTAAGCAGCCTTCTGTATCAGCTGCTTTTACTTCCAATTACTGCTTCCCATCCCAGCTCCTGCTCTCCACGAAGACTAACTGACTGCTGAAGTCATATAAGTGCTGATAATACCAAGAATTTGGCCTGCACTTTATCAGCAGCCTTCAAATCTCATTACCAGGTGGGTAGACATCATTATCTCTTTATCCCATTGGGAATAACAGTGTGCAGAAGTTCCTTGCTCAAGGTCACTGAAGCAAGTCACTGGAAGAGTCTGAAAGTAGAATTGAGGTCAGTTGTATCCTCATCACGGACACTCACACATTGATAAAGCTGCTGGCATTGGACCCATACAGTTATCAAAACCATTAACCGAGCCTCCTTGCACTGGGGATGAGAGGGCTAGTGACTAAGAAATGTCAAAAGTACCTGTCTAGAATGATGCTCTATTTGTCCTGAAAGATAAGAACCAAGCTAATAATTACCTTATGTTTAAAATTATTTTTTTTTTAGTGCTTCATGCTGATGTCACATTTTACATTTTGTTATATAGTGGGCCTCCACAAAATATTTCTTCTCCTTTAGAAACATCAAAAGAGTACAATACACCTAAAACAGGAACTACTGCTAAAGCCAGTACATATAACCTGAACTAAAAGAAGCTTTTCATGTGTGTCTGCTATGGAAAATTCATGGTGATAGTAAGAGGGGTTGCTGAGGCTTACCTCTGCTATGATGTTTTGCCAGTGATCTAGCAAAATCTGGTAATATTTTGCTGCTGTTTCCATTGGTGAGTTTTGTTTCATTTCTTTGCCCTTGCTTTGTAAGATTAGGAAGATCTTTCTGCTTATCTATGCAATCATTTTATTTTTTAACTCTTTCTTTTCTTTGTTTCTTTCCCAGGAGACATCTACATTCATTAGATCTCTAAGACGCTTTCTTTAAGTTCTTTAGTTATGAAATCCAAGATATAATCCCTCTATTTATCCCAATTTAGGAGTGAAAATCAACAGAAGAAAAGCTCAGGATGTCTCATAAGATTTATTTCCACTTCAGTATTTTAGACAACTGATGATCCATTTATATAGCAGTGATCTGTGTCCAAGACTGGACTTTCCTGACAAATGGACATACAAGGCAAAGTTACACATTCTGAGTATGATTTCTGCTTACATATGACAGGTACCTGAGGGTGTCTGTCTCTTTTATAGTCTGAGAATCTTTGTATGGCTCTCTACATAAAAAATAAAGTCTTGCTGAGTTGAACTGATAAACTCCAGGGATGAAATGAGTTCCCGACTTTTGCCAAGAAAATGGTATGATATTCAGTTATGTTATTAATCTTGAGAAAATGCTTTAGGGTAAAGTATTATTGTTTCAAATACATGCAAGTATGTATTTTGGAAAAGAAGAAGAAGAAGAAGAAGAAGAAGAAGAAGAAGAAGAGGAAGAAGAGGAAGAAGAGGAAAAAGCTGAGAATACTAGAAGAGAGGCAAATTGAAAAAGAATAAAAGACTTTTTTTTTTTTTAAATTCAAGCTGCTTAAAATAAATTTAAGTGTCTGTTTCTAGTGTCTAGAATAAGCTACACATATTCACTGTTACCAAGAAGGTGAAGGTGCAGTGAAAACACCATTGGGAGAATTAATTTCAACCTATTATTCTTCAGCATGGTATATTGTTCACAGGTATAATTCTATTACCAGATACTATACTGAAATGGAGCAGGCAGAGCCAACTGAAGAGTGGGTATCTTGAATAGATGCTCACAATAGCACATTCATATTCACTCGCTATGCAATATGTAAATGTATTCACTGTGATTTATAATTGACCTTGAAACTTACCATCTATGTGCTACAATTCCCTCATGGCAAGTGCAGTTCTCAGTTTTCCTACCAGGTTGACAATAAAGCATCTCATAATAAAAGTTTCCCCAAACCAGAATTCAGTCAGCAGTACCTTGAAATTCTTTTTCCTTGCTATTTCAGAATTAGCCCTATTTCAAGCTAATAATTATATGGGGCTTGTGGCATTCCTCAGCTCAGGATACAGCAATGACTTAATATATAGAAAACATTTCTTTTTATGGTGTATAGAAATTCAACCTATTTAGCCCGCCAACCAATTTGACAGGGTAAATGAGATTCCTCTGATGCACATCTGATGTACATAGTGTTTTGTCATAGTGGGACAAAAGTAAACTGAATTCTACTTCACCAGCACTTCAGGTTCTGGTGAGATGCAGAAAGGGACAAGGATGGAGAAATCTGTTGCCATAGGCCATGGGGTGATAGTACAGTAAGTGCTTGAAATGCCCATTGCTGAAGGTGATTGCTTCGGGGGGTGATAGTCGACTGACTGCCCTAATTTAACCAGGGAAGTAGTTCAGGTGCATGGCCATGATGCAATACTCTGCAGAAACACAGGCTACATGGATCCGTAAGGACTAAAGGAGAGGGCTACACTCTACCTCTGACCTGCTGTATGTATGTCTAGCCTAGAAGGAATATCATGATGGATTTCCTGCTCTGATGCTCCACCTTCTCCCATCCCTAAAATAATTGTTTTTCAACTCAACAGTACTACTGGGAGTAGTAGAGGACATGGAAATGGCACTGAGCCATGCAACCAAGACACTCCCTGACCATATTGAGAGCTGGAGTGGTGATTAGCTCTATCATGCACCTACTGAATACTGTTGTCCTTCTCTGCCTCTTTTCCTCATCACTGAGTACAGTTATTGAAGATACCTGCACCAACAGGCTGAATGTACCTTTTACAAAATGTGGGTATTTTCCTATTTTGTGAGGGTCTTACAATCTGGAAGTGCCTCTGCTCATTTTATTCAAGGGAGTGTTTTTCACAGTCTTTCCTTCAGATTTCACATTTTTAATCTGAGAAGTTCTGCTTGACATAGAGAACTTCTTAATGGCCAAGATAAATAGTATTCTATTAAGCAAAACTATTCTGTGGAACTAGGAAACCTACTCAGCTTACCAGGAAGCTCAGTAAGGGATAATAGGAATGGAGATTTAAATTAACTACGACGTTTGTAAGCTGAGATCTAGCCAACATTTCTAGAAAATTAAAAATAAAGAAAATAAGGCCAGCTATCCAAATATTCTTATCCCAGTTATTTAATTTGCTAAGCATACTTGCATTGTGTTTGTATTGCATGGTGTATTGTATATTACAGGGGCTTGGAATATTGTCTCTTGGTAGAAAGGAAGTTGTTAAACAATTGTCCTTTTACATCTGTCAACTCAAGGCTATTCAGATTTATTCTAGTGGAAGCTGAACCTTTCAACTATTTCCTCACATTCATCTGTCTTATCCCTCCCACGACAGACAGAGAGTCCTCCAAAACAAAATCTGTAAGTTTCGTGAATGACAGGTTACTATATGCAATTGTGAACTCCCCACACTCTATTCAATACAAATAAATAGATTAGTTGTTCTCTGATTACAGGAAACCTTGTCTGAAAAATGGTGTTATACATTTCTCTCATTCTAAATACTCTTAGGCAACCAGATGATGATGTATTACACATTTTGAACAGGCTAGTTCGTGCCTAACGTAAGATCCACTTGAACATTGTAGTTTTCAAAGTTTGATTCAGGCTGATAATAAATGACTTCATATTCTGCTAATAAAAGATTGTGAGAAAGGAGGAGAGAACAGAGAAGACAAAAGTTAATGAAGACTGAAAATACAGTCTCTGAGAAATGAAGGGAAGCAGGTTCATCCATCCTTATTACTTACACAAAAGTTAAAATAGGATAGGAATAACTGTTGAAATGTAGACCAAAAAAATTGGTTTCTGGCATCTCTCAGCTCTGCAGAAACATTCCCGATAATTTGTACTTCACACAGCAAATCATAGCCACATATGTCATTTTGAGAAATTCAGACTTCTGAGATTTGAAAAGTTCCTCTATTTTTCCAGCACAATACAGCTACAGTGCTTTAAATTATAAGGGAGTAAATCAAGAATAAAAGACTTGACTTCAGTGGAGTTTGTCTGGATTTACATTCTTGTAATTGAAAGCCTTGTTGGTGAAAAGCCATTAGATGTTACGTATGCTTGTTCCAAAATGCAAGAGGGCTGATCAGTTATCTCCACAGCTCAAGTAATGAGACCATTCCTTGAATTACTCAGGGGAACAAACAATTTGTATGGGTTTTTCTTTCATTTATTCAAAGTAACAATGAACAAACTCTCTGAAAATGGCAGGAAGGAGGAACAGCAGCAGGGCTCTGGCAAAGGCATTGCATTTAGTGGGTCTATTAATAAACTTATCAAGGCCAAAGCGTGGGCACAGGCCCTGGCCTGAGACAGCATGGCCTGTTCCTGCCTTCACGTCCTCTGCCAAGCCCAGCATGGGCCAGGGCCAGATCCTGACGCTCAGGAGGGTCAAGGCCAGCCTGCTTTGCAGGGAAGGAGAGTTTAGCTGTGTGGGTTTGGCTGGGCCATGCTACTTTCTGCAAAGCTCAGAGAACTGGCCGCAGCTTGTTCCACTACAGAAGTGGTCAGTGAAGCTTCAGGAGGGTTGGGGAAGGAAACGAAAAACTTTGGGAAGGGAGCAGTGGTTGGTAACAGCTCATTCTCTGTGTCAGTAAGCAGCTGGAAACAATTTGATGAAGGAATGAAGAAGGTTCAGGCCAGATTTCACTTTTTTATTATTATTATTTTTTTACTTCTTCATTTTCCTCCTCTCTTTAAGGTGTGAACACAACAGGCTCAGAGAAACCCTGCTGTCACTGCAGTTTTGGAGGATAGGTGTGAAGGCTAAAACTGATATGCTGATATGCTGTACCTACTGGCAGACTTCTTATACACCCAGATCCAAGGAGATGTATCTGTCACGGATGCCTGGATGCAAACACCTGTGTGGCCTTGGTAGAAAAGCACAAAGGAAATGCAGATATGCTGGCCTTGACTCCCTTCCATACAGCCCTTCCATACCTGCCCTACCTCACCTTTCTGCCCTGCTCCCTCCAGCCCTCTTGTCTTCTCGCTTAGCCTGACTTCACCAATGGAGAAACAAGCCTGTATGGAAGCTAAGTCGTCCCCAGCTATTTGCTTCACCGGTCAGCTCTCTCTTCCCTTTTAGGTCCGTAGGGTTCCTTCAGTTTGTAAACTTTTGGGGGCAGCAACTGCTTATCCGCATGCAGCAACAGAGGACACTCTTCTTGGCTGGCCCCAAGGCACAATTGGAATAAATGTGAATAACAACAATAGTGACAAACAACATCAACATTAGTAATGAGAATAATAATTATTATTGTTATTATTACAGAGTCAACCAGAATGACTTGGTAATTATTTGCATAATTTGTATATATAATTTGCATAAGCAGAATAAAAGACTGTTCTCATATCCAGAGACAATCTCAACCATAATGTTTTGTTCCCTGTGTGTGCCCAGGATTCCCACTGGTGTCAGTGGGAGATTTTTTTCCTTACTTATTCTCAAAACCAATTGCTCTGATGACAGAAATCAGTGGGAGTCCCAACAACACATGGCTTCATCCAGTGGGGTGCTGAAGGTGCTTTACTACCTTTATCTCCAATTAATCTCTTTACATATTAAGGTGCTTAGCACTTTTCAGAAGCTTCCCATGACATGCAGGATTTAGCCCCTCAAGACAGCTGTCTTTGGGCTCTGACTATGCAAAGCTGAGCAGAGATTTTTTTCTTCTTCTTCATTTTAATTGTCTATTTACAAAACAGATTCCAGCAGCTCAAGAGCATTTATGGCCTAATGGAGAAAGCCGCAGTGGGTGGCTTTTTGGCTCTCAAAGAGTGAGAGCCTCATCAGTGGCAAAGGGAAGAAAGTATAGATTATGCTCACAAAACAGGACAAGGAACACAGGGGAAGCAGAGACGACTTACAGGGGTGTTTGCAGAGAGCTCTTCCAAAGAGCCTGGCAGTGCCTCCAAGCTGCCAGGCTCAGGAGCACAAACACAGTATTTCATTTTTGTACAGAGAAACATGTTGAATAGACTGAGAGGTACCAAATGACTGCAGCAGCGTGTGCTGTCATTTCAAGGATGTAGTTTCTTGGACATCTTGCACAGCTTTTTAGTTCAGAAGCTCTTGCAGGCTGTTACTGGGCCTCAATGAAAGAGGTATAGTCCAGGGTGCATGGTGTCAGGGCACTTAGCTCAAAAAGTAGTGTGAAAATTGAGTTAGAAGGATGTTAAGGGGCTGCAATATACAAAACTGACATTATATGGGATGGCAGGGCTGAAACCTCAGGATGTCGCAGAACCATTCCAGGCAAAGGATCTGCAGATTAATGATGTGATAATTCTCATACTCTGAGACAGCTTGATTTCTCTTGCAAACAAAGAAGAAGAGCCAGCCTGACAGCTTAAAGATGGCAAAGCTAACTCTCCATTGCGTGGAAGCTGAGAGGGCCTCTCTCTGCTTCCCCATCAGCATTGCTGTGCTGGGAGTGGGGCCGCTGTGTGTTACTGTCTTCCTGCCAGGCAGCCCGGCAGAGCCAGATGAACGCACTGTGTAAACCCTCTTCATCTGCCTCAGTACCAGCCGTGTTAGATTATATGGCAGACAAAGGCATGTTTTCAGTGTTTACTCTCTTGTAGAGTACTCAGGGCTTCCATTTGCTCCTGGAACTGCTCTGGCTCCACAGCAGGCGTGGAACGTAACAGAGGACATGCTGTAATCGCTGCTATCTAAACACGTTATTAAGTATGGGCATGCCAGATCTTACAGGGATCTGGCCTTCCTGCACTTGTTTAACTTAGCACTAGGCAAGATGGAGCTTGCTTTCACTCCACACAAATGCATCTGCACTGAGGTGGGAATTTCAGCTGCTTAAGACTGAAAACTGACAGAAACAATAATTTGTCGTGTGCTACACTAATTTGTCTTCTCTCTCTGTAAAATTGACTGACTTTTTTTTTTTTTCCCTCCATGCTGGAAAACTTTTTAACCCATCTACACAGCCACCTCAATGATTTTTCTTCTTAACTACTATCCCTCACAAACCAGCAGCCTTACACACTGTCAGGTTGGTTTTCATGGAAGCCACATTACTACCCCTGTGTTCACAACTGCTTCCCTTGGGGAATGTTTGTCTGTACCTCGAACCGTTAGTTCCATCCAAGGTTTTATCTTTGAATATCAATAAATGATCTGGGAGGGAAGATGTTTCTGAACCATTATTCACAACCTTTAGGTAAGTAATGTTTGCTCAGAAGAAGATTTTTATCTTGTATGTTCAGAATGCTGATTCAGCTCTAGTGGAAGACAGAGGTGAGTAACCTACACACTGACTATGGGAAAACAAGAAATCCCTATAGATTATTCCCTATTTCTTATTTTATGTATGTTCTCATAAACACATAGGTTATTCCGAAAGCTGTACCTTCTTCTTTTTCTTGTAACTGAAAAAATAGCTTACTGCCTCTAATTCAGAAAGGAATCTGTTCCCCAATTTATTCTTGAAGTAAATCTCCATTTTTATGTTGCTCTTCTGGTCATAACTTCATCTTTCAGAGTTAATTTTCTCTCTACTCTATTGCTATTTCTAGATTGCCCAAACTGATTCATAATAGATGCCTGCACAACATAGTTTTTGCATTATACAGCATAGGGATTGGGATGTGGTTATGTTATTAAATGTTATATGTGAAAGAAGTATCTGTATATGAGGAATCAGTTTGGAGGAGAGGAGAAGCCTTTGTGTCCTATATTGGAAGACTAATCCTTAGGGCTTGATTTTGTATGTAACCTTGGTTTTTTGCACCTGCACAAAACTAAAGGCATTTACATGTCTAGCTATTATACCTGATTGCTGGCTAATTATGCATATGGGAAGGGAGCTGGGGGAGGGGGAGAAAATAGGTCTAAAAATATATTTTTTCCTTGGTATTTGAGATAAATGAAGATTTTTCCTATATAAAAACCTTTACAATAAGAGATTTTTGGCAGGGAACTGGGAGGTATGGCATATGAATACCATTACAAATACCATTTTCTAGCCATGGCATCTGAACGTAAGTGAAAACATGTTAAATATTCCCCCAGCCAAATTTCAAAACCAATTAGTCTTGATTTTTTTTTTTCTTCAAACATTCATTAAAGGCTGGGAAAAAGCTTGTGTTTCAATACAAAATGTATAGCAGGTTATTTTGCTCATGGCTTTGTTGAGCAGGCCTGTTTGCTCCACGACTGTGCTATTCTAAAGCTCCTTGTCCTTTCTCAAAACAACAGTGTTAGGAGTATGGATGATTTGCTGTCCTCAGTGCTGTAAATCACATCTACGTCAAAGACACTTATTAGAGGAGAAAAGATTGCATGTTGGGCTTTTGTATTTTTTCCTACTTTAGAGGGGAGAAGAAAAAAAGAAATGAGAAATAAACTTTGTGTTTGTTCAGTAATGGAGTAAGCATCCATGAGAGCTGACAAAATGCTCCCAAATATGCTCAATTTGTCTGGCATTACATAGAAGACATTTTCAGGGGTGCCAGGTGACTAAGTTTTCAAACCCATTTACTGTGGCCTGGAACAGTTGTTGATTTCCATTTCAATAGTTATTAGGATTTTGTCTTTAGTCATCAACAAAGCTTGAAATAAATACATTTTATTAGAGCTGGCGAGTTTGAGAGCAGATGTGAGATCTCTTATAATCTGAAGGCAGGGAACCCATGGGACAGCAGTGTTCAGGATGAGGGCTGTTTTATTCCAGAAAGCACTGGCTGTAGAAATTCTCAAAGTGTGTGAGGTCTGCATACATTTCAGTAGTGTAAAAGGAGAACTTTGAAGTATTTTACCTAGTTTGGGTACCTGCAGTTTTATTCTCTTAATACATAATGAGAACTTCCCATCATGATATATTTATTTACATTTGTTTGTGACACCTACCCCAGATTGTAGACTTTTTACAGTATTAGACCCCAGACCCATAGATCATAGAGAACATCTGTTATTCCCTTGTAGGAAGGGTCTTAAAAGAGTGTCTTCTGAGCATCTCTGTTTTATATCATTTATTACAAATGGGCCCTCATCCTGGAACAAAAGAGACCTCCTACATCCTCTTCCCCAGGCAGCAATTAACTGACCTCATCTTCCCACCCCCTTCATCAGCCCCCACAATCAATTATCCCAATCAGTCCTTCTGAAGAGCAAAACTGGGCAAACAGGTGGGCCATTATTCTAAATAGTTTGGGGCACTTAGAAAAAAGTTCAATACAGCAGGATACTTATGCAACATTGGTTTCAATAGTGGAGAAACTGATTTGTATCATGGTATATGATTGCAAAGATCATTACAATATTTTCTTTCTTCCCCCCCCCCCCCCCTTTTTTTTTAGTGTGTAAACTAAAATTTTGTATATCTTTGAGGTCTTTCCAATTTACTGGATAGCACTCATTCAAGTAGGAGTAATTTTATATATCTGTTACTGTTCTCTTAAAACAACAACAACAACAACAACAGAAAACAGTCTCTTAGAAGGACCGTTTAGCTCCTAGTTATTGTCAGAATAAGAACATGTGCATAGAGGCTGACATCAGCCCACGGGGTTAAATAGTAATGTGGTAGAGGGCAGCAGAATAGGGTTAAGTGCAGCAGAAGTGTTTTTATCTCTGGGCAGTTATAGGCCACACTGATGAGTGGTACATAAGCTCTCTGTCATTCACGTGGGAGAAGCAATTAAGCTTCTCCTTGGAAGAAGACAGCTGAAACAATAGGTGCTACTGTCCAAATCACTGTCCTTGGGGCACACCTTGACTAAAGGAGATGGGGGGGGGATTTCCTGCATGAGAAATAAAATTGCTTTGATTATGTCTATGTGACATAACAAGAAGATCACTGTGGTGATCTTCTCTCCCAGAGTGGTCTTGGGAGAAAGCAAAGAGTGAAACAGGCTCCTTTGGACGTTTAACTGATAGTACCTGGGTTTTGAACTTTTACACAAGAGTCCTAGTGTGCATTTATACTAATTTTAGGAAAAAGCAAAATAGAAGATAAATTTAAAAAATGAAAAAAAAACCTTCTCTTATCAGTAATATCACAGCAAAAATATTACTGATTTTTGAAGTACTGATAAAAAATGTGATAGATGCACAAATGAAAATGTTAAAGTATGTTCTCCAGACATTAATTAGAGAAACCACTCCTGTATCTTTCATGTCTTTCCTTTGTCTTCTCTGTATAACTGTCAGCTTAAAATTAATTTAAGCTAGGTGAACCTGTTGCTGTACCACTGAAGTTGTATATGGGTATAAGTTCATGTATGATAACAGAGAACTACACTGAGTATAGTGTGTACACACACACCTTTGATTGATACCATGGATCGTGCCTTAGATCTCTGAGAACTAATGCAAAAATAGTGACTGTCCAGCTTTGTATCATTTTCCAGACAGTCAATATTTAAGTAAAGTAACAAGCTTACTGACTTCATCCTTCTTGGCTGGCTTAAATGTCTTCAGTATTCCAAATGTCCTTTCTCATCTTCCACTGTGAAATATGGGAAATCAGAAAAGTAGCTGTTTCTAATCTGATTGCTTCAAAGTTCATTCTGAAATCTGTACCCCACGAAATCAATGGCAAAACTCCAAGAGACTTAAGTGCAGCCAAGATTTTATCAATCATCTAGAATAAAGAAATTATTTTTGCAGGCTTTCACAATATTTTAATCTGTAGTTTATTTACACACTGAAAAAAAAATAAAAAAAAAGAGAGAGATTTTGGCTTTCTTTTATTGGTAACATTTTTTGCCATTATACTTAATATTCTGTCAGTTGACAGATGAGCCCCAAAGTACCTCAGAATGTTAGGCCTAATATTAATGGGGCCTGCAACATATACTATGGCTAAGGAAGGTGTTGCCATGTTTGTTACTAAATTCTAAATATACTGGCACATTTTTACTATGCACAATCCTATCTTTGTACTTTATTTGAACTCAAAATCTAATGAAAATAGGACCCCAAAATCAGAATTTGTTACTGCATTCGCATGGTAACATTGTGCAGTCTTAAAGGTATTTTGAGTCATCAAAGCTTGCTTAAATATCTTCTGTATTTGTGACATTGCATTATTATTACTCATGCTGTTAGTAATATGAAGTGATCTCCACTTTGCAGAAAACACCCAGATCTTATTTCCAAAGCACTCAACTACACAGCAGATAAGTATTACTGCCCCATTTTATAGATGTGGAAACAAAGGGGGCAAAGCATCTTTCTTCAAGGACTAGAGCCCATGCGTTTTGTGTCTTAGATTAGTTGGCTATGCAGTAGGCCATACAACTTCCAGGTGGGGGCTAGTGATTAGGTGTTTTTATAGCAAGCTCTTTGTAATTCTTACTTTTTTCCTAAGGTAAACGATTGGTGCATAGCTGTAATGTCTATAAAATGCTAAAGCTGTTAAAACACAGTTTTTGTTGTATGTCATCCAATTTGCAGTTGGAAATGGTAAAATTTGCTTAAATTGAAAACATATGTTCTGCTGGAAAGTAGGTAATGGAATTGCCACCTTTGAATGTTTGAGCCCCCATGCTTTTTCTGTAATTTACACAATAATAAACCTAACTAATGAAGCTATTTTAGCCATTATAGATCATTTTATTTGGTGATATAAGAGTCTTCATATTAGAGCTGGACAGGAAATATTTTTCATATCTTGTAAAAACTTTCATGATTTCAAAACCATTCCTGTTCAAAATCAAGATGAACCTAGAGGCCAAAAATTCAGTGCAAATGAAGGTTCTCATCCATCCCAACATCGGCATCAGAGAAAGACCAAGTACTCCTTCAGGATATAGGGTGCTCTGCTTAGAGCAGGTGGCATTTTCTGACTTTCACTAGAAATTCCATACTTTATAACTGGTATAAACATTTTCAAGAAAAAAAAATGTTTTCAATGAATTGTTTTTCATTGATTAAAATAACATGTTTGAAAATTTCTGTCAAACACTCCTTTATATTTTCAACAAGCATACTGTGGCTGAGATATGTCTCCTAAGAGACTCTGGGCTCAGACATTTTCTTGTTCTCTCCACTCAGAAATAGGCAGGTTTTCTGATATTTATTTTATGAATTGCAACCAGCCACCCTTGAAGTATGGATTAAAAATGTGCTGTGAGAAAAGCCTGTGACAATGAACCACAATTTCCCCATTGCTGTCCTTCTCCTTTCTTCTTTATCTACCTTTGTCTAACAGTATTTGTTCAATGTATTTGATGTGAAGGTTTTGCATTTATCTTCAAATCAATGTCTTAAGTATTTTATTATGCTTTACTGTATTTTAGGTTTTTCTTTTAAACCTTCAATCTTACCATCCAGAATTTCTTCCTGTTTCACTTGACTGTTTTCTTCCTGTCATCTTTTTCTCTTTCTTACTATCTCTGGTTGTCATTCCCTTTAGGACAGGAAATGGCTGCATGCCAAAAGTCAGAGAGCAAACATGAAAAGCTATCAAAGGATGAGTAAAAGATGGGAGTAAATATGATAGTGTTGTTTTCTGAAAGCATAATGACAGCAGTTATTTGGCTCACCTGGCTACATACTAGGATATCTTTGGGAGGGTTACAAGGACAAATTATATACTCCATCCAGACAAACATATAAATAATTCTGACTGATCACTAATTATGTCTGAGAAATACAAAAATATTCCTTGAAATTTTATAGAGAAAAAAACGTTATTACCACCACTGAAGGCATTTCAGATCTGTCAAGCTTTTATGGAGACTTTATTTTGAATATGAGATGATCACAGGAAAAAGAAATGAACTGATATTCCTCCCCACAAACTGTTTAACACCACCAAAGGTGGTGACATACCTCTGCTGATGTGTTGAACTAGCAAAAGTAGTGCAACAACTGCTACTTCATCTTGTAGTGCCATCATGCTTTGTACTCTCAGCTTTCTACAAGAAAGCATCGCTTGAACATAAATAAGTAATATTCTCATAATCAATCAGTGATGTTCACATTTTAATTTCCTTGAGCTTGACTTGATGCATATTGTCAAATTTCTTGCTCAATTTCTGCTAGCCAAGACAATCTGGCATATTTTATGTTAATGAACATAACATTAATAAAAGCCTCATAGTGCACCAGCACCATTGTCCATTCTTATTTGAGCTGCTTTCCAAAACCTGCTGTTTACCAGTAAGGATGGCCAAACACCATGCAGATGAAGGAAAATACTCTAACATTGATTCGTACCTGTAATTCTTGGCTTTCCAGCTGAGGGAGGACCAGAACTGTCAAGCAGACCTGACAAGTGTATTGGCATGGAGAAGCTTAGAGAAATTTTATTTCCTACAAAGTAATTCTCAACCTATAACACTAGAAACTGTACATTGTTGAACAAATATTCTGACAGGGGACGTTGAAGTTTGCTAGTAATCACCTTCTCTCATTGTCCAAGAGTTTAAACAAGCCTCTGTAAATGTGAACCCATTTATTGAACAAAAATTATTTCTTTAGCTTTTTCTGCAGTGTTCTCATCCTACTGTTATCATGGTTATTGCCATTATAATTAGTCCCATAATTAGTCCTATTGTGCCACAGTCATGGTAAAAATCAGGTGCTCTTTAAGAATTCATGTTGTAAGGAATTCTTGACATTCAACCTCAGAAGGACCCCTCTTCTTCTGCTGAGCTTTTACTCACATATACATACTTTCGATCCATATCTCAAGGACACCCCTGACCTTTTACAGCCAAATGTCACACCTTTAGTGACTAAGATTAAACATGATAGATCAAGCTGGAGAAGGATAATTGCTGTATCATGCATCTGTGTCATGTATGTTCAAGTTAAATATTATTTATGCTTATGCTAGGCCATCTTCCTTGTTATATATTTATGCAATGCCTAAACCACTGGATTTCTAATGAATGGTTAAGAAGTCCGGATGACAACAACACAATAGTATTCTTACACCAACTTCAATATTCAAATGACAGTTTTATTCCTTTTAAACCTACCGAGCAGTATATTAAAATGTGTTTGAGCAACTGCTGAAGTACAAAGTGTATAGCTGATTTACTTCACTAAGAAAAAATGTCTCTGTGGATCTGCCACTTCCAGATATAACTGATCACAACTTGCTATTTCATTTTAGATCTGGTTGAGGCAGAAACCAACCCATGTCTTAGCACCCCAGCACTTGCCTTAAGAGGCCAGTGTAGGGATCCAGTAATATTATGAGCCTAATAGAGATAATCTTTTCATAAAGGTGCATCAGAACTATATTCATGATGTTGGAGAACATTTTGGCATGATATGCTGGAGGCAGCTGCTTGATTAGAGTGATTTCTGGAAGAAGTTTGTCTGTATTCTACTTCAATACATTCCTTTTTTTTTTTTTTTTTTCCATCATTATGCTAGAGGTGTGCTTCAACTGCAAAGACCAGATCTGTATTCAGACTTCTTCAAAGTTTGGGAGTGGTTTGATGTTGAAGGGCAAATGAAGGTTCTGCACAAAATAAGGTTGCAGGCGAAGGCACGTAGCAATTACTATGAGACACAGGATGAGAGTTCCTTGAAAAATGTTGATGCTCTTGTTCTTTACTTTGTTTATGGCTCTAGGGATGAGTTTCATGAGGCAAAAGAGTGGAAATGGGGTAGGATATGTCTCTTTGGGCAGTCTGCTGTCCCAGATGTTCTTCCAGACTTCTTTGTTTATATATGCCCACATCTTATTTTCTACCACAGTAGAAAAAATATATATATATTCCCAGAGAAAGCAAATATCTTCATGGTCTCTGGAGGCAAAATCAATGCAGTGCATCAGACTGTGAATTTGAAGTCCCAGCACAGACTGGAGAGTGGGCTTGAAGCAGAATTGATACACACTGGAATGAGAGGATAAATGCACATATCTTGCTGGCTGCTGCTCTTGCTGCTGGCACTGAAAAAGACTGTCAGGTTCATGGCAAGATGTGTGGCACTGGCTGGAAAGGACCTGAGGAGGCTGTGCAGAACCCTCAGCAGCTGGAAAGAGTGCTGTGGAAGAGGAAGTCCTGAAGGGAATACCAAAACAGGCACGTGAGGAAGGTACTAACGAATGCAGGATACTACACTATACTACAGGATAAAACACTGTAGTTCTGGCTTTATGTCCGTTAATTAACAATCCTGGCATGTGAAAACTTAGCTGCTTTTACTCAGTTTCATACTAGCAACGTAAGGCACCTGGGCAGCTCTGCCTCTTCTTCCTTTGCTAGCACTAGATTTTAATGGTTGCTGTATTGTTACTTGTTAGGCCAAAGACTACTTTCAGACAACAGCCCTACTACTGGCTTCTTGCTAGCCACAGGTGAAAGAGCATAACTGGGTGCTACAGCCCGATTGCTCATTGGGAGCTGCGTTCCCCAGAAAGCTCCCCTGGATGTTTCTGGAGAGCGTGCTCAGCTATGCCACACTGACAGGCATGGCAGAAAGTACTGCATTTGCCAGGCTTTAAGCTTGGGGCCAAGTCTGTCCTGCCTGACAGGGCTGTTGGGACCTTCTGGGTGGAGCAGAAAGGTGGAGAGGCCTGCTTGGTGCTGCCTGCTCAGCCAGGCCCAGGTACAGCACAGCAGTGCAGCTTCCACTGCTCATGGCAGGGAGGCTTGTGAAGATCCTCATTTTCTGCTCAAGCTGGCTCGCAGGTTTTGTGTATGATTTTCACATTAGTCGCGCTTTTTTATTATTGGTACCTGAGAATGGGATTAGCTGTAGTCCCCCATCAAAAGCACTGAGCTCTGAACTATTTCCACAGTGCATAACATAGCCCCAAGTGACAACGTATGCATTATTTTCCTCTCCCAGAGACTCTGGAATAAGCCATACCGAATGATGTGTCACACATTAAGAAAAAAGTTTATTTTTATTCTGATGGAATTCCAGGAAGCCAACTCCAGTGCCCCCACACTGACTGGAAGTGCGTGACGTATCCTAATAGCCGTAGGCAGGACAAGGCAAGTATGTAAAAGGGACATCTAATTAGTTGTTCCAGAAGGAGCTGAAGTGTTGTTACACAAATAGTGTGTTTCTGACAGGAATGAAGGTATCTAATGATTTATAACGCTAGAAGAATTTTGACATATTCAGCCTTGAAAGGCTGTGAATTTTATGAGACAGATAATTTTAAGTTTTTTTACTGAGGGTTATTGGAACTCAAACTAAATTCAAGAGAAGAGCATGTTACAAGTCATCCTAGCCTTTAAACAAGCTCCTATTGTTGGCGTAGGGCAGTATCTGCAGGGTCAAATTGTTCTGGTTGCATCTTCCAGTCCTACAAAAAAAAATTAAAAAAAAAATCAACATCGTAAATACAATAGTACAATTGCTTTAATTTGTGTTTTAGAATAATTGCAATTTATTATCTATGTGCAGTGCAACACCTACACAGCTTACTTAGTGAGCAGGGGTCCATTATTCTCAACATGCCACAGCTAGATCTTGTTGTGTCTGCATGTGTCAGACAAAAATGTGTTTGTATTTGAGCAATTTACACAATGTATTAATGTGAATGTGGAGATGTATTGGTTTTCTGACCAAAAGCATTTGGAACCGTCTTACAGGATTCTTGTGCTGTGCCTCTTAGATTTCCAGTTACATGTGCTTGCTACAAGCCTTTCTTGAAATTCAGGATTTCTAATTGTGCCTAGCAGTCCAATTTGAGTGCCAATCAGATCCTCAAAACATGTGACTCAGGAGAGATTTTTCCCAGTGCACCAGAAGTATCAGATATTGCTGAGGTGGTGAGGGAAACTGAGAGGGAACCAGGAAAAGCAGTGGTTGGAACTGAAAATCAACCCAGTGGCCAAAAGCTTTCTCCAAACTTCTTAAATCATTTAATCTGTAAGGCTGCTCTAGCCAGATGAATAAAATGTTATAGCACAGTGTTTTCTTGTCTTTTTGAAAGCAGCTAATAGAAACAGCTAGGGTTCTTAAAACAAAATTAAGGTATGCAAAGTTTCATGCAGAGGGAGGTACCTAAAGTGCTGTGATACAAAACAGTGTAATTACACTGAAACATTTCAGACATTTAAATGTCAAGATGAGGAGGTGCTAAATGTAGTTAATAACACAATGATGTTTTCTGAAACAAACAAAATAAAAGATGTAAAGGTAAAATACAAAATAATTAGTTAACGTAATAATAAGGCTTAGCTTTTAGCAGCTGCTTTACATCTTCAAACTATTGCTAAATTATTAACTAATTGATCCCAGATCCTCCACATGCTAGCTCAGTGCAGAGTTGCAGGGAGGGTGCCAGCAGAATGCTGTTGTTGGCTGAGTAGGTAGACAAATGTTGCAATACAAGTGGTAGGAAGTAGTATTATTACCATATACAGCACAGTACCAGGCGCTCTGAGTACTGGCTCTAGCAGTAGTAACCTTGCTTTCGAAAGGATATAATTGCTCTTATGGGGTTGCCTTACATGGAAACCAAAATGATATCAAGCTTTAATAATTAAATTATGAAGCGAGTCAGAGGAGGACAGATTTGTTCTCAGTAGAACACTGGAGACTACTTGCTTTGGTGACCTAATTGCTGCAGTTTAAAAAAAAAAAAAAAAATGATAGCTGATTAAAAGGAGCAAGGGAGCTTATTCACATTTGCCAAGAGCACACAGCAAATCAGGCTTTATGACTTGAAATCAACTTGGTGCTTTGTCCAGATTAAATTAAGAAAGGAGGTCACCAAAGTAAGTTCAGAAGAGCACTCGAGACTGGAAGTATGAGAAATGAATAGCAGAACTGAAACGAGAAAGGTATAAGGGAGAGAGAAGCCATTTTCTGCTCCTACCATTCATTTTCATGAGAGGCCAGTGATCAGAGAGAGTGGAAACTTCGGAACAAGAAACCACAACAACCAACCTTTCTAGCTGTATCAAAAATACATTTGTGAGAATGAGTGGGCAACGACGGGAAATCTTTGGCACAGATCTACCCAGTACTATGCAGGACTGCTGCTGAGTCCAGACACCATCAGGGGAGCTCGTTTTGTTGCCGTCTTGAAGAAAAAATACCACAAAAAATACAACAAAATTACATGACTGACAGTACAGGCAAGCTCTCCATAACATACATAGGAATTCAGGGCCTCACTGTATATTCTGTGTTTCCAAAGAAAAAGTGGTAAAATACATCAATGGTGAAGTACACAAAAGAGAGCCTGGTGTGCCATTGCAGCCTTTTGTGCCCTGGCAACTCATCCTTCCTCCCTCTGCATAGGCAGAATCTCCTCACCTGAAATTGGGAGGTTTTTGGCATGTAGGAGTCAAATTGTTTTGTCTCAGGTCAAAGTCTGTGTGAGTCACTCCTGTCTCCTTGGCAGTCAAGAGAACAAATTCCTCTGACCTGTCTTAGGTGTATCCTTCAGGAGATGAATTGCTGTCTAGAAATACTTTCTCCCTGCCCATTGTGGAGTGACTTCAGGCTGACTGAAAAACAGGCTGCTAATTTTTATTTTCTCAAGTTAGGGAATACGATTTGTGAGGAGTGGCATCATCAAGGCATTTTGCAGAGCTGGGAGCCCATTACAATCAGAAAGCAGGGAGGACAGAAGTAGATTAAAGCTCTTACGCTTTAACGTGATCTGTCCATGGCTCTCATAAGGATTCCTGACAAGAAATCTTGGGATTAAGGTCCTATGTCTCTTTGCTGCTTTGCCCACCTGGGTGACAGCTGGGTGGCACATCACAAGGAGAGAGGAAGCCCCTGCTCAGAGTGGAGCTGCTGAGAGGCAATCAGCTGGGAGAAAGGTTGGTCTCAACATCTGGGAACAACTATTCCCAAATAGTTTACACTCTTTTGGCACAGTAAACTACTGTATTTCAGGTTACCTTTTCAGGGCTAGTGGGGGATAGATGAATTAGTTCAGGGCCTGTCCTGCTTCACTTGACCGACACAAGGGATGCTAACAATCTCTTTCACACTTATATACATACACCACTGGTAAATATTTGCTCATTGCCATTAAATAACCTTGCTATGATTCCTGCTGTTCAGAAAATGTCTCAAAGGGAGATTTAATGGCATGTGAATACCAGAAAGACAGGTTAACAGTCCCCAGTGCAAAAATATATTTGGAAATGTGTGTCAGCTTATGGTACGTTGAGAGTGCAGCAGCACCACTCCTCAGTATCTTCACACTTAATAGTCCACAAATGTTGCTGTGGTCCTCTGCACTGAAGATTTGTTCCGAAATACAGTCTTGTTAGACATTTTTCATGGACCTTCATGAACCTGGGCTGTGTTTTTCAAAGATGGGCATGGGAGTTAGCTGTTTCCTAAAGCTATGTAGCAGATGGAAGTTGACCTTTGTATTTTTGAATGTCCATGTATAGACAATTTATAGCAGCTGTTTAAAAATGCTATTGACACTTAATCAAATAGGCGACTTTCTATTTTAAAAAATACATAAAGGCGGCACACCATCTTTAATGATGCTTTTCCATTGGTTTATGTGACTTCTGCTATTTTTTGAAATACGCACCAGCCATTACAAATTCTTTTTATTGAGAGAGGGAATCTTGGCCAGGGCCCCAAGGTTATTACTCACTCTATTCAAAAGGTACTTGGGGGATCTTTAATTTCCAACTGGAGAGCTGGCAGAAGGACAGTAGGTTTAACATTTCCTCTGAAGGATGACACCTTTGAAAGTGTCACACGCTGCTTATTACTGCAGCACACTGGATGTGAGCCAAGGTCCCAGTATGGGACTTGAACCCGCAAGTAGTTGGCTGTAAGGCAGACATGCTACCCACAGAGTCACAATGACACCTAGTAGCATCTTAATTTAATAGACCACTTTTTTCAATGGCAGCCTCTTATCTTGCATTTTTATGGTCTGGATCACTGAAAGTTTACTTTTCACTTCAACATGCATTTATGGAGAATGACACTTTGTTTTCCTTGCCTGTATTGCTGCTGGCAACTCTGAACAATATACTATTGAAAAGTTATGTCCATTGAACGATAAACAAAAACTTAACATTTCATAACTGCTTCCTCTAAGCTCCTTAAAGATATTTTTGAAAGTTAGGAAAAGAAAAATTCTGCCATTCTGGCAATTCTGGCAATTTCTGCCATTCTGGCTGAAAAACAAAGCAAAGCAAAACAAACCAACCAACCAAACAAACAAACAAAAACAAACAAACAAACAAACAAATGCACCCAAATGGAACAGGGTGAAGCAGAAACAGGGTCTGATTTGGGCTGATGGGAGGCAAAGACATTGCTGGGAATGGTGGTCGTCAACTTTAGAGAAGCTGTGGATGCCCCATCCCTGGAAGTGCTCAAGGCCAGGTTGGATGGGGCTTTGAGCAACTTGGTCTGGTAGGAGGTGTCCCTGCCCATGGCAGAGGGGGTGGAATTAGATGATCTTTAAGGTCCCTTCCAACCTAAACCATTCTATGGTCATATGATTCATGAAGGATGGCATGGAGGGGTGGGAACTGGATAAACCGGGGCTGAGAGAAGTGAGTGATGTGACAGGGGACAATGGTCAACGTTGCCTGTTTGTGGATTGTTGGGAAGGCCATGAGGATGGGTGGTGGCATAGGCTTGTTACATAAGCTGGGATGGTGAGGCAGTGCTGGAAATACCGAGGACAGAGCTCCCTGGTCCATGTGCATGGTCTGGCAAGGAAAAACAGCTCTGCTGCCAGTGATGGTACCAGTACTGCTGCCAGGGGCTCTTTGTACCTTTGCTTTTCTTGGCTCTTGTTCTGTGAAAGGTTGGGCACCCCTTTCCTAAACACAGATCCAGATTTGCAGATGTCTGGGAATTGAGCTGAGGGAGAGCTGCCCCAAGCCTTCCCAGGCCTGCAGCTCCTCTTGCTTAAATGAGCTTCCTTGTATTTGAGTGTTTGCATAATCCAGGATTAAACTGTGAGAGCTTTACAATGTGTTTGCCCTCCAGATCCGAAAGTTTATTTTTGACCATAGCTAATAAATAGTTAATACTCACATTTGATTAAAAGAAACCTTTACTGAGAAAAAAACAAACCCAAAGCAAAACTCGTAAACTCCTTAAATATCAGAGAGATTTAAAAAAAATAAATCTATATATATAAATAAAACATTAGTACACTCAAGGGAAAACAATATCATTTTGATCTCAGAAAATATATTTGTCAGCACTTAAAGAAAAATATAAGCAATTCTGTCAGGTAACTAACGGAATTTTTATGACTGGTGAAGATGATACCACTTCAAAAGTACCACCACTAATTTATCTGTTCATTTGAAAACATCAGTTTGAACATGACACACTCTTAACTGCAACAAGTTAGTGGGATTTTCAGCTAAGTGTAATTTCTCCACATTGCTCTCAGACTCTGCATGGACACCAGTTCTCCCAACAGCTGATTCACAAAATAACCTTCCAGTGGTGTCAAAGACTCTGTAGCTTTGGGGGTGTTCCCATGACCTCCAAAGCTCTGGGCAGGCATGGAGCACCTATCTGTAGCTCCAGTTGGGATACTGGGGTCATCCGCCCCAAGGCAAGCATCAAAAGTTAGCATGAGCTAGTTACCTTAAGTGCTTTTCGTAGGTAAAGGAGGAGAAGAGTCACCTTAGGAGGTGCCTCATCTCATTCCCAGATCCCCAAGATCTGAGCCATCTTAGACACCAAAGCCGAGTCCAAAGGATTACTGTCTGATGGTTCCTGTTTTTCTCCACTGGTCATAAAGAAGACATGAAGTCATTAACACTGATGTGGATAGCTAGTTTTTAGTTATTTGACATTAGATGAGCTAGCCTATGGTCAGTATGAGGTATTTGAAATATATATGCATGCTTAGCAAACCACATTTCTGAGAAGAGCAATCTTATCTTTTTAAAACAGCGTTTACACTTCTCTATCTTTTCTTTATTTATTCTTGGCATTGAAATCGTCATAATAACAATGCCATCAAGGATGATATACAAGGAAAAAATCAGAGGAGGACATTTACTCAGAGATGAAAAATTGTGTGTGGTGTTTTCTGTCTTGTGGTCTTCTGGTTGTCTTGCAGTTGAAATCTGGTCTGCACTATTGATAAGGCCATTAATTACTACAAATAATTAATAAAAGTTTTTAGAAGTATTATTCTCACATTCTTCAATAACAATTTTAAGCACCGACCACAACTCTGCATATGCTCAGTCACATAGTGGGGTCCCTATCTGAGATGTGATCAGTATGTCTTCTTCAGATATCTAATTAAGAAGTACATTTGCTGGCAAATTTCATTATTGAGAAGACACTCAGAGATTCATATAACTGTTACAAGCAAAAAAGAAAAGTAATCAAGGAATTAACTGTTGGACAAACATTTACCTATGAGTCCATTAATTAGTTAACCAGGCAGTTCAAAAGTAATTCTCACAGCTTTAATAAGGAAGATATTGAATGACAAAGTTTCTATTTTAATTCCATTTTGAAGTGGTTATGATGCTACCAGTTCCCAGAAGCTCCATTCATTTGATATTCTCTGAAAATCTTAGTTTGGGACTAAATGAGAATTCTAGCTCTAATTTAGAAAACAACAGGAAATCAACAAAGAAGCAAATATTGAAACCAGGACTAGTATTCCAAGAATTCTTATAGACTTCTTATAGAAGTTAAATTATAAGAGGTAGACATTATTTTTAGTCTAATCATTTATAAGTAGTCTCTGCTATGTGAGGGATGAACTGATAACCTGAATGTTTTTGTGCACATGGAGTTGTCAATTCTTCAAAGAAGACTAAAGAAGAATAAATGAGAAGGGTGCATTAAACAGGGACAAGCTGCTCCACAGAAATATTCAGGTGAGGTGTGTGTAGTAAATGTGCCTCAATGCCACTGACATTTACAGTTACGGCATTAAACAGCTTTGAGACTCTGCTCCTCAGTTCCAAGGCATACATTGCAAGCCATAGAAAAAGGAAATGTTTCTTAAAAATCACAGTGTCACAAAAAGTGCAAAAATTACCGTATTTTAGCCTAGAGTGAAAAGATTATAGTTAATGCATTAAGTATGAAATCTCTTAAATTCAGAATTTTTCACTTCAACAGCTCTCAGGATGTGTGAAGTTTTCTTGTTTGTCTTTAGAGAGAAAAAAATGGCCATGGGCCTAGATTGTTACTCTGTAATTTTCACTACAATTCCTTTAACTTGGTGTTCAGGTTTGTAGAATATATAATTATTTTCATTGGAACGCACGTTTTAACATCTGGGAGTAATTTGAAAGAATGTAATCAACTTTGTCCTTTTTCTCAGAGAGTATCTTCTGTTAATATTTAACCCATAACTGATTGCATGATTTACCAATTTAGCCCTGACTAACTTGTGAAATTTATCATCTTTGGCTGTTACTACACAAATCTATCATGTTAACAGAACTTGGTTTTCCAATTATTTCTGTGTGCAATGCCTTTCTTGTCTATGGAAGGCTGTTTCATTCATGCCTCTGTGCTGGTCAGCAGGGCTAACACTGAGAATAGGAACTCCCTAAATGTGGTGGAACCTCTTTAGGGTGAAGGTTATTTTTTTATTGGAAAAAAGTCCCCCTTTTCAACACTGGGCCAAATCCTGACATCCACCCATACTTTCTACTCTTATGTTTTCAGTCTTCACTCAATTTAATACACAGTATTATATAGTATAATGTAACTCACAAGAACTTTAAGTTTGATCATATAACATTAAAAGGATGCAGAAGTGATTATAAATATGCATAATGCAGTTCTGCTTGTGTCTGATCCCAGGATTGTGCAGCTTCTCACTGTTCCCCAGATTTTGCAGGACTGATCCCTAAACAGCTTCCCATTATTTTTCAAGACTGTGATGGGCCAAAATCAAGTCTCATGGAAGTCAGTGTCAGCCTTGTCAGCCTCACTTCCCCTACCTCTCTTCTTTGAGTGAACTGCAAGGTTGGAGAGGGACTGGGAAAAAAGGCCAGAAAGAGCAATATGGCAATAGAAAGTGCGATATATGTCTTTTGAATAAGGTCTAGGAAAGGTCAAATAGTAAAGAGGTGAGAAAAAAATAACAAAATAAAAGGGCAGGTGCAAGTGAGAGAGCTATTAAATCAGAAATGAAATCAAATTGGAGAATAAATCAAACGATAGAGTCTAGACAGAAGAAAAGGTTGCAGGCCCTAAAAGTGCTGGGAGACAGAATATGTCAGTGAAGACAAGACAAATCAGGATTTGCACACATCTAGTGCAAGAGTGCCCAGCAGAGCACATCTTATAGAGGAGGGAGATACAGAGGGGAAATTTATCTGCTATGTACAGGTGAATGTGCAGAAAAAAGATCAAAATCAATTTGTTGCTTGATGCAGAAGGACCGGATCTGATTGCTTAAATATTGAGTCTTGTGATGGAGGAGCGCGACATCCTCTGCCTAGACAGAGACCTGGTACTGACAATAATACCAAATGTTCATGCCCAAGCAGTGAACAGGGGAGTTGAGGGAATTCCCCAGACATAAATCATCCTATAGTAAAGTAGAAATTGACTCTCCCTTCCTGCTACTCTAATACCACAGGCATGCTGGGGTATGATTTAATCTGTGTTGACCCCAAACTTTTGTAAAGATAAATTTCTGCACATTTTTGGAGAGATCTCATTCACTTGGAGGTAACAGTCGCGGTGGTTGCATGCATGGAAGATGGATGGCTTCTCTGTTGTCTGATCCGCAGAGCAGTTATGCTGTAACCATGCATATTATTGTTCCTGTAATTGCATCCATCATACCTCCTGTAAAAACAAACAAGTGGGCTCCCAAACTCACTTAAAACTAGATAAACAACTGTTCTTTGGCAATGTGACAGATACTTATTGCCTGCGAGTAGCCCATAACTGATAGGAAGGACAAGGATTAGGGTGGATTTGTAAACCATAAATTGTAGAAATCCACTCAGAGTCTCCAAGCCAGACTCTTCCCTTAACTTTGCTTGAGTTATGTCAGGAATAAATCTGTCCTTCTGTTGAAACTCAGTGAAACTTTGTGCAATCTCTTTACTGTGTCAGTCATTTATGTGTTACAAAAGCTAGAGCTTCAGCAAATCTAAGTTAGCTGGTATTTTTTTTTCCTCCTGCTTTGTAGAAGGATGAAATGTCGAATTTTCTGTGGCTCTGTTTTGCTGTATAAAAGGGTACTACATTAAATTCGTTAGAAATAAGTGAAAATGCTGCAGAAATGTGATTTTATCCTTGCTGGTTTTGAAAGAGCTGAAAACAAAAATGCTTCTCCTAATGTATATAGAATATATATCCAAAAAGAATTCAAACTTACACTCATTTTGTTTTTGCCCACAATAATTGAAAATACAAAGCAATTAATCAAGATTAACTAGAAGCAGGGAAAAAAAAAAAAAGGAAAAAAAAAGAGATTTAGCTAACACTCTAAACTGAATTAGTGCATGGGTACACTAATTCAACATTAGAACAGATGTGACATTATTCATCCTAATTTACCTGGCCCATGGGGATTTTGAATGCAGTACCTGGTGACTAGGGGAACCCCGCAGTTTGAGCAGTGCCTTTCTTTGGGGCTATCCTGGCCACACATGCCTATCTGCTAACTCCAACTGCAGCGTGTGCAGGAGCAGATGTGATGCATTTACATCATGCATCTACAGCATACCCAGCAGCTAGCAAGCTTTAGTTGTGCTACCTTAGCATGTCACGGGTGCCCAGGTGGTGCTCTGATCTTCCAGACTTTATTTCTGAATGAGAAAGTCCACACAGGAGCTGAAAGCAATTTAGGTCACGGACAAATGTTAATCGCAGGCAGCTCTGACAGGTGAAGATGATTGCTCCCTCAGCTCTTTGCTGCTCGTCATTTGCCAGTATCTTCTCCTTGGAGTAAGCTGTCCAAAAGACCAAAACCATATTTTTAAAATTGAAAACCAGATTTTTTATTTGAATATAAGCTGAAGGAACAAGCTTCTTACCATGGAGGAAGTCTAGAATGAGATGTAGTAAAAGTGAGAGTTTGTAAATTAACTTCCGCCTGCACCATGTCCAGACAGGGGCTTGCTGGAAGGGGTTACTCTGAACTTCATCAATGTTCTACTAAGTTGCACCAAATTTTGGTACTCCCCCCAAATTTTTTTTTTCTTTATTTTATTTTTTTTCCCTGTAATCTCTGCTGCACCTCTGTTCCCTGCACTTCTTCGTGGTGTCTCGATACTTCTGGCTCTATCCTCCCTTACTGTGTCCCTCATGTTCATCCTGTGCTCCATAAGCCTTCCATGCCCCACCAGGCTCTGTTGTTTTCCCAGAACCTGTCTTCTTCAAGGTTCCTTCTGACCCAGAGCAAAAGAAGCAAGAAGGCTTCTGCCATGTTGCCCTCTTACGGAAACCTGCAATGCAATAACAAATGGTTCCCTTGCAGAACTACAGATGAACTCACAGCAAGCTCACCTCATGAAGGGAGGAGATAGCAAACTCCTCTCACCAGCTCTGGTTCGGTGGTAGCTTGGTTCAGCTACAAACCCCAATAAAAATCCATCTTTACTACCTGTCAGAAACCCAGCTCCTATCTGCGCACCCCACCCTTCAAAGCAGCTGCTGCTCCTCTCCCCGTGTGTCCCTGCAGCCTAAGGGCATCTTTTCCCTCTAGTTTACGGTCAATTCTAGAAGCCCTTGGTTTTGTGCTCCCTGAATGAGATGCTCTGAGAATGACAGCACATTCCTGAAGGTGAGACAACCCATCTGATCTATGTTCACATGGGTTAGGCAGTTTTCACATCATGTTTTCCCTGAGCAGGATGGTTATTTCTGACCACCAGCTGGGAGCCTTTGGGAGCTGCAGCATCTGTAGGTGGCACTGCTACCTCCAGAAGTGGATCTTTGACCTCGGTGAATCTGTATCTAATTTTCCTGCATGTATCCCTGTAAACAAGCATTGCTTTGGTTAATCTGTATCTAATTTTCCTGTATGTCTCCCTGTAAACAAGCATTGTGTTTCAGTTTAACAATGTTCTTAGCAGTGATGAGCGTAAAAGATGGCAATACAGAGGACGACACAACAACATGGTGACAGAAAAAGAAGAAAACCACCTGGAAAATCTGACACATGCTCTGACCATTGGTTCATGTTTTCTGACTTTAAAATAGGACAGGTGGGATTACATACATCTAATGCAACTAGAGGAGACAGTCAAACTAAGTTCATAAATGCAGAAATGGAACAAATGGCAAAGATGTCATAAGGAAAGGGCAGTGTGAGGGCATTAAGAGAAGTAAGAGATTGGAAAGGATGCTGTTTCTCCTCAACTGCAAAGTGGTTGCTACCAAGAGCAGATTTAGTGGCCATTAGCTGCAGCTTCTTTTTCATTTTTTGTACTTTTTTATGGCCTGTGTCACAATAGTTTCTTCTTCTAAGTCATGGAAACTCAGGCTTACAGGCTTATTCCTACTCCAAGGCAAAACACAAATGAATAATGATGCTTTCCAGAAGTAGGGTGTCAGCGCAGATCTAGTTCTGAAATGGATCCAGCTTCTTGGGGAAAATACCAAACAATTCACTTAAGTTTGAGTCTTTGATGTTTCATTGTTTTGAGTTGATAGTTTAACAACAAATAGTTATTTCTTCCTGTGGAAATGTTATTGGGTACAGATCATTTCACACAAAGGGGTTATTCTCCTTTGCCTGTCTTTTCTTTCCTGTGAAACAGTTAACATTGTTATTTGGAAAAAAATCAGCTACATGATGCATTTGAATAGAAGGAAGGAGTGTTGTGACAGCTAGCCGGGGACGTAGCAAGGTGCCTAGTGTGGTTGTTTTATTGTACATTGCTCCTTTTGACTTTTTCTGCAGAGTTCTGTACAAAGACAGCTGCTGCAGATTGAATAATGCATCTTGAGCATATTAGATGTATCGTGCATATTCAGCACTGAAAATAAATATCAGATTCCCATACTATTGCGTATTGTTCAATAAATTTGGCCCATTGTGTGTCATTTTCCTAGTGCGGTTTGTCTCTTCTCTCTTCTGCCACTTAGCATTTTATTTGCCTTTTTTCTCTCTTTAATTTTCAGATATTACAATCATCCCAGTATTGTTCAAATAGAAAAGGGTCTTCTCTTCTTGCAGAGTCTGCAGGTGAACTCTGGAATACAGTTGCTGTTGTCTGATATTTACTTGGATCTGAAACTTCACATCATTCACACCTTAACCGACCACATTTTACAATCAGGAGGCCAAATCCATGGCTGGCACAACTCCACTGAACTCACTGGAGTTGAACTGCTTTATTGAGTTGCCTTGTGAACCTAGATATTTTAAATGGATGTGCTATAGTCCTTGGAATGGAAATATCAATGCTTTTCAATATAGCACAACTTTAACTATAACCCCAACTCCTTTATTGCCTCTAGGGGCATTATGCTAGTTTTATTACTGTGTGGGGAAGGTCTTTTCTCCAATATGCTTCATTAGTCTATGCTGGTAGAGAGGCTGTTCTTTGACTCTATTTCAATTGTAAAATTGGAAGCATCTCTATGACATAACCACTTTATGAGGGTATTTGAAACTGGAACTGTACTTCTGTGAATGAGATCACATCATAGGCATTGACCAGTGTGGTTATTTCATTGCTGGAAATACTTGGGGGAAATCACTTTTGAGAATTTGTTATTTCAAGTGTGTTTCTGTGCTGCATCTCCCACCCACCTGTAAGTTCCAGTCTGGCCTTTAGCTTGTTGGACTCTCCTCTTTCCCCTCCATTCAGTCACCATTAGCTTCAGCTCATACTTCTCTTCGATTTTCCAGTTTCCAAATGAAAACATCTCTCCATGGACCTCTGTATAAGTACATGCATTCACCAGCCTACCACCAAGGTCTCTCATTTCATGTCTCAACTTTAACTCACACCCCTCTGTCATCACCGTCTCCCACTTCTGCCTGTTTTAGCCATGTCTATACCAATGAATAAGGCCCAAGCAGTCATCCACAGTTGTTGATATTGTTAAATGACTAGACTGCTTCTGCCATGCCAGCCATCACTTTTTGTGGATGGAGATATAGAGAACAGGGTGGGATAGAGATTGTTCCCAGTGGGCAACAAGAGTCAAGCAACATTTCCAAGGAGTTCTGATATGTGCACGTGAGCTGTTATGTGTCCCTTGTCATCCTGGCCTGCTTTATATATTAGCAGACATATAGCTGATTTGTAAATGTCTAGAGGATCTGATCATAATTTTCCTGTTCTGACTGAGAGATGATTACCTGGACTGGGACTACCCCATAAGTAACCACTACGTATGCCTAGAGGAGAACTGGAATCTCATTTCAGTTTTAGGCCGCACATGCCTGTGATGAAGGACTGCCTTTTCCCTGCATTTCATACAATGTTAATCCAATGAGTACCAGTATAATACATGATAACAAATAATCCTATTTTAAAGACTTAATTAAAATTACATTTCACCTTTGGAAGAAAGGTTATACCTAGATGTTGTTTATTCCTCTGGCTTTCTTACACATACTTCACTGTATATTAATCTTTACCTCCAGGTGATACATATCCAGAAGTTGATGGATTTTAGAAAATAAGTTTTTCATTAAAAGAAATCACAGCTCAGTTATAAAAATATTTTGAATATTTATTGCTAGTCATAGCTAAAGCCAAATCAATGATAAAACGCAAAGCTGTTGTTGAATGCCTCGTAAGTTGAGCTTTATAAAGTACTTTTTGAATTATTCCATTTTTCGTAAAGATCCCCACATGGTTTGTGTCTGTGTATCCAGACACCTGGACTTCTCTGGATATATTCTAGCAGAGAGAGGAAGTATCTATACCAAAATAACAAGATAAACGAGTTTGCAAAATTATGTAGCTTTTAAAATGTGGCATCTTGAACATATATCTATAAACTCTAAGTAATATCAATACAGTTAATGGCACCCATTCTTTAAAAAATCAAGAAACCGTAGATTATTACACAGGAACATGTGCTCCCCCTCAACACACACACTCACAATTGCACAGACTATTGAAGGGCTGCTCCATGTGGAGGGCTAGCTAATGATAGTAGTAACTATTCAATTACTGATCTTTGAAAAACAGTCTCATCCTAGTGCAAGCTATTTGTTCATATGGACTGCTAGCAATTCTTTGTGTGTATGTTTTTTGGTTGGTTTGCTGCCATGAAGAGCAAGTCTTACTCATTTATTCAACAATCTGTGCAAATTTAACATCATTTGGTTAATGATTTCCCTGCCAAATTCAGAGAGACAATTGTACTTAACTACAAACCTCATTTTAATATCCTATTTAAAAGTCTAATCGAACCATTACTATTTTGCCTTTAATTTGTTGTATCTTTGTGTTGTCTTGGAGATTTTGATGTTGCTTACTTCCAGCTCTATTGATATTTATAACACGGATGGCATTTTTCTAGAAGCATAAGAGGATGGAGAAGTGCTCTCTGATGGGATACAGCTCAGGTTATGAAGGGTCTAAGGGAGACACTTCACTTCTATAAAATGGAGATGCTCTATTAATGACAATATTAAAAGAAAATAATCAGCTAAAACTGGAGTGTATGTTGTGGCAATCATGTTCATGGAATTAGCCATGGAACTTCAGGTTCAAAACGTGAATACTAAACCCAAGAAAAAAAATAAATGTTAACATCTGCAAATAATCCCTTCTAGCAGCAAGAAAAATACATAGATTAATAATAAAAAATGGTGAGTCAACATGCATCCTCAATAAGGCAGTTTGAAAGTAAAATGTTAAAATACCTCTTGTAAAACAGGTCTAGTGTCTAGTTAGTATGGGGGTAGGGTACTGGTTGGCAAACTGCTGCTGAAGAAGGCAGTAGGATCCGGTGCAGGACTTCCCAAATTCTGAAGTTCAAGAGCATGATCATCTCATGTGCCAGGGTCCTGTTAACAAGACAGTTTTGATGCTAAAAATAAGCAAATAAATCATAGAAACATAGAATGGCTTCATCTGGAATCATCTGGTTCCAACCTCTTTTAGTTTAAAACCATTCCTCCTTGTCCTAGCATTATTTGCTGGAACAAAATGTTGTTCCCCATGTTTTTTATAAGCCTCTCTTAAGTATTGAAAAGCTGCAGTGAGGAGCTTTCTCTTCTTCAGGCTGAACATCCCCAACTCTCTCAGCCTTTCTTCACAGGAGAGGTGCTCCAGCCCTCTGATCATCCTCGTGGCCCTCCTCTGGACCTGTTCTAACAGCTCCACATCCTTCTTGTGCTGGGGGCCCCAGACCTGGTTGCAGGACTACAAGTGGGGCCTCACAAGGGCAGAGCAGAGGGGCACAATCACCTCCCTCCCCTGCTGGCCACCCCTCTGTTGATGCACCCCAGGATGCAGTTGGCCTTCAGGGCTGCAAGCACATACTGCTGGCTCATGTCAAGCTTTTCGTCTACCAGAACCCCCAAGTCGTTCTCTACAGGGCTGCTCTCAATGAGTTCTTCTCCCAGTCTGTATTCCCGTCTAGGATTGCCCCGAGCCAGGTGCAGCACCTTGCACTTGGACTTGTTGAACTTCATGCGGTTCACATGGGCCCACTTCTGAAGACTGTCCAGGTCCCTTTGAATGGTATCTCCTCCTTCTGTTGTACTGACTGCACCATTCAGCTTGGTGTTACGTGCAAACTTGCAGAGGGTGCCCTCCATCTTGCTGTCTATGTTGTTGAACAGTACTGGTTCCAGGACAGACCCCTGAAGGACACCGCTCGTCACTGGCCTCCACCTGGACATAGAGACATTAACCACCACTCTCTGGGTGTGGTTTTGCCGAGTCTAATCACAAAATGAGAGATAAGTACAGAATACAGTGATTTTTACCAGTTAAATTCCTTTTTAGTGTTGTAGCAGTAGTCATGGAAAAGACCACAAAGATGTAGGTGAACTACTTCAGTGATGTTATATCCTCTGTATAGTTTACTACGCCATGCTTTACCTCTGTAACAGGAGTAAGGCATCCATTTTCTTATGCACAAGTTGAGTGATGGTTCTGCCGTATTTTATTTCCAGATTAGAGAAAATGTCACTCAATGCTCTTATTTAAATTAGAATGGAGAAAAACATTCCTTTCATGTAATGTAAAAAAAAAAAAAAAAAAAAAGTTAAATCTGTTAAATATCCACTGATGTTCTTATGAGCTTAAAGCAATGCATGCATTGCATCTTGGACTACCACAGTTCATATATCATAACAGGTAACATGCATCAATTTTTAGACTGAAATATTTTGCTTCTCTGCATGGTAGACAATTTCACTAGTCTGTCTGTTACACAGAAGACCCAGGGAAGACTCCTGTAGCCAGGCAGCCAGGACACAGAGGTGCCCTGTGTGCAGCTCAGAGGCCTACTGAAGCATCTCACAGTAAGTGCTAAAGTAGAGGGAGGTATACTGTATCTATACGTGCATACCTGCAAACACAGAGGATTCAGCCTCCTATGGGGAGCTTGGAAATTATTTAGCCATCTGCTCAGCAGATCACTCAGCCCAAATATAAACAATTTGGACAGCACATAAAGGAGATATCTCTTGTTTTCTCTCCCACACACATTCAAAACTAATCTTGAATTTGAGGTCTTTCATTCAAAATTATAGTCCAGGCTACAGTCCCTACTGGGAACTGACATAAAGCATTACCTATAAAAGTGATTAAAGTGTTGGTATCTGCATGTACTTCTGAGCAGCTGGTCTATATTTGATGCATATCTCTGTTCCTGGCTCCATTATAGAAAGGGACAGTACAGAATGAGCTAACTGGCAGAAATCTCTGAGGATTTTCCTTTGATATCAGCAGGAATTTTAGCAGTTTTATTTCTTCTCTGCCTGCGTGGAGAAAATCCTGGCTTGAACCTGCTGTACTTATGGCTGCATTTATCAGTGCTGGAATTTGCCAGGCATTTTGTAGGTGCTCGGGTTCACCCCAGGGAGGAGCGGTTTCTCAGCCCACTGGTGTTGGCAGTCCTGGTGGTAGCACCGGCTTCAGGTCCTTCAGTGCATTTGAGCTGTTTGCTTTTAGGAAAACATGCTTGATTATCTTCTTAACCCTTCACTTCAAGACATTCTTCCTACCAGCTGTTATCCAGTCTTGCAAAATGCTGAGCACTGTCAAATATCACAGGGCTTTAGCTGGACAATTAATTCTTTGCAGTGCTCCTACCACATGCCACCACCAGAGTCAGAGGCTGAACAGCTTTGTCCAAATAGACTTATCCTTCCACTGTGAGGAAATAAAATATTCACAGTAGATTATGTTAGCTCTCTGTCTGAGTTGCTTTATCACATCCAAATAGCTGTCCTATTTTTCACACAAGCCAGCAGCCTCCACAAGTTTCATTACCTGTATCCATCTTAACACTATTTAAACAAAAGGAAGGGCTTTAAAACGTGAGAGAACAAGCCTAGATATTTTCCCATGGGGCACCTCTGAGTTCAACAGTATCTTCGCTTCAATATTTTTTCTGCATCTCTTTCAAGCTAACCACATCCAGATTGTGGACATGCCAGGAAATGCCATTCTGGGGCTAATTTACTGGTACTGAAAATGTTATTTCCAGAACTGTCACTTTCGAAGGGAATTTGAGTATCTACAAGTATTTCAACTGTGAGGATCCTTTTTCTGACATTTGGGATCCATCTGCACTCCAATCCAGCTGGAACCAAATGGGCCCCATCCATCTGTAATCTCCCTGAAACTGTCCAGGACTGTCAAGGAAATTGCACTATGACCACACTGGAACCAGTGTTGGTGTTGGCTGGTACGGTTCAATGCTTTGTGTGGAAAGGGATTTAAATGAGATCATTTCACTACCCTTTTGGTAAATTCCATTGGGAAACAGCTGGAGGCAATGATTTCATTGCCTTATTATTAGTTGTATTCTAGGACACAATAGAAGCAGAAAATAATAGGGGTTGTGTCAGAATTTCAAATTGTTCTCTCCTGCCCAGCATCAGCAGCCCAGGGTCAACAAAATATAGACCAGACGTGAATCCCACAGGCAGGATAAAAATGGAAGGGTGCATCAAATGGGACTCCACAGGGGCTGTTCTTGGCTTGGTATTTTCATTAACAGATGATAGAATAGAGATTATACAGATGATAGAAACACAGAAAGGACTTCAAGAATATTTACTGCAGGGCAGCCCTTGAATGTAAAATAGTCTTGACAAACTGGAGGCCAGAATGTTATTCATCTGGCAGAAGCACTGGGTAATACACCTGGGCAGGGTTGATCATCTGCATTAATACATAATAGGGACCAGACAGCTTGGTAGAGCTGGAGATTACAGCAGATCAGCATCTGAACATGAGTCAATAGCATCAATCTGTTGTATGATGTTCTCCTCCTTTACAGGAATGTGCAAGCAAGCGTAGATGGAAAGACAGGTGAAGCTGTCTTTCACACTCCACACAGCTCAGTTTGGACTCAGCACCAGACTTGCCAGTTTGAGGCACTCCAGGAAAGATGGTGACCAAAGGAAGAGAGGCGAGAGGAAAGGAACTAAGAAAGATCAGAGCTGTAGCAAAACCAACTAATTGGGTGACTGAAGGAACAAATGATGCTTAGTGAACAACAGATAGTGAAGTCTGTTAATATAGTTATTACTTAATATAGTGTTGTGTCTTGGTCATGAAGTAATAGGTTAAATGGTTACAAAGAAAAATGAGTCCAGACATTTAGAAAAAAACTCTGAAATTGTAGAGATAAGAAATAAATAGATCATCTGCTGAGGCAGTGAAATCTCCAGCTGTACAGATCTTTAAAACAAGGGGAACAAACTGATTTCAGATAGGATACAGTTAAAGTGATCTTGCTTTGGAAGCCTCCAACTCTCTGATCTTTCCAATTTCGAGTAGCTTGGCCGTAGTCTCAGCAACAGTCCTGAATAGCAGCTTTCCTGCAGTAAAACTCAAATTAATTGCTGCACGTCAGGTCCAGTCCTAAACCTGTCAGGAAATAGAAACAAAAACAAAAATATAAATATAAATATAAATATAAATATAAATAAATAAAAGAAGTGAATTAAGATTTCAAAAAAAAGGATGATCTTTCAAGAACAGAGAATCTGAGATCAACGGAAGCCGAGGTTGCTATTTATTTTAGAAGAATGAGATAGTCTCTACCTCTACAGAGGCAGAAGGGCAGAGTGGCACCTTCTTCTCTTGCACCTTACATTTCCGTACTTAACCAAGTGCAGACCTGTTTATTTTGCTGAGAAAATACAAGGGCTTTTTAAACCTGTGAAAATAGGATGGCTAGACACTTTCCAGAGCTAACTTCCTGTAAGAGATATTGTTTACTAAGCCAATACTCTCCTTTGCTGTACAAAACCCATTGAAGATTAGTGCTTGTCTTGGACTCAGAGTGTTATTTGGGATCGGTCAGCTGTGAGTCCCCTGGGATGTGTTCTGGCCCTAAAGATTAGCCAAAGCATATCCTGTAAGGAAAATAACTTCCCTACTGAGCAGGACAAAATAACCCAGCCAAACAAACAAAAACTTCATAGCAATCTTCAAATAACTTCCTCAGGGGAGAAAGAAAAGGCTCTATAAACATGACTTTCTGCATGTTCCTGAAAGTCAACAGTTTTCCTTTGTCAGGTGAAGATGTGTCATTTGGTGAGTCGGGTAAAATGCAGCTACATTGCCTTGATGGCACCTGGACCAGGTGACAGTGCAAGCTGTTTTGGAGTGCACTGGGGACATGGTGAAAGAAAAAAATTCAATTTACATGCAGAGATCCTTAGTCAGGTTCTTATTTGGAAAAATCAGGCCTGAAAGAGCCAGGAACTACAGGAGGACCCTGCTCCCAAAAGAAAAAAAATAATCCCAAATAAATAATTCATGTCCCTTATTAAACTACATCGATAATGAATGACAGTCAGTGCCTTACAGATGGGATCTGCAAGAGGAAATTATTCCTGCAATCCACTGATGCTTCTCCTTTGGAGGGCTGCTGATTTGTTTAGATTTGTCATTTACATATTTCCAGCCCTTCAACTCTTATGTGAATTGCCAGCTCTACCTCCTCTTTGCCCACAGCTGGCGGTCCACCTCTAAGCTGCGTGAAAAAAATTTGCCCTCCCACAAGTACACTGTTTTGGTTTTTGTATAGGCAGTGATAAGTGTCGAGTGTAAAAGACTCTTTGATAATTTAATTCACTTTGCTGAATTATGATTCTGCATGCACCATTAGTTCAATCACAAACCAGCTACACTAAGAATTAGGTCTGTTTTGCAACATGAGGCAGACAAGGCTGTTCAGTGGAGCAGTCAAGGGTGTTTAATGTTACATTTGTTGTTGAGTTTGAAAACAAACACATGTGCACTGATGTACAGCAATCTGAAAGTCCCATGCAGATGTAACAGCAGTGGCATCTTGGGGATCCTGGGCTTCTGTTCAGAGATGGAAGTGACGGAGTGACAGCAACACTGAGTGGGAGTCTTCCATAGCTGTGCAAGTTGTACCAAGCAGGAGCTGTGGGCAAAGTGGCTTTCCCTGACTTCGTAGGATATCAGAGGATTCAAAAGTGAAAAACTGGAGCTTCCATTTTTAGGAGATATCTGAAGAGCAGCGGGTTTAGATGAAGAGTATGAGCAAGAGCAGTTTAGGTGGGACATCACTCATCTGAATGCAGGCTTGAAATTTTTGAAAGAGGAAATTCCATGTCACTAGGTTACATTTAGTATTGAATTCTGATCAACTTTTCCTTCTAATAACATTTCCCTTGACCTTAGTAGGGCAATTTGTGTCAGAGAGGTAATCTCAACTTCTCCCTCATCACTTCTCCCTCATCACTCTTTCACACCACATTTTAACACTTACTTACGAGAGGTTGGCTGGGAAACCATAACCAAACACCACCTAACTGTGGCTGAGTGCCAGCCTACAGCTACAGTCTAATGCATATATTGCTTAAGAACCTCTCCAATATTTATTTTGGAGAGAATCATCCTGATACTTTCAAAATTAAGTGGTAAAAGATTTAGCATACTCTCTTCTACTTTCCTCTTGGAGCCAGAATTTTCAAAAGGAAGTCCCCAGTCAGAAAAGTGTTCTTGTCAGGGAAATCACTTTTAACCTCTAGTATGTTGTTCACTTATGCTGCTAAAACACAGGCTGGTCAAGGGGGCAAGTCAATAACTATTCTTGAAGAGAGCTGCATGACATGGAGAGGGGTGAGAATTCAGTGATGACAGTTCAGTTATCTCAGCACTCCCCTTATGACAGAAATGGCACAAAGCCATTTTGGCTGATAGGAAAAGGTAAAGTCACCCCACTCGATAACCTAGGACAACACTAAAAAAATGAAAATGTTGCCATTTACATATGACCAAGGACAGTGAAGGAATTTTTGGTGGTAAATTTTATATCTCTTTTGTTTTCCCAGTCAATGGTGAAACAGACAGTTTAAATTGCTGGATATATATACAAGCAAGAATTTAAGTCACTGTTTGACATACCTTTTCTTAACATAAACAAGAAAATACCTCACTACCCTAAAGGCTAGTGAGCCTGTAGAGCCTTGTGTTTTCCTGCTTTTCCTATAGCACAGTTTATAGATTTGAGTTGCTTCATCCAGCACATCCACCACCTGTAATGTCCAAGGACCTGCTCCAAAATCTATTGAAGTATGTACAAGATCTTTAGATTAGGCCCCAAATATTAAACAGATATTAATTGATTTTTTGTTGTTCCAGATAACGACCTCTTTCCTATCACAAGGTGGTATAGATTTCAGTTCTATCATTATTTTCTAATATTTACATTATAATAGTAGCTTGAGGTCCCAGTCAGATGCTGCCTTGTGCTAGGCTCTGCACGCATATGCCAGAAGCAAAGTCCCTGCCCCAAAGAGCTTATTGCCAATGACATTATCACAGAAGTTTCTTATTGGCATGTTTTTATGTTGTAGGCTTTCATTACACTAAGAAGGCAATAAACCTATGATCTCCATACTATTTATGGATTGGTTCATTACATTTCTTTTAAAAAGCAATATAAGTGTCTAAACTCCTATAAATACATCAGCATTGCTGCTTATCTTGCTTGTTAAACTGGCAGTTTTGTAACCTCAAGACACTGCAGCTGTGTAATCTTTCACATCTATTTGGCACAAGAACCGTGTTTTTTTTTTCTCTCCCTGGTTTCCATGTATGAAAAGGTGCTTTGATACACTGCTTGTAAACAAACTGTAACTGCTACTGATTGCAAATATATCGGCTTATCCTTAGAAATGCCGGGCTGTAAGGCAAGATAGGAATTTCTGTAGTCATCTGGTATTCCGATCATCAGTGAAAACTAGCCATATAACAACAAAAACATTCTTGTCTTCAGTCATGAATCAAAATCTCTGTCATGATGGAAGTCCACTGGCAAATCCTTGAGAAGGAGATGCTTTAAAATATTCAGAGTTTTCAAGCACTGATGCATCCAAAGACAAGAAGTCTAATCCACATTTCCTCTGATGTTGCTGCATTTGCCATGTCTCAGATGAGAGAAGACAGTGGAGTTCCTAGTCTGAATGAAAATGTCTATGGATTTTATTATCCTTTGCAGGGATTTTTTTTTTTTTTTTTTTTTTGTGCTGGACTTAACATGGTATGTCTGGCAGTTATGTGCAGCTGCAGTGAGGTTGGTGGCAGAAGAAATAAGAGTTCATTTTTACAGCTTAGTAGCTGTTTATTTTTTCTCTTTAGAAGTTTAGTTTTCACATAAAATAACAAAATGAAAAACCAACTCCTTTTAGTTACAAGCAACTTTATGAACTACACGTCATGAAAGATCTCTTATACTAGGCTGCATAAGTAAGGACCCACTCCAGAAAAGCCATCAAACTCACACTGCCAGGGGGGCAACATACCTGAGATCAGAGTCCAGCCCAGGGAATGCTGAGCTCCTGGGGAGATCCGCCAAGCTGGCCTGAAAAGCTGTCCCTGAGAAGAACCTGGATTGCTGGCTGCAAATTGCTCATGATGCCTCGAAAGTTTAAGCAGCAGCAGCTCTCTGTATGAGCACAACTTTCTGTCAAAACTGCATGAATCTCATCAGGATGGATGTCAGCTAAACTGATTTTGAAGAACAGCACTGTTGGCTACAACCATTGATAATTGACCTCTTGGAAACTGCAGGCAGTGCGCTACACATGCATACATCCTGTCCCAGCTGCACAAATCATATCTGGAGTGTACCCTTTGGGGAGCAGGGAGGTAAGGAGGAGAGAAGGAGACAGAAAAGAAAAGAAAAAAAACTTAATTCCATAATGTTTTCCAGAGTTGACACTGGTTTTCATTATCTGCTATGTTTCATGCCTGACTTTTACTCTGAGACATTTGATTTGCATCATCGTAGTTAATTCTGTAGGCCACAGTACGCTTTGGCATCTTTGCTGTTTTAGGAGCCCAAGCAGTTCTTTCTTTTTTTTGTCTGCTTTTAGCAAGAAAAAACTCTCATTTTCTACAAAGCCCATACTTAATGAGTAATAAGCAATGACACCTTCACTGTGGTGAACTTAGGAAATTAACTCTTAAAACCCTAATTTGCTTCTGTAAATCCATTAAGCAGCCTGGCCTCACCTTATTGCCTTACCTCAAAGAGAACTACAGCCACTGGTCCTTTTTGCCCACTGCCCACCCTACAGAGCACTAGGAGAAAGTTGTGCAATGCACTGTGTGGTTGTGCTGTAAGGAAAACTGCACAGTGCATCTGGTTGCCTGTGGACTAAGCAGAAAGGGAGACACTGTGCTGGGTAATACTGTGCTGATCTCCAGAGTCGGAGGCCAGCCCTTGTCCAGGCAGCAGCATCTTTTCTGCTTCACATAAGGAGGGGATGGAAGAAGGGGGTAGATTATGCCTGGTTACGGACTTATGATGCAGCCAGGATGTGGTTCTGAGTTCATGACATACATCTGGACATTCAAACTTGATAAAGACTCAAGGGTTAATTCTTTTTTCTCTTCTCACTATGGTATGTACTTGTTTTTCTTTTGCTGTAACAACCTGCCTATGCTTGCTTGGAGTTGGACCCCCTGCCCCTGGGAAGGCTAATCCATACATTGATGCCTCTCCACATTAACTCCTTCTTTAAAACGGAAGGAGAAAAAGTTTACCACGACTAACTTGGATCTTGGAATAGCAGGTGGCAATTTAATTGGAAGATGTAAGCTGCTTACTACTAATTTGCATGATTATAAGATTTTGTAATTGCTCTGTAAAAGTTAATTCGGCATTGGGTTTAGTGAAACTCAACTACGTTAGCATGATATTGATGTGTGTCTGAAATTTGCAGTTGATGTTTGATATGTTTCCTGCTGAAAGACCAAAGGGAAGTTTTGAGCGGGTTATTTTTAAATATATACATGTGCACACAGAGAGGTGAATCTCATTGTAATGACCCCCATGGGGCATGGATAAATGCGTGTTGTATCAAGGAGTTCACTGAAGCAGGAGTTGGCAATTTGTTCCTTCAAAGTAATGAGGAAATATCTGGTTTGAACTGAATATCAATATCTAGTAATTTTAATGAAGATTACCTCATTGATTAACATTTAACCTGCATTTTTAAAATAATAATAATAATAATAAAAAGTTTAAGAATAAAATGTACACTTAAAAGCTAAATATAGATTGCACTGAGGAAAGTGAGAAAAAATATGATTTTGTATTTAGGTCAACCGTGCATTAGTGTTTGCTCTTACACAACTAATTAGGAAGAAAAAATAGCTTTTGTTTTTGGGCATGCACAGAGGGGAGTCTGAAGCAGAGCTTATCCTAGTGCCCCTTGACTCTGTGTGTTTGTGTACCTGCCTGCCTCCTCCCTGCGTATCTTGTGGGCTGCTGTGTATAAAAGGTTTCTTCTGTGCAGAGCAGCTCCCTGTTAAAGGTTTCAGGGCAGGGCTGCAGGAGTGAGGAGCCATGCTGTGCTGAGGAGGGGGATTAGCTGGAGCCTCCGAAGTGGTGCGAGCACTGGGACACGGTGTGCTAGCTTCAGAACCAGCCCCCATGAGGAACAGATGCATCCTCTGTTCCTTGGGGAGCCCAAGGGGAACAGTACCCCTAACAACAAAGCCCTTGAAAACCTGAGAGCAATGCCATGTTTTCTGCTTTCTTCCTTTTCCCTACCTTAAGTTGGCAGTCCAGAAGGGGGTACTGGGACAGGATAGGTGTAGCAAGGGCTGAGCTAAAATGCTTGATTCCCAACATACATCTACTCTAACAGAAAGCAAACTACCCTGTCCAAGGCGGTAAGGTACAGAAGCATAAACCTAGCTAAAAACAAAGTACTGAAGGTAAACAAAGGAACATGTCCATGTGCTTCAGTGGGCTGGGGCCCAATCTCTCCGAACACACAAACACACACACACACGCATGCACACACATCCATATCATTGTTTTAGCCAGTAATATTTGATTTCTGAACTCTTTTTTGGTTCTTCCCTCACCTTTTCTCTCTTTCCCTTCTTGTACTCCATCAGGTCTGAGGACAAGACATTAGGGGGTGGCTGTAGGGAATGTTTGTAGCTGTGATATCTAAATTAGCCTCACCAAGCATGGAAGGGATGGGTGGATGTCCATATGCTGGCATGAAGCAGGCACATAAAGACATGAAAGTAACAACATTTTATTTGCTCTCCAGCAATGAGAGAATGCCCTGCCAAAAGGGTGCCAGGTCAGGATAGCAGTACTGGCAAGTGACCATTGCAACTATATTTTCTGTGTAAGAAAGGGAGAAGATTCAGAATAAATTACTACTGCAGGTGAAAGCACAGGCAAATGTATGACAAAGATTTTAATATTGCATTATAGTCCTTATACAAATTCTTTTAAGATAAAAGCGTTGGAAATCTGTTTCTGATGGGATGCTGAAAGATTTGTAGATAAAGAAACAATTAGGAAGGAAATTGGAAATCTGGAGATCTGAACCTATCTTTTAGTAGAATGCTTTAAAGTCATTCAGGTGTTCACAACTATTTAAATCCTTCACTTGTTTTATGTGTCTCAAACAAAGCAATGAAGCAGCACTATCATAAAGAGGCCGGCCCTGCTCCAGCTGAAATTCGTCTAACATAGACGAAACAAAACAAAACCCCCAGAAGCCCAACAAAGCCATTTCATGTGCAACATTATATCTACTGAATGAGAAGAAATGTAGGCATGCATCAGAGTAAAGTACTCTTAAAAGCTCATTTAGATGGTATGTTTTTTACCTAAAGGGGAAACTACTGTATATGCAAAACTCAGATGAATATTTACAACATCCAGGAATAGGTACTGGGGGGGGGGGGGGGGGGGAACATGCCGCAAATGTAATCATCTTCCGAATGGTCCAAAAACAAATTGTTCTAGCTGCTGTTGCTGAGCAACAGTCCCACGGTGGGATTCAGCCTGAGCAAATGTGTGGTGGGAGAGTCCAACCTACCCGGAGTGAGAAATCAGAGCACAGGGGGAGCTGGCGGAGAGGCCTGGCGTGGCTGAGCTCCTCTTCCCACAGTTGTGACCCCCCTAAGTACATATTTTAGCCATTCTCCTGACCTTTCACTGCCTCCCCGCTCTCATATCTGGCTAAAAATAAATAGTGAAGCCAGACCGGCACTGGAGAGCAATGGGACTCAGGCTGTTGTTGGAGCGGGCCAGTTTGTATCTAGGACATTTTCTGTGAAGTAGAGCATTAGCACTTCTTCTGAGGTGTTCAAAGGCTATGAAACTCTGGGGAGGAAGAGGGGAAAGCAAATACCAAGTCTACCAGACAATTCATGGGATTTAAAAGCAGTGCCCCTCTGTGACTTGAGCTCTGAAGACCACATGTGTTCTCATTAGGTGGTAACACAGTAAAATCCACTGTCTAAAGGGACAATAATCCACTCTATTTTGAAATAAAAATTCCGGAATGCTTAATCATCTGACACAGTGTGATGTCAGTTTTCATTCACTTCCTTCAGTGGGTTATTCTTTATAAACAATTTAGAGACAGAAAGGAAAAGGAAACCACAAAAAATGCATGTTCAAATAATGATAATCAACTGAAGTAAAATTTCTGAAGTGAAAAACAAAAAACACCAAACCAAACCAAACCAAACCACCATACACACAGACAGAGACACAGACATACACACACACAAAAAGGTGATTTGTGGCTGATGGGACAACTTGACAGAATTCAGTGTACTGAGGTGTGGAAAATGGTACATTGAAATAAAGATATTTCAAGTGTGTGGATGGCAGAACTGGTAATTTAGTACCTAGCTGATTTTGCTGTGATTGTTCATAATGCAGTGCTGACAGTCCTCTGGGTGGAGGAGTAAATCGGGGCTTGCCCTGGGTTTTTTAATCAATACGTTTTATAACAGTGTTTATTTTAGCTATTTTTCTTAAAAAGGAAGTTTAAGATTATTATTTTTCTAGGTAGCATTGCCACTGTGCCATGGCATTTGTAGTGTGAAACTTAAACTCTGCCTAGGTTTCCTTTTTTTCCCTAAAAAATTATTATACTATTTGAAACACTAACTTTAGACTGAGGTAGGAACAGACAGGTTGACCCTTCACAGAGAAAGGCTTACAAGTAAGGAGGGAAGTATAGCAGTAATATGAACTACTTCAGCCCCAAAATGTCATATGAAAGGTGGTTCCCAGTAACTGTTCCTAGTACGAAGCCCACGCAAAGTGTCTGCATCCCAAACTGCAGAGCCATTCTGACTGTTTGTGTGACAGCATCAAAATCATCACAGCTGGATCTCACCTCCATACTGGACCAAAACAGAGCACTCAGTGTGAACAATCATAACCTTTCACATGCCAAAAATCAAGATCTCATTCATGCTGGGGGGCAGGAAAAAATCAAAAGCCAGAGAGAGTAACCCCTGTGATTCTACTTCCTTGATTCAAGAGGAAAACTTCCTTTTAACAATATTGGAGAATAAAGTTTTCCTGCTTGTTAGACTGAATACCAAGCTGCTGCTATCGGGGTAGCAGTTTAATAGAGTTCCTTGCACATACAACTGGCCAGGCGGGAAATCGCAGAAGAACACAGAGGAAATTCTCACAATATATTTCCCCCCTATTATTTCTCAACCTATTTTGAAATTAGGAAATCATATGGAAGCAGCAGGAGGATTCCTAGCCTTGCGCTATTTCCTTCCCCTGTGATCATGAAGTTTTATTGCTGCATGAGCCCTGCTGCCTACCATTTCAGAGAAGCTCAGCAAGAGGTAAGGTTTTTCTAGTGTGGGTGGTCATGTCCATATATTCAGCGGAAGCAACAGGGCTTTTCAGTTTGAAAAAAGGCAGCTCAAGATGAAGTATGGAAGAATAATTTTCGAAGAGAAAATAATGAAGAGCTAACAAAAGCTCCCAGGGAATTCATTCTTTTATTTTTTTTTTCCTCTTCAGTAATTACTGTTGAAGAGGCTGGCACTGAAATGACATCATTAAGTCAAGTTATCTCACTTGTACACTTGTGGGAAAAATTGGATGAAATGAAGGGAAATTTCCCCAGGACTCAGCCTGTTGCATTGGAAAGCTCTGCTGCTGCTGAAAAATGTACAAAAAGACATCTTGCTTGGTGATGCAGAAGGGCGACCAAGCTGGTGAGGGGTCTGGAGAACAAGTCTTACGAGGAGCGGCTGAGGGAGCTGGGCTTGTTCAGCCTGGAAAAGAGGAGGCTCAGGGGCGACCTTATCGCTCTCTACAGTTACCTTAAAGGAAGCTGTAGTGAGGTGGGGGTTGGTCTGTTCTCCCACGTGCCTGGTGACAGGACGAGGGGGAATGGGCGAAAGTTGCGACAGGGGAGTTTTAGGTTGGATGTTAGGAAGTACTTCTTTACCGAAAGGGTTATTAAGCATTGGAACGGGCTGCCCAGGGAGGTGGTGGAGTCGCCATCCCTGGAGATTTTTAAAAGACGTTTAGATGTACAGCTTAGTGATATGGTTTAGTGGAGTACTTAGTGTTAGGTCGGAGGTTGGACTCGATGATCTTGAGGTCTCTTCCAACCTAGAAATCTGTGTCTGTGTCTGTGTCTGTGTCTGTGATGCAGGCTAACATATGGCCTATAATACATTTCAAAAGTTGGGGAGATAGATATGAAGTTTTTAATATTTTAGTATTATTTGTATGTGTGGCTACTCACGTTCTTATTCACCTTTATGAGTACATTAACATTATCTGTGTCAGATCATGTTGTTCATTTTTCAGAAGGCGTGTACAAACGAGTTTCCTGGAAGGCAATTTCATCAAAACCACCCCTTAGACATTGCTTTTCAGTAAATGGCACATAATATTTCTAGGAAAAATATGTTGATTATTGAATGTCAGTAATGTACTGCTCATGAATGAGCAACAAAGGAATACTGGCACAGTGGGTGTTGAAGAAGGAAGATCTTTCAAGAACATCATATGATTGGAGAAAGATTTTTTTTCCCAGCAAATTAGTGATTAAAATCAATTTATTCAGTTCAGCTGATATTCCTTAGTCTCTCCCATAGCTATACCAAAGAAAGGCATAACGGCAGAATCCTGTTCTTTTGTTCCTTATAGTATCTTAAATCTCCACAAGCAGTTCAGAGATACATGTTAGAGCATACAGAATACTGTTGGCATACAATCTCCACTCTGCACCTGTACATAACCTCTCTGAAGACCATAAGGGAAAGAGTACCTCCAAATATGCTACTACACTTGACTTTTTTTTTTTTCCTGAAGCTTGTTAATGAAAAATTCAACGAGCAAAAGAAGAAAACATTTCCATTATCACATATCTGTGCATCTATTTGCTTGCTCACTATAGCAATGGGAAGTTGCTGCAAGCAGAGATATATTTTAAAAAGACAACTATTACCTAGTCTAAATTATGATATTGGTCATCCAAGTTTTCAAAACACATGAAAAATAATGCAGAAAAAGCCTGGAGCTTCCAGTTTCATCAGGAAATGTGGTTAATTTTGGAAGGACAAATCTTGGAAATAATGGTATGGAATAGAAGCTCTTTTCTAACAGAGCAACATTTTTATTTCAAAAATTATGCCAGTAACTTCATAACCAAAGGCACATTTGTCTCTCCTGAGCACCTGGATGCCACAAGCTTTTATTTTAGTTTTGGTCTTCACTTCCTTCCCTCATGCTGATTTTCAGCCTGCTGTGGGAGACAAGTGATGTTGCAGTGTTCTTGAAAGCAGAAAGAATCAGCTCTTCTGATTTGAATTTACAAAGCAAAATGTTCTCCTTTTCAAGCTCCGCTCCGTGCTTCGTGTACCTTCATATGGTTATAACCGTATTAATTTATTTTCTACACTTTCCCTTATCTCTTCTCTCTTTGGGGTTGCCACATCTCTTGCTCAGACAGGCACAAGAAGGAAGAACTCATCATTGCATTTAGATAGCATTAGAGGAAATATCTAGTCATATCTATAGCTCAGTGTCATACAGATCTTCATGATTCATGAGATCCTCATTGCTGTGCCTCCATGGCCAGGTAGGGAAGCAGCTCTAAAGCTCTAGTTATGATTTGTCCTGTTACTCAGAGTAATTGGCTGCTAAGAGAGGAGCCTAAATTGCTCCTTTTTGCAAGTGAAATATCTCACACAAGACCCCTGCCCCCACTCTAAGCCCTCCAAAGGAGGATACTGTCGCTCTTTTCTAGCACACTGCAATTTAGCTACTCCTCTAAATAAGATATTATGTTGAGATTTCCCCATTTTGGTTTTAAGCCACCTTTTCCCCATCTCCAGAGATGTCAGATCAGGAGAGGGCAAAGCCAGAGCAGCCTGCACCCTCGGTAAATTTTTGCTGGGAGAAAATATCACCAGGCAGCATTTTTGGAGGTACAGCTCAGAGCACGAGGCAGCTGCTGTCCTGGTTTCAGCATTTCAAGAGCTCCCACATGGCACAGCTACCTTACCGCCCTTACCCTCTGCAGCGCAGCACCATTAACCAGGCACAGCGGAGGAGTGAGCCCACGTACATGGGATGCATACAAACTGCTTATTGTCTTTCTGTCAGAAGCATCACCAAATAGTCTCACTTTCCCCAAACAAAAGCAGATATGGATTGCAGAGCTGGCAAGGAAAACAAACAAGAACCCTGTTTAAGCGAAAACACTGCCAGATGCCATGAGTAACACAGAACTAGCACCAGGCAGATATTGGGTAAGAGTAACAATAGTTTTAATATGGGGTTTCTTACCTCTGTCTGGTTATGAGAACAGTTAAGCTAAAAATGCTCCCCCCCCCCTTTTTTTTTTTTAATGGAGAAATGCATACTCTCTGCTGAGTACCTCAGTGTAATGACTCTTTGCATTCTGTCAACTTAATGCAGTAACCTAAATATCACTGAGCGGGTTGGGGTCTGGGCCAGTCTTAATGAGATAATATCTCATAAGGGATTGATCCCACATACATTTAAGGGGGCTCACAGCTAGTTGTTTTGCAATATGCTGCAGAATCTGCATGGCAGTAAAAGAAACAGAGAATCAGTAAGACGTGTGAAGAAATGCAGAATACAGAGTCTTAGTCCCCAAGACATTTCATGCTCTGTGGATCGCAGACTCTTGTACTGGGCTTATGCAGTCATTTATTTTTTTTGTCTGCCAAGCATGGGTGACATCATTTGACAGTCAGTATGCTTACTTATCGGTTTTCACAAAGTAATGCTTTTGCACATTTTTCTTCATTATAAGCTCTGAACAAGTGAGGTGCAGCGTTCCACTTAAACAGCTTTTGCATGCAAACAGCAGCATCACAAAGCCAGGTTGTAGGAGAAAATACAATAAGAAATAACATTTTAAAAGCAGTACTGCAGGAGCAGGGCAAAAATATATTTCCTTAAGTGATATTTATCCTTTTCAAATAGTTCACTTTGTGCTGTGACAGGAATGAAATGTATTCCATGGTACAAAATTGTTTCCTGGGAATGAAAAAGTGATTGACATCTACGTTTGAATTACTGTGAATATGTGGAAAAAATGGGATTTTACACATTGACAAAGCCAATCAGAGGTTTGAAAAGCATGTTTATATTGGGAGAATTTTAGCTCAGAACAACCTAGTTTTTAAAAGCAACACCGTCTTCATGCAACAGGCTCTAGTCAAGAATAAAGCGCCATTCAGCAAGAAGGAGCTGATTTAACAGCTCAGTTATTGATGACACTGAGTCAGGAGTCTGTGGATTTAAAGGCTTCTTTTGCTTCGTCACTGGAAGTAGGGAATCAAGCATAATAAAGAAGCCAAAGATTTCTGAGAAACATGCACTGGAAATGATGCATTTCCGAATAAGACGAAATTTCTGTAAGACAAATGATAGATCAGGTACTGAAACCCTTCCTCAGCTATAACTCATCTCCTAGCCAGGCCAGTACTGCTTCAATCCAGTCGAGCTTCCACTGACAAAATAAAAACTGCTATCTGTCCCACACCCATCCAGTCCTGGCACCACCAGGAGTGTGTGCATCCCACCAGTGCTGGGCACTCACCATCTTTGAGAGTATTTGCTAAACTGCAGTTTTTGCATCCTCACATATGTCGGGTTGGCAAGTACTTGCTGTCCTGCGTGAAGCTGCTCCAGCAGGTGAAGGTGCAACAGCCTGAACACTCACTGTGAGCAGAAGCACAGCCTTCATGTGGAAAAGGCTCCAGATCTGTTCACTCGCCCATGCATTTAACTAACACCACTGCAGTGGAAGCAGCATGTGGGTAAGTAGAATAAAATAACTGAATAGAGTGCTGCCTCTAGTTTTCTCAAATAGAAATTGAAAATACATTTTGTAAAGGATGAAAGAAACTCTGCTCTCCAATAGAAACATCCAAAGGACAAAGAGGAGCTCATATTGGCAGGGCATTGTTTGGCCACAAGATCAGCCTTTTGCATTCACAGCACTTGGGCTAAATTATGTATTCCTATTGCCTGTATTGTCTGCACACTACCAAACAAATTATTTTATTCTTCCTCTCTCCAGAAATAAAGGCCACAAGCCTTCATAGTTCTGAGAGAAATTTTTCCCCCCTTTAGACTTTTACTGGGCCATTCCTAATAAACCTTTTTACACAACTACTTTACCTTCCAACCGTTACAGTACTGTACAATTTTTCAAGAATAAAGTGACCATTAGGAGGCATTAGCCAAGAAGTGAGAACCCTAATTACTTCTTCAAGTAAGCAATAAATGAAAGCGGCTGAGTTTCCGGAGGGTCAGCACCTCTGTAGTCATTTTCAATACACCTTTGCTACCCTTACCTACTTTTATACTAGATGAAGTGGAGCGCTAAATGTAAGGCACTTAGTAGCATTAGTCCTACTGTTTTGTTTTCTTCCTTAAGGAAGAACTTGATCTACCCCACAGCCTCACACTCACTCTATGAAGAAGCATTGAGGGTGTTGACTTCTTACTGTAAAATATCTTTCACACGTGCAGTAAAACTTGGATGTCCATATGGCCTCCAAATGGTCCATGTCCAATTGGGAAACAATGGGGATCTGTTCTTTCTTAGATAAAAGAGTATCAAAGACTGTCTGACTTGTAGAGATAGGTCTGGTTTCTTTTACTTTTAAGTGTATGCAGTTTTCTGGCTCAGTAGGAGACTAGCTGGATGCTGCTTTTTTCAGGTTAAACAATGTTGTCCTTCCTTCAGTATGACTTGATTTGTTGTACCACTGTCTGTTATGTGTCAGTTTTGGAGAGGAAGACAGTGTTCCCCAGAGAGCAGGTGCAGCTTTGCTCCCCACAGACCCTCCACAACCAGAGGGAAGTTCAGAACTCTCTAGCATAAAGTACTCTTGGCTGCTCTATTGCCAATATATATATTTCCTCCTTGTATGGGTTGCTTTGTCACCTAGCCATTGTTTTAGTTTATATATATAAATATAGATATATTTTTATACATTATATATTAGTTTATATATATATATGTGTGCTTGTTTTTTTGTTATTTTTGTTTTTCAAATGCCTCTGTATTCATGTACAAGATGTGGGTGGTATTTTTCCCTTCTTCTCCACATAAATATGTTCTATCCTGATTACAGCAAGCCTTTTGGGAATATTATAGGATTAGGAGCTCCTGAGAAGTGACAGTTAAGTACCTATCATTGGGAATAAGTGAATCAGACCAATTTTCTTTCATTTTTACTTTCAGCCAAATGATTTTTTAGGACAAGGCTTTTTAATTGGATGTCTCGGCACTGAGATAAACACAAATTTTGTTTCTCTGCATAAAGAGAATATATCACAGAGAAGATGGTAGAGTGCAGTAATACTGTCCATTACATGGATATATCTTTCTAGCTCACACTGATTCTCTGCATCTGCCAGGGGTTTTAACACAAAGGAAAGCATATTAGCCTCAGAGGCAATCCAGTCAGGAGCATATATTCCCTAATTAGCACTTTGATGTAGTTTTGTCCAGGTAACCATACGTAGCTTTAATCATAGCAAGCCATTGTCTATGATGGTCAGTAAATCCCTAGTCGTCTTTTCATCTTAGGGTCTGATATCTCAAAGATAAATGCCTAAAAATACTTTCTTTTTATACCTGCTTACTAGCAGGTGCATTATGGGAGGCTCACCTTGATCCCTAAGATGCAGAAATTGCTTGGAACAAGGACCCAATAATAATGTAAAACCTTCTCCCAAATGTATCTATTTATCTGATCTTTTCTGGCTTGCCAGCAAGTTTGCTGACAGAAAAAGTGAAATTTTATTTAGAGAGAGTGCTTGTAGACCAGACCCCAACTTCTGAATGTCTGTCAGAAGCAAAAATGTTATAAATTCATCATACATTAATCATATATACCCACCAGGGAATTTTCTGTTTCTGGCCTTATCTGTCATAAAGAAATTCACATAAGCCAAATTATTCCATTTATTTTAATATTAGAAAAAAACAAATTCAGTTTTTGACTCCATGGTTTGTGATGCAGTCAGGCTGACTCAGAAGATGTTGGGAAGGAACAAGCTGGGTCTGTCCCTGAGCTTTACCAGGACTCCCAGCTGCTCACGTCACATGGTGTAGGGCACCATACCATAGGGTTTCCAAGACCTCATTCTAAGCCCACAGCAAGGCTTGATTTCATGAGGCTGGTTACAATGACTAGTACAGACATCTGTACTGCAGGACCAATCTGTTGGCTCGGATGAGAATTATTGTGGCTTGGGAAAGCAACATTGATTGTGAAGTGTCTGCTAAGGGCTTTGATGCAAAGAAGAAATGCTGGGTGATAGTGCAAGGTTGAATATTGTTAGCACGAATCTGTTCAGACAGAAACATGGTCAATGGTTTGCTTTTCACAGTTCAGTTAGCATTTATTTCAAGGTTGAGAGGAAAACACTATGGAAATTTCCAACCCACTCAGACACTGTGGACTTGGGAAATTCTTTTAAGACCAAAAATCTCACAAACTATGTAGTAGGATCTTTCTCTTTAGAAGCAGCGAGCAAGAAAGTGTGCATTACATCAGGCCAGCAAATCAAATGACATGGGATTAATGGAGCAGCAGCTTTGGAGGCAGTTGGCAACAGACTTCAAGAGTCTGCTGGATGTGGTGTGTGTCAGGGGTGGCCAAGAAGGTCCCGTTCAGAGGCAGCAATTACCCAGAGCGGATGGAAGAGCAGAGAAATGCTGTGAAAGGGTGGTGGGAAGAGAAGACGCAGGCTGGGCCTGGGCTAGGAGGTGAGGGACATGGCTGCTCCTGTGGCTGGGGAGGGCTGGGGAGGGGAGAGCTGTCAGCAGCCCAGGGAGGAAGGTTTGAGACAACTTACTGGCTGTGACAAATGGGTAGCAAGCACAGATCACATGGAGAAAAAGAAAGAGGAGTGCTGGCGGTGGCCGGGTCAGCCATTTCCTGAAGCAGCTGCAAGCAGCCACCCCGGACTAGGTACGGTAGAGCAGCCAGCAAAAGTGGACGAGTGAGCTAATTAGCAGCTGTTGGAAGGAAAAAGAATGGCAGAAAAGCCATGCTTCATGTGGAATCCAATCCAGTGTTCGCAATGATCCCTATTCATCTCTGCAGCCTCCCATTCAGCCCCACAGACAGTGAGGAGAACAGCAGGTATGGGAGTCATGTCAGTGTGTGGCCTCCTGTATGGGCTACCACTGTACCCGTATATTGGTCCTGCTCTGTCAATACAACTCAAACTCCTTCTTAAAATTCTGTATGCTCCTAGTCCCGGTCGTTGCCCTTGGTCTGCTACATGATTCACCCGCTGTGCAAAGAACCCCGCCCCGGCCCCTCTAAGGCCTGCCCTTCGCTGAAGTCCATGCCTCCCTGCCCTCACTGTTGTCACTGGCTCCAAGAACCTGGTATCATTTCTCCTCTTTTCCCCTTAGGACTGTGTGTACTGCAGCAAGGCCTCCTTTTAATCTTCTATCCTCAGTAATACAAACCTGGATTTCATCTCCAGTCCCTGGATAATCAAGATATTTCAACAGCTGTCAGTTTCTGGCAGAAGCCTATTCTACCATTTTTTTTCAACAACATGTTTTTCATAGCTGGTTAGAAATATGCAATATTTTGTCACAAAACCAGCCTCATTTGCAGGATTTGAATGATTTTTTTTTCCTGCTTTACAGTTACCTTTCTCTATATTACAGTTTAGAGATTTTTTTCCCACTTTCTTGCTGCTCTTCAGCACTTTTGCTAACGATGTTAGAGTTTTATCCACCACTAACCCCATATACTGCACTTCCTTAATGTCTCATAATGCATGACTATTGAGTGGATTTTTTTTTTTTTTTTTTGTTCCCAGACTCATTACCTTACATACTTTGAAACCTATAAACTACTTATCTGTCTGTGGCTCCTAGACTGTATATTCTGAATTTTGCTGCCCTCCTTCTTTGCTTTGACTGCCCCTTCACTTTATAACATCAGTGAATGTAATCCATTTACTGCATCTTCTTTCTTCCAGGTCACTGATATAGAAAGTGAAGAAAATTGATCCTCATACTAATCCCTGTGACTCTCTTTTAGTCACATCCTTACATGTTAAACTTTTAACATTCACAGATACATCTTAAAAAATACTCATGCTACTTTGTAGCTTATTAAATTTAGATATCCAGAGAAGGCAAATATAGAGAAATAGTATAGGAAGATGGGACATTACCTGGTAGCCATCAGACTTTTCTATTGTACCAGAGTCAAACAGGGGTCTCCAGCCCTCTCACACCTCCATGTGCCTCTCTAGCCAAGGGCAAGCTGGCTGTGGGGAGAAGAGGCTGATATGTATCCTGCTCTGGGCTTATATCTCCTTGGTGAGTCTCACTGTGAATGGCCTGATGAGAGACTCCCTCCTTTTTAATGTTCTTGATCATGTTTTGAAGTTTCTGGAGGTTTAAAGCTGTCTTCTCATCCCCATCTCTGATGTGAGAGAGAAGTCTTTGTAGTTTCTAACAGAAAGCTGTCATCAGCAGGTGTTAAAAGGGGATTTCTTTTGCATACCTGTAGTCAGACGTAGAACACAAAGAACCTGATCTTTTTTCTACATAAAAATATAGTTAAACAGAATGTATAGCTTCCTGTTATCAGATATTTTTTATTATCCAACCTAAAAAAAATCCCATCAGTGGATTGTTAAGCACAAGCTTGCTTTTGTGAATCCATGCTGACTTTTTGTAATTAAATCATAATTTCCCCCTTGCCTGACCCTGACTAGCATTTAAATTTCTTCCTACTGCTGCAATTAGACAAGCAATGCAGGTCTCTTGCTTCAGAGGGTTTTCAGTCACGTTTCCAGAGGAGAAAGGCAGCCTATCATCTAGTGCAGTGGGCTGAGACTCTGGAGACCTGGCTCTAAACCCAGGCTCAGACAGGTTTCCTGCATGAATTTAGACAACGGACCTGACCTACCATATGTTCTAGTACCACATTTCTGAGCAGAGATAATAGTTTCCTATCTTTCGGGAATCTTGTGCAGATAACTGTAGGGCACTGAGATTCATGAAAAAATAAGTATTAAATGATTGTCACGACAATATAGAGTTTCTTTATCAAATGGTCTTGGTTGAAGATGGAACTCCTCAAAGGTTGTAGGCATCTAACTATGGATTAGACATCTAAGCAAATACTTTTGAGGCATTGGATCCAAGTTTACATCATCAGACTGGTTTTAGCAGGGGGTCCAGCCTCTTTAAACAGAGCTGGCAAAATAACTGCTGACACTGCTGTAGCTCCACTGTAAATGAAGATGTCTTTGTAGAGACTTGTCTCTGCGGTCGCACAGTCTGAGCTGAGCAGGGGCTGCTGGCAGGCACTGTGCTCCACTGGGGTGCGGTTCCCATGTTGTCTTGGCACTGGCTCCTGCTCCCTTTCTCCCGGCCTCCTGAGGAGGAGGACAGAGCAAGTGCCTTTCTCTTTAAAGCTGAGGACCCGCTCAATCTCCTTGGCTGGTTTTCAGAAAGATGTACAATACTGGAGTAACAGGAAGGCTTTAGCTGTAGAAAAATAAAGTAAAAAAAAAAAAAAAAGACTTCATGCCTGCTATTGTATCACATTCATTCACCCAGTCACCCCACAGCTAACATTCCTCTGGCAGGACACCCTGTCTCCAGCTTCTTACCAAAAAAAAAAAAAAAAAAAAAAAAAAAAAAGATTCCTTCACTAGCAGTACATAACATTATTAGGTCTATTTTACAGATGGCCTGGCTTAATAGAAGTAAAATTGTGTCTTTCTTAGGATACCTGAAAGTGCTCTGTGCTGAGAATCCTGGATTTTGTCTCTTTTCTTCAACTCTAAATTTCATTTACAACCAGGAATGAATTTGTCAGGCATGGACAAGAGAGACCGTATCTTTCTCTTGAGCATTGGCTAGTATTGTATGTATTTCTGATTGCATAGTGGGGGAGCAGCTGCAAACTCCTCATCCTCATCCCATATCTCAGATGTGTTCAGCCCTGCACAGTATTCAAGAAGTTTCCCTTTTTTTTTTGTTGTTCGATTTTGATTTTAATATCAAGTTGTAACCTGCAAATCTGCTCCAAAGAGACCAGGGTTTTTGCTAAACACGCAAAGGTCATTCATCAGACAAATAGGTTAGGAAATGGTTTGGGTGCTTAAGAACAAAGAATTAGTCTGGCTACCAAGACAGACATTTTGAATGAGAACAATTTACTATGGAGGGCTGTGCCTTGAGGAAGGGGATAATGATAAGTGTTAGGATCAATTTTGTTCACTTTCTGTACCAACGAAGAAATAAAGAGGCAGTAAGTGGATTCATTTGCTGTTCAATTGTGAAGTGGAAGTCAGGACAAACGAGGAGGGCAAGGAAGTACAGACTGAAATGATGAGGAGCTGGAGGAAGAAAAGCAACTTAAAAAATTCCATCTAATGTAAGCTTTTTAGCAGGAAACAAAAATAAACACAAAGGAGATATGCTATGCACTCAAAAGTCATAAATGATGAAATGGGTGCATACAGTGAACTTGGATACACAGGTGCTGCCATTATGGATGTATGTTATAAATCTGCAGGGCACTAAAGTGATTACTCTTTCCCCCATGTCTCTGAATGCCATATTTTTCCAGCATGCTGGATCCCATCTGGCCTCAAAGTTCTGTCATTCTTCAGACATTTCAATTTCTTGATTACCTGTCAGGTTATGACCCTCAATTGTTTTTCTTTTTAATATCTCTTCCTCCCCACTTGGGAGATGTCCATGTGTTTCTGACATCTGCCACCCATCCCCCTCTGTAAGCCCTATGACAAAGCACTAATTAATGTATTTATTTCAACAGCGTCCTTACCTCCTTTCAAGAAAAGACTCAGACTTTCTCTCAGAGCACCCATTCCAATCTGACTTCTTATATTTGTGCTCTTCCATAGCTTACCTTAACTGTCTCCATGTTTTTCATTGGGAAAGAATGGCCTTTGAATCCAGAGGGATTTGTCTTCAAGGTCATAGCTGAAGGTGTTATGCAGAAACTACTTCCATTACATTACATCAATGGATAAGCTTATTTTCAGTTCTGCCAGGACTGGTTCAGCCACAGCCATATCCCATTCCTTGATCTTTCTCTGAGATTCTGAATAATATCAGTCCCACTCATTCTAGATAGAAAGGCACCCACGATTATTTTGAAAAGTAAACATTCTGATGTTAGTGGAAGAATCCAACAGCAAATTTTAAGTCTGGATCCTGATTTCCATCTTCCTTTTCACATTCTTCTCATTTTAATGGTTTAATAGTATGAGAAACATATGAGGAAAATCTTGGCCTAAGTAAATATACAGACAGTGTGAAATTTTGATCTGGATGTGCATTCTATTCCTTCATCCCTTCTGATGACAAATGATTGCTCAGAACCTAGGGTTTAATTTGCATTGCCCCCACTGTTTCTGTGTTATTTTCTGTGACCACAGCCACCCTAAGTACCTTTATTTATTTATTTGTTTGTTTGTTTGTTTTTTGTAGAATCCAAAGCTCAAGCTGAACTTCTGCTGCTGCTTGGGCAAGGACTTTCAGTGGAATTCAAAACAGCCAGAAGCTGAGTGAGGACTTATCAATGACAATCAACAGAAAGGGCAAGGGGAAGATGGTAGGACTCTGGTGTTTAGTAGCCAAGTTCTCAACTTCCCAACTAAATGAACCTTTCTCTCACCAAAATAATCATTCTTCCTCCTTTTTTCCCCCCTCTGGTTTAGCTGGGTCTTAATTTCATCTTAATTTTGACAGATGCCATCAACTATCAATGCCTCTGTATTTTGTGGACAATTTGTTTTTTTTTCCAGTGTGAGCTATCAGTGGGATCACTCCTTTTTAGGATCTAGCTGGGGAATGCTTGATGGTAGACCTTTAATGAGTTTAAGTTTGGTCTAAGTGCCAGCCTGCTTTTGATGGCCAAGGTGGAAGAGGCTTTGAACACCGACAAAACCTTTGTCTCTAAGGGAACTTAATTTGCACAAGTGTAAGTGCGTAATTCATTTTGAGAATCCAATTTTTGGACTTAGGTGCCTTAGTTCCATTGAAATCACCCTTTGGGTACTTAGGTAATTTGGGGGGATTTGGGATGAATAGTTGTTTTATTTGTACAGCTGAAGTGCTAGTGCTGCCTAATACTATGAAGATTAGCATATAGAATATACAAGCAGTAATACATCTTTCACTGTACTTATTCCCACCTCTTCCACTGCAATGGTATTTTTCTTAATTCTTATTAATGACACTTCATCATTAATACATAAAATTATATTCTATATAAAATTGTTTGAATCTCTTCATAATTAAGGCTGTTAAAGCAGCAGATGAAAGTGGAAGAGAGATGTCCGCTTTGTAGGAAATTAAATAATTTTCTTCATTTGTAAATGACCACAGTACTCATAGTGGTAACGTCTATATTAAAGTATTAGCATTACAAGCAAGAGCAGGTTACAGTGCTCTGGAAGTGAACTTGGATTGCAGTGTGGTCATACCTGAAATGAGAGTTAGTTTTGGACAAAATTATGCCCTCAGAGGTTTACAAGTTCCTCTCTAAAAGTCTCTCCATACAGAGATTAAATCCATACATTGAAACGATGCTGCAGTTTATAGTGTTCAGGAATTGGAGGGCTTTGGAAGAGATATATCAAGTTACATCATTCAATCTACATTTTATTTGATAGTCAGGCAGTATTACAAGAAAACAGGGCTGATAAGCAGTTGTTTGATGAGCAGTAGGCTTCAGACTGCATGCCTTAAGTGGGGATAATTTGGAAATACTGATATTTCTTTTGGCTGTGGCCTATAATAATGAAGTGTACAGGATACTGCTTTAGTTATCTCATTATCTTACAACCCCAAGCAACCTTCTGACATATTATATTGATTAAAGCAGGAGAAAGTTGGGCATTTCTGCATAATTTATGCAAACTCAAACCAACAATTAGAACAGCTAATTAGATATTGGTATCTGATTTTATAATAATCTGGGAACTAAGATAACAGAAACAATACACACAAGTCTTGTTTGGTAATAAGGAGTTTGGTTTCTCTAGCCTAGCCGTGATCATTAATTTTGCTGTGTTTTGATTTAGCGTTTGTGTTAATATATTCCAGTATGTCTGAGGATATGAAAGTAACACCTGGTGTGCTCTGTGCAAATGTTTCTCTGCTTCAGGAGAAAAGCCAAAGGGGACATGCAGCTAAACCTAGAGCATCATTATAAACAGTCTGGTGGGGATAAATGCCCATACTTTCTAAGGAAAAAAAAAAAAAACAATGAAAATGTGTGGCTTTGTTTATATATCTGTATATAGGTAAAGAGAGTGTAGGGGGTAGTGCAGAAGGAGCATTTATGCTGAGAAGTTTATTTGGTGTCTATTTGAACAATACATGGGGTTCTACACGCAGGTTTTTGTTTACAGCTATATTCAGTCTATGTTTGCAATTTGTTAGTGAAGGCAGTAAGCCCAATTAAAAGAAAAACCCTCTGTGCTCAGAGTTTTAATTTTGCTGATATTCCAAGACTGTCAAGATTTGAACATTCTGCCTAGATTTAAGCATGCCAGCATCAAGCTTTGCTATGCTAGAATGAAAATAAAGACACTGCACTGCCTTTTATTTCCTTAGATTCAAAACTGTCTTTTCTCTCTCTGTGAACAATGCTCATCTCCTTATGCAGAACTGAGATCTGGTAACTCACATAGTTAGCTTATTACACACCAAAAAAAGGCTCCAAGAATAACAGGCAGGGCTACTGACCCCGAGACACAAAAGCAGAACATTGTTCACACCAAGCCAAGCTGCTAGATTGCTGGAGAAATGTAGCATAAACTCAGTCAACTTTAGCAAAGACAGAAGTATCTACTTTTTAATTTCAGTACATAAATACATCAATGTCCTTTGAAGATAGCTTTTATTCTATTATGCCTTTTCAAGAAAGGTTGGTAGCTGAATCAGACCCTTTATCAGATGGCATTTCCCACTGGTACAATACCTACAGATGAAAACAAAATTAATCTGGCCCTATCGTTCACTTTATTAAATTCATCTTTAAAATGGGAAAGTGAGCCTACCTTTATGTGACAGAAAGCCAGGAAGATTTGTGCAGACTTCCCATATATCTTGCACTTAATAGGTAAAAGCATCTTCTTTCCTATGTCCACCCACCCCATGAACATGTGCTTCCCACTCTTTTCTACTTACATTCATTATTAAGCATCCTTGTAAGCATTTCTAGCATTATTAACACATGGAAAACAGAACCTATTGCATTCAGTGTATCTCTATATATATGCATCTTCAGCACAATAGGATGTGGCAGATCTTCAGCAGGGATTTTCTAGCCCATGAGGTGAATGCAGTGGTCGGTGGAGCTGACAGGCTACCTACACCAGCTAATTTACACACTGCTAAATGCCTTTTGGGAAGCTGTACTGGAAGAAAATGAAAACCTTACTCTCTAACAAGTCTTTCTGCAAGACAGTATAAGAAAATTATTACATGCACCATGAGTCCATGAAACCTCAAATCTCAGTTTTGGATTATTCAGACCTAGGCTTTTGACTGATGCCCACTTCTGTATAAAAGCTGAAAACCTAAGAAGATTTTGACCTATGGCAATAATACCTTCTGCTTCTTGAATAGCAGCTATTCAAAATGGATTCTAGGATAGTCCTGTCTTATGACTTGGTCCCATAGCCCAGGCCGTCAATTTGAAAGGGCCCCTTTGCCAATGAATAACGTATATACCTACCTATACAGTGCAAAGCTACTTGAAAAGAAAGAATGTGAAAATGACTACAAAAATTCGGGTTAAATGTCTGTCTAGGTCAGTCAGCATGTCACCAACAATGGCAAATGGCTTATGGCCAGTAGGGATGAAAATGTCAGTCAAAGGTGAGTATATGGTGACATTTTATATAGCGTTCCACTTTTCATCAATCTGCAGGTCAGGGCACTCCTGAACCAAAGGAGGTTTCTTCCTTTTGGGTGGACCTTGATGCTGCTTGCTAAGCACTTTTCTAAAAACTTCTTTAAGCCCAGAAATATCCACTATCAACAACAGCCTACGGGTATGTGTTCCATTGTTTTAACTATGCTTTATAAAAGTTGTCTGATCTCACTGTGCTTATGCAAGATTGAGTCCCTTTGCACACACATTGTAAGTCACATTTTTGATTTTCTGCAAATGTGAGGAGTGCAAAGAGCTCCATTTAGTCTTAAGAAACCCTGGCTAATGATCTGGGTTGGTGAAGAATTCACAGCCAATGTTGTTGCTGCAGAAGACCTTTTGAAAAACAAAACCCCCAAGGGTTAAAAGAAAGCAACTTTATGGGGATATTCAGCTGATCACCAGCCAGCTTACATTTACAGATGGTTAACAGGGCTCCAAATTCACATGATGCAAGAGCAGAAAGGTCTCTTTGGGCCTCTCTCTTTCCCTGTATCTACCACCTAGGCAGGACTTTATAAGGTTCAGAGGATAGGGGAACAGGAAAACTTACTCAAAGCCATCATGGACACCTTTTTGGAGAGCGGTAAAGGAGAGGTAGCTGCTCCTGCACCATCTCCAAATGCCAGTCAGCACCACAGGAACGTGCCTGGGGAGAGTGCCATAACTACAGAGACAACTCACTCATTTCCCCAAGGACATTTCTAGCCTGTTCTGCCTCTGCAAAGGCTGGGACAATAAATGCTGCATAACCCCTGAGGAAATGCAGTAGTGGCATTTGGGAAGGTTGTGGTTGCTTTCCACAACCACAACTTCCAGTGTCTGAATTTCAGCTGTTGACTCAGTGCCCGAGTTTTTCTACAAGATGAAGTGAGGCTGATTTCAACTTTTGGGTTCGATAGATGGTGTTCAAGGTGCCCCATACAGGCTCGTAAAATGGTGGAACACATTGTGGATCATCCCCGTCTATGTACATGAGATGTTACATTTTGGACTACATTCAGTGCCTTGAGGCTAAGGGGAAGGAAAGAGTTATGACAGGCTTACTCAGGCTTGGAGTGGTCTGTGTGCAGTCAGCTGTGTCCTCAGTTATGTGAGACTGGTTGCTGTGAATGTACTGCATTTTCAGGCATGTCAAAATTTGTGAAAAAATGACTTTTTGTGAATGTTTGTGGAGGAGCTTATTTGATGTGATCGAGTACGATATTTTCATTCCACTAAAATGTGTGTACTTTTATATTTTGCAGTATTTGATCAGTGTTGGAAACAGCCAATTGAGCCACCAATTAGGTTTATTTTAAAAAGTGCAACCAAAATCATAAAGCCAAACAAGGCGGAATTACAAGCAAACCAGACGGTTTCTCTCTTCTGCTAAGGAGCTTTGCAGCAAGCTGTTTTACTGTACCTATTCTTCCTCATAACTGTATCCTTTTTCTCCAGGGGATCATTTTAAGCTTTAGAAATCACCGAAGTCATCCTAAAGCCATTTTTCCTGAAGGCAATATTTAAATGGAAAAGAATCCTCTTCTCTTGATTTAGAGTGTGTAAAATGCTATCCTGATCCTACCAGCCTGAAACCTGCAGCCCTCATTCTTTCCCAAAACTCTTGCATCTGCAAAGAGACCCACTGAATGCAGAAATGCAGTACATGAGCTTAGCAGCATGCCCATGTGTTTTCCATTATAAGAAGGGGCCTAAGAAGCCATTTTCCTTGCACTTTCCAGAGGAACCTCCCTTTTAGTAAAGAGTACTTAATCTGTTGGGATGAAAATTACAACCAACTGAAAATCCACCCAGAATCTTGAGACAATCCCAAACTGAGCATTTTCAGACACTGAATCTTTCCAGTTGCTTTAAAAGTATATATATATATATATTTCCATCTGTGATGGCTTTCCCTGTCTCCTGGTTTCTTCCCATAAAAAAAAATTCAGGATTGCCAGCATACCACAAGTGATCCTGTGCTTCAAATATTTCCTGCCTGTTGGGAAGTAGTAAACATGATGAGAGAGAAAAATTGTCCCTGAGAGATTTTCAACCTAATTTTGAGGACTTAGGATATCTGATTGTCCTGGGAACTCTGTGCTTGCAGTTCCCATTAACTTCAGTAACAGGTGCCTGAATATTTCTAATGCCTATGGGTTCACATATTTGTAGGTGGATGCAGATAAGTTTTGGATAAGCATATAGCAATTCTCAGGCTAAACAAAGCAGAACTCATTGCCTCTTGCAGTTCACCTATTGCTACTTGTTGTTAGACATAAAATAAGCAGGTGATGAGAATGTACCAAGCTGATCCAAGAGAAAAACAGAGGATGGTGTTCACTTCCAAATGCATAATGACCTCTGTGTAGGACATGGTTTGCTATTTGTAAACACTCTTAGCGTATGCACTGCAATTTCTTCACTCAGTTTCTTAAAGTTTGGGAGAAAAAAAAAAAGGGGGGGGGAATGAAGGTCATTGACCTTATCCTCTGTTTTCATAGATTTGTTTGCTTAATCCAAGCCACTTTTCTCATTCCCTCACCTCTTTTTTGGTTCTTGTAGGGAAGGTATCCCTATCCCACAATAAACTTGCTGTGATTCAGAAGACAGGAAGCCCACAAGTATCAAAAAGTACATGACTCACTCTTCCAAGGAGACCTCTTGCTACTAACGTAGTGCAGTGGTTTTAAAACAGCTCTAGTAGAGTAGGATGGTAGCACAAGTTTTCTCTAAAAGTTCATTTTCTCCTTTGCTGGTGGCAAATAAATAAATAAATAAATAAATCATACTTACTTTGCATCTGATGGCTTCCACTGAGCAAATAGTTGTGAAATGACAAATCAGCATGTCTTAGCCCTGCACAGCAAGGGTATGCACATATGTGTCACTTCCCCAGTGCCCTCAGATCAGGGAAAGCCATCCCCAAAGCTGGCTGCAGGCTCACCCGCAGATGCAGCCTGTGAGTTGCACACCCATGTCAGGGAAATGGTGTTTAGCAGCAGCTGCAGTGCAGCAGACACTCAAACTGAGATGACTATATTTAACTTAAGGAGTTGTCAGCGAGAGTCTGTCTGAGTAGGATGAGTGCAGCCTTTTTTTTTCCCCTTTTTCTCCAGTAGAGAAGAACATGTGATGCTCATGTCCATCTCCTCTTTGACTTGCTGGGTTGCAGCCTTTGGCATGCCAGGATGAAAAGTGCATGTCCTTAATATTTCTGGGAGAAAAACATGACAGATTCTTTCCTACTGAGAATTAAAATTGCAGATTCAAGATTTGATTCATAAAGTGAGCATTACAACCCTGTCTATATACCCAGATTAATCCAAGGGGACCCTGGTCATGTAGCAACCATTTATTTCTGGCATGTTAAATGATCTGAGAAGTACTTTTTTACTTTTTTTTTTTTTTTCAGTTGAGTTTGGTTCCTTGCTATTTAGTCAGTTGTTTTCCTTTTATCACTGAAGAAAGTCTTCAGAAGGGTTGTTGTAGAAAAAATGCCTGATAACAATACTGGAGCTGATAAAGGGAGGTAGCCTGAGAAGCTGGTTTTGATAGATGCAAAGCTAATATTCAAGTACTTTTTATTAAACAAAACAAATAAACAAACAAACAAAAAGCCCTGCAACATGCCTGAGTATTGGATATGTAAGAATCAAATTTTTACTCTTTATTTTGATTCTTTTTATCTCTCGTGATTTTGTTTCTTTTTTACCTCCTTAAAAGTGTTGATACACATTAATGATATATTAATGCAAAACTGGATAGGGCAATCAGAATGATAAAACAGGGTAATGACAATGAGATAAAATGCTTCGAAAAGAGACATTATTTTAATATTTGTGGTTTTGATCTGGATCTAGTCTAGTGTCTCACCGGATTCCTTTTTTATCTGTTCATTTCCTGAGTCTCCTTCCCACTTCATTAAGACATCCTTTAATTTGCATTAAGCAACTAGAATCAGGCACTAAGAATCATATAATAAAGGTGTCTTAAGAGTTGGGCAGTTCATGTACTTGCTCATACGTCTTACATTGCCAATTTTCTCTGAACTCTATGAGATAATGGTGAGATATTACTTAGTTTAAAATAAATAGGAAATCATAACATGGGCCATGCTTCTGTGACTCTGAAAGACATTGAAGAGGTTTTTCTGCTTTTCTGATATAAAAGTGTTCTTTTGATTTGTTAGATTTTCTTGCCCTTTAACTTCAGACGTATCTTGAATGTCAAGCTTGATTTTTTCATGTTTTAGTCATGTGCATTCATTTAGTGAGCTCAAATAATTTTCCTGCCTTTCTGGTTAAATTATGCCTTTTTAAAAGGTGTCCTTTAGACAAATAGCAGTCTTAGTTAACAAGAACCAAAATTTACAGACAGACTAGTACTTTTTTTTCCTCCGAAATCTGATTGCCATGCTCCTGATTTTCTTTTGAGTTGAATTTTTATAAATTTTTGAGAGGAAGTGTAGATACTGATAGTATATACAAGCTTATTTATTTATTTATTTATTTATTTATTTGATATGTACTGATTAGTGGATGGACTACAAGTTGAAATCAATTATTCCTACAGCAGCTTTGGAACACTAGTTATCCAGTGGCTAGATCTGTTGCAGATACTCTGTTCTACATTTCAAAGCACAAGTGTTGTAATTCCCCTCAGTGAAGGATTGAGGAAAGTGAGTGAACTAAATTTGTCCATTTGATGCAAGGTGCAAAATAGCTATGGGATATATAATTAAGAGTAAGCTGGAAATTAATGTTTTAATGTGCCAGAAATATCCTGATTTCATTTTACTATGCTGAAAACAAGTAATAGCTGTGACTGTGACCTTACCAACAACAGTAAGAATCTAGTAATGGGGAATCCTTGTTGAAGAAGGATCCCTGCATGATCCCTGGATGATGCACATCTGCTGAACCTCCCGCAGACGTGGCCCTGCTGGCTGGACCACTGCAGCAATTTGTCTCCATTAACAGTAGATGAGTAGATGAGAAATAACAGTGGTATAACATGTTAGATTGAGAAACACCAGGTAGTTGAGATATAGGTGGGATACGGCAAAATCAGTTCTTTTGTTTTTTTTTTTTTACAGGGCAGGTAAGGAAAATCTTACTAAATTGTTATATATTTTTTTCTGCAATTCCTGCCTATAAAAGTTTTAGTTCTTTGCCTCATGCCCTTGTCCTACCCCATAAAATGGATCTTTCACAAAACAATATCTTCAGTAATGCATATGGGTCTCCTTTTTGGGCCAATACTGGCAGCAGGTTCACGTGGTTACTGCATGTTTCTGAAAAAACAAAACCCTGGCTTTGCAGTGCATGCAGTAGTTTACTGTTGTCAAGAACAACAGAAACATAAATCTGCGTTTAAATTAAATCCCACAAATGCTATGGTTCTTTGACAGTTGTTTCTGTGTTGTTTTTGTTGTTGTTTTGTTTTGTTTTTTTTCTGAGGGTCGTAATTTCCAAGTTAGTTTAAATATCAGTATTTTTCAATGTATTTAAAAGATAAGGTATAACAGCCATTGATGAGGAAAGCAGTGATGAATCCTGGCATTAGAACCACTGGCACCACATTCATGCTTTTCTGTACAATGCATTACACCTCTCTGAAACACTCAGTTCTGCCCAAGGACAGTGCAGCAAAGAATTAAAATTCAAGCACTAGAGGCAGTCTCTTTCTTTCTTGCTGAATAAATGAAGGAAAACAGAGAAGAAGGAAAAATACAGAAAACAAAGCAATAGATTCTGCCAAGATTCACACTAAATATTGCTGTGCTTATTCAATACAGGTGTAATGTTTCCTGTTTGAAAATCACAGTGACTATGAAAATGCATGGTACAGTATCCTAATGCTTACTTTATGGTTACTACTGGCTGCACTGGGATTGCACAGAGCGCCACTCAGAAGGAGGCCCAGGCTCCCTGTGTTCGACACATGAATGCATTTGGGTAGCTGGTTACATATGAGATCTGCCTTGCCTACATATCCTTAAGAGAACATAGGCTTGCCAGATTTTAGCCTTTGTGTCTCATTTGCAAACTAAATGGTTTGCTTAAGAATTTTCTGAAAAGATAGAGGAGAAATGGCCTCTCTGCCATAAATGGAAGACAGAAGAATCCCATCCGAGTACCTACGACTAAAGCAGAGTGAATAAATCAATACGTGCAGCATTCTGCAGGGAAAGCATAGTCAGCTGAAAGGTGCCGCTACACAAGGGCTAAATCATTTCTCCCCACCCATCTGTGGGGATGCCAGAGGAGGGAAAGCAGGGAGAGCCCCCGGGGCAGGGGGTAGCAGAGGGAAGGGAAAAGGGAATAACCAGCAGGAAGGCGAGGGCAGGATTGATGAAGGGGCCGGGAGAGGCAGAGCAGCACACCTGCCCCCCAGCACCCCAGCGCCTTGCCGTGCCCAGCAGCCAGGGCATCGCGGCTTTGGCAGGGGGCCCTGCGCCTCCCTCCCCGAAAGCGCCTCTGCCTCCTGTGAGGCTTGACTGAGCCTCAACTGTCCTGAGGCAGTGGTGTTTTCCTGGAAAAACACATCTTTATTGCTTTACAAATTCATTATAACAAGGGACTCATGTTCAGACTGAAGGACACACTTATTATCGTCCTGTGGTTTTCAATTAATAAGTTCACAGCTAACAGTTTTTAAGTACAGTGAATCATGCAAATTTCCATATCACAGCAGCTAATTTATTTGTTTATTGGGGAATAGCGGGCACCACATGAATCTCTTTTTGAAATGAATTCCAAGTAAGGCAGACAATTTTGGTCCGAGCTGTGGGAGGGGGGAGCAGGAGGGACCAGCAGGATAATGTAACGCAGCCTCTGCACAGCGCAGGGTGTCTAACACGGGATACAAACATGAAATGAGCAGCAGCACAGACCTAATATCCAGGGGACTGATCCTGAAGCCCAGCCCTCCCTGACTGGTGGATTTCTGGCCAGAGCCAACGTGAGTGTTTCTCCAGGTCAGAATGATAAAATCCAGGTGCTTTTGGTATACGATTGCCGATGACTTCATTCTGTCTTCCACGTACAGTTCCAGCTTTTGTTCCCCAGGCAGTTTTCAATGCTGGTTGCAAACACAAGGATCATTAAGTTACAAGCTGGATTTATTTACCGTTTTCAGCTAGATCTGAGAGTAGTTGTCTGTTATACCAGATTTTAATTTCAAGCCTGTCTGATGGGCATATAAGATGTGTTCTTACCTGTTCTTGCAACTTTGCACAATTATGCTTTGGACTCTGTTCTGCCTCTAAGAGCCATAACAGAGCTCAGAAGAAGACTCAGGCAAGAAAGATGCGGCAGAGTGGCGTGCCAGAGGTTTGCAGGGCACAGGAATGTTGTGACTCGAGGTGTTGCTGCTGCAGAGCTCAGGCATGGGCTTGACACCTGCAGATAGCTTTGCAGAAAGCGCATTAATCTGTGGGCATCGCTAGAGGTTTGCTGGATTCCAGCAGTGCAACGGCTCTTCTCTACGTGCATGGCTTTCATTCCGCATTCATACAAATAATCTTCTGCAACCCATGGGTCTGCTCTCAGATTGAAGCTGCCACTGTGCTTTTGGCCTGCTCTTTGTGGGGAGGGAAACCAGGTAGAGATGGTGGTGACTTTTTCCAAGGGAGAAATGCCTTAGGCAAGGGGCTGGGCTCCAGATTCGTCAAACTAAATTTTAGGCACCTGAGACCTAAGCTATATCATTGGTGAAGGGAGGTTGAGAGGTTATCTGTCAGCTATGACCTCGTGCCTTGATTTCAAGTTTGGCTATCGATGCAGTGCAGGAGGACTGAAGTCCAAACAGTGACTTGGTGAGATGTCAAAAGCAAGGGGGTGGTTCTGCACCAGCAGTGCCCTTCCTGCAGGTGGTGGGTCACAGGATCACCTTTCTCAGCCCTCTTCCCAGTCATCTTTCTCTTATTATTTTTCCAATCAAGCTGAGATATGGGCTAAACATGTCCACAACCTGTGCATTTTGGCTGCTGTATAAAACGGAACTAGTCTGTCTTATTGTAGTCATTTTCACAAATTATATCCCTTAAATGCTTATACAATGAGGCTATAATTTAAACCATAATTTAAATGTAAAAGTGACAGGGGGCCTTAGCAGGCTATCTAAGGGAGAGGTTGACTGATGTACATGATGTTTGAAAGGAGATGAAAGAGTCACTGATACAGAGAAGCCCATTCCAGATAATGGCAGCGGAAGAGGAAATGGTTCCTGCAACATGACAGATGAAAGTGGAAGAGGGAAACACTTATGTAGCTGTGAGAAGGAATTTGTCTGGCTGTGACTGAAAAAGAAAAGATGCTGAAAAGAAATAACACCATGAAAAGGGACAAAAAAAAAAAAAAAGATGAATATTTTTTAATAGGGAAATAGACCATTGGTCAGAAGTAGGCAACAACTTCAGCAGAGTGATACAACTCAAACATTTCCCAATGCCTTTCTTCATGCAGGATGGATATTCACATCAAATGCTGAGATTTAATTAAAAACATATTCAACTGAAGAACTCTTCTGTCCTATATATGTATTTTTTTTCATGTTTTTCATTTTCTCTAACTATCCAGAATGCAGAAAAGGCATAGTTCCTGCAATTCAAGGAACCTGACTTGAATTTGATGGTTCCTTTTACAACCCATAAAACTCATATGGGTAATAAAGAGCATTTCTGACCTTTCACATTAAGATCACTCTGACTGCTTCCCACATATTCAGCCCATCTGTCTTCCTCTGGATCTGTACTTCTTCTCATCAGGGAAAAAAAAAAACCACACACACACACACAAAAAAAAAACAACTCAACAACAACAAAAAACAAACAACAGAAATAGGTGACAAAAAAGTGACTATTTAAACTGCAGAAAGCAGCAAAATACTCAAATATTGTCTTCAGAAGTAGATTACATTTTTCTGTTTAAAAGAATAAAACTCAGCTGTCCCACTGTTTTCACTCAGTGAAGATGAATCCAGAGCATCATGGCAGATGGAGTCTAGAATACCTCAAAAGCTAACATCAACATATTTTCACAAGCACAGGGTTGCTGTAGCATCACTTTTGTCAGGAAAATTTGTTCCTTTTAAACAGAATGGAGCATTAGCAGGTCCCCAACTCGGACCATGTTTCTCCAACAAAATTTCACGTGTCTTTAATAAGAAATAAATAGGTAGCAGGAAAAAAAATATATTTTTGTTGTGAATTAAGTGATCTCAGTGCAGTACACTGAGTGCAAGCTCTGGCCACAAACATGCTTAATATGTAAATAGTTCTGTTTGTAATCAAAGCCTTCAGAAATTCAGTTTCTGGAAGAAAAAAAAAAAAAGTCATACAAGCTTCAGCACTAGGGCTGACCCACTGAAGTCAGAGGAGGTACCTTCTTTGCCAAGGTGGACTTTGACCCATGGATTCACAATGAACAAAAATTATTTCTTGAAGAGTTGTTTAAATAAGTAACAACAGGCTCACACAGGAGAAGAGAGCATGAAAAAGAGAAAAAGAGAGAAGGGGAATGAAACAATCAGAAGGGAGGAAGGAAGGGAAAAAAAGAGAAAAAAAAAGAGGCTAGAAATGATCTAGAGGACAAATAAAGACAAAGGGCATGCTTAAAGCACAGGAGAAGAAGATGACAGACAAAAGAAACAGGAATAATGACAGGGAGAGAGTGGAAAATTAAAAGAAAAAAGAAAAACAAAGGCTTAAAATAAGAGTGGGTACTCGGAATGCTGAAAAGAGAGATAGAAACAATAGTAAGAGGGGAAGAGAAGAAAGACTGGCATGAGGCCTTGGTGGCACTGTGAGGAGAGAGGCTTGAAAAAAGCCTCAGCACAACAATAGAGGGATGAGAGACAGAGGCACGAGGGGGGCAGCACAGATTAAATGAGAACCAAATGTAACCGTAACAAAGGTTCTGAGATGTAGGCAATGAAAACATCTTAACAGGGAAATGTTTTGTATGTGTGTGTGCACGTTTGTGTATTTTCACATACTCAAAAAGATTCTTTATCTCAGCCAAGAAACACTCCCTCCCCGCTCCCCCCCGCCAACCCAGAACAGCTCAGTCTCGAAAACAAAGGCAAGGAACACTCAATGTCACTCTGGACTTCAATTATTATTTCTTTTTCTTTTCTTTTCCTTTCTCAATTTTCAAACAAGCACCTCTGTGGAGGCTGCCCCTCCTTAAAATCCATTTTTAAAATTCTCTCTTGCTGTGATGGCTGCAAAAGATGTGACAATTGGCAGGCTGCTGCTGTGCTGAAACTAGTGTTTGTTGTGCTGACCAGTTTTCTAGCTGTTTCCTTGTAATTCTTAGATAGCTTTTCATACCTGCTTATTGTCTTTTCTCTTGGAGTGGAAGAACTTTAAGATGGGGCTGTCTCTGTGCCTGTGCAGCAGCCAGTGAAGGGCAATATTAGCAAAGGTTCTCACGTGATTTTTGCAAGTCACTTTTGAAAATTTGTTCCTGTTCCTGAGGGATTCAAAAACGGCCTTTATCTTGGTTGAAACGAAGTATTTAGCTGTAACACTGCATTTCTGTTTACACATGCCACAGCAGAGCTCCCACAGAAGCCTCCAGACCTGAAGGGAAGTCATAGCAGCACCTACACAGACTGATGGCTATGGCTCCCATGATGCTGGTGCAGTGGGGTGGCAGGGGCTATGTAGCATGGACTCGTCATGCCAAACCCTGCAAGCTCCCTTCTCACTTTCCCATGACCCACTCTGGCAGGTGAGTGTCCTTGTTTGCGCACAGTCCCACAGGGTGGGCTTGTATTGGCCCAGTCACCCACAGAGCACAGCAGGAGCCAAGAGAGCATGAGGCAGAGAAGCAAAAAGTGTTCTCGTTTATGGTGTGTTGTGTGCTTGGGGGAAGTAGTAAATCCTGCTTCCTTTGTGCCCTTGTGAAGTGTGCAGGAGAACTCCCTTGCATGTGGACCTTCTCTGGAGAGGGTTAGAATTTTGTCCTCTCCAACCCAGGTGGCTGTCCCCTGTCACACAGCTTTGATCTGCTCTGCCCTGACTACCATTTCGTTCCTGGTGCCTGGGACAGCAGATACCTCATGACCATATGACAGGAATGCATCTATACTGCTCAAACATCTGATGGAAAAGACGGCTGTTGATCCTGCTGGGGAATGAGTGGCTTTATGAAGCACGTGCAGGGTAGTTGTTCAGTTCTCTTCTGTAAAACAGCACAGAAAGATAGCAACAGCTTCTGCTACCTGCTGCTCAGACAGGTGGTACAAGAGCCCCTAAATCTGTGTGCAGCAGTATGGGGATATATTGAAGATGTACCTTAAATATTGACTGTCACTGATATTTCTTGTCGATTTCTGTTTTTCAAAAGACAGCTGCTGCCAGACTCAAACAGGTCACTTGGGACAAGAAGGAGAACATGGGAGAGGAATAAAATGCAATTATTTACAGTGTAAACGAGCAGTTTTTACACAGAGGGTGATATAAAAGTGAGGGAAGCAACAGAAGTGAGGAACAGTTGCTATCTTAATAGAAGAGCAGCTTCCTGCAGCTTCCTGGTTCCTTAGATTTTTATTTTAATACTTTTGTACCAAGACCAAGCAAAAGAAACTCTTGAACTACTAAGTGCAAATTACGGGGCAAAGTGGGGAACTGCCGTGAGTACTGTGCTTCAGAGGAGCCAGTGCTCCTAATGTACTGCTCAGGTACCGTTCAACACACAGGTTGAAATAGGCTTAAGCTGTAAAGTTTGGATAAAAAACTGCAGAGAATTCCAAGTTTCTCTAAACATATTTGTGCATATGTTACGGGGAGGTTGCAAGAATGAAGTTCTGCAAGTGAATTTGAATTTCCCAAAGGTCCGGGCTGTACTTTCATGCCAAGAAATTGCATTATTGAGTTTTTAAACAAATGATCATTAATGATGATCTTAATGATCATTGACATTGTTCTTGTAGAGGAGCCAGGGAAATGTCACCCAGTGCAATCCTTGCTGCTAAAGGGTTAAACACTTTCTTGGCTGAGGCAGCTTGCTGACCTAGCTGAGAGAAAAAAGCTATAGGTCAGCGAGTGAGATTGCCCTTCCTTTAGAAGAACTGCCCAGACAGTCCAGGAAGATTACAATAAGTGTGTAGAGACTAAGCTAGGAATTAGAGACTAGGGAGTGCTGATTTCAATTCTTTTATGTGCAGTCTTTGGGCTGAAATCCAGGGAGTTGAATTAGCATAAACTGTTCCAGTAACCCCGAGGATATATTGCTCAGCCCCACCTAGCTGGAGGGCTTGAGAACCACCATACTTGGAACTGCTGACACTCAGACAGGGAGCTGACAGACAGAAAGATAGATTGGTCTGATCGGGTAAGCGGAGGCATGGCTAAATGATTTACACAGGGCAAAAGGGAATGAGGAAGGGAAAAAGACATTATTAATAACCTTTAGATTTCTTTCATTCTTCTCTCATTGAGGCTTTCTCTTGTTCTCCAGCTCTGAGATAAAAGCAGGTGGTGAAGGCAATGCTGAACACATTCAGCACATTCAGCTGAACACAATTCACAGAAATGGAGTTGCATTTCAGTCAATGCACAGGATGGTAGGTTGTGTCAAAGAAATAAAATCTGGATAATGCAGGACATGATCCTACTGTTGGCCCATTAAAAGGGTTTGGAGCCTTGGAACAACAGCAACAGAGAGGGTCCTCAATCTACTACTTCTCTAGGTGGAGCAGTAGCAGAACAAAGAAAATGTGGATGCTTTGACAGTTGTCAACTGTAGATACTAGAGCTGATAATTTACCAGCAGCACTATCTCCAAATTAGCATCCTGAGTGTTTGGAGATGCCAGACAGCCAATGGCAGCCAGATTTACAACTGATAAGCTCGCTGTTTGAGCTCACAAGTACCCAGCATCCTGTGTCAGCTGGCTGGCACCTGTTCTCACAAAAATAATGCAACTAGTGTATTACACTCTGCAACAGCAGTTGACAATGTGACCATGAGTAGCACCATGTTTAATTACAGTCATACTTCACCTTCTGGAATTAAACAGTGGGAAATACCAACTGTGAATTCATCAAGAAGAGATTTGGTTAGGAGAAGAGGGGAGTGGCTGTGCATTGATTCAAAACTAAAGTCACAGATGGAGCTGGTAAGGCAGAGGCCTGGAAATGTCTGTAAGAAGCTGAACGGGGAATCTGAAAGCAATTCCTTAAAGTTCTGCCAGCTGAAGAAGACAGTGCAAAACCCTAATTAGAAGTCTGGTGAGAAATCTTTCTGGGGAAAACCACCTGCAGGCAGATTGCTTTCCAATGTGGTCTTGCAAATCACTCTGAAACCAAGGGAGCCAGCCTTAGCCATAGTGCTTTTAATGCATGGAGACAAGGACCATCTCCCCTCCATGCTGACCTGTGCTCCAATGCAATTACCTCTGCAGCTGATTGTACAAGCCTCTTCCTCACAAGTGGGAGCTATTTTCATAGACCTCATTGTTTTAGACAGTTTTAGAAATGATGGTCTATTTCTAATGTAAGAGAGCCCTGACAGTGGCATCCCTGCTAATGGACTGTAATTACAGGATTGATCCCACATCCCTGCCAATATGAACCCTTCTGTGCTTTCTAAGGCAACAACAACAGCATAAATCAATGGTCTGCCACAACAAGCTTCAGTGGATTCAGGGTGAGTAGACCTTCCTCTGTACACAGTAAAGCTTGCTAAATGGGGACAACACACACCTGATTAGCATAGTATCATTAGCTTATCTCCATGGACATGTGAAGGACTGTCCTTGTATTGTACTTCATTTAACAGCTGGCAAGAAGCTGATCGTTTTCAACATAGGTCTTTACACTTGAGAGTGGCATTATCTGTGTTAGAAGCAGCAGCAGGAGCTGCAGAAGACATAGAACAGATGTCGAACAAGACTCTCCCCTTGGGGGAGAATGATCTTTTTCTTCTGTGAAGACATGGCACTGACATGTTATTGGATAGGAGCAGGGAAACTATCAGAGCACAGACATTGGCTTTACAGTCTCTCATGGATCAAGCAAGGAAAATCATGCTAATAAAGAGAAACACTTCTTTATGGAGCAATAAAGACTTTTTTGGTATATTCATGAAAAAGGATAGCTACTTCATATTTTTGTATTTGAAAGTGAGGCGTATGTTATGTCACATTACTAAAACTAAATTTGTAAAGGATAACAGATCTGATTCACCCTATATGTTTTGACAGGAACCATTAAACCTGTTGCTCAAAAGCCTTGGTCCTATTCTGAGCAAAGTTTCAGCTATTTCTGTTCCTGGCTATACAACCTACTGAGGTAGGTTCTGACCCTGAAAAACAGATTTGGCCTCCTGGTTTGACTTCAGACCTGCCTGGTCACTACAGGCTTGTCTAGTAATCTTGACTCTTAGCTGAAGCCAGCTTCTGTCCCTGGACCTGCTTTGCCCGCGTTGCTGGGGTGCTGCAGGGCTAGGTTGCTGAGAGCCATGCCCTACTTCCTTTGCTGCTGTGCTCAGCTCCTGACTTGCCTTCCTTTACTGAGCAGCCCACTCTCCCGTTCCCTGACATCTAGGGTCTTTTTTTGTGTGTATGGTCACTTGTGTGTACCCAGCAAAGACACCTAGATGCAGTAATTCTCATTTCATTGACAGTAGTGTCCTTGACATGATGGGGTCCTGTAGCAAGCTTATGCAGAATACAATTCTTTTATGGTCTTTTACAGTCAGACCTGCTACTCAGTAACCTAGCTGGATCTAATAACACCCAATGTCTTTGTCAGATTCAAATGTTCTGAATGTCCTAAAGGATGATCTCTAAGTGAACAACAAAATAGTATGTGCTTCCAATGAATCAAGAATCTGTGTATGCTGTCATGTGAATCAAACTGATGAGTTAGTGCAGTGGTTCAATTAAACTCAGAGGGAAATGATCAAGTGATTTATGTAAACCAATTGCTTGAACCAGAAGATATTGCTGCTTATTAACAGATAGAATAGTTTCATCAGGCTTTCCCCTTTTTGGCATCCTATGTGGTCCAAGTCCAACAAAAAAATGTTGTCTGAGGGGACAGGAAAACAATGCCCCTGCCATCATGAAGTATACCCAGAAACTAAAAGGTTGGCTAAGGAATTTATGAGACTTTGCACAACATCATGTCTACTGGGTCCAGATAAAAGCAAGAACAAACAGATCAAAAAGGGGCCAGAGAAAGAAAATGTGAGTCTGGAACTGAATCTTGGTGTTAGTGTCCAGCTGGCCACATTATTAGACAGATGGCAGGTTCAATATCAAGCCCTTGGAAGGGTCATCCCAGCAAATTACAAAATCTGCCAACTGGATATGGGAAAAGAAGAAAAAAGACAAAAAGCCAGATCTATCATGTCCATCTGTTGGGCAGACGGACAGCCAGAGAAGGAGTTCTCATCGTCCCATGTAAGTATGGTCCAGGGCTGGACCTAAGTGATAATTCCTCAGAGTACAGATTATACCAAACAGATATCTATCTTTGCACAATACAAAACGATGACTTGTCTTGTAGACGTGTTCCAGGCAATCTTCTTCTAGATCTATTAGATGAAGTATCTCCTATCTTCTAGTACTCATTTCCACACTCCCATTTAGTTGTCCAGTCTCCTTTGTGAGGGCACAAGGACTGGCAACAGAAGAACTGTAGAAATGTAGAAAAAGTAAGCATTTGGCACAGGGTCATTGATCTTAGTACTAGCCCAAAGTAGCAGCGGAAATTTCTGCAATGGCCTCCCAGAGATATGCATTTGAATTAACTTGTTCCCTGTGCTGGGCATAGGACAAGCATGGTACTTGTCCCTAAAATTAACCTACCAAACTTTAGGTAGATATCCATTCCTTAGGTACCCCTTTCTTTTTCAATCAATATTTCTCTGTCCTGAGGACTGTTGTCCATTATACAACACACAGCAGCAATATTTCAAAGGAAAAGTCTTACAACCTCACAGAGATTACGTGGGACTTCAAATAATAGTGTGAATTGGAAATATCATCTGGAGAGGAGATCCCATTGCAATACTCCCTGAAAATTTTGTTCTAAGCAGTAGATCCTTCAAATAAGTGACTAGAGGATATAGTACCAGCAATACCAGTTAGGACCATGACATCACTGCAAACTTGCCATTCAAGGCTGCTTAATCTTTGTGGCCAAGTGAGAACTATTGTGTAGCTATTATATGATTTTTTTTATGCTGAACTTGATGCATCTTTTGCAGATCTAACCTAGACATCTTTTGTTTGGAGCACAAAGGTTTAGTACATTGAGCCTTGAGTTTTTAGATGGCACCTTTAAAACCTTAACTATTTTACACATGATAGCACTGTTACAGGAACATGAAGAAAAAGTATATCAAATGTTGTATTCAAGCCCCAGGGCTCAACGTGGTAATGAAGGTCGCCTCCAATGTTCAAAGGTACATTGAGACACTGAAATACTTTTTTTAACAGTAACATTTTATTTTGTTTTACCTACCATAGCTAGTAGCTTGGGAATTATGATACTGTCACTAACTTACAATCATTTTATTTCATGGTGCAGTATTGCCCTCAATGACAGAAAATATTTGCACCCTGTGTTTTGTTCAGGATGGGATTTAGGGTACCAGGAAACTTTAATCAGGAAATTAGTTTCTAATACACACTTCATATCTGAACTAAAACACTGATGTGGATGCACCTGTGGCCAACTGATACAGCACAGTTCATGTCTACCTAACCTCTCTCTCACTCTGTCTAACTCCCAGGCAGGGTACATGTATCTACATCGAGAACTGGGAACAGTCTCTAGCCCATGCTGAACCCTGAGCCATGCCCATTACTTGTCTGAGAGAACATTGGATTGTCTGATCCAAAGACATGTCACGTACCATGTTAGTAGTTTTACAGTATGGATAGTGTGTGCCAGTGCTTGGGGCATGCCCTAATCTTACTCAGTTTACTGGCACAGGTGTAGATGTAGCATCCCAGAAAAAGGGTAGGGGTTTTGAGGATAGAGGGAGGCAAACCAGATTCAATTACCAGCTCCAGTAGATGTGCTGCTGAAGCCTACATAGATGAGTGGTTCATATTTCATGGGGCTAGAAACTTTTAACACTGTAAGAGATTATGGTCATCCAGATCTGTCACAAAGAAGTAGAAAGAATGATTTTTATGGAGGTCTAGCATAATAACTGGAAATTTGAATAGGAAAGTAATGGAGAGCCCATGACAAACCTTTAACTTTCCTCTGCTTTTTCTGAGCTGCAAGAGGGGAAAAGCTGACAAAGGCAGACTCCGAATGAAAGCGAGTTGGTACTCAGTTAAAGGTGCTTTATCATCTGCACTGCACACTGCTGCATCCGTTAAGACAAAGCATCTTACATGCACATTGTTAACATGCACTTGCTAGGGACCCAAGGGTCAAAGACTGGGGGGGGGGGGGGGGGGGGAAATGACGACGACACAGTTTGTGAAATAAACAGTAATGAACTGAAGATTTTTAAAACGCTCAGTAAACATATGATTTTTATAAGGCTCATGAAGGCATCAGAGACACTATTTCTCAGCTTTCCACGTTTTCACATTCACTATGATTTCCTGAGATTTCTGAGAATTTTTGGGTTTGTTAAGAAGTGAATGAAAGTGGGGGCAGTTGCTCAGTTTCTCAGAGAGGACAAAGAAACACATGGGTTGATGTGCTAGTATCACAACAAACTAAGATAGACACCAACCAAATTAGGAGAAACAGAGCTGGGGTTGTGCCTCCTGAGCAGGGGAGCACTTGCAGACTTGGACAAAGCAGCGTTTCTACACCAGTCACAAAGGATCCCCCCACTGCTTGAGTCAGCAAGAGCAATGCTAACTTGTCTCGTCCAGAAGAAATTTTCATCACTCTTGACTCAGTGAAATCCTTCAGGAGGCAATATTTATCCAGGCAGTATCTTAGTGTCAGTAGGCAGAGCAGCAACACAGCAGCACCCATGTAATTGAAGCCACAGCATGCCATTGCACGTAGTGAAAGCAGCTCCAGACAAGGTTACCAGATCTGGGGAAGCAAAGCCCATATGAGATATTGTGGCCATTAACTTTCTTTGTCTTTATCCTTTTCATTATGTTTGACAGCAGCAGGCAGCAAAGAGAAGGTTTTGCCATGATGCAATACCCAGAGACAAAACGTGTGACAAAATTGTACTCAGTAGGCAAGGTCCCATTTATAGTTTGATTGGGGATGGTCTTATCTGTTTTTCTTTATGCACAGAGACAGTGATTAAAGACTCATTTTCATTTCCTTTTATACCGTACTGTTATCATTCAGATAATTTCAGTATCCTTAATCAACATTTGGAGGAGTAAACAATGTTATGCTAGTAACAGTCTTGTGCCATAAACATTTCTTAAGTCACACAACAAGATCACAAGGAGGGTAAATAGCAGATTGTCCCATTTTTATAGAGAGAGAAATGGAAAAGGAGACTGGTAAAGTGACTGGTCTATGATTATAATAGCATGTGTCGGGCTGGGGATTCCCAGCTGTCCTGTATTTAAAAAACAGAGAGTTCAGCATCTCAGGTTTTGCCATTCTGCATGAAAATCTCCTAAGTGAATTAGTCTATAGATTTTAGCATGAAGAAAAAAATCCAGCTGATGGAAAGATTTACTCCCATTCAGTACAGGACAATTGTTTCGGTAACAGGGCAGTGGATGACTAGAGAAAAAGATACACAAGTTACCACTCATTACCTGTTCCACAAGGAAAAAGCAAAGATGATGAACAAGCTTGTTAACAGATATGACACCCCAAGCAACCATGAAGCACTTGCTGAAACAGTTGGGATTTTAGTGCCAAACATCTTGATCTTATCACTATCACATTAAATGGCTAAATAATACAGAAGTGAATGTGATGTGTTCCCTCCAGTGACAACGTTATCCCATAAATGGAAAAGTGTGCAAGAAAGAATGTGCTATATAAGCATAAAATATAGATGTAGGCCTTAATTTCTACTAAAATCAATGAGCCTGGCCTGTGCTTTGCACTTGTGTAGCACATTCCATCTTCCCTATGTTATTGCCTCACCAATTAGAAAAATTAAAAAGCCAAGATAGGGCGAGCAGCTGCAATATCCAACAAACAACACAGAGTCCAGCACCTCAAGAAAATAATTCATATTCTCCATAAAAATAAAAAATGATAGCAAACTTAAATGCCTAAAATATGTGACTAGTCCATTATCTTTATCTCATATTCTTCCAGTTTGCTTATCGCTCAATAATCATGGCACTCCTGACAAATCCTCTGAGTTTGGACAGCCTAGATAGAATTTTAGTCTGCATACAGGTCTCATCTTAAGAAGCTGGGCAAAAGATCTATTTTTGACCTCCTGTAATGTTATGATTTACCTTTCTAAATTACATTCTCTTTTGCCTGAAGTGCTGAAGACATGACATTTTTTTTCCTTTTCTTGTTTTGTTTTGAATGCCACTATGACTCAGCTTGCCTGTAATCACTAAACAATGGGAACATGACAGTTTCTGGCAGAGCATGTGAGACATTTTATCACTGTAACAGTCACTCAAGATGGTATGATTGCAAGGGGAAAAATATGTCGGGTCAAATTAAAATACAGACCAGACAAGAAAAATTAGCATCAAACCTATATTTCAGACACCATGCAATGAAGTTTCATTACATGTGTATACATAAACAGTATGAGCCACAGGAACAGGATACAAAACAAGGAAGAGAGTGCTCTCTTCTTCCACAAAGCCAGATATCCTCCTCCAAGTGCCTGCAGGAAAGACATCCTAGCCAGTGCAAGCACCTGACCTGTGCATGCTATTGTACAGGTCAAAGCAGCACTAGGGATCCTGTACCTGTAAACAGTGGGGACCAAGTCTTGATCCTGTGCTCAATGACTATTAATTGCACAGTATAGACACATTAAATGTTCAAACTGTCACGTAGGTGTCCATCCCAGCCCCACCAAGCCTGCCTGTTGAGGCTTGTTAACAGATATGACACTGAACCACTGGGGCTGCCCTGGGTAAGCCCAGGCAGGTTTGCTGGTTTGTAGGGTTCATGCTCATGCTGGATGCATTGGATATGGGCAGGGCTGGACGTGTCCAACAGCTGGGAGTCTGAACTCAGTCACTGTGTGGCCCCACTGAGGCTGGTCAATAGACCAATTAAAGCCAATGGTGAGGAAAGGAAGATCACAGTCATGGTACTTTTATCTATTTTACTATTTCATTCTTCTGATACAGCGGACATGGCCAAGAGATCTCAGTGCTCCAGCTAATGACTGGGATCTGGACATACAGAACAAAATGGAGGGGCAGAACTAATTCTATGTTCACCTGAACCTTTTGAAGATCCTTCTGTCATAAGTGTTTTCCCTAAGTTCCAGAGATCCCTGAGTTTATGTGGTTCTAATGACAGATGAGGTACAGTTAGGTCTAAAACTGCAAACCCAGGATTTTTTGTGTGGATGCTTCTGAGAAAATATGGTTAAAACTGTGTGAAAATTAAAATGGTCTCTACACATCCTGATTCTTGTCAGAATTAGTATCTAGCCAGTTGGAAGATATTTAGATGTTATTCTGACCTTGTTGTCTACAAGAACTGTCAGAAAGCCTGTTCTTACAGGAAAAAAAGCAAACAAACAAAGAAAAAAAAAACTATTCCAAATAACCAAGTAGTGGAGACTTTTGTGGGCAAAAGAGCTCTCAATTCAAAGCTCTGTTAAGACAAAACTCTCCTTGGCCTCTATGAACTTTGAATAAACTTAAAAGTAGATCATGGATATCACATTACTTCAAATACTTTATTTTCTGCATAAATCCAGCCTACAATGTCCATGAAGGAAAAAGACCTAATTACTATCCGGGAAATGACTGCCTTATCCACTGGGGAAGAATGCCACACATTCCTCCTGTTCTTTCCTACTTTGATTCTTAGGAGACAAAATATTTGGTTTCATTTTTCTTTTAGTAGATAATATGCCAACATTAGCTGATATGAGGCTGTCACCCGCTCACTCTTTATAAGTAAATTACTACAAGCTTACTGTTTAATCTTGCTGATTGGCAAGTCTAAGAAATATATATCTGTAAAGGGACCTGAGCTGTTAATCAGTGTGCCAGCATCAAATTAAAAAATGTTCTCTGTCATGCAGATGATTGGCTGGCTAAAGCAAATAAGACAGAAGTCCAAGAAGCTGCTGTGCCTTTTTCTGTGAAGTGAACAAACTCTTTCATGTCACGTATTTCTATACAACAGAATCTAAGCAGAACACCCAGGGAAACCACACAAGAAAGGCAGATGTTTGGACTGACTTCCAATCACTACTTTTTGATTGACAGGTTGGTTGGCTTTGTGTAGCTGCTGAGGAGACCTGCATGGGAAGTGGGACCTTTCCCAGGAATTGTGAGGCCACCTGCGACTTTAAACCTTCCTTCCTTCTACAACCTAAATGGTACCATGAGGATTCCAGTACTAGGAATGCTGGTATGTCTGATCCCTCTGCTTGAGTTCAGGGAAATGGTTTTAAATGGTTTAGAGATTGAGCTCATGCAGTAAATCACATGCAAGATTTTGTTAAATTATTTCATGCAAATATTTAAAAATCAATTACCTATATTCTTCCTTGAGTTCTGTAGCTGGTCAGTCGGTTGCCAATTTAGGTTGCTATTGCTGGCCCACGAGCCTGCAATATATCAACCAGTATGTGGAAGTTGGTATATTTTGAATAAATTAGGTCTAAAGAGAATAAAACATTGCAGATTGCTTTTTAGCCCAGACATTCCTAAAAGACATATTCAGGGAAGTGGTAATTCAAGAATAACTGGATAGGAAATTGCCCAATCAATGTAGTTTGATGTTTACATATAATTTCACAATATGTTATTATGCTAACCACTTGATTGGCATATATTTATATTGTCATGCTTTCCAAGCACTCAGGAAATGTGGACCTAAGGAAGGGGTGATTTCTTTGGGAGATGAGATAGTTGTCAAATGCAAAGAATACTGATTGCTGCTCCACTTTGCTTACCCATTTCTGCCATCCTTAACAGAGAAATAAAATGGCAAAGCCCAGTGCGGCTGACAGGTCACAGATGAAGAACAACATTTTCTGAATCCAAGAAAGTTCAGCATCTTTGTGCTAATGGCTTTTTACCATTTTGACCATAAAGTGCTTCCAAAATCTGTTGCAAAAACTTTCAGCCCTAACCTGCTTTTCACACCATCATACAGCGTGGAGTTGAGTCTATGTTAACTCCGGTAGGTCTACATTTTAATATAGTTTCCATTAAGCCTGTGCAATAGTGCTTTCTCCTCACAAAGGAAGGGTTTTCACTCTAAATAAGCAAGCAAACATTTCATATTGGTCCTTGCTTATCACAGTTAGTCCTGTCCTTATAAATAACATTAATAGTTCAATAGCTTTTGTACTTTTGCCACACTACCACTTAGTCAGTTTCCATCAATCACATGCTGAAATAAATCTCTGATAGAATCAAATTAAGTGCTTTGTGAACAGTTTACATCACTTCCCGAGCTTGGTCCCTGAACAAGGACTCTCCAGTGCCTATTGAATATTTACTTCTTGCTACCCACTGCACAATACATTCTATTGCTCTTATCCAGAATCCCCATCCTTAATGAGTATTTTAGCATGTAGAAGGGAAAGGTTTATAAATAACTACGCGATCAGAAAACGCCCTCAAGCACTTCCTTTTGCAGTATTTACTAACAGCTTTTCTATGTTATTTTTTATTATTTATCTTGAGTTTAAAATCAGACTTTATTGTGTCATGTTCAATATTCTACGGGAAAATATATATAGCAGATCTTGTCTCGCCAACTGCCATTCACAAATTGCCTGTAAGATGCAAAGCAAAGTGACATGTAGCCCAGAAAGTCATTATATGCTATGATAGATCCAATTGTGTCTGTCCCTAATGGATTCTTATATAAGTTCTGCCCTTAAGGTTACTTCCATGAAAAGCAACATTCAAGAAGCTAGTCCCCATTCTGGAAATGGCTGCATGGACATATCTCTCAACAGGTGGTTCCTGTTCTTTGGCCTGAATTCAAAGTAACCCCTACAGCGCAACTCTTTGCAGACTATTGTGATAATTAGGAAAAGTATAATATCCCTGGACATATTCAGAATAAATGAACCTAAATGTGGCATGAGTAAGCTTAACTAAAAGTGTTGCACTGCTCTCCTTCTGCCTTTGATTATGAGCAGGAATCAGTGTTAAAAATCCCATCCATGTGAAAAACTAGGAATCTGTCCATCATTCTAGAGTAAGTCCAAAACCAATTTAGAAAAAAAGGCTTATAACCTGCAGTTCCCATTTCTCCCATTATGAAACCTATAGAATAAAACCATTCCTTGGAGAAGAATTGCTGCCATTGTTGATTAATTTGACTGTTCATATTCTTGAAGTAATTATCTAAAGAGTAAAAAAAAAAAAAAAAAAAAAAGCAAAACAAAAAACCCTAGGTTTAGAATGAACACTTGTATTTACTTCTATCTTACACAATATTAAATAGTCTTAAGTAGAAAATAATCTCTCCTTTCATTCTTCTAGCAGCATTTACCTGTTGGCTTTTACCTGTATACAGCATTTACCTGTATACACCTATTCATTTAAGGAGGAAGAAATATCTGCTTCTGCTTGGTTTTTATATATTTTTTTCCTTTTACACAGGTTTCCATCAGATCAGAACTGGAAAGACTGACTATAGGTTCATAGAATCCTGGTTTTGTTATTTCTCTTGTTGTTGTAGAAGATATATATCATCTGATGGGTCAAATTCATAATCATTTTCAGATTAATCAGATTTTTTTCTCTGATTTTGCAAATAATTATCATCACAGCAAGAATTATGAATATTATAAATGGAAAATCTTCCTCTTTATCAATAAAGTCGTTGGTTTCTTGCAGAATTTGAAATGAAAATCTTTGGTGAATACAGTAGAATTATGTACAAATGCATCTTCCTTATTTTACTTTATTTTTGTTTTTAATCCTGTAGAAAAATGTTTCACATTTTAAAGCATATTTGCTAGAAAAAGGAAACCTGAGGTGGAGTTTTTCCAGGAATTTCCATGAAGAACATGGACATGGAATTTTGCCACCTTTATTCTTCTCAGAAAGTTTTTTCATGTTAATATGCTAAAGGACTCAATTTTGCACTTTTGCAACACATTTTCAAAGAAATGTGTTCATATAAAAACAAAAACAGGTACATTTTGTTAAGAAACTCTTGGCTTTAATCTTTTTACACATATAAAGATTTTTAGGTTTTGTACAAATAAGGACTTTTAATGTAGCTTTATGTTTACTTGATATTATTCTGCACAGTTTTATATGCGAACTTGCCAAAAAGTATTTCTAGATACATTTTGCTTGATACAATGTAGGATCTTCAGTTTCATGTCCATTACTGCAATGTATATGTGATTCAGGTGTGCCACTTCACTGTACAATGTACTTTGCTATTTCACAATGATGAATGGAATAGGATGGTAGCACAAACTTTTAACAAAGTTCAGAGACCACAATAAAGGTGGATCTAAGAGCTAATTCCTTCTGTCAAAACCACTTACATAACTGAAGGACCTAAGCATTGCTCTTCCTTTGCAACTGCAGTAAAGCCACTAAGATGTCAACTCAAAGTAATGGGAAGGTCCTTATTCTCCACTTCAGTAGTGCTAAAGAAGCTAATGATTATTTATTTATTTATTTTGTAAATAAGTCAACATGCAGCAGAACCATAAAACATCATTTTGCTCCTTCCAAAAGTGCTACCATGTAATGTCTGTAGCTTTGGTTTTTATTTAATTTTGTGATTAAAGTTTTTATTGATTTCCCTGCCGTGTAGAATATATCAATATCTTTGGTTTCAAAGGAGCATTCAGTAGCACAGAAACACGTAAGGACTCAACATAGAAGCAGGTGCTTTATTTTAAATTTATGAAACCTCCATAGTAAATCCCCCAAGCATGCTGCCAGCAATATCTTTCAATCGTGCAACTCAGACTCTCTTGTTGAACCAAGTCCCTTTGGTGCCTCCCCATTTGCAGGCCTGTGTTTTTTAACTAGAAAAAGGCTTGTTTAGGAGTCAGTAGGAACCAATATTGTTATATAGAAAGCTTTTAAGCCATCAGGTGAATTCCATTAAAGTTACTGTAAATCATGTGTGCTTATCCCTTCTCTGCCATTGGCAGGTTATCGCATGCTGCCTAGGAGATGCTGCCTGGGAAAGGAGGCGAGAGAGGTCCTTCTGTCAGAGCCTATAAGGATGAGTATGCTTTGCACTTCTCCTGAAGAATTATAGCCTGGGCACAGCATGAGCAATGACACCAATGTCCTGGCCACTGGTAGACACACACCTATACATTTTATGATGTTTTACACCTGTGATAAAAATTCCATTTGTTCATGTTTACAAGACTTCAGACAAAGCCATTGTCCAATTTCCACACGTGTTCTCCCTCCAGAGCTCAGCTGTTGTATAGTAACATGTTTTGAAAATGAACATACTGGCAACCTTGTATGGGGAAATCATTACAACTCATCTCTGAGTGCATGTACATAACTCCTGGTATGTCATGAGGAGACCAGGCCATGGAGGATGAGTGAACTAGTAAATAACATAGGTAGAAAACCCTTTCACAGAAAATACAACCCAAATCCCCTACAATACTTGAGAACTTTATTGAATAAACAGAGAAAAAGACAAAGAAGCAATAAATAATACAAATTAATAAATATTTATTTATAATAATTATTATATTAAACTCTTTAATTTACAGAAATTAAATAAATAAAACTGGAGCAGAATTTACCTGAATGAACATACGAGATCATTGATGTGGTTTCTTTGGACAGGAAGGAGGCTGCCTAATAGCCTCCTTGACAGGCCTCTGTCTGATCAGTTCCCGTTTCTACTTGAGAGACATTCCACATCTAAGTGGTTTGTAAAGGGTTAATCAATTATTAATGATGTCTGAATAAATAATAGACACAAGCCATGCCACAGCTGGATGTAAGTGTTCTGGCATACAGTACTATTGTTAGTGATGAACCATGGATAAAGCAACCTGTTGACCGATTGGACTGCTTACAACCTTATTAAACATCTTTGAACAGCTATGAAAGGTGTTAGCAAACCTTTGAATGTATTTTGCAGGTAAATCCTCAGTAGAACATGTAATCCTTTTCCCTTTCATTTTATCAATCCATTGCTTTTAATCTCTAAAATCAGAGTGGAGCATAAGGCAAGGTGGCAGAGGCGTATGTGCATAAACAACAGAGAGAGAGCGAATGTTAGGAAGGCCGAAGCAAGCGTGCTGTGGCCTGTTCTGGGAGACGAGGCGGCCTGAGATGGCTTCTCTTCAGTAAAAACAACATGCTGAAAGAATTCCATAAACACAGATGAACTTTGTTTTACTACAAGGGTGGCCATTCCTCTTGGCCCTATGAGCCACGTGCCTGAATCTTTGTGTGGCTGAGGGCCATGAGACGCATACCTCAGGGACCCGAAGGGAAGGGGACCTCCAGGAGAGTTTCAGAGGCAGGAAACACTAGCTGCTCCCCAGGGCCCTGTCGTCACAGCCGAGGACTTGGTGGTGTGCAGTGGCTGCTCTGCTGAGTTTCCCAGTGACCCCCCCTTCAATGGCAATTTTGGCTGCCTCTGCTGCCAGGGCTCTGGCTCGCTCAACAGAGTGCAGCCCACATACCACCTCCCTGCACAGTCCCTTTGCCACATTTTGCCCAGGTTTAGCCCCAGGACAAGTACCACATTTCAGCTGCTTGCCAGCCTCAAGCCACCACTATTCTACAAGAACAAAAATGAAAAATAACCTGGAGAAAGGGAAAAGTGTGCTTATTTTACTAACTATGGCTCTCATGCTGTCTTTGTTAGTTCGTCCCATCTGTCTATTTCTTATTGTGTGTAGATTAGGTGACCTGGCCAGTAATCCTGTTTTCGTGATGAGATTATCCCAATTCCTAAACAAATTGATTAAAAAATCTGCACATCCTTGTATCTTCCAAAATCTAAGAGGGCACCGCATTCACCTGACTGACCACTGCACTGCACTACAAGACTCAGTCCTCCAGTCTTGACAAAAACCATTAAATTCCTTGGGAATTTTGTCTCAGAAGTTATGAGGTACTATTCCTGTTATGGCTTTTAAAATGAATTTGTTCCACTCTCAGGTCATGTTCAAACCACCACCAACTAGTTAGTAATATTATTATTAAGGTCTTAAAACAGCATGTTTTAGTACACAGATGCATGGTCTCTTTTTAAGCATTGGCAGAATATTTCCATCCTGCCAGGCTTAGTTTCAGATATCTTAACCCCACAAAAACCTTATCACTCTTCACTGGAACACCACAAAAACCCCTAACAAGCAGACAGGGAAACATTTGTTCCTCCTTTCCCCTTCCAGAACATCTGATCATTCAGGACCCAGCATAAATATTTCCTGGCTGACTTCACCTTGCATATGAACCATCCTTTGAGGGTTTTTCTCCCTTTCTTTTCTTTTCTTTTCTTTTCTTTTCTTTTCTTTTCTTTTCTTTTCTTTTCTTTTCTTTTCTTTTCTTTTCTTTTCTTTTCTTTTCTTTTCTTTTCTTTTTCTTTTTCTTTTTCTTTTTCTTTTTCTTTTTCTGTTTCATCTTTTTCTTTTTCCTTTTTCCTTTTTCTTTTCTTTTTCTTTTTTCCTTTTTCTTTTCTTTTTCCTTTTTCCTTTTGCTTTCTCTTTCTCCTTTTTCTTTCTCTCTCTCTCTCTTTTTTTTTTTTTTATTTACAAGCATCGTTGTAATTTGTCAGCAAGCAACTTGGGCCAATCTCACAAATAGTTTAGTTAACAGCTTATGAAATGAAATGATGTAAGGGACCACTCTAAACAGGGTCAATTTAAACAGGCTGCCAAGTCTGTAATCTCAAGGGACTTGGATTGGGTTTAGGGGAGGAACCAAGCAGTGTGGGCTTGCAAAGATTGCTGCCAGGTGGGCTACAGATGTTCAGATTCAGTCCACTTGCATGGCATTCACCTAGGGAGATGCTAATGCAATCCTGTGCATGTAGAAAATTAGCATGCACATACACATTTACCCCGCAAAGGCCTCTCTGCAGCTCTGCATTTTAAAGCACCAAGGTTTATAGGTACAGTAAAATGGCTTCATAGGAAGCCACAGAGCTGCTTATATCAGCCCTGAGTTTGAATTCGTTTAGTCAGCTATCTCAAAAAAACAAAAACACAGCAACCCTTACTATAGATGGAAGCTGGGTTTCACGGCACATGCAGCTGCGGTCACTGTCTTGCAGCTGTTAAATGAAGAAATACCATGTGAACACTTGGTCTGGTTTCAAAAGACCTAAAAACACTAGCCAAGAAAAATGGTACATCACGGTGCTGCTTGGCCACTTGCCAAGACAAAGAAACTTGTAGATTTCTAGGGACAAGAGGCCATGTGAAAGGAATTTTCCTCCTTTCAAAGGCACATCAAAATATACTGGATGATTTATTTATTTATTTATGTTGCGTGCTCTTGGCAAAGCTTTGATTGATCACTAATGCAGTATCAGCAGTAAACTCGCATCACTTAAAGAACAACCAAGAAAACAAGGCAAAGGGGGATATTTTAAAACTGTCGGCCCAAGGTGCAACAAAGAAGTTTAATGCAGAATTATTTTACATAAAGAAAAACAAGTAAATGGATAAGAGTCCCCAAAAGGCAATTAAAGCTCGATGTTTATGGGGAGAAAAGGATTATTCTGTGGCAAAGGCTCAAGAAAAAACGCTATTGGAGTAAAAGGATTTTATTTTTTTTTGACTCAGGCTCAGACATTGGTATGAGCATGTCAGCAGGCCAAAAATGCAGTGATGCAAAGCAGAGATTTACAAGTTGTCTCTGTAAGACCTACCTTGGCTCCCCAAATGATATAGATGCAATGCTCTGCTAATGGCCGATATTAATTTGGAGATGACAGTGCTCCACACAGGGCTTACCACACTGCCTGAGCTGATGCACATGCCCCCCCATGGAGCTGCAACTGTAACCTCCTTTCACCACCTGCAAAAGAGGTACTGTTCCAGTGCATCTCATTTGCATGAGGAACAACCACATGTGTATCAGGAAACTGTCTTAGAGTCAATGGGAAATTTCACTTGAAACGCAGCACAAAAATAGCAAGCTTTCTTATTGCTTTTGTTTGGCGGTTTTTTCCAAAAGGATGGAGAGGGATGTTTAAAAAGCCAGGCATAGGAACATAGGACACCCAAAAACAGATCAGGTCCTGTGGGGAGAATTATCTACTTCATTGGAAAGCATCTTCCGTAGTTAGCTGTGCAAAATGTCTGGCTTGGGCCAGCTCCTGGGCTTGTTTATGTACTGGAGACTGAATGCCAAACTCCCCTGACAGGAAATGAGTGAGACTGCAAAAAGGATAGTTCGACAATACAAGAGAAACTCATAAGTTTCAGTAACCATGTCATTTTATTGGTTTGCTTGCTTAACGTTGGTACTATATTAAAGGTCAAAGGTGCGTTAGATGTTAGGGGAAATAAATATGCTGGTGAACAGATAAACAACACTATAGAAGCCCCAGTAATTAACAAAGTCCATATGTATACGGACTCATAAGAGAACAAACAATTCTTCCAATCTGAACAGACACATCATTTTTTTTTGCTAAATCTGTGTGCAGGGTTTATGAGCCAAACCTTGCCGCCCTTTCTTAAGGGAAACTCCCATTGAGCTCAGGGGGATTTACCTCTGAATAAGACTTCAGTATTTGGCCTGTTTTTTTTGGCCTTGTTTCTTTACCTTGCCCTTGAAAGGCCCCTTCAGCCTAAGTCTCTATAAAACTCAGTGTTGGAGTCATCAGATACTGAACACGCTTCTGTAAGCAGAGGACACACTCCCAGGCCCTTTGTCTGGTTCTCAGAAATAACATTTCCATTTCTATTCCATTTTCTTGCTTGCATTCCTCTGAGTGTACAAAGTTAATGGAGGAAGTTAAACTTCCTGGACGCGCTAGTCTGAAATAGCATCTGAGGACTGGAAGCAGTGGTTGTGTTATGGACTTAGTCCAAAGCCCTGAGAAGTCAAGAGAAAGATTTCTGTGATATCTCCAGCTAGGAGTAGGTTAGGAGTAGAGTCCACTTGCAATAGAGAACTCAAGAAAGACATTGGTCCTGGTCACAGTACACTGGCTGGATAGTCTTTGCCAAGAATGTCCTGCAGATCTTTGGTAGAAGAAAGAGGCTAAAATGAAAGCCATCAGAACACATGGTTAACTGCATTACATCTCATATGAAATATGCTTAGGAATCACCCACAGGAGATTACTATGGAGGCAAAACGCTGTTTGGAATTGAAGCCAAATGCTGATTAAAGGAAGCTGAATGTTTCATGCAGTGATCCCTCCCACAAACACATCCTGCATTTACATTCCCTTTGCGCTCCTGCAGTCCTCTACGTCTGCATCATTATCCCATTCAAAGTGCCCACCCCAAATGCTGAAGAATTAGGACTGGTCGACAGTCTCATTTTCTCCCCAGCATTCTCCAGAGCCCTTGTGAGCTGAGCTGGGATTCCAGCCTTCAGCTGCTGGCCCCCCAGAGCCCTCCCAGCCATGGCTCTGGACTTGTCTTGGAAAGTTAGTTCAGCAGCTGAACTTATAAAAATAACGTGAAGAGCCAAAATCAGTATGGCACCTAACATTTATAGGAAAGAAATGTAAGTATTGTATTACCCCCTTTAGGGACAATTAATGTTTTTTTATAAAACCTTTCAGAGGTGTCATGTTCTGTGAGGAACTTTAGAAAGGGAAGCCCATGGGTTTTGGATGATGTTCTTTAGTTACCAAAGCAACAAATCACAACCCTCACCAGAAGCATCTCTGAGCCCATACAGAGGCTAAGTGCTAATTCCCTCTCCCCCCTCCCTGTGAGCAGTTGCATCAGACAGGCCACTGGGACAACTGACCTGAGGGGCTGGTAGGGGAGCTGAGGGGGCAAACCGCAGACCTTGTGTTCAGTGGCTGAGGACTTTGAAGGGCTGCCAGTCTAGGATCTTTCACTAGTAATAATATTTGTTTCCAAATAAATAAATAAATAAATAAATCCAAAGGTAATAAATTACAGGGAGTACAAGGTGTTTTATGCTTTGTGGTGTGATGATCAAAAGATGTTATCGTTCCCTTTCACATATTTGCAGACAGTTAGCTGTTACTCTGGGAAAGCGAAAGCTACAGGCAGCTTTTGTCTCCCTTGAATACTGAAACTTTATCTTCTTGTTAACGGATGGACTGTGGGTGAGTGCACAAGGGAAAGAAGAAGCTCTTCTCCTTTCTAGCTCCCCTTACTCCCCTGTCCAGGATCCAGCCTCAGCTTCTTCTCCAAAAGGAAGACTGACACTGAGAGCAAGTGGGAAATTGAGAGAACAGAGGCAAAGATGCCTTTCTGGTTAGTATTTCCAGCTCCCCCTTGAGAAATTCTGCTGAAATATCCCAAGGGCTTAGGATGAGACACAGTTCTAGAAAAGAACAGATATTGGTAAAGCATCTGCACAATGGCACTCTGGGCTCCATTACTGGACTATCAGGGCAGACCTCCTCCAAATGCTACATCCTGACAGACACTGTGGTTTAGCCATCACCAAGGGAAAGGCCAGGCCTTTTTTCCTTAACCCAAAGTAATCAGAAATCTTTAATTTCAGGGTGTTTTGTTCTATTTTTTCTGTTGTTCTGTATTTCCAGGTTCCATCTGGTACCTGAAATTAAAATGTTGTGGGAAGCAGTTCTGGTGGTACAGCTGAGATGGCAAAGAGCAAAATTAAATCCCAATACAAAAGCCAGACACATTTTAGGCTGACATCTAGTCTTGATTAGGTTTTTAACAATTCTTTGAAAGTTTCTACTTTGCATCTCAGAAAATAATTCCTGCATTTAAGCCATTGGATAAACTGAATCTTGGGGGGGGGGGGAGATACATTTGTAACGCAACATCAAACAGTTGTTCTATTGGCACACCTTCATAATGGTTTCTTTATGCAAACTTTATAGCCTTCGCACCGTTTCCTGATTCTGTTGTTTCCAGTACATTTATTTCAATGAAAGCAGCTGTAAACGTTTTAAACAATCCTGAAGATTCGTCCTTATTCTTGTGCTTTAGGATGTGCAGTTATACTTAGAGCTTGCGTAAACTGCTAGTGGATAGCATAAGTGGAGCATTCTCCTCTTCAAGCTACACTATTTGCAATCCCTGTGTAAATATGTACTGTTTATGGTACACCTCCATGCTTCTTTTTATTTTCTACAGAAATCTTTCTTTATGGTGTTAGATGAAGAACAAAACAAGAGCACAGGGTAAATTGCTTTGAATAAATAAAACCTGACCAGATCCTTTAGCTGGACCTTGAACAGAATAAAACCTAAACCTTTTTAGATGTTTACGTAAAAGTGTTCACTTCCTTCTACTTTCTGGTTTGATCCAGCCCTCTGAAGATTAATCTGTCAGTATACTGATCCACTCACAACCCAACAATACTGCAACCTTTCAGGATACTCTGCTATATCTGGTTTTCTAACCTGGTTTCCACTCCATATGTTCTAAATTTGCAGATATTTCCCTGGACCTCCAAACCTCAAGATATGAACAGATGTAACCTGAGCTTTGGGCAAAATTGGCTGCTGAATCTCACGCTATGGCTTGAGTCCTATCTCTAGGTTTAAGGTTTGTTTGTCATCAAACCAGAATAGTGATAATATCATACAAAATATCCTTCAACTTCTATCTCAGCAATTTCAGTACCATAATATTTGTATAATAGCAAAATTTACATTGCTTTCTTGTCTTTGCTACGTCTTCAAAGAATGTGGGGGATTTATTATGATCATTATTCTTCTTTGGTATTTTATCTGTCTCCTCATCTTTGTTTGTTTTGCTGAGAATGAAAAAGTGAGGTAGACGCAATAAGTTTTGTTCCTGACTTTGGAAGTTATGAGATCTGCAATCACACTTACCTTTTTCAGAAACGAACATTGTAATCTTTGGCCATATGTTAAGAGGATTCTGTGACTTGCTGAACTTTAACAGAAATGTCAGCTTCCCTAATCAAAGAATGTGTCAAGGTTGCTCTTTATAATACTGGAGATACCATCTCAAACACTTCATTTATGGTGTCAGACTGTTGAAAAAGATTTGCTTAAATTTGCTAAGGCCATTGAGAATCACATCCTTAATGTTGTGTGGTTGGTATTGTCCTATTTGTCTTAGTAACCTTATCTCTCAGCAAAGTAGCTAGATGACAAAGATCTTTTCTCTAAGGATCTTTAACCTCTTGTGTTGCATGTAGACTGTGTGCAGAGAGCTTGCAAGAAAGTAAATTAAAAGATATGGTTTCTCTTACCCTTTACACAGGCATTAGTCGAATATTGCTGAATTCTACCACTCTGAATGGGCTACTCTATGAATAGCTGCAAGAAAGATTGGAAAGATACCTGGGTGAAGATTTTGCAGCGTTTTCCCCTGAAAGGTGACCAACTACTGGAGCTATCCCAGAGTCTCTTTTCATGATCTGGTTTAGCTCAACTAGCCAGCCCCTGGCAGTACAATGTTAGCAGCAGACATAGCCCCAAGTCTGCATCCCATATAAAATGTCCTGAGCTGTGCTCAGAATACAAGATAAAGCTTTAAAACAGTGTATTTCAGGGCATGATGGTGTTTTCCCTGAGTGTTTTCAATTTTTATTGAAATCAGTATGTGTGAAGGCTGCTCAGATCCTTAACAATTTCCTTTTGAATTGATGAGTTTGCATACTGAAAGTCGTTTTACATATATCTTCCTTTAATTCACATGGGAAAGATATTCCCTAAACTATTTCACTTCTTTTTCTCATGGGAGAGAGAGCTGCTGCACCCACCTGTACTTCTGTTCTCATTAACTGTTTTCAAAAATCCAAGCTTAGATCTTGTGGCTTTCATTCAGGAAGGAATCCAAATGAAATATGGGTGAATTTAACCTGACCAGAGAACATAAGATTGGATTTTAAGATTTTAATGGAAATGCAACCCTGTCCTTTGAGAGAGATTTTTCCCAGTCAGGACTAAAACAGGATTACAGTTTGTTAAGAACTTTATAACAGAAGCATTCATATCTTCACCTGTTGTGGAATTATGTCAGCTTCATTAAAACCACATTTTAAGAAATGTGAAATATTTAAATAGCTTATTTTTGACACTGCTTTTCCTTTTAAATGTTTGGATTGTGGATTATAACAGAACATTTATAGAAACAAAATAAAAATACATTTTTCTAATAGTAATTAATGTGAAGAATTTTGGACAAGCCATAAGAATTGTTCTTGTTTTGTAATATGCCAAGCCAAAAAAAAAAAAAAAAAAAAAACTATTTTTGAGATATCTAAACAATTCTGGAAAGGTTTTTCATTCCCGGCTCCAGTTTACCTGCAGCCTTGCCAGGTTCTTGATGGAGTCAATGGCACTACATGGCACCTGGGTGTTTCTACGCAGCAGTCACAGAGGAGGAGCCAGCTCCTGGAAGGTTAACAGCCAGAATACTTACTCATCACTCTGCAGCACTAGCCAGCACAACCAGCTCAAAGTCCCCTCAGATACTCCAGTGCATATTGCTGTGACAGCAGGCTATGTAAGGACCTGACTGAGCAACCTGCTCTTGATCTCCAGAGGCATCTTCACACCTCAACCAATTCCGTGATTCTGGAATATCTCATCTTTCCTCCCCTCTATACACATGTTCAAATGTTTAAGTACTTCACCTTATTTCATGAAGCAGATTAACCCAGTATCACCTTATAAAACTAACAGCTTCCATTCCTGGGGCAATTCCTGCCCCTCTCCATCCTTCCCGGCCCATGGCTTGTAGCAAAGAGCCCCAGCAGATCTGTTTTTAGGGTGGCATCCATGTCTGCACCACCTCAGTGATGCAGAGCTCCAGAGCTGGACCCTGTCTGCAGTTCTGAGGGCACAAGAGGCACGGCCAGGCTGCTGCTGTTCCTCCAGTTCATCCTCTTGCAGATGGTGTAATGAGGAATAAATTGGGACCTGCATGAATGCTCAATAAAAGGATGCAAGAAACTGTCCCTCTGTCAGTGGAGCTTTTGCATGGCCCTTATTTTGATTGCTGAATCCATTTAAAGTTTATCTCTGCCCTGCGGTACTAGTAAGCAAGGCTGGCAATTCCCTCAGTCCAGCAGCCTCACTTTGCTGCCCTTTTCTTGGATGTGAGCATTTCCTTTTAAAAGGATTCAATTTAAAACCCTGCAGATTATCTAGGGTGGAGCAGAGCTATTTATTTTGTAAGCCTGATGCTGTGGATTGAAATTGCTTTTCTTTATCATGGCATGTGGCAGAGGGAGAGCATCACCCTCCTCCCACAGGCCCCCAGCACCCTGATGCAGCCTGCCTTCCCCAGCAGGTACACCTGGCTTCTTCTGGGGGGCAGGATGAAAAAAAAAAAAAAAAAGGAACAGATGTGACACACACAAGCAGCTGTTTGAAGAGGCTCAGTTCTTGAAAGAAAATGAGGCTTCAGTCTGCTTAACACTGCCTGAAGGAAAGTAAAGCTTTGAAAAGGCTCACCCTTCGCACCTGGGGTTTGTACCCAGATATATACTCAAGTCACAGTTCCATGTTCAAGGAAATTAATTAGGGGTCCTGGCACTGCCCCTCCCAAGCCAAATGAATGCAGAGGAAAATCACATAGGGAGATATTGGTGTCATTTGGTTCCTCCAGATTGCTTTATAAACTGAAAAACATTAAATCTGGAGGAAGGAATCCCCAAACTTCCTGTTTTTCTGAAAGCAAAGCTGCCTTGGAGTCGTCTCAAATTAGAAAGAGGATACAAAAGAGCAGACTCATTTGTTTGATATAGTTTAGCAAATAACTCCACTGCAAAATGCATAACTCAACATTTTCTTTTGTGAAATACTTGCCAACATACAAAGGAAAGGAAGTTTAAAGCTATATGAAGCACACATCTTTCCCCCCTCCTCCACATATTTGTTTCTCTACCACCATTTATCTTTATGGGAATAACTGAAAGCTCCAGCCAAATTATACCCCATAGCATAGATATAATTCAAACAGATATTAAGAATCATTCAACAGAATGCATTTCCACATTATTTAGCAGCATTTAGAAGGGGATTTGGTATGGATATGAATAACGATAACAGCTTGTAATAGCTAAAATAAATTTGTCCAGATAGAAAATTTCATGCTTCATGGTTTAGGTCAATCTCTAATTTCTAGGGATTAGAGTGAATCTTTCACCAAGGTGGATTATGCTACTGTTCCTTTCCCTGGAGTATCTTGCACAGTCTTCTGAAGATCCACTCTTAGTCACTGCCAGAGGGAAAGTATTGTGTTTGATGTGTTTGATTTCATAAGGCAGTTCCTACTTCTTCATGATTTATATTCAAAGTAGGCCAGAAAAGTAAAGAAAGGGAGAAATAAAGTAATATCATTCTTTCTTTAGCAATGGAAGATGAAGGCTCACACATACTTGTGGCATTTTTCAAGGGCATTTAAAGAATCTGTGGCAAAGTCAGACCTCTTGATTGTCTTATCCACAAGAACAATGTCATTCTCAAACATTTTGTTTTTACTTTGATGGAACAGCATCCTTGTTTTTACTCCTGTTCCAGAATGAAAATCACAAAGAAGATGCCTTGTCTTGAGACTCCCAGCGTTCAACAGAGTTTGATTTTCAAATGGGATGCAGTAAAGTTGGCTTACTTGTTATTGACTCCAATTCTAGAATGTGAACACTCATTTAAAATCATGAAAGTCATGGAATCTGAGATTCATGTCATGGGCACAAGAGATATGGACTGCTGAGGAATAAAAATATGTTTGTGGGTAATTCGTTAGAGAAACTACTCATAGAAGATGTAGTTGATCATGATTTCCCTGTAGTGTTGTGAAAATTAGTATCTGCCTGGCTTATATCTGCCCTGTAAATGAAAAGACCTCAAGAGAAATGTCAACTTCAGCCATGTTTTAAGAATGTGTAAATCTGGGGGGTCTGAATAACCTAACTTGCTTTGATCCCAGTTCTTTCTCTTCGTTTCTGTTCTTCAGGCAGAATTTGAACATAATTCAATGTTGTCTGTAACACAGGTGTCTGCTGCCACAAGGAGGAAATAAATTCCACACTATCTGTTTTACTAGGATATGCTCGCTATCTCACTAATGGAAAAAAATAATTATATTTTATTTTCAAATAAAATTTACATATTTTTTTTACTAGTTGTCATGTCATTTTAAATTATCTCTCTTGTCTCATCTTTCTCAGTCTGTACAATACAGTTAATACAACTAACATGGGAAGTTCTGTGATTAGAGCTCTTTCTTAACATGAAATGATAGTACAATGCAAGTTGTGTCAAGTATCAAGAATGGGAAAATTTGTTCCAGTTTAAGACCCAAGAATAAAGATGAGCCGAGAAGAGAGAAAGAGTATATATTTCTCTGTCTCTCTTAATTTAGAGAGGATTTAAAGCTAAACTCTCTACAATATTTTTGTAACTATGAGCTATCCTTGAGCTATGTAATGTATGTCTCATAGAAGACATACTTCAAGATAATTGATCAATGTATTGAAGTAAATACTTCAAGGTAATTGATGAATTTTAGTTTAGAATACTGATTCTAAATTTGTATTTGAAGACAAGAAGAATCATGATTTTGCTACCTGGTTTGTTCTTCCAAAATCTTTGGTTTCTACATCTTTCTTTACTCATATCTGCCTGGTTTGTGCATGGGAAATTAAAATTATCACATAAAACCAGATGGAGTTCAATGAATGAAAAACCTCCATGTAGAGGAAGTCTCCAGCCTCTCCACTGTGAGGGAGAGGGCAATCAGCGAGAGTGTGCCTTGCACAATCTGCAGATTTGACAGTGAAGCAAAGACAGGGAAGTACATTTCCTTTCCCTAAATATGCATTGCACCAGCCTTGATGTTTTGAAAGCAAATGAAGTTCCTTTCCTCTGGTCTTACTGTTGTGTGGAGTGGCTGAAGGCTGCTGCACAGCTTCCATTCACAGGGCTTTACATACTCAGAGGGTACTGAAGGGTCTGACTGGTCTGGTTCTTCAGCTAGTGTTTTTTCAGGGTTAAGAAATTCCTGGTATTTTCCCTATGATATACTGGATACCTATTCACAAATAATGAAACAACTGTGAGGTGATAGATGCACAAGTGCAACTACTGTTACCTGCATATATCCTGAGCTGAGGGTCAAACATGCAGGTCTGTTGCAAGTTTATTCCTTTTCTCTGTTTTATATTTCATGACAGAATGGCTTGAAAAATTTGGAGGTGAAATAAACAAATCAGACTAACTGAACAGGAGAAAAGCAGCTTAAGAAGAGCCTGTCAGCACAGCCTCCTCCCTTTTCTAACCTGGCAGCAATTCCCGCTGGGTTCCTGCCGTTCTCACATGTATTTCCCTTTCAGCCCTTGTTTCCCTATGGAGTTCCCTCAGCCCATCCGATTTGGAACATCTGCTGGCACTGAACTCCTGCAACTCTCAATCTGTTTCCCCTTGGCTTCCGTCTTCCTTCCAGTTCATCCTTCTTATTTTAGTCTTGATGAGACTTCCTTTCTTCTCTCAGTCTTCCTGCTGCTTTCACCATTTCCATCTCTCTGCTGTCCAGGTGACACCAGTCCAAGCCTCACCATGAGGAGAGCTGCACGAACAAGTCCTCCTTACCACCCAAGGGTCAGTCCTGCTATTCTCCTCCAGGCTACCAGGATCCCCTTACTCCCCTTTTGCTCGTTCTAATTCTCATCTCACCTTAAATAAACTGACAAGTCAACCTCTGGGAAACTAACCCAGTATAAAACAGTGAATAATTTTCTGCCTGCTCAGTGAGTTAAACTGGTCATTGATGGATGAAGGAAGTGTCAGCACTGTGTGTGGAAGGAAAGGTGCCTTGCTGAGAGGGGGGACACTGCTGCTTCAGGAGGTTTCGTTTTCTTGCCCGGTATACTCATAGTCCCTAGTGGCAAGGTCACATTGCAGAGAAACAACTGCAGCTTGACTTGATCTGTCCCACCACATGGGATATATTCCACAGGCTGAGAAATGCTATGATCTTATACACACAGGGCCAATACATTGCTGCCTCAGGCCTCTCAGGTGGTGTAGTGCAGCAGCCTGCATGAGTCTGACCAGGCTGAGTATAAGCCCAGGAGTGCTAGAGTAACCCAGGCCTCGGTCTGGAGGAGCAGAGGGCTTCTATAACTCCTATCTTTGTATGAGGGTTCTTCAGACACTAAGTTGTGTTTCATCTCATCAAAAGGCCAAATAAACATAAATATCCATGTTAATTTTATTATAATTCAGCCTTAAAGTGTAAGAAACTGAGACTGCAGAGGTTAAGTGATCTGTGTCTACACAGAGAACAGCCTGAGATCGGCCCCTGCCTCCACTGTCAGAAGTCAGGAGGTTAACTCCTTAGCTGGGAGAAATGCTATTAAAGTCAGCAGGTTCTAACAGACTAAGCATAAAGCCTGAGTTTGACTTTAAGTTCTTCCAATAACTTCTTGAGTAGCCTCCAATAAGCAATTTACTTCTCTAATGTAAAACAATAAGGGGCAACTGTACTCTGACAGGCATATCATTCTTATTTCAGTACAAATGGGAAACCTAATGTTGGGAAAAATTAAGTAGGGGAATTAGAAATTAATATATAGAAATAAGAAACTGATTTTAGAAAGCATATATAAAGTTATATTAGAAGGGTTTGGGTAAGGCAGATGTACATCTTTCCCAAGGAACACATTTAAGGCCTGTTGTTCACCTATTCATTTCTTGCACAGAAACACCAGCCAAGCTTGTAAGTTACCCCTAAACACGTAGCATGATGATTTTCTTCCTACTACCTCAGGCTTTGAAATACTGAAATTAGACTAAGCTATTCCTGATTCATGCCAATTTAAATGAGAGGAATTCAGCCCTGTTAGATGTCTGACCTGAAAAATATTATGCATGTTTCCAATGCAGCAGTCTGCCTGATATTCCTTATGTTGTGTAATACCTTGTTGTACCAACAGGCAGGTAAGCAACTTGTCTAAAACACTGACAAATATACACAAATGTATTGTTAGTGTAAAGTAGCTGTACTTAATTTTTATTTTATTTTATTTTACTTTATTTTTTGTGGAATCTTTCGTAGTCAGCCTTTTCCATTCCTGTATGTCTGCAGTTGATAAATTATTTCTGTTCACTTTAATCCATTTTTTATTATTTCTCCAGATCTTTTTATTTTTCTGGTGTTGCTGAAAATAAATCTTTTCAAGAACTCAGCAGTATATTCAGAGGTATATTTTGAACAGCGTGGGTGCTTCTCCTAGGGATTAATGAATTAGAAAATGAGGAAATAGTGATTTGAAATTAGTTAATTGTCTTAACTTTAAAAAACACATGTATTAATGAATGTTGTTAGCTAAATTGTCATGTATTGTTTTTGACATACTCCCCACTTGAGTTTTCTTGCTGTCTCTGTTTCCATGCTGAGTGCATGAGCGGTATCCTAATGCACCACAGATCTGCAGCTCCGTTTCCTATGGAAACAAGGCTTCTGCAGTCAGCTCTCAGGCTTGTACTCATCTAAATTTTGAACCTGTTGACTGATTCTGGCAGAGAGGTAGAAGTCCAAAAGACAACCAAGTTCCTAAAAGCTTCAATAAATCAAGTCGCCACATACAGAAAGACCTAAGTCACTTGACTGAAGGCAAGGTGCATTATACATACACGTGTGGTCAGACTTCAGAGAATCCAAGCAGAAGAGAGACCATATGAAAATGTATCTCAAACAGAAATAAGCTTTAGTCAAAAGCTCCTTAAATACCAAAGTCAATCAACCGAGAAACATAAATCGTTACAAATCAGACTTCATTAATGCTAAGGCTCACCAACATTAATTATTTTCTTGTGCCAGCTCAACACTCTCAATTTGTTTTCTTAGGTGACCTTACATCTATAGCCAGTGTATTTTTATTACTGTTTATGCTCAAATCAGATCCTGTTGCATCTGCACTTTTTCCCAGGCTCCTGTTGGTTTCACCTCTACTATATTTCCAAGTATTTATTTTGCTTACAATGAATCAAGCTCTATCTAGATTTTAACAGACTGGTGAGTCAACTGAATCAGCACTGTGCCCATGAATAGGACCTATGGCTACATCTGCATTAGTAAATTAAGCATGCCCAGGAACATTTGCTGGCACTGAGGCAAGCTGATGCAGAACAGTCTGCGTCTGTACTATTGAGTTAACGTGCCCTCCAGAACATAGTGGCTGAATGCAAACTGCCTATGGAGGAGGGCTCCTTCCCCTTGCTGTTCTTGGGAATTACTTGGCAGTGTGTTAGCTGGCGGTGTTCGTGTCTTTGCCAAAAACATGCCAGCCATCATCCTAACAATTTCATAGTATAAATAATCAAGCTCCAGTGCCTGGGAATGTCCCCTGACCCTGCTAATTAACCGTATAACATGAGACTACTATATCCTTACCCATGGGCAGTTTGTGCATAGCCATCTCCGCTTCCAGTGTGCCAATTGAGTGCTCGGTGTGCTTATGTCAGTTATGCATAACCTATAAGCTGAGCGTATGAGCTGAGCATCCCTAATCTGTTCAATTAATAATAATAATAATAATAATAATAATAATGAGCTCAGACCTTCCCTTTAAATTAGCTCAGCATGTTTTGTCCAAAGCAAAGAGCTGCATCTTATGCAACTGTGTCATCGGAAGGCTAAAAGGGATAGGATTTCCAACAGGGAGTCTGAATGAGAATGGCAAACCAAAGATATGTGAGTAAAACTGATCCTACAGAGTCCTGAAGCTACAAGTTCTCAGGTGGTATCCTCTTTTTTCTCTAAAAAGTATAAATTTCCTCAATTTTTCAGTGCAGTTATTTTGATATAAGGCCAATGGTTGTTGAATCATTTCTGCAAGTATTGTATATTTCTCTTTGGTCTCAAGCAGAAGCACTGGATACTCATCTCCTCCTGTGATGCTCAGTTTGAGTTTGTTGTTTTCTAACCTAAGCCAGGCTTCCTTCCTTCCTTCCTTCCTTCCTTCCTTCCTTCCTTCCTTCCTTCCTTGTACTCCTTCCCACAATACAACATATATAACTAATCCTTACACTCCTTTTAAAAGCCACAGTCCAGAAAAGCACCTGACCACATGCTAATCTCAAGTGAATAGGCTACTCATATGCTTGAAGTTATGCAAGTACATAAGTGTTTTTGTAGATCAAAGTCTGGATTTATTGATGTATATCTGAACATCAGAGGCTGATCCATTACTCCAGAACACCTTAGAAATAGGTTTTATGTTTGCTCCTTCTTCTCTGTTTGCATTCCTGTGAGGCTCAGGTAACAAAAGAGACTATTTTCTCACTATTTATGTTCTCGACTGGAAAGCAGAAATCCTATTTTTAGTAGTACATTATTCTGTTTCAAAAGGGAGAAGTAGAGGGAAGGATGGAAATTGTTTATGAATATAATATACCTTGGATTCAGATATAAGGCTACTTTATCAGGGCTTGTTTTGTTACAGATGTTACGGGCACCTGCTAAGCATGAAAGGAATTAGAACTGAGGCTCATGGCATCACAGTGCCTATGCCTGAATCAGGGCTCCTGTGCTCCTAGGTACCGTTTCTCAGGGCTTTCCTCCTCAGCAGCAAAAGCCACACACTCCTCAAAGCAAAGGAGC